>NC_042516.1:8931142-9583642 GCF_900963305.1 Echeneis naucrates | reverse complement strand
TAAATGACAAAGATGCTGTGCATTTGTCTGAAATAAAAAGCATTTCATCTCGAACCTCCGACAACAGCAGATAAAATATTTGTGCTACAGGTCAGCAGGCATGAATATCAATGTCTGAAGAATCTCACTCTGACTTGTTTTTTTATTTCCAGTGTTTGTTTTTTTTTTATCGTTTTTGTTATTTATTTATTAATAAATACTTGGACTCCAGTATGCAATGAAGTAAATGAAACCTCAAAACAACTGATTAACAATCAAGGTGATTAGCGGTGCTGTTGAGAGCGAGAGGCCGACACATCCTGGGGAGGATGTCCAGCAACATAAAAAACAGCAGGTTTCAACTGCTATCAACAGTTTGTACAAAGAGACACCAAAGCATTAAGCAGCACAACATGATAACAGATGAAAGAAACAGCCACATTAAAATTCCATTTGTCATGCTGCCTGTTGATCATTTTATCTATAAGTCTATCCTTTACACCACTATCAAAGGGTGCAATTTCAAAAGAATACTTCAGTGTACAAAAATCTTTTTCCCCCAAGAAGGCCCTTCCTTAAAATTCAATTAACTGTTGATAAATAAACTTGGGAATTGTATCATCAGAAAGTACATCCGCATGCTCATTTTTTTCACAGTTTCTAAAGAAGCAAATAAGCATCTGAAATGGGAAACTAACTCTTGAATGAATATTTCTAAGATAGTGTTTTCAAACCAACGTTTGAGCCTCAGTCATTCAAATTTTGCATAAAACTCTAAGTGAGATAAGAAGACGACTTTGATATCGGTGTTTTCTTTGTCTAAATAATTTCTCCTGCATCTCACACATTTACTGTACTTTGCATACATCTGCAAATGAATTGTGCAGATGCACATGAAGTATAGACACATTATGTATGGCATACAGCCTGCTGGCTCATTCGGATTCAGGTGATTATTTCATGGGGAAGTTAAACCCCAGGTAATGGAATTACCTGCCAAAACGGTTAATTGGCTAACAGTTGTGTATGCTGACTTTTACAGTATTTGTGAGTCTAGATGCAACAGGTTTTAAAGTAGATTTTTTTTTTTTTATTTTATTAAAAAAAATTATTGATATTACTTGAAATTGGCGGATTGGGAAAATCCTTTCATTTCCTAACTAATGGCTAAAGATGTCCTTGAGGTCACGTACACCGCAAATAACTGTGGTTACAATTTTAGATTACAAAAAAAATAGTAATACTCTCATGACCGGTAATTCTCTTATATCAGGAGCTTAATGAAAACTCAACACACAGCAGTTAAAACATTTTAAGGGCCAGTAAATGTTACGTCATGTTTTTTTTTTTTCATCTCTATCTCTCTCTGCCTATCCTTGGCTAGCTATAGCTATTCATTAGCTCTAGCCCCTATGGCAATGAGAGTCTTTAACCTCCATTAGATCTAATGTTGATATGTTCCCCCCAGTAAAGAGCCAAAACAATTAACACCCCTTCTCACATTTCTCTCCCCTTGGCCCCTAACCACATCAAAATCTGGGCCCACCCATTCATTACCCACCACTGAGTATGCCCTGGGGGGGACCCAAAAAAAAAAAAAAAGCCAGATCCTTGGCTGTTGTCTTTTGTATGGTATGCTGCAAAAAGCCAGAATGAGTTAAAAGAAACTTGTCAACAACATTGAAGTCCTACATGACAGAAACTGCTAGCTATTTGGGTGAGCTAGTACCTTATTTTGAAAATACTTAATGGCAATGATGTGACATCTCCCGTGCTCAATATTTGATCTTGTTTTTATGTATTTATTGTACCCTCAGCAACAGCCGTGGTAGCAGAGTTGTTGTCACTGCAGTAGCGGGAAAAGTAAGTGACACAACAACACCGCACTCTGCTGACTGTTTAGTTAGCATAAAAGCATCAACATGGACCTTTTTATCGCCTGTCTCGCAGAAATAACATGTCGGCAAATGTATTTTGAGTGAAAAGCGGCACCTCCCATATCATTGTTTAGATTAAGTAGAATGGACAAATATATCAGCTGAGTCGCAAAATGTTAATACCAAATGAGGTGCTTACAGCAAACACTTCCTTTAAAATTGTGTGTTGTGAATGTTTTTCAAATGTTAGCATTGCATGCTTCAGTGCTTAAACATAATCTTTCTTGTCAAAGTTCTTTGACTGATTTTCCTTTAACAACATTTTCTGCCTGACAATTTTGCAATATATTAATAACTTCTAGAAAGCTAAATATAATGTGTATCTGAGCAGAAACTGTGAGGCCATTATTCTGGATACCATGTTGATATAGTACCTGTCACTTACTTTAAGGATTTATGTGTGTCTCAAACCCCAACCTGAATTACAGATGTTGACTTTAGACAAACACAGTCCATGTGACACTCCTTCCTTTGGTACATATACACAAAAGGTTGGTGTGTTTTGACCATCATACACTGGGCTGATGTGAGAGCACAGACATCAAAGAAAGCACATGTACCTATGTCTATTAGAAGAATTCAGGCTGTTAATAATCCTTTGTGGGCCCAAGGAAGCTGGTGCTGTGGCATTTAAATAATATAAATGGCAAGACAGGTCATCTGAAGTCAAATGACTTATTTCCCCGCACTTGTTAAAGAGCTAAATGTGTCCATTATTGGGGAAACAGTTCTGCCTTTCCAGCTGCCGCAAAGCAAATTTTTAATTTGGCAACAATTTTAGCCCAGAAGCTCTTTGTCGTGTCAAAACCGAGGAACACCACCCCTGCAAGTGTTTAACAGTCAAGTGCATAGCATCTTGACCTTCTAAGACCCAGAATAGACCTTTTTTATTATCCAGGAAATTCCTAGTTTCCTTACCTATAGGTGTGGTGCAGTTGTCTGGGTATCGGATGTCTCACAGTAACACCAGTGGTCCTCTGACTCTTAACTCACAGCTAAATAGTTTAGTCGGCCTGACGCAGTTCAGGGAGTACATTTATAACGTGCGTGAGCGTGGATGCAAGTTTGTGTGCGATGTTGAAGGGAAGAGGCCCCAAAAGTTGCCACAGTGGATTGATATAATTGACACTCAGCTAATCTCCCCTCTTTAGGGGGAAAAGGAGTTTTGGTTTCAGCACTTAATTTGATAATCTATGAGAAAAACACAAAAGGGACATTCTGCAGATTCTTAACCTTTCCTCAACTTTGGCACTCCCAGAGGCAGGAAAGGAGTATCTTTCACCACAGTTATTAGTTAACAGAGACACCCTTGACCTCCGCGGTGGTAGCCAACTGTCAACATAACTGATGTTATTATAATGCAGGTTCACTCTTTTTGGCTTCAATTGGAGTCACTCAGGTCTATGTGTTGGCCTGGTTCCAAAATGGCCAAGTTTAAGCATATTCATATTTTGATTCAATTCAGTTGCAAGACTATGATCAAAACTGTTGACAGCAATCTACAAACAACATAAAACATGTTTCTTATATTACAAATAGCTTAAAAACAACAAATGTTTTTGGAAGACACGCTCATCAAAAGGTGAGAAAACAAATATTATTGAAAAAGACAGAGAAAGGTTAAAGAAATCATAAAATCTAAATCTAATCTAGAGATGACTGTAGTTCAGTATTCATGCCTTGTCTTGGTCTTGATATACTGACTGAAAACTGATCAGAATAATTTAAGTTTGTCATAAATGTAATAACAGCAGGAACCTTGGGCCCAGAGGTTTCTGTCATCCATCTATCTGAAGATTTGTTGTTTCTTCATTACTATTACATAGATTGTTATCTTTTAGTTTCACTTACTTTTAGATGTTGTCGATCTAAGTTTGGTTGTACATGCATGTAACAATAAAAACACAAAGATGAAATTTGTGGCAGAGCATTTTAAATGCGGATCTTAAATAAAAAAAAAAATAAAAATTTTGTCTCCTCCTGAGTTTATGAAGAGGCTCCTGTATCACATCAGATTAGATTATCTGATATCAGACCTATGGGGATTTCCCTTTTCTCTTCTTTCCATTTAACACGGGGTGGCTATATAAAAAAAAAATAATAATAATAATCCTCAAATTATGACAGTGTGTGTACATTTATGCACATGTTTGCGCGTGCGGGTCATATAGCGATCAATACACGTGACGAAACCCCATCTGCTTGGAGGCGATGGACTACAAGTGAACATGTTGTGGCCGAGTAAAAAAAAAGGAGCGGACGACGAGAGGATCTGGAACTAAGTTTTTCCGTGCGCGCTCTCTCTCTCTCCCCCTCCCTCTGTCGGGCTAGAAGCTGAGGAGATTGTGCTGGTAATGAGAGTTTAACAAGACCCTGCAAATCAGTTAATGGTTTATTGCCCTCAACACGTGTCATTGTTTACTAGGACTCAACTTTCTATTTTTCAGAGAATAAATAGGCTTCTGCAAATACAAGCGAAGCAGCAATAACAACAGTTACTATAATAACAATTATTATTATTATTATTATTATTATTATTATTATTATTATTATTATGTGGGTGAATTTCTTACATTTTAAATACTGATCATCGAGTCCATTTAGGGTTTTTCGCGACTTCCCTTCCTTTCATTTCTATTTAGAGCTATTTTCAATGCCTGAAAACACACCACACCCCCGCCCACCACAATCATCATGTGTAACCCCCCCCCCCCCCTCGCACATTTCCAGCGGGTTATCACAATTGCCATTCCCTCCCTCCTTTCTGATGTGTTACCCAGATTACCATCAGTGCCCCTCAGATATTTTTAACAGATCCTCGGCGCTCGGCAATATCCACTCGGAGCCATCTGGTGCAGATCAAAATCTACTGACTTCTTGGGCTTCAGTCGTTAAGGCATTAAATCTAGATCTAGAGAATACCCCCACTCCCCACCCTCCACCACCCCCACCTCTACCCTTCCCTTCACACACAGACACACTCACACCTTTTGACTCGGGAGGTGGGTGATATGAGAATCAAATCAAATAAAAATAGAACTGTTAAAACATGAACACCCTCCTCCTCCTCCTCTCTTGAGCCACATGGCTGTGTCAGAAGTGGACGGCTATGAGAAGTAAAGGTCAGTGTCCACCGTTTTCTGTTTCTCTGATGGAAATTGCATTAGTGCTTCAAGAAAAGCAAATCAAAAGAGACAGCGCCAGATTTTTGATTTTTTTTTATTTTTATTTAACTGTTCTTAGAATTATTTTTTCAATCCAAATTCTATTTTGTAAGAGATAAGAAAAAACGTTAAATTATTGAAGGATATTTTACTTTTCCTGGTAAGAACGCAAAAGTCCCTAGTTACAGTTTCTGATCTGTGGCGGATAAATTACACTCAATTCTCTTTCCTTTTTCTTTTCTTTTTTTTCTCTAGTTCATGTGCCGAAATTGTTGCCACGTCATTTACTTTTAAATTAGAGGATGGAAATATAGACAGATGTGGCGCATAGGGACCTGAGGACTCGGTGTTTGAGTTGTCTGGCTTTTCCTTATCCCTTTCCTCTCAAAACAAGGAAACGTGAATTGGCTATGTTGTTACAAAAGGACGACAACAACAATCTGGTTTAAATTCACACACACACACACACACACTTGCATGGATAAGGAGTGAGGGTAAGAAAAAGGGAGGGAGAGAGAGAATTTGGCTGATTAAACCTTTATGAAGAAATCAAAGGAAAGCAAAACAGAAGTCAATTAAAAAAAAACCTATATATTAATAAATGATGTGAGGAAATGTGGGTTGTTTTTTTTTTTTTCGTGTTTTTTTTTTTTTTTTTTTTGAAGAAAAGCGACATGAAAATAACTTTTATTTTTTTTTATGTTTTTATGTTGCACCCGTGTATCTTAAATGTGAAACTATTTATTCTGTCCTTTGGGTGCTATTAAAACATTTTAGATCATCTCGATGATCGCTACGAAACGATTATGCCGGTTAAGCAAGTGCAAAAGTTTTGAAAACACCAAATGGGCAAGGATATGAAAAATAAATCCAACTTGGAAAAAAGTGAATTTTATAGTAAATTAGTCACAATGAATTAAGTAAACGCACCAGCAGCCCATGGTGCCAAATACTAATTCCTCTGCGGAAAAGCACCCCCCCACGCCTTTAATTACAATTTAAATCTATTCAAAGTAAGTTCCTTCTTCTGACGGGTTTACTTCCCCCTGTGTCGGACAGCTGTAAAATCGTGTAGACAGGTTGTCATACAACAATCAAAGCCTTCGGTGAATGGACTCTAATGCTTGAACATTTAACATACAATAAGTCCAAACACGGAGGGAGTGAGAGAGAGAAAGGGGGGAGAGAGTCAGTCAGTGAGAGAGAGAGAGAGAGAGAGAGAGAGAGAGAGGTGGGGGGGTGGGGGGGGGGGGCGAGAGAGCGAGGCCGCAGCCAATGTGCTCACTCTATATTCACATTATCCACATTGCTCCAAACGAGGAGGAGCTTGCAGGCTCAAGTAGGGGATGCCAATCAAAGCATCAACTTCAAATTGTATCTGAGAGATCAGCCTGGAGACCTCAGGGCCAGGCGCGTCAGTCGGAGCGCAATTGTTGATCAGATCACATCCAGCGGACTTTGCGCGAGAAAAAGAGAGGAAACCTGAGATTTAAGAGCGGGGCTTGTTTTTTGTGACTGCATACCGCTGTATGTCTGTAGTAGCTGCGACTTTGGCTTGAACACTTTCCTTTTACTCCTTCGGGTTCCCTTTTCTTTTTTTTTTTTCCTCCTCTCTTATACTTTTTTTTTTTTTTTTTTTGAACGCACAGTTCGGTCGGACGATAGAGCTGTGCGACATTTCGGCGGTGGAGATGTCTTTCCCCCAGCTTGGCTACCCGCAGTACTTAAGTGCCTCCCAGGCGGTGTACGGCAGCGACAGACCGGGAGTGCTTACGCCTTCGTCCCGGGGAGGGAGCACTGAAATCGGGGGAAGTCCGTCCGCCACCGCAGCGGCGGTCACGTCGGTATTGGGCATGTACGCCAACCCATACGCACACAACTACAGCGCCTTCTTACCTTACACCAGCGCGGACCTGGCTCTTTTCTCACAAATGGTAAGGATATATTTGTATCTTCTTTTTTGATTGTTTGTGTTTGCTCCTTCTCCGTGTTTATGGACTCGGCGGTACACAGATTGTTTATGGCCGAGTCTGCATGAGGCAGAAAAAGAAAAGAGTGAGCCCACTTTGAAATTTGAGGCGTGACAGATTTTTACTTTGCGTTTTAGGTTTTAGCCCTTACATTTGTAGGGTTTTTGACAGTTGACTGACTGGTTTTGTCCGAGTGAGCGATGTGAAAAGTTTGACGTGCGACGACAAAAGAAAGGAATGAAAAATAAGGCTTGAAACACTATTTAAGTCCACGAAGGAGAAAAAACAAAGAAAACGGTAAACAAAAGATGTAACTCACTCCTGACGTATGGTTAAGGTCTAATATTATCAGAGTGATCGATTGTTGAAATAGATGAACTGTGTCATGGATCTGTCTTTTAGAAAGAAACTTTCACTCGGCAGATCTTTTTTTTTTTTTTATTTATCAGATCCTTAGAAATAAAATTAAGCCGCAAAACAAAACCTTCTGTTGTAAATATGCCGCAAGTTTTGTAGTGAATATGTTCAGCAGTCTATATTACCGTTTCAGTGAAATCCACGTGGATTTTATTTATTTATTTGTGTATTTATTTTTTACTGTGCTGGATGAGGAGTTGTCCACTTTTATTGGTCTAAACTTAGACCTGGTGATAATAATTAACTTGCAGTGTGATGATGTGCTCGCTAATGCGTGAATCAGGCCCATGGGCAGAGCTGCAGACTTAGAGCTCCAAGCAGAGGGGCCATTAACCAAAATCCAAGCATCTGCTGCGATTGATCGATATGCATCAGTGTTTTGTTAAAACCACAAGTATGCAGCAACGTTAAATGACGCGTATCATAAACGTGAGGCGCTGAGAAAAACTTACATAAGTCCTTCTAGCTGCTCTGACATAGCTGAACAGCACGCAGGAGTAGGAGAAAGACTGGCTGGTAGCTGCACATGAAAGTTGGCCCTTTGGCTTGATCTGTGTGTTTACAGTGATGCAAAGGACTTTCTCCGGTGTTGTTCTCTGTTATCAGGCTGACAGGTATGAAAAACGTGCGCTAAGAAAAGGACTCTGTCTTTCATGGTATAGTTTTTTTTTTTGTTGTTGTTTTTTTGCAGGCGCAGGTATGGCAGGCCTGTAGCATGTGGCTGCAAGTTGAAAGGCTTATTTGTGGAAAGCTGAGAGTCAGGTGCAGCTGCAACTTTTTTTTTTTTTTTTTTTTTTTTTTTTTTTAAACAGACCATTTGATTTGTTAGGATTATCTAATGACTTTAATGCATTAGAGCGATTGTGAAAAATAATATGATTTTAAATCGTATTTTACACATGTGGGTTAAACTAATAATTGTATGCAATAACACGTTATCCCTGATTTCCAAGGGATCCCAGTATGAGCTGAAGGACAGTCCCGGCGTCCACCCTGCCAGCTTCGCGGCCCACACCTCTCCGGCTTTCTATCCATACGGCCAGTTTCAGTACGGGGACCCGGCCAGGCCCAAGAACGCCACCCGGGAGAGCACCAGCACCCTGAAGGCCTGGCTCAACGAGCACAGGAAGAACCCGTACCCGACCAAGGGCGAGAAGATCATGCTGGCCATCATCACCAAGATGACCCTGACGCAGGTCTCCACCTGGTTCGCCAACGCCAGGAGGAGGCTCAAGAAGGAGAACAAGGTGACCTGGGGGAGCAAGAGCAAGGAGGACGGGGAGGACGGGAACCTGTTCGGCAGCGGGGACGAAGCGGAGAAAAACGAAGATGAGGAGGAGATCGACCTGGAGAGCATAGACATTGACAAAATCGACGACAACGACGGGGATCAAAGCAACGAGGACGACGACGACAAATCGACGGAGGGCAGCAGGGAGCACCGGGGCGGTGTCGGTGCGGGGGGAGAGCTGGACAGCTTGGAGAAAAGACGGGCCTTCGCCCTGCAGGCCCACGAGGCCTTTGACAAATCTAAAAGCACAATTTCGGTTCACCCAGGGAGTAAAGACAACTCGGACGGCAACAACAACACAAGAGTTTTGTCGCCGGACAGACCCGGGAGCTTTCCCCTCCCGTCTAACAATAAGCCTAAAATATGGTCTTTGGCGGAGACCGCTACCAGCCCCGACAGTTCCTCCCAGAAACCCACATCCCCCTGCGGCCCGACGGCCCCCACCCACCCATCGGCCCCCCACCATCAGATCCAGACCCACCCGGCCTTCCTGCCCAGCCATGGACTGTACACATGCCAGATTGGAAAGTTCCACAACTGGACGAACGGAGCTTTCCTGGGCCAGAACTCCCTGCTGAATGTGAGGTCGTTTCTGGGAGTAAACCAGCACCACCACCACCACCACCACAGCCACCACCTGCCGGCCCAGCAGCAGCAGCAGCAGCAGCCGACGTCAGTGGTGGTGTCTCCGGTCACAGCTGCAGCAGCACTCAGCAATGACAGCAAGGCCCCACCAGAGACCCACAGTCCCAAGCACATAGGTAAGATCACAGGCTGCAGGCATTTTGAGTGGAAAACAGATTTGTATTTAGACGTTTTATGGCGTCTCCTACTTATTTTTATACAGCATGTGCAATTATGGCAACAAATCATTGTGCACATACACAGAGGTAATGCAAGTGCACAGCCATTGGGCTCAGTTTTAGATATATTCATATATGTACGCAAAAACTAAGGAAATAAGGATTTTTTTTGCCCCACACGTCAGTGCTGATAGGAGTTTTTGCTCATTTCTTTTTCAGACCATGAAAACGGTGTAAGGTCTGATTCCCCTCCAACACAAACCATGAAGTCGTCCTTTCGACCCATTCATGACAGGTGAGAGCACGTTTTTTTTAAAAAATGTATTTATTTATTTATTTTTTATTAAATTTATTTATTTTTCTTGTAACACATTAAACAATTCCCTCTGTTGATTATTGGCATCATGCTGCTGTCAAAACATAACCTATTTTTTATATTTTAATATTTGAAACAAAATTCTACACTTAAACATTTTTTTTCTGTGACTGAAATATTCTTATTCTTAAATCCTTATTTTATGATTACATTTTAACTGTCGCAGTTATACAAAAAATATCAAACAATTTCATTAAAACGGGGGAAGCTTTATGCTATTCTAGGATATAAACCTATTGTTTATTATTTTTATTTCATATATATATATATATATATATATATATATATATATATATAATAACAATTACGACACTCCAAAATAAAATAAACAAAGCTAAATAAAACACAGTTTGCTTTGCGGGTGACAGGGGTCTTGACTCCCATCCCACACCCCCTTTAATTCCTCCCCTCTGGGGAGAATGTGGCTACTTATCAAGTCACCGAGTAAAACGGGCTGTGTCTGGGCTGTGTGCTTTTCCTAAAGACCCATGGGAGAATCCGCAGCTCTGGGGAGTGCTCTTACCGAAAGAGGGGGGGAGAGAGAGAGGAAAAAAAAAAAGTTTACCTCCGTTTCAAGTATTACAGAGCGGCCCCGCTCCTAATGCAACAGTCATATAGAGCTGCGAATGATATTCAAAGAGGATTTTCTTTTTTGTAATGTAGTTGTAAAAAAATGTAGTTGTAACATTATTATCATCATCATCATTGGAATGGAGAGTGAGAGTGGCACACTGCAGTCTGTTTTGAATCAAACCCGTTGAGCCATTCAGCTAGGCCACTTGAGATGCATATTGAAACCCGTTGTCCAAACACGGCAGGGGTATTTATCTACCTTTCTGTATTATTCTTCATCCAGATCCTCTCTGCCTTCCAGCGCCAGGAGTCCACAAGACGCCACGCAACGGGTCCTTACTGCTCTCTCCTCGGCTTGATCAAGACTTTTTTTTTTCTCGTGCTTGAAAACTAAAAAAAAAAAAAAAAGAAGAAAAAAATGAATGAAAGAAAAGACTAATAGAAAAGAAAAAGACTTTATACTCCCTAAAAAGGACAATGAGAAATAATAATGCAGCGTAGCATTCAGTCGGTACAGAACAAATGGCGTAATTTGGTAATATCCTGTGGATGGATGGATTACTTCCTCTATTGTTGTGTAGCATATAATCGCGCCTATAATGTTACTCTCTCTCTCCACTTTGCCCAGGCAGGCTGGGACACTTTGGTAGGCTTTTTACTTTATTATTATTATTATTATTATTATTATTATTATTATTATTATTATTATTATTATACTAATTATTTTTGTCTCTATCCTGTGTTTTTGGTGTCCTTTCTTTAATGTAAATACCAAGTGATTTAAATTTGTAAATAGGAAGCGTTGAAGGAATTTGTCCAGATCGTATATTTTGCCTAATAAACAAAATGAAATTATAGAGAAAAGCAAGAGTATCCTGTTTCCCTTTTGCGTCGATTTTATTATTATTATTATTATTATTATTATTATTATTATTATTATTATTATTATTACAGCAAATGAACACATCTGAAGTCCATTATTAATTATCTATTTTATTCTAAGAGGAAAAATATATATATGCATGTATCTATATATGTGTCTGTAGGCAGTCTGCAGCCAGGCTTAATTTTATTCAAGTTTGGGGGGAAAGCAGCGTGGATGCATTGAGGTGCTAATAAGTGTCCAGATGGTTGCTGGTGACAGAAAATGGACAGGAGCAGCTGGGAAGGTCATTAAGTAATAATATGGGAACGCCCAGTCCAAACAAAATCAAATGGTTAAAATCTAATCTGTCAGAGAGAGAAGTCGATTGGAAGATAAATTATTAATTTTTTTATTTTTTTTGGGGGGGGTGGGCAGTGGGAGGCTGACATTGCCGGCCCCTTGTAAGAGCTGGGTCAGTGTTTTTTGGGGTCCTGTCTGTTCCGAGGTTGTGATCATTATCCTATAAAAGCAGTTCCTTAGTTCCACAATTGGTGACCAAAATCAAATGTTGACTGATATCATTTTCCTTATAAATAAAATAAGGGAAAGTGCAGTAATTAGTTCTGATAGGAGGTGACGTGAGCATAGTAGCTTCTACGAGCCCGGTGCTGGTGAATATTAGAGGAAAATAATGTGTTCTTGTTTTTGCTTTTATGTTTGCTTGTTTGTCTGATTTTTATTTGCTGTAACATGTGAGGTTTTATAGGTTAAGACAGGGCCTATTGCATTTTATTACAATGCTTTTGTCTGGTTAAAAAAAAAAAAACAATTACATGCGATTCCTTTATGCTCTGTTTTAAAATAACTTACAACTTGAGTTTAATCTGAGGAAAACTCTTGAGCTCGTGCTAGGACACCTTTGTAAATGACAGCGGAGCTGCGGAGTGAGCTGTTCCAGGGAGCGGATGAATGGAGTTGGCCTAAACCTGTGGAGTGACTCCGGTACATCTGTTTTGCAATGGCACAGCGACCTCTATAGGGGAAGAACGGATCACCTCAGAGTGAAACTGCTTTCAGCTTCCAAGGCAGCTCTAAATCTCATGGAGATACTTGAGCTGCTACTGAATCATCACCACGAGGTGCAGCCTGCGCTTTAAAGCTCATTGCTCTTAACTGTCTCATGCTGCCGCACATTATTAGAGAAGCACAAACAGTAACAGTAGGAATATCTTTATTTATGGGACTATTATGTTACCAAGTACACGTTTTTTTGTTGTTTTTTCAAGAAAAAAATGTATTTTTCCCCACGAAGAGCCAAAATTATCTCTCGTTTTCAAAAACTAATCTGGACTAAATCATTTACTTTTTGAACAGCCTGCATAATGAATGAAGTCACTCCAAATAAATAGACACACTAAAATGCGAAGTGCGGCAGTGGGGGTGTTTGTGCGCATAAATCTGTGTCAGTTAAATGGTCACGGGCTAAACAGTCACACAGGGGAAGGACTGTTTTGAAAAATTAACAGAGGTTATAGAAGCTTTTGTTAACCGGAGCGAGGTCAGTCGGCTTTTTTTGTGGTCACTTTAATCACAGCATAAATGGCTCATAACATGCGCATTTTAGTCCAAACAGAGCGCCAATAACACCATAACAAATTTACCGCAACAGTCCAAATACTAAACAGTGGCTTTTTTGCACTCTATACTCTGATTATTATTGTGATTTTATGATTTGAATTTTTTGCTGCAGATTACTGTAGTTATAGGTGAGTAGAGTACCAGCCCCAGTCATATCTGGGTCTGCTTTAGAATAATATTAAAGCATGTGATGGCCGGGCTGACTGTTGTCAATTTCACTGACACGTGCTTCGGCAATAATGAATGTAATATTGGCGTCAGGGAAAAAAAAAAAGGCAGGTGTGTAGGCTACATTTCAGATTCCCCCCTCCCTCCCTCCGTGCTCCATTTGCACATGACATCCTCTCATGAGCTGGCTTTTGGGGCTAAAATTAAATAACCTCTCGGTGTCCCATTTATTCCTTTTGTACCGAAACAGCGTGAGGTGAGCGCAAAGGCGTTCGCTGCGGGCCATAATATTGTGTTTCCATAATATATACAAAATTATTCATTTAGTAAGTGGATGTACAGTGGATTGTCTAATGGGTAATGAGCGGGAGTTGGAGCTGATAATTAGGCTGTCACTTCCAGCCATTTCTTACCCGCATGCCCTGGGCCACGGTGCAGGGGATGGAAAGGAAAATGAAGACCATGAAATAAAAAAAAAAAAAGAAAGAAAGAAAAAGAAGGAGTAGATAAATGAATTAAATGTAAATAAAAAGCTAAATAATGCTCTTTGGGATTACAAAGGTAAATACATAATATCTAATATTTAAAACACTGCAGCCATTGTTAGACACAGTAAACAATGTTTCTATCGTGGTAATTGCCCTATAATGGTTATAGTGATAAGATAATTGCAATTCAAAGCAACTGCGAGGCATTGCATCATAAATCCATTTACTCATTACTAAAATACAATTAGGCTGAGTTTGCTGTATATTAAAAGAGACCAAGGCGACTCCTCAGAAGTATTTGGAGCAACCTTCGAGAGGCTTGAAGAGCTTCTGCAATTTTCCACCAGAGAACTGAGTGGTGCAACCTTCTCCGGAGATATGTAAATCGCGGCTCAAGCAAAGACAATAAGTTGTTGACCCTAAAACAATTTAGCATTCTGTCACAGGCTGCGGCACCCCCATAATACCACAGTCTTTTGTCGGTGAGCAAGTACCCTCTCCCCCTGCAACTGAGACGTGTCACACTGAGGCAATCCATTCATTTTAGTGGTGAATTGTGCCTTGTGACAGTTTGTGTGCGTGTGTGTGCACGTGCATGTGTAGCAGGGAGAGTGAGGGGTAGAGAGGAGACTGCATGGGAAGGAAGGTTTATCACTGTCTTGTCTTTTTTGGCAGAAGCAGGCTATTCTTACTACAGACTTCGACCCCTTGTAGTCCAACAACACAAATGGCTTTGACTTTTTCCCTATCCATTCACCCTCCTCCTCCAACCCCTGCTCCCCTTCAACATCTCTCCGTTGTCTTTTCTCAAAGATGCCCACCCATATCTGCACCCCCTCTAATCCATTTATCTAGTTTCATGAGTGCAGCACTGGTTGAACGCTTGCACAAAAGCAATCCCGGGCCCCGACCCCGGCCCCAGCTGTGGGGAAACACACAACAACAAGGAACAACAAGTCACAGGAGCCCGGCAGCATCAGCCACAGCAGGGCCACTGTCGAACTATGGTACACCGTGTTCGGCTGACTACTCCACTCCTGCTCCTTGTTTCATGTGCACAATGTCACTGAAAGGGACGGATGCCTTGGTCACGGACTTTTCATTCCAGGAGCGATAGGCTGCTGTAAGGCACGATTCTTGCTGCAGGAAGAGGTTTGGAGAATTCGGTTGGAAAAGGGAGAAAACGGAGGGAGGGAGCCTCTCGGCATAGCTACACTCAAACACAAATAGCAACAAGGAACCGGTACTTGCCTGACAACTGGCTGGCTGACTGACTCGCTGCCGGTTCAGCAGCAACTCACAGCAACTCAACAACCCATGTAGACCCCTGCTGCCACAAAAACCTGGCCTGGCACACAGATACACTACAAATACACACATCTCTTGCTCGTGTTTGCCTGGTTTTCTTTCATTTGGCCACTCAAAGCGACATTCTTATGTTTTGATCGGGAACGAAAGAAAGAAAGAGATAACAAAGCGAGGCGGGGAGAGCAGTCGAGCAAAGTTTTCTCCGTCTCAGTTGAACATTCTTTCTGAATCTGAGTGAAGAACACAGAAAAGCTCTCTCACTCCTCTGCTATTAGGACAATATGCTTATTTGGATGTGAGTCAAAGCACCCTGCCAAATATTGGGGCACTAATTAGCTAGCCTAATCTAGAAATATTATCCTCAAATGCGATATATCCTCGTTGAAATGGTCTATTTTAAGAGTCCTCGGCTGAACACGGAGGTTCATTATTATCTTCTTGTTTGCTACATGTTTGTTGATCAAAGTTATTTCCATGTGTCTGTTGTTGTTTAAAGGGCATTGACAGAGTCCAATATGAGCGTGCATGCAAACACACTCACACTCACACACACTTGTACTCGAGTTACGTTTCAGCTCTATTAATGACTCCACAAACCAATTAAAGGAGGTCTTTCTTGAGTTCTCCTGAAGTATCCATGCATAGCAGCTCTAGCAGAACAGAACTATATTTAGGGGGAGAAGCCTTGTGACTCCCCTCGACCCACCACCCCTCTCTCTCTCTCTCACACACACCCACATTCACACACAGAAGTACATACAAATGTAGGACGAACACACAAGCACCAGTATGCCTGCACACATTCCTGGTACAGTCTGTTCGAGGATCAGAAATATTTTGCCTTAATTATCCTTCAGTATGGATCATGTTCTTCAGAAGGGACTAGTAATGATGGGGGTATTTATAGTCATTCATTCTCTCCCTGTAATTATGCACTCCTCAAAATTGGGGTTTTTACATTTGGCATGTGCTTGAAAACGTAAATTAGACAGACAGCACTGTTGTTGAGATCTCTTTGAAGTGAGCCCCCCCTCCCCCACAATCCCCTACAAAAAAAAAAAAAAAAAAAAACATAATTTGATGGAAAGTTTCATTCTCAGCAAGTGTACTTCTGTTCGTTAGCAGGGAGTTTGTTTCCGGTTGAGCCACGTCTCTTCAGTTTGTCATTGTAGTGCTCCACCGATGTCTCCTGCTCTGCAATGAAGGAATCCTACATGCTGGAGCAACATGATTGACTGCAATCTGCACCAAATTATTGTTTTCACCAGCTCCAAAATTAGGACAATATGAGAAGTGTACCAATGTTTACATTTCAGCACAGTGCCAAGTCATCCTTAAGCACAGGTATCCTAACAGTGAATTAGGTGACACCTCTTTGAAGGCACTTGCCTGTGTGTGTGTGTGTGTGTGTGTGTGTTTTCAATAATAAAATGCAGGTTGACATGGTAGGAAAGCCAAGGGCCTCGTGCCCCCTTTTCCTCCCTGCACAAATACTTCCACAGCGACAGATAATAAAGTCTGATTTTCCTGTCTGCTTTTCTGATGTGATGCCATTGTGGTTTGGGCTAATTCCAGGGGGCTGTACAAAGGGAAGCGTGGCCATCTGAAGTGTCATATCGCAGCTGTGGCTGAAGCACAGGAATTTCCATTTAGTAGGGGATGCTTCTCTCTCTCTCTCCGGCTCTCTCTCACTCACAGCACATGTGCTGCGCAGAAGGTGATATCAAATGCAACTCACCATCTTCGTTCCTGCTCGTGTGAACTCTCTTCTCTCTCAGTCCAACTCATCCTTTCTGCCCCTTTCTCCTTCACTTTCCCTCTTTTCACTGCTGAAAGCTGTCCACTCACTCAGTGTGAATGCGTGTTTGCTGCAGCTGTGCACTTGAGTTACAAACTGAGTATGTTCAGCTGCATTCAGAATGCTCCTGATAACAGTCAATTACGGACATATTTTTTTACTTTTCTTCTTGAAACAATATATTTACTTAATTGAATTAAACTGATTAAAGGCCAAAACCAAAATGTATTTTACCTAATTAAAATATAATTTGCCTTTTTCTAATCTATTAAGCCTGTAACAGAATGGAAAAACCGTTACATACATATCCCCTACCCTGTTTTATTTGGTTTGCATAACCAGGATAGAACCTTAATATATTATGATGAATGTTATTATTATTATTTAGGTAAAAAAAAAGGTTCTGATTACCAATGTCATATATTCAGCTGTGAAGTGGTTTTGTAGAAAGCAATCCCTAAATTTTTCTTAAAGATATTTGATAATTAATTAATTAATTCCAGATAAATTTACTGAATATATTTTAGTTTAGGCTCAAATTTCAATCAAAATTGCACAGACCTGGTTCCAGGTTAGTAATAAAAGCACCACCTCTGATTGCCAGTTATCAATAATTCCTACTGAAGGGAAACATAAGATGTATTACTACCTCTATCCCCCTCGTCCAAAGCAGACAATTACAATGTCAAAAGCTGTCACACACGGTACAGCAGCCAGTACACCCAATGCCAGGTCACCTGCCAATGCTGAAACAGAAGAAGAGCAGAACAAGAGCACAATGTGTTGGAAATATCACTTCACGAACACGCAAACCTGAACTAAGCTGAGCCGGCCGGTCAACAACTAGACTAGTTCACAGTGATACCTTTCCCCTCTGCTTGAACCTGACAGTCTGTCTTCACGCCTGCCATTCCCTTGCAAAGCACTTGATGTAATGCAAGCTGAGATAGACAGAGAATTCTGGTAGTTTCAACAGAAGCTAGCTATGTCAAATATTAACTGCAGAGCTATCCACCATAACTGGCACTGGGTTAGTGTTACTATATGATATGTAAATTTTGTGGGGGAAAAGACAAGGATTTGTTTTGTTAAACATTCTACTGGTGATTTTTCAGTAAATCATTAATAGCAAAATCTGATTTCAAATTGTTTGTCGCATAATATGATAGAAAGTGTGAATCAAATTTAAAGAAGCATTTCAGAATCAATGAAGACAATTTTCCTTCAAATCAAAATGAAACATGCAATGGATTAACTTTCAATTTAAAAAGGTTCTCTGAACTTCAGTAAAAGATTCATTCACTGTATAAATGGTCATTTTGAAGAGGTACATACTGACCACAGCAGGAGAGATAGTTCAGATAAAGTTAGCATAGATAATAAAATAATAAAATGGGCTAAGATGTGCATGTGTATGATGACCCATTTGTTTGGCCACATTTCATTTAATCACACCCTGTCTTTTAACTGCCTGGCAAATGCAGTCAAAGAGCACACTGCTCAAAATGACCTGTGGCCATACATGACCTCAAAATGAAGAGTGTCTTATTGTGCTGTTGTAGGCATGATATCCTACCAAGTGTCTCAGCCGCTGACATGCTATGCATGCTTGACCTGCCATCAAAGTCAACTTCATCCACGTGCACGCATTTTCTTTACTATAAAGCTCATTCTGCATATTGCTGAACGTCCTGAGATCGACATGCACTATTCCTAAGACAGAAAAAGTTCTAGTTCGGCATACAATATGTATGAGCTCTGTTATTGAGACCATGTGAATCATATGAACAAAGCATTTTTTTCATGCCAAATCATGTTCACTTCAAAGTTTAAAAATACACATCCACATCTTGAGGAAATGCCATCACGTTTTCTCTGTGATCTGTCTGGGCACAGCTGTGGCCAATACTGCGTAGCATGTGGACAGCTCAGTTTCTACTGTTTTATCTCTGCTTCAGTCAGCAGGAACAATGGCAGTGGACCTGTGGGCTGCCAGTGCACACATGTCCATGCTCAAATGCATTTGGTCATTTTGGTTTTAACATACAGGTAACCATGTGCAATCTGCTTGCCGCCATGCACAGAACACACACACACACATCTTGTTATCCCTTTCTGTACACTGTCAAAAAAAACAAAAAACAAAAAAAAACTACTGAACTCTACTTGTTCATGCATCATAAAGATTTTCAATAATGACTGCAAATTTTAATCTAATCAGTTACTGTTTGGGAGAAAGGGAGGGTGATAGAACTACAGCAATGCTTATATACAACCTTGATCTGTATACATTGACCAATGCATATATATTTTCCTAATTTTAAAATTTCATAAGCCTGTTGATCTATGCACAGCTTGTGTGTCCTTCCATCACAGCAATTTGCAGCCTGAGCTGCTAGGCCTCTGTGCAGGAAAAAAACGGTATATGGTGCCGCGCCTTTTAACTAAGATTAGTACAGTTCTGATGCACTGCAGCCTTTAAAATATGTATCAAAGCTGTTCAAATGCCAGCAGTTGGTATGTGGCAGGCAGGGGTGGCAGTGGCTTGGACGATTGGAGTTATCCCAACTTCCAAGTCCTCAGCAGGCTAGCCCCCCGCCTGTTGTTGGCTTGCTCGCCATCGCAATCAAGGGTTCTTCACATGAAAAAAAGAGAGAAAAAAAAAAAAAGAAAAAAGGGGGAAGAGTGCAGTGAAGAACGGAGATGGATAGATAGAGAGACAGAGAGAGAGATGAAGGCAGAAAGCGTGGTAGCTCTATCTTGTCTCTGAGCAAGGTCTGCTCCTTGATTGCTCAGCCTGCTTGCTCACCCTCCCTCCTCCTCTCTGTTTCTTTTTTCCTTGGGAAAGCACTTGCTGAGAAAATCTTTATGAACTCCTGGGCCTGTCGGCGATGCTGGGGCTGCTTAAAAACTCGCCAGTTTAACAGCTGTGTGTATGGGCTCGGCCCCGGATAAAGCACTTGGAAGTGGCAGGGCTTACACCATAGGGTGAGTCTTTATGAGAGGCCCTCCTGTGTGGCGGCCGCTGCTGTGGCTGTTAATTGGCACACTCTGAAGAGCTGTATATCTGCCCTTCATAATCCAGACACAGACAGAGGCAGCAGGGAAAACCAAACGTTTATCCAGGCCCCAAGCTCACTTTCTGTCCTCTCCCTACTTCACCATTTATTTGTAATGGTATAGTCCTGCATTTACAAACTTCACCAAATGCATCCATTAACTTAAAAACTGATTTTTTTTATGCCCCCCCCCCATGTTCTCATAACTTTAGAACACAAGATAAATCTTAAGGCCTTTAATTTACTATAAACCATGAATTAGAGTAAATTAACACTACCAACCACATACACGCACATGGCTGTAGACAATTACACACACATTCAATATACAGAGCCCCACAGGAACCCTGGCCTTGTGTTAAGCAGCTTCGCCCTAGTGCACCATGGGAGGAAAATAAACACACTGGTCTGGCTACAAACCCCAGGATGCCATTTCCTCCTCAGCTGTGTTTTCTCTCGTGCATGTGTGTGTGTTAGTCAGTCAGTGTCGGCGAGTTACCTGATGCTGGCATTAGCTGTGTTTACTGAGTCCTGCAGAGAGATCAAAGAGTGCTAATGTCACAATAATTAGCATTCAGGCTTTTTTTCACTGCTACTTAAAAACTAAACTTTATCAAAAAGGTACCTGTCATTTGTCATTTGGTCTGACAAAATGTATAATCTGGTATTCACTCACTCTGGCCTTCATCTCTGGGGAAATTTATAGTGGAGTTCTTACTTAATGTGACGAAGATGGTAAGCTCACATTGAAAAGCATTTATCCAACCATTTTCCTTTTTCCCTGCAAGTCCAAACCTCAGTTTAATGCAAACGTCCAACTGTCACTGGATTTTAGGTTATTGCATTGATTTTTCCTACCAATTGACAGCACTGTGAACACAACGGTCAATTCACTATTGATTTTTTGACTGCAGCTTTTGTAATAGATAATGCAAATGAGCTCATAGGCACTGTACCTCCCACCTGTTCCTGTCAGAAACCCTAAAAACAATTGAATGAACACAGTTAAAACTGTTTCTGCTGTGGAACCCTAAGGGTTAAGTTAAGGGTTACATTTAGGCGGCAGAAATAATTTTGGTTAACCCTAACCCAAAATTTTTGTTATGGTTAAATAGGAAAAAAACTTCTGCTAAAAATGCTAACTTACCGTAAAAGACATGTTTGTAGGAGCTGAGATTAAATCCCAGTTCTGTGAAGTTGAAAACAGATGTAGATGCCTTCCCGCCACTCAAACCACAGTAGCCTCACTTTCCAGTGTGACCGTTCATTGTCAGTGTTTCTACTTCTGGTCCCTTCAGTTTATGATGCCGTATACCGTTCCCTTGCAAGCACGTGTCATTGCACAAATAAGAGCACAATAACCATAAATTTCACAAATTTTGAGGGGTCAATGTTGTGTTTATATAATTTCTGGAAGCCCAGCTCTCTGCGGCACTCATTTCAGATCAGCACTCCACTTATTGCACACTGCGCAGTGATGCCAGATGCCATTCTGCATGAGTTGGTTTCATTTTTTCCCCCTCAAACGGGAAATGTATCAACTTGATTGAGACTGAAAGACCCAACATCATTGCACTCGTGTATTTCTTTTGAAAATGACATCAATGCTGAGTAAGACCATTGCGTCAGTCTGGCATTAAACATGAAGACAATCTAACATAATGTGCTGGCCTTGAATAATAGCAACCCAGGTAAACTCAGAAAGTTACTGTTCATATTTTTCATCTTTCTAAATAGCCTTTCTAACGGCAGTGGATCTCTGGGACCACTTGGAACAAGCTTAAGCATTGATGGGGAGAAGACAGGAGATGAACCACAAAACCTGCTCATGAACCTAGGCACTCAGCAGATTTTACTCACATATGACAAATTGATTTACTCCAGCTACATCCCATTCCAGCCATTGCTGCACATGATGCACACATGAAAGGCATAATAAAAGTCTGCCATCAGCACATACCAGGGGCGACGTGAACGACTTGAGACAGCTGATACGATGAGTGGCTTCACAAAAGCAGAAAAAGAACATGTTGAGAGCAATAAATTAGGACAGGAAAGTTGGACGTTGAAAAAAAAATGTTTTTAGAAAACAATAGAGGAAGAAAATCATTAAACAATCAGGGGACAACAGAGAAGGGAAGAAAAACTGAAAAGCTGGGGAAAAGGAGAGTGATAGTGGGACAGGAACGACAGGAGCTTTAGAGCGGATGAACATCACATAAGTTTGCCAGATGAGCTTCAGCTTAACCACAATCCTCAGAACGGAGACAAACATACGCCAGTGTCTCCTGTATGCCTTCCACAGACGCCCCTAAATGATTGTAAACATTAGTTCTCAAAAAAAGGGAGGGTTTCCCGGGGGCCACTTCTGTTGCTGTGCTAGATAATCACCAGCAGATAATGTTCGGTTAGTATAGACATTTCTGAGGACTGATTTCACTGCTGATTGGGAAGCCAGTGACGAGACTAGCTTTGGCAAAAAGCTTGGAACGCTGTTGTTGCAAACATTCAACTTGTGCTAAAGTCTGGTTTATGTGTTTGCGGCTTCAGCGGAGCTGAGTGCAGCCATTCCTCAGTTATCATGGAAGACATTTACAGCTTAAAATGGGGGGTGATAAGGTCAGGTCTTTATAATTCAAATAGTTTTAACTTTATAAAATCTTTTCTTTGGCAAAGAGGAGTGCTTCAAACAGACTGTATACCAGGGGTGACGCAGAGCTTTATGGGTCCTTGCCCATTGAGGCCTCTAAATAAATAAAATGCATGCATAAATATTAAAATGTACTTCATAATTTTGGACTATTATTCCCACATTTGTTAAAAAAGATCACCAGATTTTCGGAGTAAGGTAAGGAAACGCTGTGTGACTGGAATTATACCAACAAATCTGAGGTGTATTCATTTTAAACATATTTGTATAAGAAATAGGGTGTTAATTATACTGTTGGGCTTACAAACAATTTTTTTTTTTTAGATATTTTTTCAAGAACAAACTCATCCCACTGTGACAGCCACATTCTCAACTGTCCGGTTAAAAACAAAAAAACAACTAAAACCAGGAATCATTGCCTACATAAGCAATTGATGTGACTTAGAGTTTTGCTTTTAGGTTGTTCATATTAACTATTACTATAAGCTAACACTGTTACTTTTCAAGACAGAAACAAAACAGAGTTCAGAATTTACAATTGTTACAATTTTCAGTACAATTGTTAAAATTCATGGCCATCTGGTCAACTTCCTGTGGGCATTAAAGTCACATAATTTTGACCTCACTATATTATCCAAGACTTTTTACCTAAAAATGATGAATGTACATCGATGACTGCTGGCTGACTGCCTACACACCTACACACACAGGAAAAGTAATTCTAACATATAAATTGGGCATCTATCATCAATCTCCTCACATCTCAGATCGTTCTACAAGTTTTAGTTGGTTTAGTTTAGTTAGTAATTTTGGGGGTTCAACTTAGTTAACCGTGCAGTGACGATCAACACAAACTAGCTAACCGACAGCTAGCTTAGCTCAGATTCAAACAGTCTGGACAAGCTGTTACATAAGCTATGCCGACACTTCACTGCAGCCGAGTCTCAAGAAAAGCCATCAGCTGGCTAACTGAAAGCTGACAGAAACGAAGAGGACTGGTGTTGGTCAGTATAATATGTAGGCACTGAGCGGTGAAAGTGAAGAAATGTGTAACACGTGTTAGTTTGAGCTACTTACAGGAGCCACCGCACCAAACAATGTAACTGTAGCGGGCAAGCGCTCACCCGGCGCCTCTGTACGGCGAGAGGAGCGGATCATACCATCTAAGGGGGGGCGGGGGGGGGGGGGGGTAACAGTTTTGTTTTTTTTGTTTTGTTTTTTTAATTTTGTCAAAACCAGATTTGTTTAAAAAGAATACTCTTATTTTTAGGGTCTCATTTTGACTCAATTAAAAAATCGGCTAGAATGGCCTATGCTGGATACTGAAGACAAATAATATCAACTCATTTGATTACCAATCAATTTACCAATCACAATTTTTTTTTAAAAGCTGAAAAGTTGAACAGCAGATTAAGTAACGGATTAATTTGAAAGGAATAGGAAAAAACCATGAATGGCAATTTTAGAAAAGATTTCGGAACTCTCCCAGCACATTCTTGACTCCCATCCACTACTATAGGTGTTTATGTCTTTTATGTTACTGTGGCCTTGAGTTTTAGTTCCTGCAGAACTCCACATTGCTCTGAATCAGCTAATTATTTACCAGCTCTGACACCAAACAAATCCAGCCCCTCTGAGTTTACGTTAAACAGGCAGCAGCTCTCTGGTGTTCCTCACAGATGAAACATTGCGTATGTCACACAGAGTGCGTCTCCTCTTGTGCCTTGTTTTCATCCTTCAAGGACTACTTTACTTTGTTTGAAGTCTCATTTATTTTACCTACGTATCAGCTTCAGAACTGATTAGGCTTTCGGTGCAAACAGCCGCAGCACAGTGTTGGTTTTACACGGACATTTGGAGGCAAGCTCCTCCTCGCCTCAGCCATTAAAGACATAGCGCGTCTTGACATTATTGCCATTTCCAAGGTTCCCCAAAGGAATACATGAGGAAACAAAATGTAAACAAACCAGACATCTGAAAGGAGATATTTAATTCAAACTTTCACATCCTCTTTTCTAAGCTTGGTTGAAAATGAAAACCTGGAGTTTGTTTAGATTTGAGTCCCCTGGGCTCAGTAACATTTGGCCTCTTAGTATTAATTGGTGAACTGGAAGAATGTCCACAGCTGCTTAAGGTCTCTGCAGAAATTTTAAAATGCCAAAAAGTAAACACAAACCGTAATGCACAGTGTGGCTAGTCTCATTTTAAGATCTAGCCAGACTACAAAGTTCTTTTAGGTTTGAAAAGACCGTGAGACTCATGTTGTGATTGAAATCTCCTCTGTGTGCACAAGGACTCGCAGTTAAATAAAAAAAACTTTAATTAGATTATACCATTTACACCGAACAGACTCCCTTGTGTATTATTCTTGTTTGTATTTATATTATTTAATGATATCTGATTTATTGCACCAGGCAAAATGTGCATGAAGAGTAGGATCAAGTTTAATGTTAGAATTTGGTACATATATTAAAGAAAATAAGGACACTTGTTATTAGGTCACGTTAAGTCACCTTGGAGAGGAGAATTAATATCATAAAGCAGTGAAGAAAATCAACAACTCTGGACTCACACCGTCTGGAGCAGCGGCCTGTCTAAACAATGAGAACATTGTTATTTTCGTAAACCTGTTGACATAAGTCATTGAGAACCGTATTATATGCCAGACAGCTGTTTCGACATGAACTCAGGGTAAACACCGAAAAGACAGGAAAAAAAGATAATGTGTAAAACCTCAATGAAATTTGATTACATTATCCAGTGTCACATGCAGTACACTGTAATCAAACAATTACAGAGGAGCATTTTCCTGGTTGACTACCGCTGCACCCAGTCAGCTGTAGTATCGGTGCCGATGTTCTCATATGTGATATAAACAGGACAATTACCATTATGACAAGATATGATCAAGTTTCACGGTTTGACCTATAAACATGTACAGAGGAGAAGGGTTTTCACAGGATCCTCCAAAGAGTGCAGTTCCCATGTGGACCACACAGCTCAATAACCACTGTAACATAAGGGTTTGATTGTGCGTGTATATGCGTGCGACATATTTGTATTTTTATCTGTGTGTAATTGTCCATCTTTCTCAACAAATAATGAAAGGAAGGAAGAGGGAACGAAGGAGACTGTAAAGGGAAGGAAAATTTCCTAGTCAAAGAAAAATGGGGGCGGGGGTGACAGACACATTGCGTTGCTTTCAGGATGACACTTTCTTTGTTTGCCTTTAAAGAGAAAGAATGAGAGAAGGAAAAAAAACATGAAAAGAAATGGGGGAAAAAAAAAAAGGAGAACCAGAACAAGAAATGTAGAAAGTGGCCCCCTCTTGGCAGCCCAGCGTTGTCCAACAGACATGCTTAAGGGGTTGCATTGGTAGCATTCTGGTGGAGAATCGGGGCAGCATTCATCCGAGAATGCCACACAGAGTCTCTGTGGCCAATCTACGCTGGAGGCCCAAGGACAGGGAGTTTGTGCCGCTGAAAGCTTGGGACAACACAGCTCGACAGCATCTCTCTCTCTCTCTCTCTCTTTCACACACACACACTCACATTGCGAGAGAAAAGACAGGCTGGTTTCCCACAGGGCAAGGCTGAAAGCTACACCATGTTCAGCTGGTACAACATGATGAAAGTGAACTGGAACACATTGTGCTGGACTGCCACCGAAGGGACATCGCTTCTCCGGTGATCTTTTTTAAGCATGAAGCAATATGTGTGTAAACCCTCTAATGTCAACTGAAGTTGTCGGGAATGGTAAAGCCATGTAGCCATCAATTGATTAAGTAACTTAAAGTTGTGAAGCAGCCATTGGACAGTGAGGGATTTCTGTAAGTCAGCTGTCAGCAAGTGTTGATGCATCCATAAGCAGTCATACAAATCCATCTTGCTGTGACACTGCTTCCATCTCCATTCATGTCGCTCCAGAATTTTGTGACATGGCTGAGAGCTTTTGGATATTTATGTTGGAATTTTGGACTTTTGGTCATTTGTTTGCTTCTGATTAATTATTTTCTCTGGGATATTTATTTCTTTAATGGAAAAGGCAAAAACTGAACTTATGAAACGGTGCCAGGCTTTAATGCAGAATCACTCAGAAGCACAGGCAGGATTTTGGTTTACTTTTGCAATGCGATGTGTCTAAAATTACCATTACCACTAGCCAGTCAGCACATCCTTCACCCACATGAATACACTTTGCCTCAGCCATGTTTTGAGCTAGAGTTTGTGTGTTAGGGTCAAAGGCGACCTCTTGACACAGGGAGTTTATACATGCTAATGAGGGCTGCACTCTAACCTCATCAGTAAGTGCATATGGCGTGCACACAGACATGCTCCTTGTGTTTATGTGGAATCAACATGCCGATCATTGAACTGAGTGGTGAGGAGCTTTCAGTCAGAGACCCTGAAACAACAGAAGACAAAACAAAACAAAACAAAAAAGAAAGAACAGCAAAGGACAGAAAAGAAAAGAAAACAAGGAGACTGTATAGTATCACTAGATGAATTACACTGTAAAGGCAACTTTGGAAATTCCTCTTGACATTTAGAACAATATGTGGGCCGAACTTCCTCCAGTCAATTTTTAATCCGAATGAGCATTTTATATTTATCCTCCTTATTGATCATTTTCATTTATGCTATTTTTTATTTTTTTTTTACATTTACTTGGAAGTTGAAGTTTGTGAAAGTGTTTGGGTCTTAACAATGTCTAATTTTATAACTATGTCCACTCTCATTCAAGTAAAATTTTCATCACTAAAGTTTATAAATTAAATGTGAATAAACAGAGAGAGAGAAAGAAAAGGAGAAAGGCAGAGTGAGAGAGAGAGAGAGAGAGAAATGTGCTTTGGAAAAGTTGCAGCTTTGAAAACTCACTTTTCTCAGCCAAACTTCTTATACATATTTGCAAGAAAATCAAAGCCTCTTTGTGAGGCTGGCCCTAATCCTTTCTCCAGCACATAAAGGATGTACCTTTAAACTGGCTTTCACTCCTCTGACAACCATGCAAATTGGTGAGAGGTAGGATGCCATCTCATTGACATTGTTTGTTAGAATAACATAGCATAGGGGAAAGGTCCCGTCTCAGGCATTCCACTGGAGCCCTCCCCTCTGTGAAGTTGCCTGACGAATTGTCACAAGCTTGTTATTTGCCATTAGTTTCTAGCATTTCTTCCTTCTGTTGGCCAAACTAATTCAATCTTTTTGGGGGGTAATCTCATTGAATCCCCCAGGAGGTTTTCAGGGAACTTTTCTCTCTCTCTCTCTCTTTTTTACCCTCGTTTCTTTTCTCTGCATGCTACTATACCTGACCCAGTTTATTTGGCGCTTGCCTCATTATATTATTATCTCAACAGATTTATTTTTCAATCTGGATGTTCTGTAATTATATAATTGCAGATTATAAATGTATTCATCACATGTCTATCTCATGTGAGTGCTATTTTAGTTTTCTCTTTTCTGTTGTAACGGCGGTCACACATTTTAGGAAATGACGCTATTCTATCAGTAACATGGAAATGAAGTTGTTCAACCAAACAAATTAAAATTAAGATTCTTTTAACTGTATTTAAATGTGACAAACTGAATTATTCTCTTCAGGGGAGAAAGAAATGACATTGTTACAGAACAAAAATTTGATTTCCTTCCTACTTTACATCCAAAACTCAATTGTCACTCACATTGAAATATAGGAAAGTTTTGGGGTTTTTTTTGCTTCAAATATTGACCAAATTATGCGCACAAATCTTTTCTGCAGCTGTGTTCATTCGGGAATAGTAACCCATAATTTCACAATCCCCCTGTGATAAACTCATGAATAGGACAGGAATATGTATGTTTACTCACAATGATCCACCCTGAAGGGCATCAATCAAAAGCCACATTGTAATAAGATCCAGAAGTGTTCTCAGATCAGAGCAAGGCACTGCTAACAACCATATCCTTTTGATAGCAGTGTGACTAAGAGTTTAATTTGGGAGCGGCCATCACTTCAAAGGGAGATGTGAGTATTTTCCTGCTTATTTGCACCCCCAATGGGGCCTATACATTATAGTATAACCCTCCCTTGGTCCTCTGCTCATGCACTAATGCCATCCTGATTGCCTAATTTCTCATGTCAGCAACTTCTTCTGGGGGAGAGAGGAGAGGACAATTAGGGGACAATTGAACATGATTGTGATGGGAATGTTCTGTGCAGCAGCAGGCAGCCCACAAGCCACCACATTGTAGGCTGGTTTTGGTTAGGAAGAAGATGCCTTTTTTTTTTTTTTTTTTTTTGCAATCCATGTTTTTCTCAAAGTTCATCCTCAGGACACATCAGGAAGTGAGTGTGATGGGCAGGCAGTAAGCAGTCACAGAGGGAACACCACAGCTTCTAGCTAATTAAAAACATTTAGACACTCGAGTGGAATCATGGGTGGTTTGGTTTGTTTGACGATCTATGTGGCTTTGTGTACGTGTGTGTCACACCGTACATTTTAACAGTTTATTTGGAACCATCATTTTGGGATTATGTGTTGGAAAATGCAAAAAAAAAAAAAAAAAAAAAATGAATTCACTTATTTCTTTGTGTCAAAACATTAATTCAAACTTCCAGAAGACAACTCTTTGTTAAATGTTTGTTTTTTTAATGTTAGACAATCAAAGGTACACAAGTCAAAAGTGTAATATATTGTTGGAGTTTCCAATGAAGGTGCAGGCTTATAGTTAAAATAAAAATAAAAAAAAAACAAAAACACAACAACAGTAGTATAGTAAATTAAACCTTTGTGAAGTTGAGATAATCCCTAGCAGGATATTACAGCATATCAACATTTGATTTAATTTCCTACTGGGCAAATTTGACTTGATGAAGATTGCATTTACGAAATGTGACTGTGATCACTTCCCCTGATTAGTTACTCTAAGTGTACGCATGTGGCTTGGGAAGAGCTCACATGTGCGGTTGGCTGTAAGCTTAGGACATGTGGTTTTTTTTATTGACAAAAACACTTTTCAGATTACACAGTTGACTCACTGTCACTGCTAACAAACCAGGGTCCACAAAATTAAGGATGAGAGATGTGTATACTTTTAAGGCACGTCTGGTTTAACAGAAAACTGCAGTGACACAATGAACTGCCGAAGCACAAACTCATTTTAAAACTGTCAAACCTTTCAATATCTTCCAGGCAATAGACTCACTCCCTGTGTTGAGATGTCAACTTTCCCTGATACAGTGTGTCCTTGGGTTTTGCGCGGTGATAAATGCCTTGTTAACAATGCCAAAAAACACAACATCAAAGTGCACCCAAAAATTTAAAAAAAGAAAAAAAAAAAGGGTCAAGGTTTAATTATTTCCACTCACTGCTCGACAGTGACATTATCTGCTCTTGAAACCATGTATGTATTATCTTCTGTTATTAGACTATTTGTCATAAGAGAGCACTTCCCTTTGTTCAAACAAACCAGTCACTGTTGCAGGTCCAGAGTAGGGGGCCAAGAGCATTGCGGTTTATCTTACCTCAGGACAAATAAACTATAATGCTGACTAATAACGGGCCTGGAATGTGAGGAGAGCTTAACTCTCAGCTCAGTCTGTTGTTAAGCATAATGAACATTACAGGCCCCTCTGTATACAATGGCAATGCTTAGTTTACTTTACTACACATGGCTGAGGCCTTTAACTGAACGTTGACCCCTGGCTGAGTCAAGAGAATTCACATACACATAAATAACAGACTGTAATTAGCATAGCAACAAAGATGACAAGCTCTAAAGGTGGCGGACTTCTTTATATATATATATATATATATATATATATATATATATATGTGTGTGTGTGTAGCTTGTGGACATAAACTCTGAGAATAGAAAGTAGCAATTTCATCAATCACACCACAAAGTGCTCCCAAGGTTTTAAAAGACTTACAAGCACAAAAAAATGTCACCCTTGTACTGTAGATTTTCTTCACTTCCGTGTCCACAAACATATCAAAGTTATTCACCTTGAGTTTAACACACAAAAAGGGCATTATGTCCATAAATAAGCAGCCAAAAAGGTTCATGCCACTCTGTGTTATGAGGAGAAGAATAGCAGAGTAGCATGGCTGTCCTGCCTGTCTATCGTAAATAGCAGAAGACACAGCAAGGCCACTCGGTGCCTCAGCAGGCTGTAGCTGTCAGGCTTTCCAGCGAGTCGACAGCCCGACTGATAAGAACGCTTTAAAGGAGAAATATCCGCCTCACCTCCCCTTTAGGAGGAAATCTGCTTAAAATACCATGACTGTCTTGTATGTAGTTTATGGAGGGTGTGATCATCGGTAGCTGCCTAAAGAGTATAATAAACTCAATACAGTCATTCTTTCACTCATCCCTCGGCCCAGTGTCTGGCACCAGCCTTCAAAGACAGAAAGGCTGTCACTGTTTCTGTCCCACGCTAAGCCTCATATCTGCCTTGATGCCTACAACACTGGATAGGGGAGAATAACTGCAAGATAGCAGACAGTACAGTGGCAAGTAAGCTATCAATACATGTATGTATGTAATGTTTTGAGACATACGCTGATTTTTCCTCCAAAAGGGACAATGTCCTTCCTCAGAGTACTTTCAGTACACATTTATACAACTGTGAAACTTTGTGAATAATGGCAGCAAGGGTGGAACCTATCAATGAGATCAAAGTTTAGAGGATCAAAAGGATGTTGGGGCGAAGTATAAAGGACACTAAACAGGTAACAATTTGAAAGAATATCCTTGAGTGCAATGCTGTGGTGGCAGAGTACACCTCCCCTGCCCATCTCCCCTGAGCCCCTCTGTCTCTCTCCCATCCCTCTGTGACCTAATTCCCCCGAGGTTCCCACCTGCCACTCAAAAGGTTTGCACCAACTTTCAAAATGGAAGCGGGTTTCTTAGGCGTGAATGCCCTCGACCATCAGCCGAGTTGTACTTATCCATTTTGCTTGGAGTTGCAGAATTGAGGCAACATTCTGATGAGGACACATGGAGGTCAACACCTCGCTGAAAACAATGACAGATGCAGTAGCACGATATAAATTCACCGTGGCATCCAGCCTCAGCTCCGACTGTCAGCAGCATCAGAGGGCATCAGGGGAGCCCTCTGCAAAAATGGGAGGGGAGGGGGGTGCAAGCGGAGGAGAAAGGGGAGCAGAGTTTGTAACAGTGTCTATTACGCTGCAGAAGAATTTGCCTGGGAGCTCGGCTTGACAGATTAGCCCAGTGCCCAGATGGGGCAGTGCATCGGTGAAACAAGAGCTACTTTTATGAGGTACGTAACACAAGCCTGGGGTAGCCACGGCAAGGCCTGGTAAGCGATCCCTTGATGAAAGTGAGGGCAGTGCTCCACCTTTCATGTTTCCATAGGTTTTATTTGGAGCACGCACAGACGAGGTTGCAGACAGAAATGACGGACAATTAAGATTGCACAAAGGCAAGGGAAATTCAGTATCGGGCTACATGACCCCTGCTTGCTGGCAGTATTTCAATGCATATGGCTTCCTTTTGTAATGAAATTCTTAGGGAAAACCTGTGTGTGTGTGTGTGTGTGTGTGTGTGTGTGTGTGTGACTGAGAGAGACAGAGAAAATGAGAGAGAGGGGGGCGGCAGAAAAGAGGGCCTGAAGCTCCAGCGATGGGTAAAACATGCAGTTATATATACCTGGCAGATTCCAGTTTCTAAACCCACCTTTATGCATCAAAGAGCCAAAGCAATAGACGGGTGTGGGGATTAATGTGGAAATAAACCTTGGGCTTTCTACATATCAAAGACCAGATAAGCTTATGAAGTTTAATTCATATGTTTTATTCTGCTGAAAAACGGCCATTTGTGATGATGGCTGGGCTGTCCCAGCGGAATGATAGCACGCCGATAACAATCCAGCGCCAACACTTCAACTGAATCCATTTCTAAGGAGAAAGGAACAGGTTTGAGAAATATAAATTAACCTCACCTAGCTGAGAGTGAGAAAAGGGGGGGATTCTTCCCTGAATGTCCACTGACAGGGATTTCTTCATCCCAATAACTAAGACATCTAGTTTGAGCCATAAAGGGACGATGCCGCAGACAGGCAGGTTGTGGCTCCAGACTAGAAAAGAACATTTTTTGGTGGCGAGAGATGTCTAAATCTGGGAATGGATTTTATATTTCCAGCGTAATATCAAGGGCGAGCAGGTGAACTTCCTGGGTTTTCATTCCGCAGACACCTAATCTTGATCTCCCTGCACATGTGGATGAAGGAATGAAGTCAGACAGCACTGAAAATGTGGCTATATTGAGAAAGAATTAAAAAGAACTTGGCTATGGGTTTTTTTATTATTACTATTTATTTATTTTCAACCCTAAAATAATAAAAAATACAGACCTGTGCAGTTAAGTGTGTGAAATAATTCATGATTTAAATCAAAGGTTGTATACATACTGGTGTTGAAGGTGGTCCGCAAGACCTTGAAGTTTTTTCTTCATTTTGTTGCAGCTCCTCAAATGCATCCTTACATGTATCAAGGTAGAAAAAAAAACCGTCTCCCAATGGTTTTATTTTCAGCATGTACTGTATATGTAAGCAGTGAAATGTTAACATTGCACTCTGTCCAATATCTTTAACATACATACAACTGCAAATGTAATTGAAAATGGACTGAACACACAAACAAAATCGAGCTGGTGGCTATTATGGAATTAGTCACACTTCTGGATTATAACTCAGTATTTGTTTTGAATTTGGGAGACTGAGAATGGAGAAACAAATTCATCATGTTTGAACAATGATGCTAAGCCAGTTTTGTTACTAAAATAACACTGTGGGATCAGGTACAGAATGTTTCGCTTTCAGATCGTCCACCACGACTGGAAACATTTTTCTCTTTGAGCATGTAAATTATTACAAAATGTTCCTCTACAGCCACTTTTCAACAACACACTGAAAGTTGTTGTTTTTTTTTTTTTTGTTTGTGTTTTTTTTTTATTGAGAAAAGCTTCTTCACAGTAGAATTTCACCCATGAGGTTTTACAGGATTGTTCCCTTTAATGAGGCCCTGGAAAAGCTTATTTTCCCATCTGTGGCCTCTCTCATTCCCATTCAGTTAATCAAATTACATGGCATCTTTAATCTTGCCTTATGAGCCACTTTATTAACTTAAATTCTTCAAACCCTGCAGCAATGAGTGGGTGAGATTCAAAGGAGATCTATATGCAGCGCAGGGAAACGGTGCATTTCCCTCTCTTTGACAGGCAGGCGTAGTGATGATGACACCTCTGATGTATATTTCACCACAAACTGTACTCAAAATTGATATTTACTCGCAAATGGAAGCGTAAACACATTTCAATATCACAAATCTACAAATCACATAACTAGATTTATTAATTTGCCAAAAAACTGTGATGTGAGTGCAGTAACAGCGTGTAGTTTGGGAGCGCTCCAGCCCTATAGGGTGGAGTTATTAATGGTTGCAACTGTTCTGCCAATCCGTTAATCGCAACCACACTGAACCACATCATATATCACGCAGCCTCGCTCAGACAGCCAGACAGCCAACCAACTAATCACTCAGCCCAACTAGGCACTGAGGGATCAAGCCAGCCAGTGAATAAACCAGCTAGTCAGGCTGTAAGGCAGACACTCTGTCAGCCAGTCAGGTAGCCATTAAGTTAGCTGGATAGCCACCCAGGTTGTCAAAAAGCCAACCCGGCGATGCTAGCTAGAGTAAATCCTGCCTGTAGAATCAGCCAGTATGTCGGCCAGCCAAAGAATTCTGTCCCGGCCCAAGCCTTGGAGAGAACAAGCAGTATGCAATCTGTACACCATAAACACAATGTGAAACTTAGCACTGGGTTGAGCGAGATTTATTGCACATAGTCTTGGCTCTTCGCTTAATATATTGCACTGTGCTGTGACTATACTTTCAATTCAGGATCTCAGGAAATGATTCTGTGACACCGCTGCCCCTCGCCATTAACATCTCTCCCTTTCATTTCCAGAATACTTTCCAAATATTTTACAAGTAGTAAATCTGTTTTTGGGATTAATACTGAGCAGCAGGGTATTTGAGCCCTTGTTGTCAAAGCCAGACTAAATCTCTCTAAAGCACTACCAAGTTATGGTTTTAAACGCTTGATGTATGAAATGGTACATTGGTATTAACAGGGTTCTCCAAACAGTTTGGTGGCTTGAGGCATAGTTCATTTATTACGGGGGGTGGCACAGGGTCATATTTCCTGGTAGTTGTGGAGCGACAGATTATTTTTAGGTATACATATTAAAAACATTTACGTTTCACTCAAGTTTCACTGCAGCTAATGAAGCTGCATATTCTTACTTGACTGGGCATCTGTAGTGTTAATGACATGCCCCTCTTTTTATGCTTTAACACCACTGGATATAATCTAGGAAACAATAAATCACCAAATGCCAAATGTCAGGAGACATCTTATCTCTGGGAATCAGGAGTCACATCACAACATTTGAACATATTTGTTTATTGCAGGTTACAAAAGAAGACTCTGCATTTGACCCTTAAACGCAGCTTGTAGTGTGTGTATCTGAACCTTGACCTTTGTTTTGTAATTGCTGAAAACCCAAATGAGTCAAATGTGGCTATGGAGGCAGCAGTTGTGTGACAGGATAGTGTCACATAGTTGAGGAACACATTGTGAACACATGTTTGGACCTTCTGTCTTCAAGAATTTGTCTTGCAGTGGAATTCAAATGTTATATATTTAGTCATTTGGGAGCCTTTCCAAAGTCAGGATAAATTCCATTCCAAATATCATACTCCTTTCATTTTGTTATTTGCATATTCCCATTTCCCTTGATCTATGATAGCTGCATGCTTTAGCTGCTTCAACTAGAATAATGTCAGTGTCCTGTAGAGACTTGGCATTTTCAAGTGTCATCTGGTTTGTGGAAACCATCGAAGGTAAAGTAGAAAGGCAGCAACATTTATTTCTAAAACTGTGCCTTAAAACCATCCATTAGTGATACTCACATTTCAAATAACTTATTGATGTATTTATTTATTACCTGTTTTGGCTGAGGCCTTCTCCAGCCAAAGAATAATGTTAGATGAAATGACTGACATGGACATAAAAGACCGGAAACATTTCAACATTTTAAGTAATGAATACTTTAATCTCTTACAGCCTAATAAAGACACACCATTCTCAAAGTATATCAAAAAAGCATATTAAAGAATTTGTAAAATATATGCAACTAAAGGTCTTAAGATAAAGTCCAGTATGTAAGGAATAAATGTGAAATCATTTAACATAAAAGCAAAAACGATATTTATAGTAAGGTAACAAACAGGATGGAAAACTGAGAAAATAAATGGATTTTTTAGGGCTACAATAAAAAAGACTCAGTCGCCCTAATTTCAATAAACTGCGTAGGATAAGCGGCAAGGTTTATTATAAGTGTACATTTTGGTACACCACACTCTCAAGGGAGAATTGTAAAATATAAAGTATATATTGTATATGTACAATATACATATATATATTGTAAATGAAGAACTGGCGTGTTAGATTATTTTCTCACACCAAGACAAGAGAAGTTAAAGTTTAGTTTGATTTCAGGATTCAATAAAATAAGTCTGATTACACAATAGACTGGTAATTTAAATTATTTGTAAACAACATGGATCATGTATAAATATACCTTTTGGTGATATTTGTTAATTTTAATTGAAGATATTACTTTGCCAAAAGTACAGCATATTTTCCTTTGAAAGGAAAACCTGGGTTTTTCCACTTACCTCTGGTAAGATGGTTTGTTCATGTCATGTCTGTATTTATTTATTTTTATAGACTAGCATAATTTATAGTGTTCCTGTTTATTCCATCTGTTCCTTTTAACTGCAGTAAAAAGCAATCCAGTGGTTCACTTCTGTCCAGTCATTTTGACTTCAGCACAGGTTTTGCCAAGATGATTTTATTTTGACCTATCAGTCTTTCAGGGTGAGCTAGTAGTCTAATGGAGGGGATCAAGCAGTTTGCTGACCCCAGTGCTTCCAACACCTTCTCTATTCACAGGACTTAAATCCATGAGGAGTAACATTTGGCTGCTTCAAATTCTAACTCTATATTTTAATAAATACATTAAAATGATAATCTTCCCACAGTGTTAACACTTCTTCCATGGTACGCTTGATGCTTTATGATCTGAAAAGAAAATGAAAATGTTTACATGCTTCTCTAATGTTTCAGTGAAACCCAGTGCACAACACAGCCCTCATTTGTGCGTCACTCTGCATCTTTGGATCCAAAATATACCTTAACTCCAGGGTTGACCCAAGATTTGTCTCCCACAATGTCATTTGAGAGCAGCATGGAAAGAGTATCACTCGGCTGTTGATATGACAAATATAGAGTGGAGCCTTGAGAATGTACTATAAAGGTCAGCCAGAGTACAGCCGATAAGACTGTATACATCCAAGACTATCAAAGTGCTTTAAAGTGTCACAGAAGCTGTTGGCTATACATTTAAGCTCATTTAATTCCATTCACCTACAGCAGAATGTTGACTTATGAAAACAAACTGTCGAAAGGTGATAGTTTATTAGAGAGTCCCTTGTTTACCTATCCGCTTTCAAGGGTCAAAAGTTCATTTCTTGTTTCAGTGACCCTTGCAAATGTCATCCTCACGGCAAAGACACATCACTGTAAAATACATTTACCTGGAGAAGCACTGTATCTTATCATTCATTAAAACTTACCAGAACCACCGTGTGAGATATCTGGGTATGTTTACGTATCTCTTTTCTCATGTTTAAAAACCAATATTTTGAACCAATAAATACAGAGGAACTATTTTTGTTCAGGAAAATAGATACTTCCATATTTTCAGCTGTGTTCATGTAAAAAAAAAAAAAAAAAAAAAAGGCTAAGTAGACTTTGTTCCCTCAACTGAAAATGCAGGAAAGCAAACAAAGCCTTCCTCGGGCAAACATATGGCAAGAGAATACCAGGATGGAAATTAGGCCAGAATTCTGATAATATTTGTGGCCAGGAGCCTACGAAGGACGTCTGGTATAAAGATGCAAAATAAATGCATTTCTCAGGTAGGAAACTGTTCAGGTATTACTTTTCCTCAAATGAGGCAATGTACAGTTCCAGGCTCTCGTCTCATTTGTTCCTCATACAGTATGTTTGTACACATGCTGAGCTGGTCACCTGGCCCAGAGGATTAGAATGCTAACCAGTTTACATTCTGCCCACAGCTTTTGAAATGATTCAATTTTCCTAATCTTGTTTAGCTTTAGAGTATGTGGCTTTGAGGCAATATGGCATCCTTTTTCAATCGTGGATCCTTTGAGGACATTTGCATATCTAAATTTTGTACTGAAATTCAGGACAGGCTCTGCTTTGCGGCCCTCTGAAAAAAAAAAAAAAAAGAGAGAAAAAAAATCCGAACTAAGAAGCATTGCTGGGTCAACCTGGAGGCTTAATATATGTTTGATGTGTAGAGATAGCCACCTGCTTTTTTCCTCTTACTCCATTTTCTGAGAAATGCTAAACTCCCTCTTGATGTTAATGGGATGGTCTGCTATTCTTCATAATTCACATCCTCAGATGTAGAAAGGACATGGAGTTTATTCCTCCCAAATGGATGAACATGAATAGTGTGGGTTTTTTTTTTTCCATGCAAGTAAAATATACTCAAAGTTTTGCCATGAGACATGTGTGCTTTCTTGCTTGTTTGTTTTCTCCCTCTTTATTTTATTTATTTATTTTTGATTTTTATGAATATTACTGAATGAGTGATTTTAAAGTAAAATAAGTAAGAGGCAAAATGTATGCATATATGTTCCGGGGGAAAGAAAATCTCCCTAAAAAACAGGAAAAGGCAATAAATAATTTACTCTAGGAAATTTTAATCCACCAACGCATCTGATTCTGCAGATGGATTAAATGCGTTTGAATTCATTCAAAGATCCCTTGCTGAAAAAAAAGAAAAAAGAAAAAAGCACATTCATTGGTTTGTACTCACAGACTGAGGCTTACTGAAATTACCTGCAAGAGTTAATGCACACCGATCTGTAAAATAATTGTGAAGTGCTGAGAGGTTTTCCATTCCAAGTGGTCCCAAATGAATTGAGTGTTAAGTCCTTATGGCACGATGATGCAGAGAAGACATTTGTTCCTCAGATTTAGCCAGCAGGAAAGCAGCAGCAGACTAACTGAAACCAGATTTCCCCCCTCATATTTGTGCAACTGCTTGGTTTGCAAAGTAATCTGCAACTATGTGCTGTTTTTGAAAAGAGTTTTCTCTCTCTGTTGTGATGTAGTATCTGTGGTGATATATTTTGAAATACGGTTGTGTTGTTTTTTACAAAAAACAAACATTTCCTACAATGACAAAAAAACAAAAACATGAATACACATGGAAAACTACTGTTATGGGTTTATTTTTATGATCATCTATAATCATCAGCTTTGAAGCAAACACAATTTTAAGTCAAGAGTAACTTCAGTACCATATACATTTCATTTTAGTGATAAATAGCAACTGCTGTCATTTTAAAATACTACTTGTATAAGGAACATAAACAAGTTTTTATCAGTGCGACTTTGGGGCTCCTCCTCATGTTAAGGATGCATGCCACAGAATATGAATATTGTTTCAGAGGGTTTAAAATATGACATGAAAAAAAGGATTAATCTTTCTAATCCCAAAAGACCATCTTGATCTCACAGCTTTGGATGCGCACTGTGAATCGGGCAAAAAAAAAAGAAGAAAAAAAAGTATTAAAAAGGGACAAATATCGCTTCTCCATTCGCCGCTAGATGTATGTGATAAAGCGAAATGTCAGCAAAAATACTAAAGCCGTATGTCAGCAGAGCCGGCTGACAGAGGTAAAAATGTTCTATCATGTCCAACAAGGTGTTCTTTTTGAGATTTAAAGATCACTGCACAACTTTAAACATGTTTGTCACTTTTTACTCTGACGCAGGGAACTATCACGGGCTTCACAAGAACTTTATCGGCTCAGGCTCAAGGTAAGGGAAAGGGGAAAAGAAGTCCATTCCCATTTATCTTAGCCAGGTTCCCTTCAAAGGCAACAAATAAATTACAGTGTACATTTGATACAAATTGATTTCTTAACTCAAATAACAATGTTGTCCCCCCGGTCAGGGCCATGTGTCACTCAGTCGCCAGTCTGAGTGAAAGCCTCAATCTGTCTCTGTGATAGAAATAGGGCTGACACATCTCCACCAAGGAATGCTAATCACGCGGGTCTGGCCTGGCCCTTTGTGGGCAGGCCATGATAAGGAAAATCAGTTTCCCCTCCTGTCAGACAGTGGGGCCTGCGCCCTGATCGCTGTCTGGGAAGAAACAAGCCATAGGCCTAGAAGTTACTGTCCTAGTTGTTTTGTTGTCTCGCCGTAGCTACACGGTGGAGGAGAGAGAAAGAGAAAGACCGAGAACGATGCAGAGAGGGAGAGAGAGAGAGCGAGAGAAGGGGAGGGTGTGACGACGGAAGCGGTGCTGGGGGTGAAAAAGAGCGAGGCGAATGGGTGGGAGACAGGGAGAGACAGAGGTGACAGGTGGAGCGGGTTGAAAGACGGGAGAGAACGGGAAGGGAGGAGAATGAAAGAAAGAGAGTGTGAGAAAGCAAGAGAAGGAGAGACTTAGAGAGGGAGAGATCAGGACGGATGCTGTGGTTTTAAAGCCTCAGCGGCAGCTGTAGCATCTGAGATGGAGCTGGAGTGAACCCCACTGAATATCTTGAGCCGATCTTATCATCGGCTGAGAGAAATGAGATATTGGCAGGAGCTGTTGAGTGCTCTCACAGCTGAGCAGGTTAATAGGGTTGGAAGGCAGGCCACAGGCTAATTGGATTTGCCGTGGCTTGATAAACAGTGGCAAGCCTTTTTTGCCAGCCAAACATACAGGTCGACTTCACCACCCCACCCCTCAGCCCGCTTCTCTTCCAAAACCCCCTCCACAACCACAACAACCTCAGAGAGAGCAGAATGAAGGCTATTTTCTTCTCCTTATTCCCAGCAGGCTCGACTAGGAGGGTCTGTTTGTGCATCTGCGCGCGCGTCTGTATGTGTACATGTGTGAAAAAGAGAGCGTCGGCCATCTACTGATTTTAATCAAATACCATTTAACCTGTCTGACCTCCAAGAGTCATCACACATGGCCAGAGCACGCAGTCTTGTGCTCTGCATTAGAGGAGCAGCTGTAAAGAGGGTTTCTGTGTGACAGGTCTTTCAATATTTTTCCATGAAAAAAAAAATAAATAAATAAAAATGCTGGTTTTTACATCATCACCCTTTTTAATCTCGGATCAAAACAAGTATTATTATTTGATAGAACCAGTGGTGGACAGCCCAGTAGGCGTCACAGAGACACTGCCTTTCGACGCGAGGGTTGTTTTGGCAGTCAACTGTCAACCGCCAACAGTGACTCTCCCTGCGTTGTGAAAAAAGATGCGATCACATTTCTAAGTGATATGTTACCTGCTTCTCCGCTGCGAGTATTTAAATGTCATCAGGTGCAATAAGAGTGTGGTTGTCATGCTCAGGTTAAAGACGTTTTTGTAGTATAGATTATTGAGCAGATAAAATTTATAACCAGCCTGGCGCTAATTACAGCAACAAATCGAGTTAAATCAAGCGATTCAGAAGCTATCCATGAAATAGGAAGCTGGAGGTTAGTCTTGTGACCAAAATTGACAGACTGATCTATGCAGAAAATGGTTGGAAGAAGCAAACTAGAAATCAACCAATCGAACCAAGAGAAAAGGGGAATTCAACAAGTTTAGAATTTTGTTAAATTGGCTGTATGTATGACGTGACCACACTTGACTTCCCAAGCTGTACGTCTGTTTCGCCAAAAACTTTGCTCTTCTGGAGATGTTATCTTTGTCTAAACAACCATTAGCAACCATATATGTGACACCATATAAATGATCCAGTCAGAATGTTTACGCACACAAACCTATGCCCAGCGGGAAGCTCACATCAAAGACCACACTTCCCACTCGCCCGGTTAAAGGTCGTCCAATCAGCAGTACAAAATCCATACATCTTTGTTTGAGCGAATAAGGCAGAGGCTCCTCTGACAAACTTTTGTTCCCACACTTGTTTTGATCATATTCCAGTAGGTGGCCAGCGTTTGATTGTGTATGTTGGTATATGGTTTTGCCAGTGCACTGTGTAGACTCGCACTGAAGTGGGTAGTGGGTCTTATGTGATGGAATTATTTGTACTTGGAGTGTGAGGGCGAGGAGGAAAGCGTATCCATCGAAATCTATTTACAAGGCGAGGGACTTTGAGATGCAAGCGACACGGGAAGATTCATTTTTTTACTCCCCCCCACCTTTTTTTTTTTTTTTTTTTTTTTTTAAGGAATAGTACCCACTTTGAAACACCCTGGGGTGTCACAGTGTCCTCATTTATATAAACAGCCCCAACTGGTGGATAATTCCTCGGCATGCTTGGGTGTAGCCAGATTGGCTTAGTTAGTGAGCCACCCCACACAAGACAACCCAAGGAAAAGTGTTTGGAAATGGAAGGGTGGGGGGGACAGCACATCAGGCTGCCTCTGGATATCCATTCGCAAAAGAAAAACATCAAGGCTGGAACAGCTTTGAAAGGAGAAACTAAAACAGTGATTGATGTGCAAAACGATGTTGGACGTCAACTGTTGGACAGACTACATTTGGTAAAAGTTCACAAATTTGCAGATAAGCCTCGATGTAAACGCAAAGGGAAGCGGCTGAATGGATGATAATAGCCTTCGGGGACAGGCAGGCTACTATCTGTTTGTAAAGTCCATTCTGGGATGGATAGACTTGAAACATTAGACGAACACGGCCAATCTTCCAACGTCTGCGTGTTCTGTAGGAAAAATTTCATCAGCACTCACTGAGTGGGGTAAGAGTAGAGAAAACAAGTCTTAGTTTGCTCCTAGGGTCCTGCTAAATGGACGCAGATTATAAGAGGAAGCGGTGGGGAGGGGAGTGAATGAGATAAAGGAAGGAGACAGGAGTCCAACACAGAAAAAAGAGAGGATAGATATATAGACAGACTATTCCTCCTTCTCTCTTGCTGATGTGGGTGATAGCGAGGTGTAAGGGGGGCATTTGGCATGGGCCCTCTCACAGACTGAATTCATCAGCCCCTGTAACTTCAACTTGCCCATAAAGAATTTATGAATCCTCGGATAGTAATCGGCTGCATCCATTTCCTGAAGAAGAAAGGACAACTGATGTCTGTTAAACAGCCCAAAGGGACTGCCCTCAACTCCCATCTGATGGGTACAGACCAGAGACACACACACATGCACATAGTGTATGTTCACATTGCACGCATGCTTTTCTTATTCTTATTCTTATTCTTTTTTTGATTTTTTTTTTTTTATTTAAATAATACCTACAGTGAACAATCTTTTCTTTCGAAAATGGTTACTGATAGTTGATAAGGAAAATAGACAAAGTTTTAAAACCTAATGTTGCGATTACACATAAAAATAAAATACGTTGGATATGAGGTGGTTACAAGCGGTTATTACAAGAGGTTATTTGTGCAAGGGGATTAAGGATTACTAAACCCAAATACCGGCAAACAACAACAACAGTGACAACAAAAAAATGCATTCAAACTGTACAGACCAACCAAAATGAAAATTCAAACATAGGCAGTGCTTAGAAATCTGGGCAACATAAGGGAGAAAATAAAAAAAAACAGGTAGAACCAAACAGACAAGAGGACTCCGGGGAAACTCAACAGACAAACTGAAAAAGACTGAAAGAAAGACACAGACTCATATACACAAGGCAAGGGGTAATTGAACACAGGTGAAATACATCAGGGCGGAGCAAACAATCACAACAGCAGGAAAACTGGACAAAGACAGGAAGTAAAACAAACAGTGGACACACAAGGTAAGTAATTACAATGGCCCACAGGGGGGACACACAGAGGAATGGGAATGGGGATTAGGAGAATGGCTTAGGTGCTGGACAAACAAGACTGAGCAGTTCAAAAGGGCAACATGGAAGTTTGACAGGTGGACAGAAATGTTCTGGAGGATGTTAGAAATAATGAAAATAGGACCTTTGCAGAGGTCAAGAGAAAGATAGGTGGTAAAGACTGCATCTCTTCAGAGCTGGCTTGCCCTGGAGGATGATCTTAAAAGCAACAAAGACTACATCTCTATGGAGATCAAGATGGAGGCTAATGATGCAGTCATAGCATCTATGCAGTGTGAGCAGTGGGATACACAGAAGGTGGTGCTCTTCTGTCCTGGAGATGAAGACCTGGGATTGGCTAGGTCACCTCCTGCGAACAAGGTGCATGAGGTAGCCAGGCTGCCGATGGGAAAATGGGAGCGGGTACAGACTTAGTGTTAGCTGGATGGCTAGCTGGGGATGCAGATCAGGAATTAGCTGAACCACTGAGTGAAAACCAGAGCATGGAGTAGCTCATAGTTGTATCCAAACCTGGAGCTTGAAAGAATTTACTGCATTTACTTCCTCATTTCAAATCTGGATAAACCCCACCCATCACTGTTACCCATGCCAGGATATGATAGGATATACTTCATTGTCCCCAAAGGGAAAATCATTTTGGGCTCAGGGGTGCTGCATACATTAATAAATTAGGAATGAACCCAATCATTGTTAAAAACCAATCCGTCAATCTCCATCACAGGTTTCACACTCTTTGTAGAAGGATTTGGTAATCAGTGTAGATGTGGGCATGCAGTGAAACTTCCCTTTAATCATTAAACTATATAAACTTTATAAGCTGGTTAAACAAAATGCAGAAGATCGAAACAAAATAACAAAGGAAATGTAAAAAAAATAAAATAAAAAAAAAAGGAGGTGACAAAACGGAACACAAATAAAAAGACTTGGGGGCATGAGGGGGAGGTTACTGACCACATGTGAAACAAATCAGCTCAGTGTGACACGATCACAGTGGTGGGGAAGCTAAACAAAGAAAGGAAGTAACACACATGGTGGATACACAATAAAAGTAAGAAATTATAAAAATGAAAATGTTAAATTAAAAGTCTAAATAGGAGCAGGAGCGGACCACGGCAGTACTATCCCATTTTCATCCAAATAATAATAATAATAACAATAAATAAATAAATTAGTGTGAACAACAATCCAGAGTAATTCAGTGTAATTTAATTTGTAATTTTATTGTATTCATACCACATGTATGGAGTTTGCATAAAAATCATGTACATACTGAACGCACTTCTACAAAATACAGTTCTCCTGCGTTCTCCCCAGCAGTAGGTAGCAGATAACAAGCACCTTAAGTTGTTTTTGCACCCAGAAACTCCTCCAGGTTTGGGATCTGGCTGTGCATGCAGTGGACAGAACTCAAGCACCTTATCTGGCATTGCCCATGTTTTCACAGCTGACCATTCCTTTCTTTTTTCCTGACTATCGTCTTTCAGACTCTGCTCAGATTCCATTCCTCACACATCAGAACGGAGACATTCATCTTAAGGATGACATCTGTGGTGAATTTCTCAATAACCTTATAGTCATTCGGCACAGGAGGGACTAGGGAGGGGGTTATGATGGTGGGGAATAGGGGATTATGACATATAAAATGCTAAAACCCTGCTAGGTGGGTGTGGGGCGGTTGCACATAAAGTTCAAATTTGGTAATTCAAGCTAATGTGGTTTGTGGTCCTCTAGAGGCTGGACGATAATCCTTGGCATGATACATTCAAACCCAGATATGTAATACGTTTTACCAAGGCCATAGGTTCCATATAATATCATTAGCTTGCAGTTAACACAAGAATTCGTGGGCGAAGTAAGTGTTCGTTTACTTTCCTCTCAAGAAAAGGCTGTTAAAGCCAAAAGTAACACCACCATTTTACATCGTAAGTACACATGTCATGCACTGAAATGATTACGTTGGTCTTACTGCCATGGTTACAGGGTGCATTGAATTTCCTCCTTGTACTCTCTCTCTCTCTCTCTCTTTCTCGCAATATTTTTAGGAGTTTTATATCAAGCATTGCCAAATTGTACAAACAAATTGCAAGTCCTCATTTTTACAGGCTGTGTAAGAAGGCTCTGTCAAAGCAGAACCTTTACACACTGTCAGACAGCAGTGTTTTATAAGAACTATCATGCGCCCCAAACACCTATATGTGATTTGTATCAGCGGTGATCCATACGGTGTGGATGATGTGCTTTGAAGAGGCCCATCGGTCAGTTAATCTAAAAGAAAATAGTAGCGGCAGATATCGCCCTCTCTCTTGAGGGTGGGAGGGTGGGTGGGTGGTGGGGGGGATTCAAAGCAGAGCAAAATCAGCTCCTCTCAGAGATGGAGAAGGTGGTTTAGAGGGGGGATTAAGGTGCTCCCTCACTGTGGAGCCAGCTTTTGTAAGGTACATCATATTACTTCAGCTTCACACTTTCATTGATATATCATCATCTGCCTCCCACCAAAGCTTGGCTGTTATGCCTCTGTATTCTGTCTCAAACAAGATTAATACTTTTGATCCACACTTGGTTTGTAAGGAAACAAAGTGACAGTAAGCTGACAGTACCAACTGTATGTAAAGCCTACACTCAATTCAATATCTCGTTTAACGTGTGACCCTGTGGAGATCATACCCTGATGCACTTCAACTGGATGTCTCCTCTTGTCTGAAACATTGCGTCTCTGCATTTAGAAATTTTAAATATACAGTCCTTTTTTTTTTTTTTTTTTTTTTTAAATAGCATATAAACATAACATTGTACTCCACATTAGCAATCACACAGCGCGCACACTGATGTGCTGCGTTGTCTTTTGAAACGTTATTGGATGACCTTCACAAGAACACGGACCGAGAAAGAGATCAAACCCACTGTGAACTGTCTGTAACTGCTGCACATTCACTTTTCATTCTATGTCCAGTTGGTTGTACAAAGCGGAGTAATGCACATGTTGCATCCTGGACACATTTCAGGTTTTAACGTTCTTCATCTCCCTGCTGAATTAAGGAAAAAAAAAAAAAAGCAGTCTTTATTTTGCACCAATTAGATAAAAAGAAAGTGAACACAAAGGTAATGTGTAAAAAAAAATAAATAGATATATGGGCCTTTTTATGTCAAGTCGGTGTCCTAGAGTAAGATTAGCACTGCCGTGAACATGTTTGACTAGTCAGTTCATTGCCTGGGGAAAGTCCCCGGGCAAAATCCATACTCTGAGTCCAGGGTTGCCTTTAGAAGCAAGCCACAGAAATGATTAGTGTTGCTCAGCTGAAAGGCACAAAGGGGCTGGTTGGCCGGTCCTGAAAGTTTCAAAGTGAAACCGGTACACCTTGTGTCTGTGTTAATTGATCACAGGCACATTATCTTGCCTGTTCAAGGCTTAATTTGCCCCCTGAATCAACACCTTTTGTCGACTACTGCAGTCATTTGTTGGAAGGGGAAAAAAGAATCGCTACAGCTTAATCATTCCAAGCAGGTGTGAGTCCCAGCCAATTTTCTGCTCCCTTTTGTCATTTAGTCTTCTTGTACAGGTTTTGTTTTCCACATAGCGTTTCATTTCAGAGAGTAGAATTTAGTGCCCTTGTTCAACGTGAGAAATGAACATTATAGAAAACAAAATAGGTATGGATTAGGAAGTGCATGGCTTTTGTCAGGAAGGGGTAGGAGTGGTCCCCATAAGAAAAAAACCCATTAAGATCTATATGTTTATGTGTTTATGTCTCTAAATAAATGATAGATGTAAATAACACAAAAGCATATTTCCATACAAAAATACAACACAATTGGAATTTAAACAGCGGGTCTTCTTATTTAATCTAGGTCTTTTACATGTCATACATCAGTGCTTCAGAAGATCAGGAACCCATGAATACATCAAGTTCGAAAAATAATATATAACGTAACTTAAGAATAAATCTCTCATGTAGCTCACTGACAACTATAATACATTTATATATTATTTGCAGCGGTGCAAACCAAACCTATTTTACTTTCAAGCTGCAAACAACGTTGAATACTGCTACATGATGCATATTATTCAGAGCTTTGTCAAACGGATAGGACTTATTTTCATTCAAATTGAAATAATATTGCCACCTTAGTGGAATATTGATGTGCCGGATAAGCCTTTTGTAATAAATACTCAACAAGAATACATTACAGACATTTCAAACACCCCCCAAAAAAGTGAATATAACTTGACAGACTTTAGTATCAAATGACCGAAAGTGCTGCTGCAAACATATTTTTGTCCTTTTATTGTCTGTGTATTTATACAAAGATTGTATGGCCAGCTAATTAATTTACCTTTTATGTTTTTATTTGCGTCTGACGGTTAGTTATTTATTATTCTGTTGTAAAAAAAACAAACAAAAAAAACAATATGTTTTGGTAAAAAAAAAGAAGACCACCAAAAAGAAATGTGTTTGCATCTAGAACTGCTGGAAACTCACAGCCAGATATACAGTATTTAACTTTTTCAGGGGTTCAAAGCTTTTTTTTTGTGTGTGCATGATTTCTGTATGTCTTTATAGAAAAAAAAAACAGACTCCCCTTACAACCAAATCATAATATATTATACACATGTATTCCCCTTAGGACTGGGTCAGCCCTTCACAAAATGTTAAATGCTGTTTGACTCACAGTCTGGCTCTAAACGACACGCTTGGCTTACTAAAGCAAACTCAACTCAATATGCATTCACTCTGAGATAAGGACATTATCAACACCCTGGTGTCTGTGCAATGAGGGTGATTAGAAGACATATAGTACAAACACTTCCATTCTGACTTCAGAAATCTTACCTCAGCCCATTTGTAGCTGCACAAATCTATCACAGGAAGGAATCAACTGAGGGAAATGTGTATTTCATTTCGGTTGCTGTCCCCATTCTTAATGGGTAGCCATCCAGAGAGAATGAAATGATTGATTTTTGTCATCCTGAATGAGGATAAATGAATAGAAGCTAAATCTTGAGGTGGAGGTGGAAGAGGAGTAGCAGGAGAAGGAAAGACGGAGGGGGGGCTTAGCTTTCCTTGCACGTCTGGCTAGACGGAAACTCAGCAAACCTGTACCGCGGTAACAGGGGAAAAAGAATGTGAGTCTGTGTGTGTGTGTGTGTGCATGCACACTTCACATGCACGCACATGTTCACTTATACTTTGCTTCTAAGGTTACCTAATGAAATATTGATGGGAGATGTGGGAAGTGCGGGGGCTGGGTTGGCTGGGGGGGGGGTTGGTGGTGGTGTTGGAACTGTAACTGCTGCTTCCTGCAGCTTGGGACATCTCTGTCATTCTGGATCTCAGCGAGACAGCCCGTCCCTAATTTAATCTGACTTTCAATGAGTCTTTATCACAGGAGGTAAAAAATGTGAACTTACTGCACTGTTAAGAGGACCAGAGAGAGAGAGAGAGAGAGTGAGAGAAAGAGAAAGGTAGAATGAGAGAGAGAGAGACAGATGGAGAGAGACAGAGAAAAGGCGGTGTTAGAGTATGCAGCCAAAACATTTCAAAAGCATCATAATCAATATTTAACACTACCTGTCAAAGATGTCTAATATATACCTTTAAGAAGTGACAGAACAATGAGCCTACTGTATACTACACAGAGCTGCTCAGGCTATTATAGTGTTTGACTGATGTTACACTGCAAGCGTGACTCCACTAATAGACTGAGATATATCTTGGGATTCTTTTCATGATTAGATGCAGCTTAGTAGTTTCAGGAAAAGCTAAGAAACAGCGAACTGTGTGACAGCGACGAGCTCCTCTACAGAGTGGCTGCTACATAATTACCTGCCTCTGACATCATTTAGTGTGTCCATCTCACCGAAAAACCTGAGGCAGATGTCTTCTAATAACTATCATGAGTGTCACTGTTTGAATGCGGTGCAAGTTTTTTCAGGTTTGTTTTTGCTCTGTAATATAAGGTTACGAAGGTAATACATTTCCTTACTAATGATCTCTCAAAACTGTTGTAAAGGTGTATTTATGGCCAGTATGGAGATCATTTGATGCATATTTATTGAGAGCAACATATGATTCTTTTTAGTCTGAAGTAGTGTTAAATGTGTGGCCAAGAGCAAACTGCTGAGCTGAGTGCAGACATTAAATTGGGCTGGAAATGCCACTTTATTACTGCTTCAAACTCATTTCATTTCACCAGCAAGATTTCCTGTTTTCTGCGCTTTTACTTGCCATGTTTTATCCAGGTCCTTGATTCCACTGTGTCTAAATGATAGTGCATGTGCCAATAGTTTGAGTGCTCCCAAGTAGAGCTGGAAGAAATTGATACAGCTCCTGTGAGTTCAGCCGACGGATGGAGAGATGTTTTAATATATTCAAAAATGTAGCAAATGTAGTGCACCATTTCCACTGAAAGTAGATATTACTGACCAGCCAAGAAAAACAAACAAAAAAAAAAACTATTCTGAGTGACATCCACAATAATTGCACAGCAAGTCACATGCAACTGCCAAACAAAATGAGACACATGCTTGCAAAATGTGAACATGGTGTTTTGATTTGTTTGGCACCCATAAATGTCATCTCGGTACTCATCTTTGCGGTAGAGGTATCAAAATGTGCCAACCTGAGCAAAATTGGGTCTGTGGGGAATGAGAGTGGTTTTTATTTTTGCTTTTTACTTTGTGTGTAGCAAAGATTTGGAATAATCTGCTCACAATCGCCGGGTCCAAATATTTGTCATATTCCATCCTCAAATGCTTTTCTATTTTAGCAAGCCAATGGTGAAAGCCTTTTAAGCCGCTCTTCAGAATAAAAATATCAAACTCATCCATTCTTGTTCCCACATTTGTATATATATATATATATATATATACAACCAGTCAAAAGTTTGGACACACTTTTTTATTCAAATGAATAAGTGTGTCCAAATTTTGACTGGTAGTGTAGATATATAATGTATGATATATGTATATATTTATAAACCAATATGCAAGAAAAAGAGAATTAATAGTTTATGTTTATCTGGCTGCTTATCAGACTGGTAGAATGTATTCAACAACAGTAAACACTGTGTTTTCTCCTTGCTATCTCTGTTAACATGATGACGGCTAGCACGCACTAATCTTGTAAAGTCAACCTTTTAAAAGGGAAGAGGCGGTGGATGAAGCTGGGTGAAAAAGGGCTGGACAGACTGCTATGTACAGGATTGTATCCGCGCTAGGAGCTGCCCCTGTCCATATCCAATGTAAGGTTATAGGAATATCATAATCCCTCCTCTGAGCTCCTTTGCGCCGAAGATGATGACTAAATTTCCAGTGTCTTATCACACACTCCCAGACTGGAACTACTACAAGGGGTTCTGAGGGAGGAACCCAGCATGAAAAGTGCTGGGGATGAGATGATCAGATTAGCGGTGGCTATTGGATTTGTTTGTGGCGGTTGCAATCGGAGCGAAGCAGGCGTTGTTCAAAATGCCCATGGAGATGCAAAGCCTCCACCGATCTTTTCATCCATAAAAAAAAATAAATAAATAAATAAATACTCTTCTTGGGGGCTTTTCAGGAGTGTAATGTGGGGTGATCCTGCAGGGGTAGGTGGGGGAAACAAATTGGGGGGAAACAAAATTTAACACTTCAGGGGCTTGGAGAGCGAAGGGGGAGGTGTGTATTTTATCAGGTCGGTGGATGCTGGACTGCTTCACGTGGTGAGACAAGTGGGATTGACTAAGGGGTGTTCAGCAGGACACAGGCCGGATGAGTGTCGACGGCCGGCTGTGAGGCGGAGGCTGCGGTGGTGGTAGGCTGTGGAGAAAAACCTCACCTGAGGCGCAGCGAGCCACTGTGGAATTCAGCAGCGTCTCCTGTACCACGCATGCCATGTGAGGGGCTGGTTTGGGGAGGAGACGTCAGGCAACGCCACAGACGCCTTGGAGAGAAGGCAGAAAAGTAGAGTGGGCGAAGCAGGAGGGGGGACTGGAGAGAGGCAAGAGTTGGCTGATGCAGGGATGAGCCCCCTGAAAGCTAGATAACAGAAAATGTGTCATTGTTCGGTTAGACAGGGAAGAGATCCAAGTAAAGGGATATTGTTTATAGAAAATATGCCTTTAAGGTTTCAATGGCAGTATCAATCACTGTAATGACTGTGAGATAGATTCTTAATGATGATGAAGTAAATGCTACACTCTGTTGTGAAGGATGGGGGCTATTTCAGGGGGAATTATTGCCAGACTCTTGGGAAAAGATTCTATGACAAGAAAGAAATCCTGCAGTACACGTACAGCGTATTACACTCTGAATTAATGCAATTATGTTCATTTGTTTGTTTTACCCTCAAATCTTGTGATTTTAGAATTTAATAGGAGACATCGCCTCATCACAGAATGAAACAAGGCCACATATTTCATTCAAATGTATGTCTGCCTTTAAAATTCGACTCTTACGGGCTATTTTCTCATATGTTTAATTTTGTTAAGTGATACAAAAAGATGTCAATACTGGTCTGTACCACTTACCTTGAATACCTCGTTTGGATGGCAGACAAAGACGTGGCTTTGCTTACATGACATAACACAGCGGTGCACTTTGTACCCCTCCGCAGCGTCATTTCAATGGAAAGAAAGCCACTGAGTCAGCTCGGCGAGACAACGTCGATAAGGTAATGGCACAGATCAATACCAAAGATTTGGTCCAGATCTTAATTAAAGAAACAACTGCTGATACAAATGATGTTTTCAATGTATTGATATGGCAGAGGGCAAAGGGTGGGCCAGCCGCAGCGGACCAGCTGATCAATGTACTGAACATTAGCATTCCTTTTCATCATGTACCAAGATCACTTAATTCTCCCTCTCTACCGCTTGTTCTCTCACTCTGTCATTCCCTCTCTCTTCCCAAACACCTTTTTGCAACCATCTGAGGCAACCCATGTCCCCCCTCCCCCACCTTACAAGGTGAACTTGAAGGTGTGCAAGGTTGTGCTTTTATGTCTGCGCTTCCTGTGGTCACCGCGTGTTAAACCAGAGGAAAATCAAAGACGCTGTTTAAACTAACAACAAGATTCTGGCATCAAGCGTATGAAAATCAGCTGTCTCTGACACAGAGAAGTAAGACTCTTTCAATTAACCAACATTAATCTGCAGGAAAAAGCTATTTCTCCCTGTTCAATAAGCTCGTTAATGATGTCAATCATTGACAGGCGACTTCTGGATTCATCATATGGAATTTTATCTTTTCTTTGTAATTCTTTGTGTTCTTTGGGAGAACAGGTTGAAAGGAGAAGCTGGTCATGACTTAGAAAAATAGAACAAAAACAAACCCTCACATTGCATATTCCTTATGCAGTAACCAACACAATAGGAATCTCTGTCATCTCCAGGCAACAGTAAAAATAAATAAATAAATAAATAAAAAGAATAAATATATAAATAAACAACTTCAGATGCTCTACTCTCTTGTGAATGGTAAAGCAATAATTATTAAAAGGGAAGCTGAATTGATGGATCCCATTAAAGCTAACACAAAGTCTCCAGAGGCCTAGAAGCACAAACAGTCCAAAGTCAATAGTGTGATTCCCCAGGTATCCCTGACCAGGACCCAGTTTAAAGAGACATCAATCTGAGATGTCAGTTCCCAGCTAATGAAGCTACAGCAGATCAATATTCAAGATAGTACTACTACCTTAAATGAAGTACTAATGCTTGTAGAGATCTCACCACATGGGTTCCCCTCTGAGAAGTTTTGTCTTAACTGGACAGAATCATGTTATAGTCTGACTGCTAAATCATGAATTACTTGTTAACTTGTAAATTACCATTCATGTTGTGTTTCAAAAGATAAACTTTACAGATGACTGCAGGCAAGAGTAGCCTCTCTGGTCCAGAGTTTCATCGCAGTATGAACCGTGTTATCATTCATAATAATCTAACCTTGAATGGGTCATTTTTTGGTGAAATACTGGTCAGGTTACCTCAAGGAATATTAATAAAAATCAGGCTATTAATGTCCATCTCTCAACAAACTTGCAAATAAAAAAATGTTGTGGATCTAACCCTGAATACTGAAAGTTTACTGTCAAGCTGTTTAATGGTATCAGTGACACAATCTTAAGGATTTAATGCACATTTCCCCTTTATTCCAAGAAAGACGTCTAACTACAGTCAGAATAAGCATTTCTACTCTCATGTGCTTTCACTTAAGGTGAAAAACTGCATAAACACGATGACCAGATAAATAATGTATAATTGGCAGCCTAGTTATCCTTTTGTGACATGCACATTCTGTCCAAAAACTCAGATTTTTTTTTTTTTTTTTTTTATTTAACAGTCTAATTTGAACCTTTCCTCTCATTCTTTTATTTTATGCATCACATGTTAATGCTACTGAAACTTTTATCATTCCCTTCCATTATCCTAATGCATGTGATATGTGAAAGCTCCTTAAATCATGTATTAGGGCATTATGCTATGTAAAACAGAGGCAGAAAGGGGAATAACAAGGGTGTTTGCCTTTGAACTCAGCTGATGCTTTCAATGGAGAGGCAGACAACAGACGTATTTGCAGTGTGCTGTTATTTAGTGTGAAAACTAAAGTTGTCATTTTGCATTATCTTTTATGAAGATATATTTAATATAATATCATTAAATATATGTATACATATTTGTGTGTGTGTGTTTTGTATTGTAGCCCAGTATGTTGGTATGCACTTTGTAGCTGGCTCAAAAACCTTATCTCTTTCCAGAGAAAAAAACAACGACGACACTCACTCACATTTTCCCCGAAACTGAATCCACAGCCTTTCTGAAATCAAATGTTCTGTGCACCAAAGCACCAACGGCAGTACGGTGACTGTAGCAGCTCAATCATTACCAGTTAATAAGGCGGTAGGTATGGTGGAGGATTGACTGACATCATAATACTGAAGTAATTTCTGCTTCCTCACCACCTCCATCTCACAGGCTGCGAATTAGTATTCACATATCAAATCACATCAAAGGCTTCCTTTAAAATGGGTATAAAAATCATTTAAACAGACAGTAGCGGTGATTATTCAAACCGGGTTATTTGCCAGGTTGTGTATGTAATATGGCACCGTCGTCAAGACAACTTAATTTCCCGCTAAATTGCTGTCTGTCAGCAGAATAAGTAAATTTGCCACTGTTTTATCAGCATCAGCGTGTCAAGTTAGGGGAATACATCAAACAGTCAATCTGATCAACAGGAAATGAACACACAGTGAATAATGCAATGACTGAAAGGACAGTGGATTAGTCTGTTAAATGAAAATTTCCCTCTACGTTCTCCCCCCCCCACCCCCCTTCCTTAAAAGCATAAAACAGCTCTCATCTTCTTCTGAAATATTGGTTTATCATTTTGACTCTCTGACTATATTTATTACCTGTTAGCTCCATGAGCTGACAGATAAATTGAAGCTACATTATGATTCTGAATCGAAATATTTAGGTTCACACAGCATATGTGAATGGAAGGCCAGCAATTTGCAGGTGCAATGAAACAATGAACTCACGTTTTTTCACTCACGAGGGTATATTATTAGTAGCTCTCTATGTATAGCTCATATTTTATTATCTTAAACATTTCACAAATAACATTTTTCAACATAGAATATACTATATTCAGAAATGTCCACTACAAAGAGCCATTCAAATCTACAACTTTACCACTCACCAAGGTCGCTTTTATAGTGAGTTGTTAAAGTGTACTGTTAAATGAATATTGACGCTGTTTAACATAATCCAGCCCCATTTAGTTTTCCGCTGTTGCAGATTTCATGGGGCCACCACTGAAACCTGCAAGTGAGTGTGAAAATGATATTTTATTGTGCTTCAATGCAGGCCTACTAAAAAAGAGAGAGAGTAAAAAAGCCAAACGCTCATGAATGCGTACTATCAGACGTCAGACCATAATTAATGTCAATCTTGTCATGAAATTGGGATTTTACTGTCTATTATTTTTGAAATTATACCCCCAACGTATAAATATGAGCTCAGTGGGATCATTTAACCACTAGATTCCAAAACGTTGAAATTACCTTCTCTTAAACACAGGAGAATTGTGATACTCTCCTAAAGATTGGACGAGAGAGAGATGGAGGGAGAAAAAGGCCGAGGCAAAAAAGAAGAAAAAAAATATATATAATGGAGTTTGGAAGTCTTTTGTGGAGCTGATATTGTCTCTTAGTTTGATGTTTGCCTGCAGGATAAAAAGAGCTTCGCTGGAGTAACAATATACACCAAAATAAAGAATTGAGCTTGAAAGAAAAAGGGACAACAGCAATAACGGAACAATGGTGCACAATGGCAGGTATTTAACTGCCCTAGGAGAAGAGGGATGGGTTTACGGTCATGTCTCCCAGAATAACGCCTCACAACTAGGGTCACAAGAAGTGTTTCCTAGCTTTTCAAAACCTGCCCAGATTCATTATATTTTGAGGGGATCAGGCCAGAGATTCATGAACAGCGGTTTAACCCCCCCAATTAGTCAAAGTCCCTCTGAGGCAGTCTCTGTCTCGTGTTGATGCATGAGGCTACGGTGACAAAACTGCCCCGGGGTTAGGTGATTCAACTCCAAAGTGAGTTCAAAGCACTCTTGTTAAACTTGGAACACAATACCTCGCTGCCAAGGGTATAGGTAAGCCGTGAACAGGCGGCGATGGCCCAGACACGGTATAAGAACACCTGAAAACTATAGAAGGACATGGATGGGGGCATCAAGTCATCGCTGACGTCGGTGTTTAACTGACACCAGTGACTGTGCGATGATGATCAGACATGAGAGGTGAATCAGAAGCCAAGTCAACACGTGAGCAACAAGGATCTTTTTTTTTTTGTTTGTTTGTTTAAGAAAATCCTTTTTGACTTGACTTTTGCAAAAACTGATGCTGCAGAAATGAAATAGGGTTAATTTGTTAATAATAAATAATAGCCACTGGTCACTTGTTCACTGTGGAAAAAGGCTCTGCTGTAAATACTCTACATTACCTAAGCTTTATGTAACGCCAGGCTGCATATTCATATGGCCATAACAGTTTCACTGTAACATGCACAAGCTCTAGAGAGCCACAGATCTTGTTTCCTTCGTCATCTTTGGCCGCAGCCGGAGAACATAAAGTATGTTCCATCTAAGTTAATTGCTCAACGTGGTGGTATTGCATTTTAGTGAGTTTTACTTCAAGCTATGCTGAACATGACAGCAAGCTTTTTTTTTTTTTTTTTACAGTGTGGCACGTTGAGTGTCTGTTCAAATGAATTCATTCGAATACCCAGCTGTTACGCAGGATTTGAATCTGAACATAACAACATCTGCATTTTATATTAATAACCAATGGTAATGTTTAGCCCTATGGCAGGGTGTAACACAAGCTATTTGAAGCACGGTGAAAATCAGTTTTTTATATGTTACGCTGGTTGCAGGGACTTGCAGAATGGTTGACTTCAACATTGTAGACAGATTGTGTATCCTACATCCAACCAACTATGGCTCCATTTATTTATGATCATTCTTAACTTCAGCCATAATTCCTGAACCTCTCTAATTGCGTTTAACATTACCTTGATCACATGTGTGGCAGGAAATGCATAAAGAAGTACCCAGTTTTGTCATTTAGATGAGAGCAGCCTTGGTGTACAGTGATGTAAGCTAATATATGTCCACTGTGCAATATCTCTCCATAACCAAAAGATTAAACAATTCCTTACTTCCAGTAGAACTGGCCCCGTTGCATTCCTATTTTGTCTTCCTTATGATTTTGAAGAGAGATGTTCAGAGAGTGGAGATTTTTTATTTATTTATTTATTTATTTATTTATTTAGCCATTCAAAAGTGCTTTTTGGTTATCTATATCTCAAAAGCTTTCTGCTCATCAGTGAGTAATTTCAGACTGTTCAAAGATGATAGGTGAGTGAATAAGAAACATTGCCTGCAGCGAATAAAGAAACTGGCTGAAAGAGGAAAATAGAAAAAAACTAAACAAAACAAAACCCCAAAACATATATGTGTATATAAGTATATATATATATATATATATATATATAAAAAAGGGGGGCACAGTGAAGAATGCAAGAAAGATAAATAAGACAGATACTTTGTTTCATTGTCAGCGGCACTCCAGGGTTATTTGAAGCACTTATTTATGCACTGTAAGCAGAACAATACCGGCGAGCAGAAATGATTAAATACAGACTCTTCACGCAATAGACATCTCATTGTGGTAGGCCCTGGCTTGCCACTGGGCCAGCTTGATAAAAGCACTCTGAGCTGATAGCTGATACAATTTGCCAGCCGATTTGAATGAAGGAGGCTGGGAGGAAGGGGGCCGTGGCTCAGTTGGTCTGTCGCTGACAGCCTGTATAAGCTATAATAAAATCATTAGAATGTAAATGCTTTATTGCAAAATAAGAGCCTCAAGCTAGGGTGACATTATCTGCCGCCACCCGAATGAAAGCTCCGATTAGCATTCCCTGATTCAATGATAGAAGCAACTTATCTTTATTAAAATTTTTCAAATCGAGTCTTCATTTTTCATGATTGAGTTTTAAGCAAATGTAATATCCAGTTCAGTTTGTGTATGAAATGGGCGGGGGGGAGGGTGGGCGCAGGATGCCCCAGAAATAATTAGTGTACACATTTCTTCCCTACATGTGTTTCATAACCAACAAATTGGATTTCATATTTGACGTGTCACAGTCTAATACATTTGCATGAAAATATGGAGCTGAGTTTACAGAATAATTACTGAAAGTGTACACCTCTTTAACATGTGTCTCAAAAGAATGAAATTTGATTTGTTTGAATGTGACTATCACGGTGTTGCCAAATAATTGTTGCAGAATGTGAGGGTGAGCCTCTGACTTGATTTAGATGTTCATATTCGTGACACACACACTTTTTCAGCTGAGTCTTTAAGCGGGCCATTGCTTAGTAGGCAGACAGTCAATTCTTATGCAAATAGCCTGGTACAGAGTACAGGATATAATATGCTGTAGATGAAATGTCACCCTAGGAGTAAGAGTCTGTGTGATATAAAAATGGCTGACTTGCATGTTGTTTTGTAACATAGGCTTCTTAATTTTCGATTCCTATTTAATCTTTTAGATGTAAGACCAGCAAATGAACGGTTGCTTGGGAACGCTGGCGACATCCAAGATGCCCTCAGAGTTATTTGTGACACCTTTGTGCAGTTAATGTTTGAAGAAGTGATTACTATTGCAGAGCTCCATACAGCTGACATATATCCAAATGTCAGTCTTATCCCTAAACTTAGCTTATCTGTTTGTTAATTTGTAGATCAGGAAAAAATGTGTATGAAGGCAGAGGCTTGCGCGCGCACACACACACACACACAATATGATTAGAAGAACATTCATTCAACCGAATTACTGCAAGTGAAGGTTAATAATTTAAATCAAACAACAAAAATCTTGGATTTGCAGCTGCAGGTCCTTGAAGGGGGATCCTAAAGCTGCCCCACTATTTATCCCTAGGAACCCGAGGAAGTGTCTCTGGGGCAGCATGCAGCTTTACCCTCCTTGTGCTCCTCTGGAGACGTCAGAAGAAGAACACCAATGCAGTCCATCGCTAACAGAGCCAACAAGACATCTTCCACAATGACAAGACAACATGTTACTTTCAATTGTAGTCAATGTCAAGGTTTTCACAGACAACATCCGAGATGCGTGCTCGAGAGCGGTATTGTTAACAGCTTGGGATAGTCCTACACAATGCAGTTGTTATGCCGCACCCAGAGGATTTGCACTGGAGTTCATGTGCCCCCTCTTATAGCAATCACCAGGTCATACATCTTGTGGAGTAAATTCAAAATCCCAGGCCTCTGCCTCATTCATTGAAGACAAAAGGGGGACACAAATTGGTCTGAAAACACAGTGTAAAAAGAAAAGCTTACATTAAGCTCAAGGGGACTCGAGGGACCAAGACCAATCGTTGTATGCGAAGAAGAATGGTAGCGGAGCTGGGGAACGGGCACCAGTAGATCAATCACTGCCATCATGCAGATTTACTGTGTTGGTGTGAAAAGATAAATGTGTAAAAAGGGGTTGGTGTCAGAACCCGCAGTGCAAGGCCACACGGTAATGTTGGGTCAGTAATTGAACTTTACTATAATTATCCTGAGCAGATAATATTAACTTATAGTCTTTGCGTGAGAAAGAAGCCGGTCCATAATTCATTTGCCGGATAGGCTGATGGTGCTGGATGGCGCTCTCTCACTGTCCCTCTCTCGCTTTCCCTTCGCATGCATTGTGTTACTGAAATATGACGGCTCCATTTTTATCCTGTCACAATGACAACTGATGGGCTTATTTTCCTGTGGCCCCGGGGGATGATGAAATAGTAAGCAAACATTCTTTCTCGGTAGGAGAAGGGTGCTCCATCATAGTGGCTGGGGCCGCCACCGCCGCTTGTGTTGTGTGGCAATAACAGGAGGTTATGGGATACAATACACTTGGCCCCCTGCTCTCAATACAGAAGGCCTATGCAGTACACTGTCGCCATTTCACAGTTTCTTTCGTGCTGCTTTGTGCAGTTCCACCTCCAAGGTGAGTATCTTGGGCGAGCTCAACATTTTTTCTTTAGATTTCGCAGTGTGGGCTGTTTTCAACAGATGAGAAATGTGAGAATTTTGTTTTCGCACAATGACAGAGTAATCACTTGTGCCCATATGTTATGGGCTTTTTTGACTTTACAAGAAGCACGATATTCGCCACATTTGCTTCAACAGAGCTACATGAGTCCTTTTTGTCACTTCTATTTCATAAACTCCTTGTAAATTAGCCAGGTGTCAATTTTCTGTGTTAAAATTAATGTCACGACCAGGCCTAGCTGATTTATAGAGAGGCGTCTCGTAAAAAACCTGACACCCAAGGGCCATTATTTACACCGAGCAGCTCTCCTTCAGCCTCAGCCACTTTAAGCTAAGGTACCGGGGCAAGGTTGTGACATTTACAATAGGTCAAAATAACACTGCCACCCGACCCTCACTGCCAGACAATATCCCATTCATCTCATTTGAATAATGAGCAATATTGATGGACATTAGCTGAGGGAATAAGGCTGCAAAGCACGTGAGGGGGCTGAACACTGTCAGCTCTTATATTCCTGGGCCAGTTTGTTAACCAACTGTGTGAAGCAGTGGCGGCAATAACAGCGATAAGAGCGTTCCCTCAGACGCGCCGCCACCGCCGCCGCTGCTCCTCCTCCACAGTAAACACCATCAGACCCCAGTTTATCACCATGCTAACTGGATTTAGACAAAGAGCTACAACGGCAGCTTGAGCAGATATCCGATGACAACAATCAAACATTATAACAGCCCTCATTGTGTGCACAGTCTTTTCCATTATTGATATTCAAAGGCGTTATTTTTGAATTATAAATACACAGCTCTAATCCTCATTACTCTATCTTTCCGTTGGTGGAATATAGCAGCCTGCTGGAACACCCACCTTGGTGTCTTGTCAAGTCACAGCCAGCGGGGGCTTTTGTCTCCTTGCTGTAAAGAGAAATGACAGTGTAATGTGATTTACAGGCAATCGCTTCAGCTCAATTAAATTAAGTCCCCAATAATCCATGATGAATGCACACCTACGCCAGTCATTAGTATTCAAAACAAAATATGGGCTTATCGTATCATGGCACCATGGAGGGAACACACCCTTTAATAGATGTGCTGATTCATTTATTCATTGATGTCACAGTGTGTAATGCGTCCAATGTCTGTTGGCTGCTAATGACTAGTGAGCCTCTCAAGTTGCCCCCCCCACCCCACCCCAATTCCAGGAAAAGCTGACTGGGAGGCAAACCATCGACACACAGACCACACAGCACATCAAGACCAACATTAATTCATTGGATTTAGGGCTTGCATTTAATTCCCTCACTTACAAAAGTTTAGCCTTTAAATGCTATTTTGAAATAAAAGCAAATTGGACAAAAAAAAAAAAAAAAAGAGAAAAAAAAATCCTGCTTTTGTCTTTTCTTCTGGACAGACTGATTTCAGGCAGAAGAGGACACCGGGGCGTTCAGCAAACGCTTGGCCACTACAATTTGATTGACAGTGTCATATTTGTAAGAGGGTTATGAACCACAAAACAAGGGTTAAAGGGAAATTGACCCAGCAGTTGACGGGTGACTGATACATTGAGCTGGAGGTCTTTAATCTTGCTGCTGAGCTTACACGAAGCTTATATAACAAATTACAATGCCTACAGGGTAATACATCACCTGATGGAGCTCCTTCTGCTTTTCTGTCTCCTCTCCTTCTCCTTATCTTCCCATGAGAAACCTAGTAGATTCACTCTAATGTAGGTTACAGGTACTGTGTTCCCTGACTATGATCAAGATGGATGGCCTGTCAAATAAGACTAAATTATAAAACAGTATTTAGAGATCTGATATAACTTTGAGCTCATCTTTAGTAGTTAGATGCACAGTAGTCGGACATGCGTACTGTTCATACCTTGGGTTAAAAACACACTATAATGAGCTTTAGAAGCAAAAGCTAAAAAAGAGAGAAGACATAAAGTGAATCTTATAAATCAAAGATCTTTCACCACATACTAAAAATTCTCAATTCAGGCCAGTTGTTTTCTTCTGCAAATTTTGCCACACTATCAAACATTTCACTGCAGTCTCCAAGCAGTTAAAGAGGCTAAAGAATTATCCAATTTAATTATGTAATTATACTTTCTATATCACAAAAATTAATACAAGCAGTACTTCAGACGTACTTATTAATGTGTGTTCACACCAACTTGATTCTCCACCAAATAACCAGACTGTACATTATCCATTGCACGAGGCCCCAACGCCGTCATTTCCCTTCTGAATCCCTGGCATCAGACTCTGAGATATATTCTCCTGATAACAGACCCTGTCTGCCTTAAACCACATCCTGGCTGCACCTGACGAATGATAAAACGCACTACTTCCCTGATAAGCCCACAAGTAGAACAACACTGTCCAGGTGCAGATTATTGGTGATGTAAAAGCCCCGTCTTGGTATGCAGAAGGAGGCAGATCTTTCCGATAGCTCTGCAAAAGAGATTCAACTTCAGCACCCCAGCTTTAGATGTATTCAGCTGTTCTGATCTCCTCAGACTAGTGTAAGGTCAGAGGTCATCATAAGCGCTCGCTGCGCTTCAGTTCAAGATATACTGTCAGGATGTCAAGTTTTGATCACTGTTAATGCAGTTTTCTCGAATATCACAAATGCCTGTGCACTCTAAAAGTCAGTAATTACAAAATCTCTGCACTCAGCTCACAGAGCTCACCAGCTTCCTAGTTACTGCACCATTAAAGAGGATGGATCACACACTGTACAAGTGAGAAGTTTAAGTCTCCTCGCAGCACAACAGAGGTTATAAAGTTACTTTTAGATGTAGAGACCTTAACTGCCACATTTCGTACTACCAAAGCATCTTTAAACAGAAGTACTGATCTTGGATCATGACCCCCTCATTCAGTAATTGGTGGTTCTGCTTCAGGGGCATGCAGGAGCTCTCCATAAAGTGAACAAAGCTGTCTGAAGTTGTTCTGGTAGACCAAGTAATCAAGCATTACCTAAATGCATTGTAAAGTGGATGACAAAGTCTTTTTTAAGTTTTTGCAACCTGGGGACAAAAGCAATTATTTTAGAGCTTTGGTTAGTCCTTGTAAATGTCTGCAAGTAAGCTTTGAAATCTGTTAAATGTTTTTTTTATTCATTATGTAAGTAAAATAGCTTCTCCTTTGAATGCTTGAATGTTTTCATTAATGGTCTGTCTCAAGTGACTGCATTTACAGTTGTCGTGAAATTATCTGCGCCTCAATGAAAAATCCCTAAAATTACTGTTTGAGACAAAGCGGTCTATTACTATTGAATTTATGGTATTAGCAATATCAAGCTGGCAAATAGAAAACATTAAATCAAACTTCTCCCAGGACACAGACTATCACAAGATGCAGCATATGCTGACATAATGTGTTAATGTGTTCTGCCTTTCTTGCCAGAACCTAAACATTTACAGACTTTTGCTCCTTGCCAGAGTATGTGTGTGTAATTGTGTTCACCGTGCGTCTGTCTGCAGCACTTCCTGCCTTTAAGGTCATTTGAGGATATCAATATGTCATCCATCTTATGAGAGTAGACTCTCTCAGCAGGGTTTCATATCATTCCCTAGTTCAAAACTTCAATTTTATTAGAACTCACAAAAGTTTGGCCATGTAGCTTGAAGAGACTTCTTAAGCATGCGTCAAAAATATGTAGTTGTGCACGGCTCAAATAAAAAGTACATGAAAAATGAGTCTGCTAACGATACTGCGACACATTGAATTAAAGGATCATAAACGTTCAACATTCAACATTCAAAATTTGTTTGGAGCAGCTTTTTTGCCTTCAAAATAAGTGTTACGTTCTCAGATGAGGGAGTTTGAGAACTAAAAATAATTCACCCCGAGCCTGCTCTAAAAAGATTTTGCTCAAAACAAGTGGAGGTAAATGGCAATTAAAACAAATACTATAAGATGTGATGTTTGTAACTATGATTCTTTTTATTTGGCTTTATGTTGTGCAACAATATTATGGTCTGCTGACAAAGGCCCACATCTCTTGAAACCAAATCCCACTCCCACCCAGGCACACGGATGCCCGGGACCATCTCCCTTACGCCCGTCTCTCAACAGCTTTTGAGAGCTCTAAGTATAAAATAGCCGGGCGCACTAACAGTATCTGTCCGTTGCAGGATACACACAGAGAGTACGTGGGGAGGCTCAGGTAAGAACTTGCATCAATCTGTCACTCGCTTCCCTCGGGGTGATAAAGGAAATTCCAACAGAGAGATAACGCTGGACATTCAACTTAATTCCGAAGGAAGAACTTTTCATCAGTGGGTCACATATAAGCTTTCAGAAAAAATGGAGAGCAGCGAGTTTCATTTTTCTCCTTCCCCCTTTGCTTGCGCTGCACAGTCCAAGTGTGAGCACGACATTGTGAACCCGAGTTCTTACAATTCCAAAGCAGACATGTAGTTTTGAAAACTGGTCTTCATACATTTTTCATTATTTTCTATCACAGTGTTTCCCCACTTGAAATAAACTTGTTAGATAACACAGTGACCAGACTCTTGGTACTATATCCAATGTGTCAGGACAAAACATGACAAACACAGTGTAAGAAGTTTTGAGGTCAAGCTTTTGTTTTTCTCCTTGAGGGTCTATTTGGTTTTCTGTTGTTATTTTCTACATCTGTTTGACAATGCGAAACAACATATTTCAGAACAGAATCAGTTTTGATTAAGAAACAGTTTTAGTCCGCTGAAATAAATCCATGTCATTTTGCAAGCTGCGGGAGTTAAGGCGTGGCACCTTAATCAAAAGCAAACCCAGATTCCTGGAGAAGCAAGTGAACTGTATCTCGCAGAGAAAGGGGAAGCTGTTGGAGCCCTAATTTGGATGTACATGGCTTCGGTTAAAGTTCAAAATGTCGACTAAATTGATTTCATAAGGCACATTTTGCAGCAAATGACATTCTAATCATTCACAAATCCGTCTGAATCATACATATTATCCTAAAAAATGGAAGTCCTCGCTGCCGAATGTTTTCTCTGTTTATTATAGTAAAAAAATAAAAAATAAAAAAAAGAGCACTCTGGTGTACATATGCACTCCACAAGAGAGATCCTCTTCACAGTGCAGCGAAAAGAATGTTTGCTATAAAACCTCTGAGTGTCTTTCATTTGTTTCGTTTTGCTACAGTAAGATCCAGCAATGGGAAATAAGTCGGTCAGAAGAAAAACTGACATTGTCGAGCAGCAGACACGCCGTTCCATACAGAGACAATTGATTAGCTTCATGGTGCAGCGATAGCCCTTACTCAGCTGGCGTGGTGTGTAAGTGCTAGTCTGGCTGTTTTGTTTTGTTTTTTTTTTTTTAGAAGCATCATATGGATCAATACGACATGGCACATTTAGGAGACCCCTACACCATACCCTGGGACTGGAGAGGCAGGAGTGGGGCCCCTCATAGCACCATCGCAACCACCTCCACCTCCACCTCCACCCCTTCCTTTTGCTGATTGGAAAGGGGGGTTGGGATGGTGACAATAATAGCCGGGCCGATACTCTGATACCCTTGTTCAAGTGCATGACCAACCGAAAAGGTTTTTTTGTTGTTTTTTTTTATGTTTTTTTTTTTTTTGGATTGTGAATCTTTTATTTCTATGTGGGACTTGTTTATTGCAACAGTAAATCAGATACAAAATATGACTGTTGACCCAGGATTTAATGGCTCTTTTTGTTAGTTTTCTTGCAGGGCTTCTAACAATCAAGATGTCCCCCTGCAAACAAAGACTTATGAGCAGGTGGAGGGGCGAGATAAACACAATTAAAAGTAGAGGTGGAAATCTACTCAGTTTGATGGTTTCGGGAGGAAACATTCAATATTATTTTGGAAAAAAAAAAGATGTGATACATTACTGCATAAAAAGCACAAATTTATATCTGCATATATATACATACTTCAAAATTTTAATACTTAGCTAATATATTGTAAAGTCCAAGCTAATTTATCAAAATTAAGATTTTTTTTTAAAAAGCTTTTAATAGCCACGATGCACAAGCTGTGTCATCTAAAGTAAAAAACACAATGGGGGGGACAACAATTAAAAAGCCATACTAGTAAAAGCTGCTGGGGGCTGAAATCAGAGGTGGCACAAGGGTTATACATTTTTATTGGGGTCAGCACTGCGACAGAGGCCCCACTAATATATTTCTTCATCTTTTCAGCTGTGTTAAAAACAGCTGTTTGAGGCTGTAGCAGATAATTCAAGTAAAGGTCTTTTTTGTCTATGTGGGCTAGCAGAGAGACAATGGAGGCCCATCGATTGGAAAGGGGCTCGACATCCCAGCTTCTTGTCAGTTGAATAAAAAGACCATTACCCCTTCAGCTGTGGTTTGATCTAAACCATCAAGGAAGAAAGAATTAGGACTTTTACTTCCTGTCCCATCAACCCATACCTTCTTCTTTTTTCTTCCCCCCCCTCCCTTTTCTTTTCTTTTTGTGTCTCTTCTCCTTCAGTCTGTCCTATAATCATCGCAATCTTTTCTACATTACTGGGCTGAGTTTGTGAAACAATAGAGGGAGGCTAATAACTTTTCTTGGAACGGCAGTTTTTTGCCAAAGGGAAGAAAAGGGGAAGGACGGTGATGATAATAGGTGGCCTCGGTCAAAGGTCAGCCACTGTGATCTTATTGTCGTTCCTTTCGGCCCTTTCAAGAAGAGACTTCTGTATTTCATTACCTTGGGATGGAATTTAACCTATTTCTCTGAAAGGTTTCAACAAAATAAAGGCCGTTAAGAGCTGTGAGGACACGGAGTGATGGATAAACACTTTCACAAAATGTGTATTTTAGTTGAATGTTTTAGTTAACAATAAGTCAAGCAATAAAACACTCATTAACTTAACAGATTTCCAACAACTTCTGCTCTGATCTGAGTTTAATTAATTATATGCTTTGCTGTCTCAATCTTTTTGACTCTCATGAAACAACAAATAGATTGTTTCTCAGATTAGTTTTTTCAATCTGATTTGCAGCAGTGACAAAAATGTTCCACTTTTTTTCATGAATTTCAATTAACGATACAAACCTGTTTTAAGTTACATTCTGTTCGTCATCCTTATTTTTACCGATGACTCCCGCATTGTGTTTCTGATGTGTATTTAATCCCAGATATATGGGATGATTTATTGGTCATATAGGAGGTCTTCACATCCTGAATGTTAAATTTCCTGTATTGAGTGCGTCAGATGTGTTGTAGGTGAACTTTTGGCATATTGTAAATTACAGGAAAGAGTCTGTCTCTATTATTGCCATTGAGAAAGGTTGTGTAAATCGATGATGTGCTCAGTTTTGGTTGAACAGACGTAGCCCTGTACTTTGTAATGCTATTTGAGGATGCGGTTATGCATCAAAACACAGCATGAGCGCCTACTTGGATATGGATGGTGGCTCAGATTTAAGTTGATATACCTGCCCCCCGCCTCAACCCACCCAGACAGAAATACACATTGTCACACACACAGAGACGCACACACAAATTTGATTAATACACTCCAATTTTCTGAGAGATACTTTTCTTACAAAGAAGAGATCCATTTCGCCCGCAAGATCGAAAGTTAGAAGCCGCGGCATAATTGATGACCTCCCGGGAGAAACGCTCTCCTATTTATCACCACCTGACCTTTCCTCAGATCTCATCCATCATAAATTAAAGTTGTACAGCAATGGCGTGGCCCTCGCTCCTCTCTCAGCACAACCTTTTGTCCAGAGGTCCTCTTCCCTGCTTCATTTGGAGCGGCTGGAAGGAGCAGCTTTAAAACCTGCAGTTCAGCACCTCTGCTGTTCAGGGCAGATGGTCATCACCGAAAGCATCTGTCAAACTCAGGCCCCCTCACTAGAGGCCAACCGGCATCTTCTCATCCCCTCTTTCTCCTTTCTTCTTCCCTCTTCTGCTCTCTGCACCTCTTCTCTTTGCCTTCACCCTTCCCCTTCATTCACATACTAATATTTATCATCTCATTGCATCTTAGCTTCCCTTTTTGCTACTTTTCCAGAGTTCCTTCTGTCACAGCTCTTTTCCCTGTTGTTTTGCTCTGGTTCATGTTCATGCCAGATTTACATGAAATTATGCACTGCTGACTCACATCTGTCACAGTTAGTAATTAACTGCCCCTGCTTGGAGAACATATACACTCACACATACACAGATGGATAACAGTAAAGAACGAGAGAGAGAGAGAGAGAAGAAAAGAGGGTGCTTTTAAAACTGTAGAAACAGCTCAGGCCCAATAAAAATAGACAGTTCTGTAGCTACAAAGTATAAGCAATACTTTCCTGCCATGTCCCTGCAGCATCAGAGCCAAAATCACTGCTCTCTCACTTCTTCCTGTCTCCCTCTGAAGACTCCACCTACACACACACACACTAAACACACACCATCCCCGAGCTTTCTATTACTAAAGGGGTGTATTAATATTGATGAGAGGTAGGGCATTAATGCTAAAAGCGAGCTTTGGGGCCAAGCCCTTATGACTCCACTGTAGTGATTAACACAAAAGCAATGGAATAATTTATCATTTGCGCCATATCAACGGAGTGAGTTTTCAAAATCTCTTATGAGAGGAGGTCAGTAATTATAGGCTAATATCTCTGCCAATTATGGATTTTGAGTGTCTGGTTTAATGGTGGGTAAAATCGGTATTGTATTGATATAGAAAACATGCATTTTAAACATCTTGTCAGATCACCACGGGTCACATCAAATCATTAGTCTTGCATGGTTGTTGCTCTCTGGTGTCTCTAATATGGTTTCAAGATCTTTTGGGACACTGAAAAACTTGAATGGTAAAAAGTGAAGTCACTAGATGTCATCTTCAGGAACGAGCTACCTCATATATTAACAGTATACTGTGCGTAATAAAACAAATCATTAAACCATCCCGTTTTTTTTAAAGGCTGTTGTATTATTACTATCACCATTTATGATGGCACATATATTATTTTCTATTGCAAAGCGCTTCTTCTCTGCAAATTAAGATAAGGTCTGCAGTCTAGCAAAGCAGCTCTTCAACTGCTATTGAAAGGCAGCAACGGAGATGGAGCGATTCATATGTTTATACATTGTCATTCAGTGCATGACTACCCCATACTCCCACCAGAGGCATCCTACAAGTGACCCCTGAAAAGAGGAGGTCAGGGAGTAGGTCGTGCGGAATGGCCCGGCTGTGGGCTCCAACAATCTCTGACAGCTTTAAGTAGATCTCTTTTTAGCCATTTATTTGGAGAGTCTGGAGGGAGAGAGAGAGAGCAGGAAGAACAAGAGCAGGAGCAGAGTACCTCCTGAAAGGGAAACTAATGCTATGACACTGGAGGGAACTTTCCTTTCCTTGAAAGTCAGGTTCCTCGATCTGAGTAGTTTTTTGTTGTTGTTGTTGCTGTTTTGTGTTTTTGTTTTTTTGACATTCCAGTATTTCATTTGTTGCTCTGTCAACAAAATCTGATGTATTGTGTATCATGTCATTAGTTTTATATGTTGTATACTGTGCAACAATTATCTTATCAATGTGAAACTAGCGAGTGTGCTGATTTGTTTTGGTTTTCCCAAACAGCTAAAGCTATCGGTTGCGACAGTGTGTCTACTCTGTCCTAGACCCCCGTTGTGCTCCTTTACAAGGATCTCTTGTTGTTGAATTTGTCACAGCGTTATTGTCCTGGTGAGGCTTCTCTAGGTGTCTCTTAAACTCCATAATGAATGAAATGTCAATGTCTTTATGGAGCCTTGCAGCTGGCCTTACCATTACAAAACTGTTAAACTGTTTACCTTTGGCAACTTCACTTCTGCTCATGCCATTCCTTCGGTTCTTCAATATTTTTTTTTCTTACAACTGTTGTTTGTTTTTTTCTTCTGATATTTTATAGATGAATGTGTTAATTTATCTAATAGTAAGTCATTGCTATATACAGTGGTAACCTGAGGTCTGTTCATTTTAAGAATCAACTCACTTTCAAAAAATTAAACATTAATTTTGGCAGTGTAAGCTTAATATGACACACAGGTCATTTTTGATTGGTCACTGATAGGTAGTTTTTGGGTTGATTAATCCTTTTAGGTACTTTGAATGAGCCAGTTTCTTTACACTTAGTCTATAGACAGTCTTCTTTAAAAGGATCAAATGATCCCAATAGTACCTGTATATATATATATATATATATATATATATATGGCTACTTTTCCTATTTCCAGCATGTTCTTTTCTCAGTACAATAGATAAACTGTGCAGGGAGTGCGGCAAAGCAAATGACCATACTAAGAATTATAAGTATATTAGGTAGATGTGAATTTATTCTGCAATAAAAGCCAGTTACATTTTGTGTTAGTCTTATTTTTTTTCTGCTGCTGCAGCCCCCTGCCATGAAACTTTCAGCAATGAGTACAACCATCAGCAGTGCTCAGCTCACCTGGCACCCAACAGGACTCAGACTGAGGTCAATGTTTAAGACAAAGACATTTAAAGTTTAGGTTAGTTAGAAATATAATCTTGGGTCACAATTCAAATCAAATCAAATTTATTTATACAGCACCAAGTCATAGCATATACATGCAGTATATGTGTATGTGCTTTCCATGGACCTTTAAACACCAAAGGCTACAATCACAAAGTAGACTACATTTGCACCCCACAGCTGTTCTACACATGCATTCAGAGGAGCACAGTCCGGTACTCACTGTCTTGTGTCGTATAATGCATTTTTATCTCCACTGAACCAGTAGGCCATAGATTAGCATTATAGATTCTAATTTGAAGTCTTGTCACTGCTTCACTTGTCTAGAATTGTAAGTGCAAGGGCTGCCATCTGCTTGCAATAATGAGCCTGACAACCCTGGTAAATGTGCTTTTTACTATCATAATGGCTGGCGTATTGATCTTAATGGACGTAGTGTTGGCTTGTTCTATCAGTCAGAGGGAAACAGTGGGGCATGGTGAGCAACACCACTCCACATCTAACAGATTTGTTGCTCCCAGGCAGCCCTCATGGCCACTTCATTGATATCATTAAGTTGCCATATGTTTTGCTAATTTACCACAGTTTTCGGATGCCGTGCATAATAAGACACGCTCACCGTGAACTTGCTTCTGACACTGTGACAGGCCGTAAAGAATTCCACTCTCTCCTCTTCCCTCTCCTGTGATTGTGTACGTGTGGAGGTGTTTGAATGTGTGGGTGTGAGTTAGTGTATTTTTTTTCTCATAGGTAAAAGCACTTCTTGTATATATTTTTATTTTGTTATTTCTCCATTTTTGTTGCTCTCACTTTGGAGACAGTGACATTGAAAAATGCATTTTTTTAAATAACATTGTTGATCCCTCATCATCATCATCATTGATAAATCTAAGTTTGGATTTGTTTTTGTTTTTGTTACTTTGGGTTTTTTTTTGTTGTTAACAACTTGTGCTCCTACTTTCATTCTCTCCTCAAAAAGCAACTCCTCAGCAGCACCAGGGATTTTACAATATGCCATTATTATATTGGACAATAAAGATTTCTACATCTTTAGCACGCACCCATTTGTAGTTCACCCCAACATGTTTGAAGTGGTGGGAAGATTCATCACTAAGTCCCATTTGTAACATCACTGACATGGCAATAATGACCCTTTGGTAGTACAGAGTAATGGGCGGCTCTGCCCTTTAACCCCGGCCTGTGAACGCATTTACTTAAGGCCAGTGCTCAGTGATTTATTTCTGACAATATTACGACTTCTGAAGTCGTAGAGCTAGACACATTGGACGTCGAATGGGCCAATCATTAACTAGGCAGGACGTGGTTCACTTTTACTCTCATTCCGCTCTGTGAAGCTATTTAGAAATTCACTAACCTTTTAGATTGCCACTGGTTTATGGAGAGAAACTAATGGGATCGCAGTGACTCTGCTCCAACTACTGTTCTTGCGCTCTGAAGCTAAATGTTAACCGACTTTCAAATGTATCACCTAGATATCAGCTCGTCTCAATATATTTTTGCTGTTGTACATAAGTAAGCAATATTTGCTTTGATAAAAATGTAACTACCATGAAAAGTTCATCCAACAAGGAAAAATGATGCCACTATCAAGCAACAACTGTCTTTGATGAGAAGTGGAATGAGCCAGATTTTTTTTGCAGGCACATTGTGTTGAATACTTTCAGCTTAAAATGCATTTTGCATACAGAAAACATTTTGTGCACATTTGATCTTTAAAATATTCTATTATGCATCCTTAGAGTAATTCAAAGTGGTTCTGGTGCATTTTATTGATTTTCGATACCTGCAAAAATAGGATGTGTCTTGTTAAAAGTAATGCTCTTCACATTAGCTGTTGAGCAAGCTATCAAAGCCTATTCACGCTTTAACAGGCTGGCTGCACAGTTCAGGTAATATGAAAACCATTTTAAGTACAGAGTGGGAGTTAAGGAGGTGGAGAGAGTAGGAAAGGAGAAAACACAGAGAAACAGAAAATGAATAGACTCGAAGAGAGCGACAGAGAGAGAGAGAACAGAGGGAGAAAGCAGAGAATGGGCTTAGGTGTCCATAAACAAATCAACACATCTATCACCCTGGGCCTCCTGTAAGGGCCATTGGGTCACTGGTGTGTTTGCACCGATCCCATCACTCACTCAGAGTCGACAGGCCAGCCATTCCCAACCCACCACAGACTGCTTTTCCAATCCAGTCAACAAAGCCCAGGCCCTGGCACTGTCTGTTTAGCTAGAGGGGAAAACTGTCAGGAAAAGTAAGACGAATGAGCTGGTCTGATTGACTATTTCCTTAGATACTGAATCAATGGGCTTATTATCACCAGCAATTACAGTACTAATACAAACAGATGCTTGGGGAAAGACATCTGCTTAGAGAGACGAGACAACTAGATTTTCAGTCAATATAGTGAAGAAAGCTCTGCTCTCACTGGCCCTTAACGGGGGTATTTGTATTCATGTGAGGCTGGGAGTAAATACACAACAGTGCACGCAGAAACGTGCAACACGCACACAAGTAGAAAAGATTTGGGATATTTATTGCCACTGTGAGACAGTTCATTTAAAGCAATAGTGCCTGCAACACAAAGGCTAACATAGCAGTCCACCATACCCATTCATTTACTTATGGTCAATTCAGTTCTAAAGGCAAACTGATCAATCACTTATCTTTAAAGAACCTGTTTATTAAAAAAAAAAAAAAAAAAACACAATTTAAAAGGCCCCACAAATAACTATAACAACTACATATGTATATATAGTAAAGTCACTGATACATTTGCAGTTTGTTTCATTCTACCAGCTATTTTGATTTCTTTAGGATAAAAAAAAGATTGTTATTTGCAATGTTGCCTTTTGCCCATTTGTGTTTGGCCATTTTTATTTATTTTTTTTTTTGGGGGGGGGGGGGGGGGGGGGGGGTTAGAAATGTATTTATACGTTTCGTTTCTCACCTATTCAGAGGCGTTAAGTTCTTAGCTGGCCTTTTCTTCTCAACAATAGCTTCCTTAATCCAACAGTGGCAACATATTTGACCAGGAGACCAAACATGGCCGCCATGTCATGTCTTGTTGAAGGAGAATAAAAAAGGGACCTGCTCCGCTTCACTTCCTTATTATGATGTGATTCAGTCCACAGATCTCGACACAGAGCCCCGACAGAGACACAATCATTTTTAACACTTTCCTCTCTCTCCCATTATCTGTCTCCAACAATAGCCCCAGCGCTACACCTCTCCTCCCGTTGCTGTGACAGTGAGACCAGTCTATGGACTTTCAGAGGGGAGTGAGGCATATCATTGGAGCTCAGGCCATGCAAACAGCAAGAGGGCCCATTCAGAATGGGCTCTGATGGACATGGTGCCACTTGAAGAGGACATGCCTGACTTGCCAGTCCCTGACAACCGTCTGTGTTTGCCAGGTGGAGCATTGAGGGGCCGTGCCGTCCTTTTTTGTCATGGTCTGCTCTGTTACCGTTTCCACACTGCAGGGCCCTTGCTATATGCCACCATGGCTAGCTCACTCGCTAGCTCCACGCCTGAGCAGGTAGCCTCAGGAAGGTAGCCGTGCAGAAAGGTCCATCCCCTTTCCCTCTTTCTACGTAGTTTCTCACATTTAATTATCTGATTTCTTCTCCTCCTGTGGCTGGGAGGAGAAAAGGATTGCTCCTCACGCCTTCTTGCTATGGAGAGCTGTTGATTGTTCTCACTAAAGCCCACATTGGACTGAATAAAAGGACACCTTCTTGTTTCACATCGCATATTAGACCGCGCTGCGCAGGCCCAAGTGTTTGTGAGCACTGGACCCGTATTTGGAGTCAATGAGGAGAGCATTTCAGCCGCATCAGCACAGAATTTCCGAGAAAAGGGGGAAATCTTTATTTGAGATCTGTTGCTCTGGAAACCAGTTTCTCTCCATCGCTTGTTGACTGTGAATCAGGATACTGTTCTCTATGAAATTGGATATCCAGATATCCCCAACATCCAATCAGCAGGAATTTAATCAAGCTGAACCTGTATCTGTTTTCAAGTTAAATGTGTAACACACTGACAAAGCAACAAGGTTTCCTGTCACCTCTGAAAAATTGAATGCATCTGCGTTTTATATCATTCAGGCACTATGTGCTTGATGAGTCAGTGGGTTTCCTGCTGCTGTGAAATTGCTGTTTTCCTTAAAGGTTCTGTCACGTAATCACCTTTGGTCTCCTTCTGAACTCAAACTGTAGGAACCAGTGACCTAAAACACCAGCAAATCAGATGAATGCACCAGGAGGAAAATTAACCCCCTACTTATGTGGCGATTCCATTTGAAAATCACCTAATTACGTGATTATGTCATTAGGAATGGGAGGGGGCGGGGGTGGAGAGAGGGGGTATGTGCATTTCAAAAGCCCCCAGTGAGTCTGTCTGTGAAATAAAAGACGCAAAAGGACCTTAAAGGTAATTAATCCATTTAACTCCCCAGCTCCAGCTCCACATGCCACAGCAGACAACACAGCGGTCCCACAGAACAGACTGAGGAGGGAAAGAATGCTAGTGGATTGCTTTACAGGAGTCGCCCTTTGAAATATATACATAAATGACAAACGTACCATTCTTCTGAAGCATGAGGCAGATTGGGAAAGTCCATTTCCCCATCTCCTTCTCTCTGTCGAGGGAGTAAGATATGTGGCAGCAATTATAGGTTTATGTACTGTACAGGGAATATGGCAAAGCAAGTGACCGTACAATGGTTAATGAAGGCACTCTGATTGCAGCGCAGCACAGATACTGTCTCGTACCCTGGGAACCAGACGTTTTTATTATTCTAAATGGGCTGTCATCCTGCATTTTGAACAGCAATAGGTTATTTTTATCGACTCCCACAGGTCAGAATTGTTGAAATACAGAATTGTTGATTGTACAGATCTCAGATTGCAGGGTTGAACAGTAATAGGACCTGCCAAATTCAAGTTCATAATGAACTGCAGCACCGCTACCTAAACTTATGTCACACTTCAGTGACTTAGCCATGACCAGCATTATATTTAAGACGCAACCCCTTTGATATAATGGTACTGTATGCCCTATGGGAATTGATTTTAGAGGTGTTATATTTAAATTGAACTTTGATGTTGAATTCCACAAATAATTGTGTTGCTCTGGATTAATAGTTACTTCCTTGACGCAGAAAGGACCTACACTTTTAGTAGCATGCATTGATAGTCAATATTTAATTCTCTAAATGCAACTGGTAGTTCGGTTAATTAAGGAGACCTGATTTATAGCAGGTCAAACAACAGAACTGCGCCTTGTGAGGAAAATAATGATATAGGATTCATGAAAAAACTACAAACAGTTATATATTACCATCACTGATAGGATTTATGATATAGGTTGCAATAAAATGGCGGTTGATAAATTTTAACGAGGCTTGTTATTAATAAGGCACTGAGGACAGAGGGCGCAGTGTGTACAGTTTGATAATGATGTTGCTGTCAGTGGCAAGAACCAACAATATTTGTGAACCTCACTGTTTTTTTGGGGTTTTTTTTTTTTTTTTTGTCTCCCCTTTGTTTTACTACTATTACAATTTAAAAGCGAACCAGACCTCATAGCCCTTTTTAAAGTACTGGACATTTGGGTGTAATGTAGCAGGGTGCTGCTACCATGTACATGTACAGTGAAGCCAAGTCTCCATTGAAGCCCCCATCCTGTGTGCTGTAATAACTCACTGTGGCTGTCCTTGTCAAACCACCTAGCCTGAAGATAAATATGTCACTCTTTATGGCCCCCATCAGAGTCCTGAACAGATTCATTTGAGAATAAAAACAGGATTCCCCCTCCCAGTAAATCCATCAGGGTGATGAACAGTCATTTAAAGTGAGTGCACAACTCTTGACATTTGACTTTATGTGTTCAGTAATTCTATTTGAGACAGCTCTCACTGTAAGTCCGATAACTAATGTGTCCAGAGGACTGGACACATTAGTTCACGTCCACTGCGGCAGGCAAAGTAAAACTGTGAAATCAGAGTCAAAAAGACACAAACTGTTACCAGTATGCTTTCAAATTTCTTTGTGGATTCAGAGCATGTTAGAAAATCAGCTCTGAGTCATACAAATGAGGATGATGAAAATATGGCTCCCCTAGGAAAAGTCTGAAACCCACTGATGTGCAGTACTTAGCAATGATAAACCACCCCACCACAGGCCTCAGGGTGTCCGCAGGTGCATTTCAGAGCCAAGCTCCAACAGATTGGCAGAACAGTATGGTGTAGGCCATTTGGCACAGACTACAGTTCACATGCTACTCCATAGGGAGACACTCCCTGACCTTATCCCTCATACTTTCTCTATATATTACAGAACACTTATGTCCTAACCAATCCCATACTCTTCCTCTGAATGTTTTTCTAATTTCAAAGAAACGTCAGGTCCATTTGGTTTTACTTAACCCAGACATAATGTTCAGGGACAGGGAAAGGTTAATTTTTTTTTGGAGGAGTTAAGGTGCTATAGATATTTTCCTATTTTCAGCTGTAGGTGACCACAAAGGGAACAACCCCTTTTTTTTTTCCTGTTACAGCTCAAAAGCTATAGTCACTGTGTGTCTGGAAACAAAACGTGTGTGTTGTAGAGCATTCCTTTTACTCGCTTGAACTTCTGTGAGCCAGACAATGGGCTTTACTCAAAGCAAGAAGGACAATTCATGTACAATTCTGGAAATTACCTAGCTCTGAAACCGAGAGGGGTTCATCATGCAGATGTACTCGGTCTCATTAGGCATTAGGTAACAGTATGGCATTAGCGCTAGTGTTACGATTGTTGAACAGCGATCATTCAAACCTTGGCCTACTAGCTGAGGAAGAGCTAGATTTCATCCACTTTCATACTGTCCCATGAGCCATGTTCTCCCCTTAATGATCACAATGTAGAATGCAGCATATATATATAAAGGCCAATTAAGTCTATTCATGTATCGATTGATTTTGACTGGTCTTAAGGCTTCCTTAATATAATCTTGACATTTACTGTAGTACACAAAAGCTTTGGGGACTAACCAGTTTTCACTTGAGCCTGGCCAGTAGCTTGAAAGTGTGCAGTCATTTGCAGTGGTGACACATTGGTGTCATCAGCAAAGAACAGCCAAGAGGCATCCTGGTGGTGCACTTGGCAAGGTCATGCTGTACACTTTGTGGGTTTAAATTAATTTCTCCAACTTTTTTGAAAGCTTTTTTTTCTCAGATGTTCTGGCTTTTTTTTTTTTTTTTTTTTTTTTTGCAATGCATACACATCAGTAGGGCAAAGAGAGGCTAAAAAAGTGCTTATTTAAATTACAAAAACCTAAAGTGGACCAGAAAGGGTAGATAGAGGGAGGACTAACCGGAGGGTGAGGAGGTGAATTGCTGGATGGCACCAAACAGACAGACTGGCTGGCATTCTGGTGTAACTGCAGTAAGTTAGAAAGGTTGGGCAGAAGGATTTCTCCTCTCCTGTCTCCACTGCACTTACCTATCCTTCTCACCTTGCAGTCTCTCTTTATCACTAAATCGTTCTCTATCTCTTTCTAACTCTCTCTTTAACTCCTTTTCACTCACATTCACCCTCCTGTCAATTCTGGTCCTCATTCAATCTCCTCACCCGTTCTCCCTCTCTAATACTCTGAAAACTACTCTCTCTCTGCACCTCATTCTCTCCCTGAGCACTCTCTCTAGCATTCACCAGCCAACCTTAGTGATTGCTGGGCTGTAAAATGGCCATATGAGGGAGAAAGAGCTAGGGAGAAAAGGGTCTGAGAGAGAGGCGTTAGATTCCTGACAGCGGGGTCTCCCATTATCTCTGTAATCTGGTGATAATTAGAATTAGTGCTCGGGCACCCCCAAGGCGAGACTTTCAATCCCTCACAATGTCTGTGAAGGACCTGGAGGTACACTCCCTCCAAAACACACACACACGCACATAAAATCCTTGACTTAACCCCACTCTCGGCACCTCACACTCAGGCCCTCAAAACCTTTCTTTCTCAGTGCCAGCTATTGAAACAATATCAAAAACCCTCACATACCACATTCACCTTCAACCCTCAAATGCACACAGTCACTGCCTCAGCCCATGTGCACACACACACACACACACACACTTTATCCCTCTTCCTCGCCCCTGGGCGGTGCACAGCTGAAGGTAACAGTGGGTCGCTGGTGTCGGTGGTGTGGAGCTGATCCTTCGCTGCCCATTAATCTGCTGCTAATTAGAATGCTCAATAGACTTCTAAAAGAGATGTTAGCTGCCTAATTATGCTATCAGCCAGCTAGCTTGCTATTAAAGGGAATTGATAAGTGGATAGGAAGCAATGAAAACTTGAAGCTGAGACAGTATGAGCAGAACATGGTTGTGGTTTTCAGAGAGAGACCCTCGTCTTTTTCTCAGCCCGGCCCTGACGCTGCTACCTTGGAAAATATAGTTCAGTTACACAAATGAAATGGTGCAAATGAATGAAAGCAGCTATTTGCATATAGTATATACTATTTTTGCAACAAACGTACTTGAATAAAAGGCTAACACCTTTTGTCCCTCTCATGCTGGCCACCTCTTAAGAAATGGGAAAAAGAATATGCATTTTGAGAAATATACAATGGCACTTTAGGAGATGTCATGGTGATGGCGAAGCACTACTATCCCCACAAGTTGTAGTTGTTGTTGTTGTTGTTGTTTTTGTTCCAAGCTAAAAGATAAAAAGCACAGAAAAAAACTCCCAAGGCCAATCACACACAATTCACCATGAAAAGAAATGGTTGTTGATACTCAAGGTGTGGTCGGTGGGTAGAGGCCTGGCCACGGCCTTTAACCACTGTCGTCTGCCATGAAATGTTGTTTTGGTGTCAGTCACAGCCACTGTGACCCCTGCTGCCTCGACACAATACCTCCAGTACCCCCCAGCCCAGTGTGCAGCTCATTCACTGCGCCTCAACGTGCATTCCAACCATTCACTTCCCTTGGAGACTCTTTTTTTTTTTCCCCGTCTCTCCCTCTCACCCCGTCACTCGCTCTCTCTTTTGCTCCGTGTCTGTCCTCTGCTTCCATCTCGTAGAACCATTCAGAACGGAGAAGCACATAACTTTGCAGCAAAGATAAGTAGAAGCCAGTACAGTAAACCAAAAGCACTTTAAATAGAACAGAGAAAGATTGAAGAGTGCAGACTAGACTTTAAGGAGAACTGAAGAATGACACAGACCAGGAAATTCTAGTGCGGTAAAACCTTTATTTTCTCTATATTTATGAAACTCTTGATTTATGAAACCTTCAGATATGAAAAAAATCATTTGTTCTTTGACCTAAATACCATATGTTGATGTAGACAATTTGTTTTATTGATAACACCTATAATACTCCTTTGAAAGGAGAGCATTTAAAATTAACATTACAACAACTTTTGAAGAAAGTTTTTTTGGCATATAAATTTTTTTAAAATGGACATCAAAGTAGGAAGTCCAAACAGTACACTAAAACAATGATATTCAATGTTGACAATATCTCAGAAAGTTACATTAAAGGAAAAAATATTTGAAAATAACACTTTGGAAACTGTCAAAGATCAGTACTCGGAAACTTCCTTTGTAAAAAAAAAAAAAAAAAAAAAAATACACATACATTAATTTAAACACATTTCTACAAATGCTCATGAATACCTGCACAATGCTAGAATAAAAGTGCCCACACTCCACATTTGGTCAACATATTCCTAGCAATCATCTGTATTTTGCCTGGTTGCAATTCAGAATCTAATGCAATCAATACAAACGACATTTGTAAAGAGGGCCATTAAAGCAATTTTCAATGTCCGGCAGACAATCAATTTACATGGTAGAAGAATCAAGTGCTGACCTAAACTAAAGTATGTCCAGGGAAGAGCAGGTTACTATTGATTTACTCCCAGATGAGCATGATGTCTTGTATTTTTTCTTTGTAGGTTGTGTATAATGTGGACTCAAATTGACAAAATGGCCATTTAGTCAGGGAGGACAGTGCTTTACTTATTATCATGATTGTGCATTAAACCCAATGAAACATGAATGAAGAGATAAAGCAAATAGTGATCTAAAGAGCATTAGCATCCACCGTCTGTGTCTAGCAGAACATAAAAATATTTTTATTCTGTGCGTTAAATGGACTGTGGTGGAAGTGAAATTCAAACTAAATTATGTCAGTTTGTTTAATTTTTTTTTTTTTTTCCTTTTTCTTTGACAAAATGTGTTGCTTTCCTGGATGTACAGGGAATTTGATCACTTTGACCTGGGTGTTTTAGCTCTTACAAGAATATGCCAAAATATACAATGTGCGAAATACTAAGAAAACTTTTATTTCACTGCACAGCTTCCTTTAACAGCAGCAACGAACAAAATTAAAACCTCAGCCCAATGACTGTGTGTACACTTATAAACACTCTTCTCACCCTCTTTGACAGTCTCTCTCTCTGTGTGTGTGTGTGTGTGTGTGTGTTTCTCTCTCTCGCGCTGTTGTTGGAGATCGATAGAGTCACCTTGGTTAGCTATTTGTAGCCTCACGGTTGGTGGGGTTATGTGTGTGTGTGTGTGTGTGTGGGAGAGAGGGTTCTTGTGCGAGGGATGGGGTGGGTTGCATATGTGTGTGTGCATGCATGTACGGGAGAAAGAGCACACGGGGTGTGAAGAAAAGCCATGGGGATCAGCATTAGCTACAGAGCCCTTTTTGCTCCTCTTTAAACTTGATCAAAGGCAATAGTAGTTGAAGCCTATTTAAGCACGTCCCTCTCAAATGTGCAGGGTAAGAACAGCACATATTCAGATGGGGCTCATATTCAAAAGCCACAGCCAATGAAGCTGAAATGTATAGTTATTTGAAAACATTAATACCTAGCAGTGAAAAAAAAAAAAAAAGCAAAAAAAAGTGAAGGCAGGAATAAAGAGGAAACTTTTCTGAAGGGGTAAAGGGCTGAACTGAAAGCCACACCTTTGAAATCTTGAACGGCTTGATCCACACTTGCTAACTGGTTTATCAAAATCACCACAGCTATTTGCTCTGGTTGTCTGAGCTTATAAAAATACAATTTCAACTTCAGGGAAATGTTTTTGATGGCTTTTCAGTCACATTTTCATATAGTCCACCAGACGCAGGCTGCTTTCTTTTGAGAGTTTATTTTTTCCCTGCCTTCCACTTCATATTGTTGAAACTTAATCACATATCAATGTTTTTTTTTTTTTTCCTCTGTCAACACACACACACACACACACACACACACACAGACTAAATATAAAAACTTACACATGATGGTGTTTGAGAAGAAAGAGAAGGAAAAAAACTGAACTTGGTATATTGGTTAATTTAATTTGTATACTCTGGCTTTCTGTCAATGCCTTGCTACTTAACCATGCATCGTATACATTTCTAATTAAATTATGTTTTCATACATGTTTACTGGTAAAGGAATGGTATTTACTTACTGCAGCCAAAAGCCTCCTGTGCATCCATATTCAGCTTCATCGGGGTCAAATAGGATGGTGTGTGTAAAGATGGTAAAGTGGTGCGCAGACAAAATAGATATATGTATTATGACTTAGATGACAGATTATGAATGGATGAGCGGATGTTATGAGGAGACCGAAACAGTGAGTGAAGAGGTGAGGGGAGTTCCTCATACCATTTATAGCTTGCGTGGCTGGTGCCTGGTTTCTCCGTGCCTTGCACAGTCCTCCAGAGAGATGAATTAGAATAAACATATATAATCAGATAATTAGGCATTCACCGCAGATCTCCACACACATACGCGAGCACACACACAATTTCAGCTGCATGCCTCGGGCAGTGGAAGCCAATGAAAGCAGATTAGCAGATGTTTAAAGACAATACTGAGCAATGGCGCTTGTGTGTTTATTTTTATGTGATGACAAATTCAAGGTTTGATTTAGATTTTTATATTTTTCGGAATTGGATGGAATTTGTCTATAATAAAATGAGATATATCTTTATAGGAGGCGGATGGGGGGGGTTTCAAAACAGAAAACAACTTTAAGGACAAATCCCTTTTCCTGGTGGGTTTCAGAGCAAAGTGGAGGAATCGTGAATGCCAGCTACTTGTTCATTTTGAGAGAAACTAATCAAGTCAGACACCATCCTTTCATCAGCAGCAAAAAAAAAAAAAAAAAAAGGGTGAGTTGCCCTTGCTCAACTCACCCTGTCAATTTAGTTAGTACCCATCATTAATTTGATATCCAAACTGGTGGTGACCTGCTAATCCAGCTCCACATTGGTATCAAATCAGCCGTGTGTACCTGTCAGATAAATTCTCATATCCTGTCCCATTTCTTATTCAGGAAATCTGTCAAAGTTACCTCAGCCTTACGCCTTCTCCCCACAATGAAAACAATCAAGCAGGAAGCATTTGCGTTTGACAGTTATGACAAAGCACTGGGGGGCTCGTCCGCTTTCAAAGTGGAATGACTGCACCCCCTAAAGGTTTGAGGAGGAATTTCACACCGGCCTACTCTCACCTCCAGCCCCCCCCACCCCCACCCCTCCTCACTCCGTTCCTCCCCCTCACCCGCCCGAGAGAGGGTTGTTCGTGCCACCAACATCATCCTCTTCTCTCCACCAGCCTGCTCTCGTCTGCTGGGGTGCTTATGATCCATTTTCCCCCAGATATGAGAAAGTTGCTCGCTCAGAGGAAGAAAGCAGTCAATCAATGCTACTGAAATAGCCGCACTCCATTAGCAGGCGGTAACAGGAGCTGTGCCCTTGCTTAGGGGACTTTGGATCAGGCGGCTCCAGTCCCCTAGTCTCTCTCTCTCTCTCCTGTCTTTGACTTACTGGCTCGCTCACTTTCCCTGTCTCTCCCCACCCTCCCAAACTAAAACCAGATCCAGATAGTTTTGCAGATATTATGGCATATCTTCCAACAGCTCTCTCATTTCCTCCTCTTTATTTCCTCTTACCTCAACACCAGCCGCGACAGTGCACCTTGTGTCGTTTTAAAAGCCTGTTTGTGCCCGTCTAAACATCCTTGTCTTTGTCTTGCCAAGTCAGCCAGGCAGTCAGTTGGTCGGCCAGTGCCCTGTTTGCCTGCCTGGCCCTGCTGCATGTCTCTAAAGACCTCTAATTGTATTAAAAGTACTCCCCTCTGCAGGCCCTTACACCCTGATCTTTGTGTCGCCGAAAGCCGATACCTCAAAGCTCCTTTTGTTTTATAAGGGGAAAATTGTTTGGGAGTGGACTCTGGGATCTCCACCTGGCGTGCATGCCTCTCTCAACTGCAGATTATTACAAGGAACATCTGCTCGGGGGTCACCAGCAGTGTCAGTTGGCATAGAAAGATAGGCAGTGTGGATCATCTTCACTTAAGCCCTGCACCCTCCCCCGGTTGAAGTGTGCAGGATGAAGGGTTTCATTCTAGGAAACGGGCAAAAGAAAAAAAAAAGTTTGAATATGTTTGGAAAGAAAAAAAAAATTATACAGGATGATCTGAATTATTTAGGATAGGGTTTGGGTTTAAGGGTGGATTAGGGTTAATCCTCTAATGTGGATTTGTAGCAAAGGTGAAGGACAAACAACATCCAGTGAAATTAAAAAAAAAAAACAGCTGGGTATCACTGAAGCTGCATAACCATTACTGAAAAATTGTGGAAATAGGGGAAAACCACAGTGAACTGTAACACTCCTGTGTTCGAGATGATTTTGTTGTTCCACTTGCTTCATGTCACTGTATGATCGAATAAACCTAATAGAGAGCAACAAAGCCGAATTAATCTCAAGAATGCACACAGACTCTGACATCTACCGCTCTGAAATCCACTGCTGACTTTCTTCAGCCGCGCACACCCCGCACAAGCCCCCCGTCTTCTGCAGCCTCCACCCCCACCTCACCTGTCCTGTCCTAACCTAAACTCAGCTGGGCGGCAGAGAGATCGTAGCTGTGTGTAACGCTGTGTCAGGTGCTATTAGAGGCTGTTAGGTGGCAGCCTCCATCACTCTCTGCCTCTCCGTGTCCACTCCAGGGGTGAGGCAGTGCAATTGCCTTACATACACGTGCACCACAGTTCAGTGACAGGAAGGCCTGATTGGCAGTGACATGGCCATGTTGCAGAGGGATGGTACAGGAAGAGAGAAAGAGAGAGGAGGGGGGGGGGACCCAGGTGGTGTTGGAGCAGCTCCACAGGGTGTTATTTTATCTATCCAGCAGGTCCTAAAGAGCTGATGGGAGATTCTCTTTGTCTGTGTGTGTGTGTGTGTGTGTGTCCCAGGTGTTAGCATGGCCACTTCCCCAGGTGCTCTGTTGGGACATATTACATATACTGTACCCTGACAGAGATGGCCCTGAATGAGACCGGATGGACTGGTGGGGGGAAAAGGTGGTGTAAAACATGTGACACAGTGAAGGATGTACTTGTTTGCTCTAGTAGAACTCTCCAGACAGCTTGTAGTTAATAAATTATTGTGTTACACTGGCTATTACTTTGAATGTATATGTTTATGTTGGATTTGAAAACCACAGGGACTGTAGTAAACACTGACATTATCATGCATTTTACCTCAATTATGTAAAAAAAAAAAAAGTGTATTACTTAGATGCTAATTAATTTCTGGGAATAAATATGCCGCGTTCACTTGTTAAACGATCATTACATTATATGTCGAAACTCTCAGAACTTCTTTGCATTTAGCTGCTAACTGCTGGGGCACGCTGCGGTAGAATAAACAGCCATCTGCATGACAGAAACCAGGGCTCCCTGCTTTGTGATGAAGAGAAATGAAAGGTTCAAGAGAGGAGTGAGCATTAGGCCCCCCTGTGGAGCTGCCCTTGTCTTGCCTGATCCAACGTGTTGAAAAGTGACGGCAGCTCTCTGGCAAGATGTCTCTCGTTTGTTTCGGCTGTTACTCCGCTTCCTTATTTCTTCCATCTGCTCAGCGTCTCCACCCTAAACTTCGTGCAACATTATTAAACAAACGCAGACATTGATTTCCTGGGTCATTTCATATCGCCATATCACGGATCATAAATGACCTCATGTATTAGCATTCACCCTTTTGATTATTTAATTTCCCAAAAATGCGACTTTTAATTAAGGGTGGCAAAGGTCCAGCAAAACTAAATCACCGATGTCATGAATATTTGCAAGCCATAATTCAGTCGTCCGGAATAATGAGTGGGCCATATTCCAGATTAACTCAGGTCTAAATGCTACCACATTCTTCTACTTTTATTCCTCCTCCAAATAAAGACTTAACACAAATATAATACTGTAAATAACTGCTAACAAATATTATTTCAATCCTGGATATTTCCGAGTAATGCAAGTGTTAAAAATATGTTTTTAAAACATGAATGTGCTATTTGAATGTTGAGTTCTGAGGATTTTGCTCTGAAAATTGTTTCAAATGTGTCTGCCCCCTGTGTCATTGCTTCTTGTTCCATATCTGTTCTTGTTTGTTTGTTTTTTTTTTTCCCCTCCACAAACTGCACTCTGATTCCATAAAATCCTGCAAAAAAAAGTCCAGCTTCACCAGTATATGTACTGGCTTTCATGGATATTGTGTATTGTACTGCATGTTTCTTCGGTCACCAACAAACTGGATCCATCACACAATGATACCTATACAAGTAATTGCCTTTCTTCAGGCTATGGGGCCCCGAGGTCCTCTTGTCCACCAAAAGCTTTGCTCATAAACTCGTGATTCTAAAATTTGATATTGTGGAGGCCCTGCTATTGTTACTCATACCAAAGCCTGGCTGATACTGTGTTAGCGTCGGGACTAAATCTCATGTTCCTCGCATTGTATCTTATAACTCAGTTAGCTTTTCAAAAACACAAGATTTTTCCGAGACGCTCAGAGGGAAACGACTCATGTATCAATTTTGATGGGGAAAAGGAAAAAGCTCAAATTATCAAATCATGACATTAACAACTTGTGAATCTTTTTTTCTTTTCTTTTCTTTTTTTTTTTTTTAAACACAACAAAATTTTAAAGAACTGAATTTCCACCACTATTACGATCTCGCCAAGTAACATATCCTTCATCTACTTCCACAAATATGCTTTGGGCCATTGACAACCTCTTTGCTGCCTCCACTTATTCCTGGCGCAAAATAAATAGATAAAAAATGTTCAGACCACAAAGAAAGAACTCCAACAAACACTAAGGACAATTTAACAGCAATGTTCAGTGTAATTTTTAGAATCAGACAGTGTGGTTTGTCATTTCTTATTTGATTGAGTCTCCGTAAACAACATTACGACCTTTGCTTATGTTGCTTTGTTGCCTTTGGCTATCTGCCAAATGCAGCCAACAAATCAGGGCTTATTTCATAAATGCATTTGCCCAGCCTATTGCATCGGACAGAGGAAGATGAGATTTATTCAGGTGTATGTGTACCACTCAGCCACTACAAACAGTCACACAATAACAGTTATGTTATCACTAACACACACTACTTGTCGCGGTATGTGATTTTGTCCCAGAATAGCACGGAGTTGTTTCTTTTCAGTTTTAAACCACATTGATACCAGTGAAAACATGGTGACTTTGAATAGGCAGGCTCATAATTAGGCGCATTTCCTCTTAATATAGGCTATATAGTGCAATAGCACGCAGTGACCTTTACACCTAGTACGAAATGTGTTTACATGGCTTGTCTTCTTTGAAAGGGACATATCTTATTAGCGTTTGTTTGTCCCTTGCCTTGGAAATCTGGGCAAATGACAAGGGAGTTCATTTTCAAACATCTTTGAGCTAAACATGAAAGAACCTTCTGGTAATTAGTATATAGTGATTAATGATTGTCAGTATCATAGCTTCCTCTGCTTTAATCAAATAAACCCATGCACAAAAACATACCCTGTGCATATTCAGAGTGCCGTTCCCACTTGGGCATGGTTTTGTAGACTCTGAAATTTGTATGTGTATGGAATCCTAAAGCACAACAAGGTTTTTGCTAATTTAATGAGTACATGGCGCATATTTACCCTTGATCTCGAGCAGGAATGTGTGATCGTGAAGCCACATGCTCTCCTCTGGACCGCGTGAAAGCAGATTTGAAATGACACAAAGGAGCGCCTCGTCTGGTCAAACTGCATCAATTTAAAATCAGAATGGGATAAACCCTACAGCGTGGTGCTACGATTCAGAATGCGCTCTACTTGTGTGCGTGTGTTTATTTCTTTCACGAGTTAAAATTAAAATTATTAACAATATTATCTGAATTGTGGTGGCATGGTAGTTTATTCATATTTTCAAAGACTTGCAATCAAACCCGGCTGGGCAAACAGGTAAACAGACTAATGCTCGCCAAACAGAATGGCACAAACGCGTGCACAAACACGCAGAATACATGAGCAAAAAAAATCATTGCTAATTATTTCAAACAACACAGTGATCAATCCTTCATAATATAACATAATTCCCCATGTAGGTTTTCAGCTCCAATCTGATTCTGGTAATGTTTTTAAGGCTCTCGTGCCTTTAGAGGCTCTATCAGATTTATGGATTTTTACTGCAGTGAAGAAGAATAAGAGCTCAGTTCTGCTCTAAAGGAGTGTATCATGACCCATCTGATTAGATAGACAAAATATTCAATAAAATGCTTGTTAAAAGTAATCTAATAAGAAGCCATGCAATGTCAGCCCAGGATCCAAACAAGGCTTACTGTTGAGTCCGCACGCTGTGTATCATCAGCTGCTGGACTTAATTTTATTTGAATCAAACATCGCCTTGAATTCCAAAAAGGAAACTGAATCCATTCTTTCCATCACATTTTCATGAGATTTTCAAGACAACAGCAGCTAGTGGCATTAACACCCCTTGAAAATGTGCACTTCTGCACATTTATGAACCCTGGAGCTTCCCCCAGCCCGGATTTCTCCGAGGTGAAAGGTTCCAAATCCCTCTTTAGATGGGTTGATCTTCTCAGGCCCATTATGCCCCTTCACTGTGACAGACTGGAAGCTGAGAGGCAGTTCTGGGCAGAACATAGATAAAGGAGGAATTAAAGATGAAAACCGAACTCAACTTCAGCATTTGTATAACTTACCCTATCTTACGCCGGAGCATTAGAACAATTCGGTTTGTATTCCCTCCTTAATGCCTTGTTTCCCATCACCCTTCAAACGATTGGCCTAAAACCCATCACTAAAATGTCTGCAAATCATTCTGGGGCTGGAGGCAGAAAGTTTTGTTAAAATAGAAAGCTAGAAAACTGAACAATTCTTCATTGGATAAATCCCTATTGAGGCTGATTCAGGTTACAGTTTTATGGCTCTTTTCTAACTAAACTGCAAATCTAATAATTTTTAATTCATTTTGAGAAGAAAAAAAATGCGGTATGTTTATGCTAAGTAAGAAAAGACATTATGTTTTCATATTTTTGGTTGATTGTACCCTTAAAAGATGTTGAGGGCTTTTGAAGCTTCGTTTTCATTGACAAATGCTGGCTGTAATGTTTTTATGGTTTAATATAAAACCACCAGAGTTGAGTGTTCGATAAAAACACTCAAGCATCAACTCGTGGCCCATCAGATGACACTGACCATAAAGTAAAATATTCTTTATTTTAAGGTAGCACTGCCACAGTTCACTTCTGTCATAGGACAAAGAGTGTATCTGATGACAGAAAGCAGACTGAGCTTAGGCAACAACCAAGTCCCCGAAGAAAAAAAAAAAAACTGAGATTGACTGCTGGGAAACCTGGGACACAACTCATCCCCTGAAGCAGTTGATCACAACACAAATGACAAATAATTGACTGGATGATGGATGATGAGATTAGATTTATGGGTTTAAACAAGGTCAAACATCTCACTCCCACCTGCTAAACCACAACACTGCTCCAAACGATGAAATCAGAATTATGGTTATGTGCATGATAATTCTCCTATCATGGCCTTGGGAAGGTTGTTAAGGACTTGTGTGATATCCAATAAGTGTTGGGTTTAACAGCTGAGCCTACTGGGTCAAAACACAAGGTCAAAGGAACAAAGACAGAGATCCATTTACTGCTACTGGGATTTGTGCATAGGAAGTGGTTAGATACTGGTCAATTTCAAGACAGTGTCCAAATATAAGATCGTACGATTCAAAACTGCTGAAATGAACTGACAAATGAATTGAGTCTCTGAAATACAAACATCATTCTTAGTCATTTAAAAGAGCAAATAAAAATCATGAAGTTGTAATATTTGGTTTCACAAAAAGAGGGAATACATTTTTTTTTTTTTTGGTCTAAAACAACCCACTACATTTACACTGGCTCTTGTTCACAGTTACTCCCCATTCTTCTGCCATGTTTTAGCTAATGATCTATAAAATACTGTCAGTTTTTACTCTGACACAACAACATGTGAAGCAAAAATCCCTTCGCGGCACACGTTGCCCTTATGTACAGGTCTTCATACACACTGTGATCAATTTATGATTGCAAGTGTGAGGTCTGCTCATAGGCTTGCTGAGATTTAGCATTTCAAAATGTGAATGGATAACTCCATTTCATTTATTTATAAAGGCAATTTTCACTGCTGATATAAAACCTTCACTTAAAATGTGCAGTGTTTACCGTAAATCTTCTTCCTCTGATTAGATCAATCATCTGGCCGTGAACTCAACACTTGAGCCACATAATGAAGGCCAACTTCTCTTATATGGGGTATTTTTTCAAAACGAAATGGAGCTTGCAATGCTGTTTACTTTGCCGTTAACTCATGAAGAATACATTACCCACTTTAGGGGTTTCCAAGTTCACTACTGTGTGAAAAAAAGAAGAAGTTTACTATTTATAGAAGGTAAGTGGTTAACTTTTATCTGCACTTTGGTAGTTTTTGCACAGTTCGTCTCCTTCATTCTCCGTGGCTCGAGGACAAAGGAGCTGTTAACTGCTGAGAGCCAATAAAAGCGTTATTGCTGCCATCTTTAACATGCTGTGAATGAGGCAAGCCTTAAACAAACTACAGACTGCAGCGGAAGAATGATTAACCCTTGTATTTATAATACTCACTGTGTAAGGCAGCCAACCATATTTTCCCAAATGGTTGAATTTTATTTCTAAGACATAAACATCCGCTGTCAGCCAAACAATGAGGTATAAAAATGTGTTTTTCTCCTTTTCTAGAATAGCTCATTCCACGTGGAGCATTACCTTATCATCCAGTAGAATTAAAAAGGGAGTCATGTGGATCATTAACAAAATAACCAAGCCATGACACTTTACCTTGCACATTTTGCAGTTGTTGTGTATTCGTGCAGATGTTCTCACCAAATTACCAGACGTCTGACTGTACTCCTGCTACATTCTTCACTTGCAATCACTGGTGCAAATAAGTCCCAGATTTAATGGTTAGAACTGGTTACTAGCATCCTACAATCTGAACTCAAGAACCAGTGGATTAATTTATGAGCCTTCACTCTTGTAGACATACAGACAATGGCCAACTATGCTAATAATGTCATGGCATTCCCTTATTATAGTACACAAATTAGAATTTTTACACCTAAAGTGACAGACATATATTAACTGATATTACACATTTGCACTAAATATCACATATATTAAATTTCTGTATTGCCGCAACAGGAAAAAATGTTGCAATTCATTAAAAGTAGTTACAGTAATCTGTCCATATGGTTTACTATATGTTATGTTTACGAGTACCCCGTGAGTGAATACTTTGCCATAGACAGGTCATTACTTAAGCAGTCAATGCATACACTTTGCCTTTTCAAAATAATTTATCTTACACCAAGATAAATCAATGCATATTTACAGAACATATGTTGCTAGATTTGGAAAAGCTGCAAAGCCCAGCTCCATTAATAAATTGAAAATGTGAGGATTCATTACCGTATGGATTTCTTGAGCATATCCATGCAAATGACAAAGAAATGCAAATGCATGGGCATCATCAAGCAGAGTGCTCAAAATAGATTGCCGCAAGGTAATCTGACGGCCAACCATAAACATTTCCACTGGACTATGAGGGCCTATTAATTCAAAAATCCTAATGTCCAGGGTCTTAAATGTGGACATACATTATGTCAGGAAATATCTATTTGATTTAGTTTTTGATCTAGAGCTAGAGAGGTAAAGAGCACCCTCCGTCCCTGACAAATGGCATTTTAACCTCTAAGTGAACATCTGGAATAGCTCTTCTTAATTGCCCTTTAAGACTCCAGTACCAATTATTAATCAATGGGTGTCAAGAGAACCAAGGCCTCCATGTATTTAAAACAATAAATTGCTGAATTATATTCATATTTATTCTAAGTAGGACTTCATTGTAATTGGCATGTTATTAGGCTCAGGGCTTTTAGTCTGTATCAAAGTAATTCAATTAAAAAAGTGAAATATAGATCTGTCTGGGATAAACAAACAAGCCAGCTGTAATATGACAGAAATGCAGTGAACGGTCTGGTTAAGTAGCTCATTATTTTTGCCCTTCCTTGAGGAAAATAGCTGCTTCAGGAGTATAGCACCCGTTTCCATTGTAGCAGCCGGGGACTATGGAAGCACCTCATCAATCCACTTATCCCTGTTCCATTGGTTGGATAATCTGAGTGTCTGACACTAATGGTGAGGTTGCCTCACGACTGAGAAAATATACAGAGGAGCCAGCTGAACCCCCTCTTCCTCTCTAGTCTTTAGGCACACTCTCTCTCCAGCACACATACAGACAAACACGCAGTGCGGACTCTTCCTTTCTCTCTCACTCGCTCTCTTTTCCAATGTTCAGTCAAGAGGGTAATCCTAAGCTCCTTTACTTATCTAAGGGAGGAATTTCCAGCATTAGTCATGATAAGACACAGGTCCTCACTGATAAAGCGAAGGAAAAGCTCTCCAAAGCTAACTAAGGAGGAGATACTTATGGAATGCAGTTTCAGGGAGAAACCTGCTGGACATAAATGGAAGGCGATTGTCTTAATTGCTTTAAAGGATGCAGTAAACTAATTGTTAACAAATTTTCACTTAAGAAAGCAATCAGTGTGTTGGTACTGTGATGCAACTGTACCTGCCTTTTAACACAACAGTGCATAAAGACTACTACAATAACATTTATAGGTATTTTAAACTCCCACGTTGCCGAAGGAAAGACTCAGCACTGGTATTGTCTGCAGCCACTTCTATGTATCATATCACATTATGTCCTGGTGAAACCTCATCACCGATATGATACTAAGCCAATATTAAGTAATGGAAGATAATATTTATCTTGTCTCCCCAATTCAGCCATGCAACGTCACTAGCACGGATAATGCAAACATCATGATTCAAATGCATACTGTATGCCAGAGACAAGCTCCCTGTCTGCTGAAATGTTGGCGTTTACTTTGGTAGGAAATTGCAATACATTACATTTTGCAACATATTGTTGGAGGGGTGTACCGGTCACAGTGATTTACACTTTTTGGATAGGTGTGAGGGTGGAGCAGCACTATGGGAGGAGGGGTTGTGCGATGTAAAGATGAATCATTCCTGTGAACTTTTTACAAGTGTCAGGACTTATCCAGAAACAACAACACAGGTATTTAACCTGTTCCTTGTCAGGCCTTGCCTGGAAAACCTCCCCTCTTCTTTGGGGAATAGGTAGACAGTTGTTTATTTTCAACTTTGGCTAATTGACCAAACTATCTTTGTGATTTTCCAGTTGCAGGGCCATAAGTACGTGAATGAAATTAACATCCTACCTCACAGGAACAGCATCTGACGGATGGCGTAGGTTCAAACGAAGGTTAGGGTCTACGAGCGTGGAGAAACTAAAACAGTGGGGCTTACACGGCCCCCCTTGGCACCCTGAATCCTGCCTTAAAGAAAGCAGCACTGTCACATTAATCTTGGAAGCGAACTTGCAAAGCAATTTGTTGAAGGTCAGCAGAATATGTGATAAAGGTGTAGTCTTGTTAAGCATCCATCATGGGCTGATTCAGATTTTGAGCAAAGATGTAGTGACAAAAATACACAATGGGTTCAGCGTAATGGGTTTAGGCAGGGATATTGGTTTGGGTAATACAGTTAATAGGTCCTTGGATCTGGGGGCTCTTTTAGGCAGATATGAGAAGCATCACCGGCTGTCATATTCTCCGATGAGAGTATGCATTAGAGCAAACTCTATTTAGTAAAAGACAATTCAATTAGGGACTATTCAGGGACCCCAGATTATTTCCCTACGGGCATTGGCTTAGACAAGGCAATATTCAGATTTCATTGTGTCTTCAAAGTGGAGAAATGTCAACGGCTGGCTCCTGCAGTGTTCGGGGGGCCTGTATGGACATTTATATTTCAACGGTCAAACAAATGAAGACAGAATTTTCTCAATACAGCCCTAATGTACAGTAGCAATATTTTATGGATGGAGTGGCTGCATTCATCTTATGACACAGAGGGTTTATGGCTTGGTTTGTGTTTATCTATAAGATAAAGTCCTCCATTCTTATGAATTCCCCTTCAAGGGAGAGAAAAAAAGACGATGGCAGACAACAGCAAACAACAAAGAGCTTAATCGTAGATAATTGCTCTGTGAATCAAATCAAACATTAGATTAAAGTGATACTAACATGCAGTACGTATTTGTTAATAATTTTGTAAAATTTAGCGGCTCATAAACCCCTTCAACTCAGTTATGTCAGTATCTGCAAAAATAACAACTGAGGTATTTCTATGTATACAATTTACATTTGCAAAATCTGCACCATATGGTAAGTTTGGGAATTTCTGTAAATCAAACACATATGCTGCACATATCACGTACGACCATATAGCAAGTGATATATCTTCCATCACTGAGCATGGAAGAATATTTCTATGTCTTACACACATGTTGCACATATCGTGTAAGTCAGTATTTTAACATTCTACTATGTCAGTACATTTAGGCATATGTCTACATTGTACTCACATATGTTACACATATCATCGGACGTCGAGACTACACCTGTCTCTACATGAAACTGGAGACCCGCGTCTGCATCCAGGGGCTATGCAGCGCAGCGACAATGCAACTGGGTCAGATAGTCATAAATCCAACCTCCTAAGGATATTACACAAGAATCTGAGATGCCAGCAAATCAATTCACAGTTTGGTAGTGGGCTCATAAAACATCTTTACTAGCTCATCCAAATCCAATCAGCATGATTCCTATGTAAACAAATACATATGGTATTTAAGGCAAGGAGACTTCCTGGAGATGACATTGCAGCGGGGATGTCCCATAAACAAGGAGGCAATTGTTTAACTTAAGCGAATGTTAATTTAATCATTTCTTTGTGTTTTGTAACGCTGGTTTGCAAGCTGTTGCTGTTTTGACAGATGCAAACTTTATTTTGACCAAATACTGACAGATCTGGGGGAGCAGTGGAGACCTGACTGCTTCTTGGAAAACATAAAACTTCACAGTGTCGGTACAATTAATGACGCACTTGAAGAGTTCTTCCTTGAGCGAGGAAAGGGCAGACAATTTTACCAGTGGAAAGAAAGCAAGAGAGATGTCTCTGTAGATTAATTCGTCGTAGTCACAATGGTGTTATTACCGGGAACAGCTCCAGGATTTCTATTTCACCATGAGACTGCATTGATAAAGTGCTCAGAGCTCAGGACATGAATCTACCGGTGCAACACAAGTTGGGCAGATTTTAACTGTGTACATTAAATATCTCCTCTGCAGACATATTGAATGACGAAAGACATGACATGATAGTGGCAGGCTACTAAGATTTATTCTGAAATCCAACCATATCACATAACTGCTTTGAGAACAGTAAACTTGGTTCCTGACTCCAACTGACATTTACATTAAATCCACCACTGAATCATGTCCTTCCTGCCGCTCTGTCTCTTATACTCTTCAAAACTGCAATGAATGCATTTTGACACGAGGTCAAATAACATTAAATATTTCTTTTTAATTATTACGCACATGGAGGCTTAATCTTTATCAGCACACTGGTGACTGTCCGTCTGTGAGGTGTATGATGCTAAAATATGCTGGCACTTCTATTCTTTAAATTTCAATGACAGAAGGGACCTTGGTAATGAAGAGCAAATGTCCGTATTTGCACGTGGAACAAAGGAGTTTGATATCAGCACAATGCTTAGGCCAGTTTTTCCACCGCCGCTCGTCTCAGCGGGGTTAGCATTTTGCCTCCGACTGATTGGCCGGGCGCTGCCCTTCTCACTTTCTGTGCGGACATTAACGTGTCAGACGAAAAAGAGAACAACTTTGACGATGTCCTTCCTTTTTTCCACTCGCCGCACAGATCTTTGCTTAGCTCTGGTGAAGTTTGACTGAACCTTTTTGTGGGGGAGTTAGACAGAGAGAGAGAGAGAGAGAGAGAAAGAGGAGAGAAGAAGGGGGGAAAGGGGACACAACAGCGACCATATGTTCAATGTGACCCTCATTATTCTCAATTAGGGCAGCCATCCATGGAATGGTCTTGCTGATAACAGCCCATAACACCCTCAGTGGAATGGAGCACAATCTTCCAGTGACACGATGGACGAGCAGGGTGGTAAGTGAATATGTGTACATATATGTGTGTGTGTGTGTGTGTGTGTGTGTGTGTGTGTTTGGGAGTTTGTGTTCCCAAAGTTAGTGTGCACAAACACCTTTAAACTTATAAGTGTAGGTGTGCATGCGTACACTCACTGATGTTTGCATGTCAGTGTCTATTTCTCCAAGTGCCTTTGGCTTCGCGTGTGTGCGTTTATGCTTGCAGGACCTGTGGCGTGGTGAGGCGGGTGGGCAAGCATTCAGGGATTGCCAGCTTCTGTGAGGCTTACAGGGGGTGTGCAGGGCCGCAGCCCAGGTCCCCAGGAAGTCTGGGATGGATGAGTTGATGGAGAGTAATGGGGTCACATTGAGCATATGATGTAAAGGCTAACCTTATGCTTAACATTAATGACATTATGAATCTGGCACCACAATTTTTCTTTCCCACTTAACATACATAAGAAGAACAATATTTTGACTCGGGCGGGTGGAGGATGGTCAGAGAGAGATGCATGGTGTCTAATCTCTCTGTTCTCCCTCCCTAACACACTGTCGTTCTCCTTGTAGTCATTATTAGCGCTATGCTGAGCTGAAGGTGACCGGCAAAAGAACAAGCAAGTGAACTCAGTAGGAAGTTAGCGAGTTTTTCCCTTTTATAGACTCCTGCTTCAGTTTGTAAATCAAAAAGAAATGTTGGGTTTCTCAAAGTGCATAACTTACATACAGTTTTATTCATAACCTGAAGTGCTTGTATTTGCAATAAATTCTCACAAATCTGCATCTTATCAATAACCTGAATGTCATTTTTAGTTTACACTTAACGTAAATGAACTTTCTTGCTGAAGTAAATGAATGAGACTCATACGAGTCATTTGTGACTATTTCCCCCTGGCCTGCTTCCCAAGCGCTTACGGTAACCCAAGGAAGCACTGACATCACCCTCATTCCTTCTTGCACTGAATTCAAAATGGCCCAGGTGATTAAGTTCCCTATAAAGAGATGGGAGTCAGTGCAAGGCCGCGACATTGAGCAGGCTCATTGATTAAAACCAAACGAGAGTCCTCAGCTCACTGCAGCAGCGGCAGCCCTTCTCACAGTAACTGGTACACATCATTCATCTTTGGTCTTGTCCTCCTTTGACTGTTGTCTCCATCAGCCCACTTCTACACGGCAGCTGGTGTCCATGCACAGCTACTCCTCAGTAACAATGACAGGAAAAGTTTACACATCATGACTCCTCGTGAGTGCGAATCTAGTATTCTTATGTGATAAGGATATGGTTTGTATCAACTGGATCAAAGCCCTTTTTGAACCTGCATGCAAGGTCAATAGTGAAAAAAAAAGCAGTGTCATGAATAAATGATGATATAGGTGGTCTAGAGCATTAAATTAGTTTTTCCTCAAACTGTTATTTCTCTAGTCAAAGAGAAGTCAAGAGTAAAAATGAAATGTAAATAGACCACCAAATTGACCACCTACATTGCTGTTTAGATGATACAGTGCCCGCTGCATGTTACATATCACTGGATGAGTCCCAAGATATAGTAAAACAAACACAATGTCATGAAAAGCAAACACATGACCAGTTCATTATGTAGTTGGGTGTGGTTGCTTTGACCTCGGTTAACTCTGAGCTCTCCAATCTAGGAGATTCCACTGATGGTTAACTTATAGTAAAATTGGCAAAACTCTTAAACGCATTTTATTCAGTTGAGTTACCAAAGCTTAACTGAAGTTATGCGCTGAGCGTGTTCACTAAACACAACCGCTGCGACTATTTTCAAGTTACATACTGTTGAAAGCAGTATTTATTAGTATTGTCACATAATCCAAATCTCAGTGGAGAAACATAATCAGCGTAAGAGCTTGTGTTGATTTCCCAGAATTCCGTGTATTTGTATTGCACTAGATTATATATAGGTACGGCAAAATGAAATGAAAACACTATACACACAACCGTAATCAAGACACAACCTCCTTCTACTGTGTACACCTAAAACAGAACAAGCCCATACAAGTTTGAAATTGATGAGTGCACCACTACAAGTTCATGACTTTGACCTCCTGGGTATTTGATCCCATGACACAGAGTTTATTTTTCTAAAGCTACAGCTTGATATTCCAGCACTTAATTTAAGAGTGCAGTTAAATCACAGAAGCCATAATATGTCAGGCGATCTCACGACTGGGGGTAAAAAGAGAGTGAAAACGGGGAGGGGGTGGGAGGGAAAACAGTAAGTAATGAAAAAGCTATGATTGCTTTTCTGTCCCTCCAAATGACAGTTAGCACCTCAATGACCTGCTCGGGGCAGGGCCATCTAGAAATGACACGCTAAGGCACAACGTCATCTAACAGGGTAGTTACAAAAATCAATACAAAACCCATTTCAAAGATGCTCAGCGAGCGCGTGCATTTGTGCACGTGTGCGTGTGTGTGTGTGTGTGTGAGACAGAGAGGGAGAGAGAAGGACCTGCTGTTATGTTCATTTATTGAGTAGGCCTGAGGGGCAGAAAACAAACTTTTCTGATATACACATTACCTCGCACGCAAAGGAATTCTGAAGGCTAAGCAATAACTGCATGCCCAGTCTATTACTTAAGTCATGAAGAGTCCCTCCACACAACAGGCTCTTTCATTGCATGTCAAGTATGGCTTAATTCTAAACTCGCTGCCCACAGCCCTTTTCATTGTCACACTTTTAACTAAACTAGGTATTGGCCACTAGAAGAAGAATGGCTCTTTGTCCGCTGGGGAATCGATATGCAGTCTTTCTGACATGCACAGAAAACACATGTAAACCAGTCGGCCCGGCCGTACGACTATCTTGTCTTGTTGGGATACTGGCAAACAGCACCATATATTATCCCCTTTGATTTGTTGTCAATACACAATCACGGCGAAGAGGTGCAGGTCTAGCGGAGCACAAAGACACTAAGGAGTGTAAAACAGACAAATGGGCAGGAGGAACATCAATCCGAAGGGCACGTCAGCCTGGCCCCTGATGAAATAGGGCGCTGCGTCGACGGCTGAAATTTATAGACAGTAACATGTGAAAGTGCTCACTCCTCACAGCCTCAGGAGAGGTCAATAGCCTGATGCTTCAGTCCAAATGGGCTTCTCATTAAGACAGTTCCTTCAATGAGTTCTCTTTTTCTCTTTCTCACAACAGGGAAGAATACAAGGATAACTGGTTTGTTTGCTGTTTCAAAGCAAATTAGCTTCACTAAGTCTCCCCCTCACAAAAGGTTAATGATTAATGGAAATTGACGCTTGTGCCTCAAGACATTTTGTTTTATGCTCCTGTCCTGTATTATACCTGACCATATATATTTTAAGGATCATTTCAGATATAATCAGTATGTGTTTGGACCACGGTGTGTGAAAAACAAACTCAAAACCATGGGACTCATTTTCTACACTTGAAAGACTCTCAGTTCAGCTCTGGGATGGAAATCCTCCTAGTCTAAAATTTGGAAGAGAAACTCCCAACTGCCGGTGATTGAGAGGTAGGATTTGGGATTAGCAGGGTGCTGGATTCAACACGGATATTCTTTTGGAAACATACTCGAATAGAGCTTTTACTTTGTGTCAGTTAGATTTCCTGTGAGAAGTAACGGTGCTCCAGAGTACAGATCGGTGTTTGAGCCTGTGCTGTGCTGCTATATGTGCTTCCAGTAAATTACATACAATATGAAAGGACTTGGCTCTCACTGATGGACCTCAAACAATCTAAAAGAAAACACTGGTACATCATCCAGTGACATACATTCACACATATACACAAACACACAAAGACACAGACACAGAAATACACACACACACACACACACACACACACACACGTATGCAGACAGAAAATAAATTTAATGTTGTCACTTCCTTCAAAGCCGTCAATGTCAGGAGAGACCACTGGCAATTCAAAGTAATCGGGGAGCGACATAACAAAAATAAATTTGGGTCTTGACACGCTGTTGGAAAAGAATGGCAATCAGCAAATTTAATGCATTTCTGATGTATATTTAAGGCTCTGACACTAGGCCACAGATGTACATGTGTTGGGTTTCTATTTTGCAAAAGATATGGTTGGTGATAACCTATTATGGGACATCGTCAGCTTCCCCATTGCCTCAGCCACGGATACGAAAAATTCCATCACTTGCTCTATCCAGGAGATGTAATATCGAAACAAATTATGGCTGGAATTGAAAAGTCACAAGCTTATTCCGTCTTGATCAAACCACTGCCAAGAAGCTAAGTGCAGAAGTGGAGATAGGCCCAAAATGCTTTTTATTGCATTATCATCATTGACATCTACGACACTCCCGGTTCATAGCTTTAGTAGTTGATAAAAATCTATATTTTCAAACTGCAACGCATCCCAGTAGCTGAAAAAAAATATTGGTCGGTCAGTTGTTTGATCATTTCTGTGCTAAATATGTACAATTTACCCAATGCCAACATTAAATTTACGTTCAAACTTTACAAAATATGCAAAGAACAAATACAGGGACTGAGGGACTCTCATCCTTTCTGTGTGGAGTTTGCATGTTCTCCCCGTGCGGCCCCCCCCCCCCACCGTCCAAAGACATCATGTTTGGGTTAACTGCTGACTAAATTGTCCGTAGGTCTGAGTGTGTCTGAGTGTGTCTGAGTGTGTCTGTGAGTGGTTGTTGGTCTCTCTGTGTCACCCCTGTGATGGACTGGCGACCTGTCCCCTCCGCAACCCGGAAATGGATAAGCAGTAGATGAATGAATGAATGGTTTGTAAGATGCAATGATCACATCTCAAAGTACATAACGTTTGATTGGCTGGCAGGAGTTTGTTCTGGCCACAGCAATAATAAGAGAAGTCTCATCTTGATTTTATGGTGTAGAATATTGAACCATCTGAGTGCTGCCTTGCTCTACGGTGGCCTGGAGGCATTTATTCTTTTCAACAGTGATCAGTCCTGACACACGAGGTCTGCTGAGACCCAGTTAAAGATTTCTATTATCATATCAAATCACACACCAGTACTCTCATTATAATTGACACATCTTGAACAGTGAATAAAGGCTGCTCTACATAATGCATAATTAGAAAGTTTTTTGACTTTTTTTTTTTTTTTTTTTTTGCGTATGGTAATGTATGATAAGAGCTGATGTTAAAGAGAATAGCCTTGGTGGAACATTAAAAGATCTCATAGAAGTTAGAAGATTATGGTTGGTTACAGTGACCTCCTGACCTGGCTGGATCCCTCTAGATGACTGAGCCGTCGCGAAGCTGAGGCCGGCGAATGTCGAGGCTGATTCCCCCGTCCTTGCAGAGACCTCGTTAACGACTTAGAAGACCCATCAATATTTAACAACTCTATGATTGAAATTTCAAATTCATCTCCTCAATGGTAAATCATAAAGGAGAGGGAGAAGGGAGCGGGGGGAAAAAAAAGGGGGGTGGGGGGGGGCAGTGCAGGTTGGTGGGGCAATCTGGGGCAGAGGCAAAGAATGAGAACCACTCATTTTTTTATCAGAGAGCTATTTTAAAAGACTGTGATTTAGTGAGGCCACACCAAGTCAATTAGGGGCAGAATATCTGAGCTCTGTTTAAGTAGTTACTGAATCACCATATTGGATCTGACTGTCCAACAATCACTCTGATATGAAAACATACTATTCTACCAGTGGGGAAAGAAGACCGTGTGAGATACAAGAGTGATTTCTCTCCTTTGGCTCTGCACTATTCTTGTTCCCACCCCCCCCCCCCACTCCACCCCTCTCTCTTCATCCCTTTCCTCCTCATTCTTGATTCTGTCATTCCGCTTTTCCTTTATGCATTTCTCAACCTCTGTGCCCCCTCCTGTTCATTCGACAGTCTTGAGTCAGAGAGCAAGAGATAGCTTTACTATTTCATGAAGGGCTGAGGTTTCCTGGTGGTGCCAGAGCTTTCCGTGTTCGACAGAGTCCACTTGCTTGTGCGAGGGTACCGCGACAATTGACTCGCACATTCAAAAAGAAACTTTCTTTTACATGTCAAATCCAAGGCCAAGAATACCTGTCTGTGAATATTATTTACATGAGTGTAATTTGAATTTTTTGAATTTCACTGAAAATGATTATTGCCCCAAAAAAAAAAAAAAAAAAAAAGTTTACTATCAGGACACACAACCTTGGGTATGGTTAGCTATCACAATGATTTATTCTTTTTCAATACTTAAACAGACATAAAATAATATCCCCAAATATATTACAAAATTATAGAGTGGGTTTGGACATAAGATACCAAAATCTTACATTAAATAGAGAGGACTACAATACAGTATGTGTCTTTAATTCCGTAATTGCCATCATCTTCCTTTGTGTGCTTTAGTCATGTGGTTTCTTGAAGTAAAACAAAGCAGCAGTGAAACCAGAAGAAATCACTTCCTGATGCAGCACAGTCATCTTCCTCTGTGTATCAAAGACTGTTTTTGTGGGAGTACCCCTGCCTATGAATCCCATCCCTCCCCAGCCATGTGCGGCTTTTGGTTCACTGGAGGTCAGGACGATCATTCACCCCAAGGCCTGAGGGCGTCCATATACTCTCCCCTTTATGACCACATAAAGAAAGCCAAGTGCTCAGGCGTGCCTGATTAGCTGCCCTAATATGCTATTTGTGACTAATTTCAGAGGCGCTAAGTCACAGGTGATGGTCCCAGGGTGTAAATCTAACTTGGCTAACCTGGTGCGTGTGTGTGTTCCTGTATATGTGTGTCCCTTCCCCTAGGATGCACTAGCAGGTCCCACAGTGAATATGCAGAGGCCATTTAGGGGAAAGGCAGGACATAAAAGTAATGGATGGTAGATGAAGCCATCTCAAGCTGACAAGTCAGCGTGCATCTATACAGCAAGGAAGTGAGTACATACCTGTGTGTGTGTGTGTGTGTGTGTGTGTGTGTGTGTGTGAGAGAGAGAGAGAAAGAGAGAGTGAGTGTGACGTTAAAAAAATGACTGGAGTAGGTTTGTCTTAACACAATCATTACTCTTTGCCTCCAGCACAGATACAGTTTTACTGCTAAAATTTGGTGGGTTACATTGTACATTTTATGTGCTATACTGATTTACTAGTTCACACGATGCACATCTGAATAGTTAAAAGTAGTTAATGAGTGTCTTTTGGCTGTATCGGAGTGGAACAAACTGTTTTAAACAAAGAACAAAGAAAGAGGGTTTTGATGCTGATGCACAGGTATCTGCACAAGTTAAAACTGTTTTTTTTCCAGCAGTCCCACGCATGTATTTCATATGATGAAGCATGTAGCTAGTTAACAGAGCTTCAGCTACTATGTGCCTGTGTCTATCCTTTAGCACCTCATAATGTGTCAACAGTTCCCTGTATGAGCTGTTTTCCTATTATCCTCCTGACCGCTGCTTTTCTGACCCCATGGTGGAGTTTTGACAGGATAAGGGAGGAGAGGGGAGACGAGCAGAGCAATGCCGCTAAAGTGTGTGTGTCTGCTGGTGTGAGCAAAATAAAAAGGGAGGGAGCGAGAGCAAGAGAAAGAAGGAGAGGAGAGACAGAAAGACGCTGTGTGTTTGGGAGGAGAGAAAGGGACAGTGACAGAGTGCATGCATGGATGCATGAGTGAATTTGCGGTTGCGTGTGTGTGTGTGTGTGTGTACACTGTATGTGTACGTGTGTGCATGTGCTCCAGTGACCTCTGCGCTGGCTGTGCTGTGTCCTCCAAGCTGACAGAGTCCTCTCCTCCAGCTCCTCGGTGTTTAACACCCAGGGTCTGTTCCCAGATGGGCAGCCTCAAACGCCCCCCCTGCTTGATACACACTCACGCGCACACATAGGCGCACACACCTTTCAGCAGTGTGAGGGCTCCCACTCTGCACCCTGACACTGCTTCAGCTCTGAGGAGGTGAAAGCCATGGGTGGTGTTAGCGGGAGGGTGGGGGTGGGTGGATGGGGGGGCTAAGCTACACTCACCTCAAAGCCACATAACCAAAAGGTTAACAGTTCTGCCAGATGTGGGGTCACCAGCAGTAAAAGAATCACATTATTTCTATATGAATGACAATGTACAGCCTTGAGACATTTGGACTTTCATTTATTCAGTAGAGCTGACAGAATATGGCACCCGCGACGTTGGAGGTGTGCAACAACACTTTTAAGTTATTTGCATTCATGAGAAATGAATGGCAATATATGCTGAAGCATTTTGGCTTGGAAAATTACAGCATAGGGCTGTCATTGGATTTTAAAAGTAATTTCTTTGAAAAGTGCAAAATTTTCAATAAAATTTTGAGGGAATGCTTGCAGACATTTTCATATCCAATTAGGCTCACTGAGTAGAAGGTGCTTTCACTCATAAGTAGCTGAAAGGTAAAATAAATAAATAAATAAATAAGAATATTCTTATAATAAATAAAATAAGAATTGCAATTAAAACCCTCATCAATACACAATTTTATAAACAGTGAAAGTAAAATAAATAAATCATCAGGAGATAGATATCCTGTCCTCCTGTGGGAACATTGACCAAGCAGGCCGTAAACATCTCAGTCGCAGACAATTGAACAGCCAGGGTTAAAGAATAGTCCAAATAATAAGATGCAAGCCTCCGCGTCTGGTAAATCAGTGTAAAAAACATTCTTCCCTGCAGCCAAAATACTTCAACCTCCTGTCCCTGTTTTGAAATCATAAACAGCCCACCTTCCCTCCAATGGTAATGAAATGCAAAACGGTGTGTAAGAAAATATCAAAACCCGCCTCAGCTTTGCACCCCTTTGTCGGAAAACATTTCAGAGATGCAGGCGGTATCACGTAGCATGGATTCTGTCAGAGCCAAATTAGGGACATTAAAAATCACAGGATGAGAACTTGCTAATTATTACACCCCCTTACAAACAGAGACAGTCAAGCTAAGCAGCAAGCCACTGGCTGACTCCCAATGTCACTTTCTCTGGATAACAAATATCCAAAGGTCAAAGTGTGTACTTCAGGGGAATAGGGAAAACCTCAACGGGCTAAGTGGTTTGTGTCTGCGCCTGTACGTGTATCTTTGTAGGAAATCTAGCCTCTCATGTCCTCTAAGACTATGCTGCCACCTGCAGCTCCGGGTACGAATAAAGATACAGGGGTCCTGCTGAAGAGAATAACAGGCAGGGTAAAAAGTCACAGACTCTAAAAGTCATGGTCAATTACGGTTAAAAGAACGGCATAATCCCAGGCGACAAATTCATTAAAATGGGAGAACGGCAGTTTCGCAGACGACTGTAACAATGTTGTAGTGCACTGTGTCAAAATGAGAATACCCTGTATTAATTGGGAATTTTTTACGTCCTGCACAGGACACGAGCAAAGATATTTGAAGAAATTTGCAGACTGAATAGTTCTGTGATCATGGTGAGTACACAGCTCATAAAAAGACAGCATTTCAAATGAGAAATTAGATTCAAATTTTAAGCCACGTGACACATTTTTAGAAATATACAATACCTATTTAAATGACGTCACCAATTCCATATTTAAAATCAAAAACACAATCATGTGTTCCTACCTGTTGAGACTGACGCAGTGTGTTGTAGGTCTACTGTGGACCTTACAGATGAACTTGGGTGCAGATAGTTATCCCATCCCAAATGCCTGCTTATTTTTTTCACAACCCATTTATTGTTGCAAAAGGACAGGAAGATGTATGACCCCGCAGCAATTAAAATATTAGATATCAAAGTGCCGATGCCAGGGACTGTTAAAGAAATGTGATAGTGAGCATGAGTAATGACGGCACACATGACTTGTCATAAATAGGGGAGGCAAAAAGGGTGGGGGTGACCTGAATGCAAGGATTCTCTATTACAATATTCTGTCGCCAAACAACCGGCACAATATATTTCTTATTTATTTTTTATTTTTATTTTTTTCTACAGGAACTCTTCAACAGAGAGCGGTGAACTTTGGACTGACATTTGTACAGATGTGGTAAGGCTAGAAGCAACCCTGTAATTAAAGCACTCACCCTGGGAAAGAAGGTGTGATCTTCTGTCATATTTTGACAAGGCTCCGAGCGCTGGGCAAAGCAATATAGTTACATGCTTGGTAGCAGCTGAAAGAAAAATGAGTGTATGTTTGATTACCTGATAGCCAGGCTGTATCTCCGAGCTATTGTTTTTGGTGATAGCGAGATCGCGCAGAGACTGTGCGTATTATGCGCGCGCGTGCAAACACGTGAGTGAACGTCCATGTTTCTTGTGACATTTATTCCAACATCTGTAGACAGTGACGCACGCCTCTTGAAAATGTTCCTGTTTGCTTTGCATTTTACAAAAGGAAAAATTTAATAGAGAGCAATTTAAGATGGGCTACAATCCCGTAAGATAATCATGTCCATATTTGATATTCAGTGTTGCAACCAAATCCCTCTTTAAGTTGATGAGCATTTCGGTAAATATATTTTGACTAGACTTCACTGCCTTCTAGAAACCTGAGATAGACACCATATATGCTCTGTCAGAATCATTAAGGCAACATGCCATCAGGTTCAACTCAGAGTGTCTTTGAGAATGATAAAGCCTGACGCGGCTTGAACTTTGCATCTGCCAGGAGGGGCTATTCTCTGTCGGCTCCACCATTCTCCCATAGCTTTAAATATTGTAGGCATCTTGGGGATGTGGAGACACATTTGTCATCCTTATTTGACAGGCTTGATGAAGGGGTTGTCTGTCAGTGTTTCACAAATCCGACCAGACCACAAGCCCGCGGGTGGCACATAGACAGTCACGAGCTGGCGGGGGGAGTTCCCTCCCCTACTGGCTCACAGGGTAATTGTGATAATGCTGGGATGGAAAATTATAGAGGGGCGAGTTAAGAAGATACTTGAGTTAAATGCAGAGGCTTGACACAGTGAGGAGAGTGTGGGTGGTCTGAGACTGTGAAGGCAAGTTGTTACAGTTCATTCTTAAATACTGTGATAGTTGTACCACTTGCATGTACTCTGGTATTAAATCTAATAAGCCAAACCTTTTTATTTTGTCTTCTCTTTGTGCAAAACTGCAGAGGTGGGGAAAACGGTTTGTGATTTCAAATTCAGTTCTGCATTATTGGCTCTGTATTGTTAACCCTGCCACTTAATTTCGTAAGAATTTTAAAACATCATCCATCTTAAGATTTAAGATCAGACGAGGGATCTGGAGACTTTGCAGTCGTTTCTTGTAAAAAAAAAAAAGAAAAGAAAAGAAAATAGAACATTTCCCAACCTTTTGCAAAAATGCTGAGACGATCCAACCCAGTCAGCAGATAGCATAACAGTCCTATAAACTAACTTCCCTAAGACTTTCCCTCTGTTTTGCTCCTCTCCCTCCCTCCCTCTCTCTGTTGCTGACATCAGGGTCAACCTAGCATATAATAGACAAACTTGGCAGTAATCTTGGGACTCTGAGAGAGGTCCGGGAGATTTATCAATCAACTGGCCACATTAAACGGATTTCCTAATGAAGTGAAGTCTTTACAGGGATTAATCCTCTACCACCTGCGAGGAGCCACCTGCTCGACTGCCATAATTGGCATGGATGGTACCGCCACCATCAGCAGAAAGAGGAGAGGCACAGAATGAGGAAAAGAGGGAGAGAGAGAGAGCGCGCGAGAGAAAGGGGGAGAGACGGCTGAGATGAACAGAGGGGGGAGAGAGACGGACAGAGAGGAAACAAGTTGGAGAGAGGACAAAGAAGCCAGACATTGGGGTGTCAAACTCATGCAAATGATGACACTCAGTGTGTTGCAACGACTCAACGAGGGAGGGAAATAAATAAAATATTTTAAAAAAAGGAGACGAGACAGCGCCAGGTCTCTTATGACACAGCGATGAGCATCCAACCCTTAGTTTGTGCCAGTCTTCCAGCATTCCAAGACCTTGACAGCAGCTCCTCGCTACATCTTCCAGCTGTGTCAAATCTGCCTATGTGCTAATGAACGTGTCAGCACCCCAATCGTGTCATTGCTGTGTGTGTTTCAATTCACCTCTGAGCAGTGAAATTCTACCCCAGGTGTACCAGCTTACACATTACATTCACCCGCAAGTATTTCTGCATGAATAATTACACAGTTCCAGCCGTAAAGTTAGAATCCAGGCTGTTTTTCTGATTATACTGCCAATCCAATATTTTAGATTGTGCTGCCAATTGCTTTAACTTGATTGTGAATGCAATATGGACTGACATTTATCAAGAATGACCAGTCTGCATTACGTTTGATCTATTGTAGTAAGATTAAAAACACACCTGTGAAAAAGCAGGGAGGAAAAAACACACACACACACACACACACACACACACATACACACATATATATATATATATATACACACACACACACACACACACACACAGGGCCTTTTTTCCACAAAGAAGGAAGGAAAAACTTAATTGTTGATTTAACTTCATTATATGTAGCCTCATATTACATGGTGACCATGTTGTGTAAACAAGGCATGTAGTCATGTACCACAATAATCTGATTCTGTCCACAAAACCGAGTTTCAAAAGATTACATTAATGATTCCTCAGGACTTCACTTTCTTATTCTCACATTTCAGTTTTATAAAATATGACTACTTAAAAAAGTCATTCATTGCTCTCTTTGGATGCCATAGCCCAAACAGTGAGTCTGTATTGCACATGTTCGACTTCAAAAAGGGTGTGTCTGTATTATATTAACTTCAAAACTGAATCAATTATCACTTGTTCAAATAATTTGTAGGACACCTGTGTTATTGGTACGTGACTTGCAACGAATGTGTTCTTAAACTAAAGTCAATGGTAGGAAAATATTTAATGTCAACATAAATGTTTACTTATCTGACACTTACATTTTGTTGTTTTAAGTTGCCTTAAATAAAGGTCTTGTATATTTATATGATTGCGTGTGTGATATTCAGCGAAATGTTTACTTAATGGCCCACTGGCAATTAGATAAAAGTTGGCTTGACCCAGTTTTTATTTCCATGGAAAAATTTATTGACATGTAACATATTTCTGCTACTGCATGGACGTCCATTTGTGTTAGCTTTGCTTCTGATCTGAGAACAACACCAAAGCAGAGCATACATTATCAGACGAGAACAACACAATGTCAATTATCAGAATGCCCACTACACTCGATCTGTGTCACTGAAAAGGTGTGTACTTGATGAGCGTTTTCCATTCGAATAGAATCCACTGTGTGTGACATAAAGGAACACATCCCGCAACATCACATCAACATCCACTCATGACGCTTTGAATATACATCACAAATAAGAGCAGCTCACTTATTGAAGGATGGCCTACCCTCAGATACTTTATATCTGAAAAGTTGACCTGGATTTGATGTCCGAGGTCGTTACAGTCAGGTTAGTTGTGACCTGAGTCACATTTGACGAGTGTGTGTCTGTGTTTCTGTGATTCCTGACTAATGAACAACTCTCCAGAGTCATAACTCCTGGGAAGAAAAGATGATTTTGTGGAGTCTGCCAAGGGACCGGGAGTATTGGCACAGCTAGAGTGTCCCTCATTTGTTATGGATCCATACTGCCACCTTGCCAAAAGAGGTGCCAGGCCAAGGACAAACTCTGGGTGTGTGTTTGTGTGTGTGTATACAGTCTGACCCTCATCCCAGGACTAAAACCTTGGTGACAAGCCATATTGGCATCTAAAAATATTCTAATGGAGGTATAAAGCAGAAACAGGAAAGGCACTTGGGTTTGTTCTCAAAGACAGACAGAACTCTGGTTACTATTCTTTTATTATTTAAAACGCAGTAATGGAATGAATCAGGTTTAATCTGTTTTTATCTGTTCATAGTTAGCAGCCAAATTAATTTACTGAGCATGTCCAAAGTCTCTGTATTCAGAAAATAGGTCTCCTGGATGTCCAACAGTATGAACGGAAGTGGGATGTGTAACCTACTTAGAGGGAGATGGAGAGGAAATCTCCATGTGAGGCCTTGAAATTACACGAGGAACTGCATCGTGCTTTTAAGGTTACAGAGAGCGTCCATCTTGGTCTGTGACTACCATTATCACTCTCAGTGAGGTATTATGGAACATTTTACAAAAACAAGGCAACACATATTTTTGTGTACAGTATAAGGGTTACCCTCACAAAGACGCACGCGCACACACACACAGAGCTCCATCCACCTCCTTCTCTAACTCCTCAAGCTGTGTTGTTTTGAGTGAAAGAAGAACCGTTCCTAATCCACTTCACGGATCAGTTTCACAGAGACGGTAAAGCCATTCTCCCTCCAAGCTAAAGCAATTCAGATCAGACACCTTGATGTCTCAAAGAGCACACAGTGAGCTCTTGTTTTCTGTTTTGACTGCTGGGAATCCATGCCAGACAGCACCCCTGATTCCAGCTCAAAGATAAAACTAATGAGGTTTTCATTCAAGTCCGCTTCATAACAATAACTGAGTCATCGCCAGACGTGGCTGTTTTCACTAGTCCATGAGATTCTATGATCCACTAATCTAGGCTTTGGGGGAGTTAGATTTCCAAAACTAAAGGTGTAAGGCTGTACAGCATATCAAATGCAGTTGTTAGTTCCATTTTCTTTCATCACGATTTATAAATTCTTTATGACAACTTGTACCAAAGTGCTGCAAGAACAAGGTGAACGTACAGTGGTTTCCTCTTCATACAGATTATATTGCTGAGACTGAGTCTAACTGCATTACCGCCCTTTTTCTCACCTTACGTCACATTAACAATAGAATTTTTATGTGACATTTGAAAGAACTTTTGTCACAACACTCCCTTGCTAACAATGGTCAGTATGAGGCGTTGGGAACATTAATGAATTAACTAGCAGCTAATTGTGCAGTAATAGAGGGCCAATTATAGGGATCAGCACACCGATAAAGCCTTGATACCTGCCAGACCCACCCATTGTAGTTATCTGTTCCCGAATCCTCCCACAACCCCTTGCTCTTACGTTTCGCCAGGAGATGACACCGGCATTAGGAGCTGACTTAAACATCAAAGAACAGGTCTTAATCCTTCAACAATAACAGTGGGTGTCTTTACAAAGACATTGTTTATGTAGATTTCTCAGGTCGGCCACCTCATCTGACCTTTCACTAGGTGCCTTGAGGTGGCTCTGTGTTGTCAGCACCATTCCTGTGACCAGAGCTTTATACGTCTCAAATAGTTGTCTGTCAAAGAAATCCCTTCCTTTCTTGCTCAGGGCATTAATCTTAAAGAGGCAGAGACAATTCAACCTTACTGTCGATTAGGGTTCCTCCAATATTCTGAAAAACTATTCAATAATTAAGGGTGCTGTTGTTGTTAATAATCTCTGACACCGTGTTCCACTCTGATCATGTAACTGAGTCTGTTTCAGTTTCTTCAGCGTTTTGAGGACTCAGAAAGACAGAAGCGGTTTTGTAGAACAGTATGGCCCCTGCGGCTAAACTCTTTCTATCTTTCCTCAATGACAACATGATGTAAGGTAAACAGCTCCAAAAGAAAATAACCAGTTCTAGGCTGTAACAAATGCGTGAAGAAAAAAAAAAAAAAAGAAGTTTGGCCTCCAAAACCTGACACCATTCAGAAAAGAAATGTGTTTTCCTCCCACCTTGCTTCTATCCAGAGGCCTAATAACTTGTGTGAACTTAGAGTGCACCTCTTGGCCAAAGGGTCAGCAGTAAACATAAATAACAGATTGTAGAGCTGCTCCCAAGTGGTGGCAGGGGGTTTAGATGGGCCAGATAGAGCAAATATATGGTATATAATACAGACCAGGCAAAACAAAAAGCTAATAATCAGCCATGTGTTGATGTTTTTTTTTTTTGTTTTTTTTTTTAAACACATAGTGTGACAGAGTCCATCATTTCCGCTAATGTGTTTCTCACGAGATCTAGATGCCCCAATGCAGTTTCTACCAAACAGATCTGTGAAACTGCAGTTGATGTCGTGGTAACTCTGTTTTGTTTTTTTTTTTTTGTTTGTTTGCTTTCCTCTCCCACACTTCAACATTGTGTGCAGAACTTTTCACACAGTTGTGGCTGCATCAGCAAGTTGCCAGTTACACTGTCTCACACACAAGTCAAAGTAAATAGGGCTGGCGATATCTTCGGAGATATTTCTGAGAACTCAATTATGCCCGCTTGGCCTCAGATGTTGGTGTGCAGAACTCTGAAAATCAGACCGCCAGCGTGACAGTCCCTCCCTGTGATGATGTTGTCATTCCTGTCTATAAGAAGACAATTCAACTGTCACTTTTGTCAACACGCACTGGATGGCTCTCTGTTTCTGTTGGGAGAACTATTGACATGACCTTCCAGCACAAATGCACAAAAACGACTAATTCCAATGACTCCAGATCAATTAAAAGCCACGACAATGTGACTTCAAAGGAGACAAATGTTAATTATCAAAGCAAATCTTTGTTCTTCCTAATCAGTTTGTGTGGTACAGACCGTCGGTGTCTTACCAACAAGGCGCTCGTGATGTTAACGTTTCAAAGTAAGAATTCACCCCATGCCCCAAATCAGAGGCTCAGTTAGCAGTGACTTAAATCTTATGTAACTCTGGGCTTCTGACAGGCAGACACCTCTGCTGACTACAGATAGGTAATTTGTTTTGATCTGTGATTATACCCCTCATGTTCAGAGGAGGATGTAAACCCTCTTGTGAAGCTGTTAGGCAAATCCTCACAGTGTGAGGAGAAGTGCCCCCAGGGGTCTAAAGTTTTCACCCTCCTTCTCTGTCTTCTCCCCTCTCTGCCTTTCTCTCTTTCTTTTTTCATCTCATATAAGAGACAAAGCCTCCTGCCAAACACTGAAGCCCCCTAGGAGCTCATCATCCTGAAAACTAGGGCTCCTCTGAGGAGGAGAGCGAGCGAGAGGGGCAAAGCGGGCAGGGAGAGAGGGCAGACGAGGGAAAGATAGAGGGGAGGATTGTGTAAAGGTGCTCGCATGTGTGAATGTGCGTGTGCGTTCTTTCCACATTGTTAATGACTGTTAAGAGTATATCAGAGCCGCGGGGCATTTCGCACATCCCACAAGCCTCCCTCTTTTGACTGCCTCCCTGCTATTTTCCTTAACACTGCTTTTTGTGGCCTGTGCCAGACATACCTGCAAAATTATCTACTAATTATCTACTAAATATGTTTGTTCGTGTTGGTTGAACAGCTCTACCTTCCCTGCGCTGTTCCCCTCCTTCATGCCTTCCGAGTATGGGAGGTGGGGGAGGGTGTGGGCTAAGGAGAGTGGCTTATCTCCAAGAGCTCGTTATATTAATGCCAGTAATTATGTGTTTTGCTTACTTTTGATGTGCTCCTGTTCAAACGGAGAGAGTTAATAAGAGGATGACGGCAAATATGTCGGAGGGCCCTCTGTGTTGTCTTTGGGCTCTGGAAATTCCTGTGTGTACCGGTGGGGGCTTTTTGCATGAGTGTGTGTGCAGGGGTGGGGGTTGTACCAAGGGGTGGCACCCAACTCACAAGAATGTCAGTACACAGGTAATGGCAGGAGTGTATGATCAAATCTTCACTTGATTTTCATACTACTGTTCCTCACAGGCACACACACCCCTGCCAACACCTTTTCTTTGAATCCTAAAAATGGGTGGGGTTGGCAATGGGAAGGGGTATTGTAGTGGGGATTGTTTCAACTCCACTTAAGAGGGTTAGAAACGGAGGCGCTTTTGCCAAGAAGAGCACAGGTCTCTCTTTGCTCTCCCCGAGGACTGTACTGGCATGAAGAGGCGCTCTCTAATGGAAAGAAACAATCGCTAATGAGGGAAATAAATAACAGGCTCATGAAACTGAGAGGCAGGAGGGGGGGGGGGGCAAACAGAGTACTGTTAAATTTGAATTATGGTCATAAGCACAGACACACACACACACACATCCAATGATGTTTTGCTGTCATTGCTAATGAGAGACTGTGTCTGTGATGTAAGGACAGGAGCATGCTGATGGAGATTCAGACAGACAAATGAATAAGATTATCTTCCCTCTCATTGTTCATTGTTTTCTTCTGTTTCTCCCTTTTTTTTCATTTTTTTGTGTCCTTGTTTCAACACAATGATTAATACACTTGGACAAATGAACCTTTCTATCTGCCTTTTTTTTTTTTTTTTTTTTTTTACCTGGTCCACAGAAATTATTTGTAATGCATAATATGAAGAAAATTTGCATCACATTAGATGAAATTTACCCCTCACTAGATTGAAAGTAGAACAGCTTTGAGTAGAATACAATGGAGCTTTGACAGTGAGTGAACAAGCAAGAACAAGGATGTAACTTGGTGTAGTCATCCTGTTTATTTTCCCGTGAAGCGAGGGACCTCACAGTAGCTATGTTGTCCTGATCTGCTGTTGCATCATTTGGGCCAATGAAGCAAATGTCACTTTCACAAGTATGTGATGAACAAAAGTGACATTTTAGTGCCTCTGTACAGAAGAGCAATTGTCCCTACATAATGACATACATAAACCTACATAATTTCTTGAAAGCACCGTGTCACCAGAGTGTTTTGTGAATCTGCTTATCATACTCAGCCCATCACAGCGTAGCTGGACAGTACACCACTGCACTTGAGGGCATTAAATCTATTTTTCTAGTTTTCATGACACTTTCAATCAGCAGCGGTTGCCTTTTCTTTATACTGATACCATTATATTTATATCTATACCATTATATTAAAAGCATTTGTTTTGGTTTTCTTTGGTTTGGTTTCTGCAAAATTTTGAGAATCAGGAAAAAAAGAACAGCTTCTCTCAATATGCATTTTTATTTCTATCCCCGTCTGTTTCTTTTTCTTTTTCATCTCTCAGTACCTGTCTGTGTCCCCCCTGTGTCTCTCTGAGGCTCACTGCTTTGTGAATCCACTCCCTGATTCTGTAGAGGTGGAGATGGAGACTGGTTGAAACACACTGCGGTTTCAACATTCACATTCCACCTGTGTTTTGACAACACATTTCACAAGAGGGATCTGAAGTGGTTTTAGAGTTTCTCTCTTCACCATTTGATATCAAAGAATGATCCCTGCAATGGCAGAACACGCAAGACTCCATGGGACGGATTAAGGCAACATTAAAAGTAATCCCCAGAGTCAGTCGCTGCTTCTCAAGCAAAAGAAGGAAACAAAGAGACAACAGCAGTGGATGTCTTTATTGGAGGGCTGATAGTTCCCATGCAGATCAGGAACAGGAACGTCTTCCTTTATGAAATGTTTACCCTGCCAATATTAGATAGGTTGACACTTGTGATGACAAGAGCAATAATTATCATTACATGCATGACTGCCATCCACCTCAAAACTGAACAAGAGATTAAGCAAAGATTACACCCCCTTTCATGCTTGTGTGCTTTTGTAACTGTGGCCCTTCTCTTTTTGTTCGACACATCAAGTAAGAAGCAGCCACTTCAAAAATGTAAGTGTAAACAGTTCATAAACATTTTTTCTGTTAAGAGGTCAATCCAAGTTCATCAGCATGTTGGAGGTAAGGTACTACCTATGGGAAAAGAAGTCTACTCAGATTTTTTTTTTTTTTTTTTTTACATTCATGCCATATAACTGACAGCAATCTTGGGGTTGTAAGTGATGGAAAGGAATTCAGTTTCAATTTTAAAGCTGGGCATTTTGCTAACATAGCATGGAAAGTCTCCTGTCTCAGCCAATGATAAGATACACACGAGGACATGTGAAGATTGAAATACATTACAAATATCCCAACCATATGGGGCAGCAAAGCCATGTACAGCAAGAAAAGAACTGCAAGTGACTTAACAAAGGCCTACACCAAGTACTAGCATGCTCTGATCAAGGAAAGTACTTTAACACAAGTTCCTGGGCTGAGATATGGCATTTCAGTTCTGCTGATTAGCATATAATTCAGGATTATTTTACTATGTGCTGATGACAGAACAATCTTCAATACTCATTGCCCCCCTCTCTGTTAACCTCTCCCTGATTCCACTCTGACTTTTAACACTGGCCCGTTCAACATCAGCTAATGATGTAATGGTCTCCTTAAATATGTAAAGTATAAGACTTAATAAAACTCTGCGGCGTGATTATGTCTTAAGTCTAAAACCCCACTCCTGGATATGCAATTCAACATGGTGATCTATTTTAAATCAGCCTCTTATCCACTAGAACAAGGGGAGGAAAGTTCATGTGTAAATTAACAAAGTCAGTGGCGTGGAAGTTTTCCAGTAGTGCTAAAGCTTGCAGTTTCAAAAAAAAATTTGTGTTGAGATATCAAACAGTCATTAGAATAAAGGTGTAAGAGGGAAATGTCACTGGTGTTAAAAGGCAATTAGTCTTCCTTTGCTATCACAGTGTTAATCAGACTGATGAAAATGAAGATATGAAACTCATTATCGCGTATTCAATAGTAGATATTGCTTTCATGAAACATAAGACACAACGTGGGTAATGAGAAAACCTGTGACTGCCTTGCCAAAGTGCAATTTTGTTGAACATTTGATGATTTTTGATAAGATGAAACCAATGATATGTTGCTACAGGTTTGCTTTAAAGTGGTAGGTATTTAATTGCGGGATAAACATTTTCTCCTCACAACTTTTTCAAGTCAGTCGGTTCAAATTATTAAAATAAACAAGCAAGCATCCAAAAAAATAATATCTTGCTTTTTGGCAATGATTTGGTCACTACAAGAGAAGACAGATCTCATTATCTCTGTTTAGAGTCAGGGGGGGAAAAAAAACAAACAAAAAAAAAAAAAACAAACCCTGAAATCTTATCTTGAAATGACAGACAAACAGAGACTTTATAAATGTGAATGCTTTTATGCCAAAACACAAACAGGGTGGAGAGACAAGTGGGTAGACAGTCAGCAAGACAGAACAAAACAGACTAAGAATAAGAGAAAGTGAGAGGGGGAAAGCATAGCTAATGGCATTGGTATCAGATTTATTCCAAAGAGGCAGCAGCAGAAGGAGGCAGGAAGGAAGGCTGGATGATTTCTTCGCCCCGTCTTCCCCTTTCCCTGATTATGAAAGGAGACATGGCGCGAGGTCGAGGGTCAAGCCAAAAGGAGACAGCATTGTGTAGAAACTGTCACGCACCGCCACCTATTTTGACATGCACAGGCCCGTTTGTTGTCTGTCGAACATGCAAATTGGCAAGCCCAGGCTGTCATATAAAGGCAGGCAGATATGCGCCAGTCGAGAAAATGAGAGACCACCTGTAACCAGGAGAATGGGGAGTGATGGACAAGCATTCAGTCAGCCCCCCTCGTCATTTTCAGGCCCGCCATTCACCCATCAGCGGAGTAGCCCCCCCCCACCTCCCTCCCCACGCCCTCCTCCTTTCGCCACCACCACTATCAATCCCATCCTCGGTGCACACATATACATGTAAAAATCTATTCTTAATATTCAGAAGCAGGAAGTGAAGGGAAATAAATATATACGATGGAAGGGGATTGGAGGGGGTCTGTGGTGGTGATTTCAACCTGCTGGCTGCCTAATAGGATCCTGCTTGGAGACAGCTGAGGGTCAGACCTGGATAATTAGTTGTCCACAGTGGAAACATCACTCTTCTACAGGGAGTGGACAGGAGGGGGACCCTGAAAGGTGGCCTTAATGCTGTGAGTCGCAAAGAAAGTCCAGAGTGTGTCAGGTAATCGACATTAGATTATTTTGTCCTGACTAGTTTAAATGTTACAGTATGTTTCTCTATGTTTTAGGCAGACAGGGACTGGACACTGACACAAGACCAGATTTTTTGTTTTAATTATACAGAAAAATGACAGTATGTCATATAAAGCTGATGCTTTTATATAAACCATAAACACACCAGATAATTAGCTGTCCAGTATAAACTTCAACCTTTCAGAGTGGATAGATAAAGAGCGACAGAGGAAGTGGACACATTTTAAGTTTAGATGTAGGGATATTCTGGTTGTTGTTCTTTTTCTTCTGCAATTCTTTTTGTTTTATTTTTAATGGAAAGATTCACATAAAAATGACATTTTTACATCTCGCAGGATCATTCGTATAATTCATTAATTTAATTTCGATTTTAGTTTCAGGAGAATGAACACACCTTTGATCCTGATACGTAATGCGGTTTGGTACAAACAAATACACTTTTAAAAAGATCAACAAAAACCCATGTTACCGATTGAAGATGATAGAAATGTAGGGCCTATAAATAAGATTGCATTTCTAACTTTCCCAGGTCGTTAATTAACAATCAGCAGCAATCACCTCCATGTGAATATATATATAATTGCAAATATCTTGGCCCAATTCACAAAGACACAGAGCACAACTCGAGTAAAACACACCTCCAAAGCTCAGTCACTCAGGCATCATATGTGGTATGTGGTCATGTCTAATTTATCATGAGCCGTTTTGAAGATTGCTGAGTTGAAAAGAGTTATTTTATTCCCCCCAGACATCCCATTTCTGTACTTTGCAACCAGAACAAAAGGGTCACACCGACTGTTCTCTTTTCCTTCCCAGTCAATTTAAGCAATAGATTATTACCCATGTAGATGTAAGCTAATCACTGCTGTCCACTGTTGTCAGTTCACCAGGCGAAACATTTTTCTTTCACCAAATGATCTATTAACATTGAAGAATTAGGGTCTCTTTTCTGTTTTGATATAGGGCAGAAACTGTCCTCATTATATGATTTAGTCCAGTCAAATGTATTCAAATGCCACCTTTATTACCCTGGAGGTGCTTTGCATAAATTGAATAAATCCAACGGATACTCTGCGAGAATCAAACATATCAAAGGTTTCCTGTCTTTGAAGTGGGGGTAGTCTCTAATTCCAAAACAGATTTTCATGATAAATAAATACATTATTTATGAATGGTGGGATAGTGATGGTAGAAGAAGAGCAAGAAGAAGACCAAGAAGAACAGGGAAGGGGAAAAAAAGAAAACGATAGAAATGCATAAAACATTTTACGCCGTGGAAATGTCAAGAGACGCGGAATGACACACAGAGTGGCGCGTGCCGACCAACTGCTTCACTGATAAACAAACTGATTAGCATATGCACATTTGAGCATATGTTGTGCTCATTTGCTTACACAAAGTCTCAATCAGAATAATACACTGCACTCGACGTATGTCATAAAAGTCTAGAAATATGTTGATGGGAATGACGAAGATGGAAACATTTCAATTATTTAATTTCTCACAATTATACTGACAGTGTGACAACCTCAACAACCAGCATGCAGCGTGGTGACTAATTGGCCTCAGGAAATTTATGGAAATAGCAAACAGATAAAAACAAACCAACATGTTGACCAACTGCAGTACCAGTTCTCAGAATTTTGTATGTTGACACACTGTCATAATAATATTCTCACATAATTTAATATCTTTTAACATGAATGGAACTTGTAAATATTGAAAAATAAGATGCCAGTTGCAGAATAGGCCCTAGAAGAGGATCACTTAAACATGTGCATGCATTTTCGTGTCTTTTTTTATGAGCATTTCCTTTTGACAGAGTAGCAGCAGCAGTGCTGCAGCAAAATTGCAGAGTATGTTAAGTTATGGACCTTTAGGATGTGTCAAGGGTGAGAGTTAACGGCGCAGCAGATCGAGAGGGTGGAGGTGGGACTGGGGGTGGGACACCGAGTCAAGCCACATTACCAACCTGTCTAAGAAAAGAAAATGCGTTTAACATGCCATACAGACGGGGCCGCCATACATGTGTTTGCCTTTGGAGTGCTGCAAAATTCAGTGTGGTAAGAAAATCTAGACTGAAGGACGCATTGTGAACTTTCCACAAAAGATGGGTCGTTTTTAGATTTTCACAATACCTGAGTTGTTTTATCTCGATTGATGCACTAATTGGATATTTTCATATAAAAAAAAAAAAAAAAAAAAAAATATATATATATATATATATATAAAGATGTGATTGTAAATATATGATTTCTTTTTATGTGTATGCACCTTGAAATTAAGTGTGGTTGGTTTTACAGTATGTAGACTTCAGGTGGCGCAGACGCTGTCCTTTCTGCTGTACAAGACATATTACTATCTTGGTGCAATACAATCCCATGCTGCTTGGAGCAGTTTCATCATCATTTAAAATGCCTATTTCTTTTTTTTTCTTTTTTCTTTTTTTATCCCAGGGGGACATAAAAAAAGAACATTGGAGATACCACAAAAATATATTGAATGGAGTGGTGGGATTAATCAATTAAAGCTTTGAGTAAATAACCACAAAGGGGAGCCCATCGGGGGTAAATAATGAAGGTTCTGCACCTACGCAAACATTCATTTAACCTGTGAACCACAAGGTTATTTCTGTTAGAAATGACGTGAACACACACACACACACACACGCTAGCCTGCAGGAAGGGTGATTTATGTGGGAAGATCCATCTTCATCATCTTGCCTCTCACCTTGGTCTCCATCAGTGTTAATTAAAGGAAGGTCAGTGTCACCCTCCCTGCTCCCCCCAACCAACCCTCTTTTACATAATAAATCACTCAAGACACACAAAGGGGAGTGTTGACACAAACAGAATGCTCCTAGCTAACTAGCTAACTGCAGTTCGTTGGGCTTAGGAGTCAATTCATAGCCTGCCATAAATAATACTGAATGTCACAGTGTTGTGTCTTTGTTTGAGATCAAAGGAGAGAAGACAAAGACAAGTTGTTCTGTGGGAAAATAATCCATAAAATATACGCCACATACAAGCGTATGCATGACATACAGAATCCCATAATTATATACAAAGACAATATGAGAAACTGTTGGCTCTTGATATTTGGGAATGTTACGTCATTAGACTGTTGAAAGATTATTCGGTCAGCACTCCAAACTGAACACATCAACGAGAAAGTCTGTTGAAAGCTTAGCGGTAGGCTGTGACATTATGTCAACAAGTTTATTTAAAATTATCCATGACCGAAAACAGTAAAACCCCACACTAGTCATTATGTGGGTGACTTGCTCCATACGCGTCCATTCCTTTATCCACCCCGGACAGAGTATGAATTTGTGGTTGACTTAAAAAAAATAAATAAATAAAAAATTCATCAGAGTGAATACACCATCCACCCCAAAAGAGTATGGCACTTTGTGTGTGTCGGAGCGCGTTGGTCAGCCCTACATTGTGTCTGTCATTACTCTCTTGGAATCAATTTTCTAAAACAAGAAGAAAGAAACAAGAAACATATGCTTTGTATTGTTTACAGTTTCCAGGGTTTTCTAGGTTACTGTCAGACTTGCATAATGAGGGCCACGGCGCTGCAGAGTTCCCTTCTTATCACAAACTAGCATGCATGGCCCCGCTGCTCTCTCCTCAGTCATCAAGCAATTGATGTAATTGAACCAGCCCTTTGCTGTCAAGCAAGGAGCGCAGCTCAATAGCATATGCTCCGCACACTCTGGACAATGAGAGCCATGCAGCCGGGCAGGAAGGCAGCCTGGCTTGTTGCTGTTCTGTCAATAAATTTCAATTCCACTAATTGTCCAGAATTCATTAACTGAGCCTCTGAGACAACGTGGTCGCACGGAAAACTGCATAACAATAGGGGAGAAAACGGCAAAGGAGGGTTTTTGATGGTGTTGTGGGGTGTGTTGTGTATATTGTGGAACTGCTGTTTTGCATCCTGTTGGTGACGTTTGAGAGGATCCATCAAATGAGGAGGATACTCTGGGACTGTCCTTGTGAATAAAATCTGAGTGACAGAAAAAGCTCTGCAGAAAACATTTTCACTCTTGTAATTAACGACAACACAGCTGTTAATTCTGCTACAATTTACCTTACTGTAAATGATTAATAGCTCAGTTTCAAGAAATACATGACTCTAGGAATTTGTGCTTATCGGGATTATTTCCAAAAGATGAAATATATAAATTATATTTGCAGCTCTAATTGAGTGATCATTATTTAAATAAACTGACAAGAACCATTTTGTTTTTCAGCTTGCAAAATCGTATCCCCTGCTACAGGGACAAAGACTGTTTTTTATTTATTTTTTTTTTAGATGTATGTTTTTAACTGCGCCAGTACGAAATATTGAAAATATGGTGTTATTTAAACGACTGTATTCATAAAGAAGTAAGATTTCTCTAGTCTGTAACTGCTAATGATTCGCTTTAATAATGGCTCTGACTGTAGAATATGAAAGTAGGGGCAATTTTCTTGCACCACCAAACAATAACTTCTTCCTCCTCTGTTTTGCTCCTTCACCTTATTAGGGCTAGCCTTCCTTTCTCAGAGTCCTTGTCGCCCTCCAACAAAGTCCTCAATGTCCCACATATCTTCCTAAGTGACCTGCCCAGGGTCAAGGGTCACCAGGAGCTGCCACTTCCCCTGTCACAGGAAACAAGCAGCAGGAAGGCGAAAGGAGAAAGGGTGGAGAGGAGGGAGGGAGGAAGAGTGGGAGAGAGGGCGGGAAGGCTGGAGAACGAAGAAGCCAATATTAAAAACACAATGCTGACAAGAAGGTGCCTGAAATTAGTGCTCTCTTTCTGTCTCTCTCACACACACACATACAGGCGAACACTCTCTCAGCGGGGCAGTGTCTTAAAGTGGATAATAACAGTGAGGGGAAAATTGTTAAAAAGGCGGTCACAATGTGCGTTTTTAAATTTCAGGGTCTTAAAAGAAATTACAGTTTTTACCAATATTTAACCTGTAGAAGGTGAAGTCAGATTTCCGCAAAACACAATAATATGCACAGCTATGTCCCTTGGAAACATGCGCGTGCACACACACACACACACACACGCGCATACACACATATAGCAGGGCCCCAGTGAAAGCTGGGTGTGTTACGGTTGAGTAAGCATGGAGACACTGCGGCTGTTGAGCCCAGCGCTGCTACTCAGGAGGGAGCGATGGATCACATTATCAATCATACAGTGCTACCCAATCATACATGTAGACTATACTCTGTACGTGTGTTTATGATCAAGTGTGTGTGTCGCAGTAGGTCCTTAAGATGTGTGGAGGGTTCTGCTGGCTGCAGTACTGTACACCTTTAAGTAGAACATTCATGACTAAGTCGTTTTGCTGTAAATTTGAGTTAATATTGTTGTGTATATTTCATTTCTAATTATACAGATTATATCTATAAATAAAGAGCCTTGTATCTATCTCAGATTTATGAAGACTGCACCTCCTCTTCCTTGTGCTGTGGTGCAACAATGTAAAAGCAGAACAGTTAAGATGATTAAAAAAAACTTCAACTCGGTGCAACAGCTATATCTGCAGAACCACTGATGGTCTTAGTGTGTACCAAAACACTACTTAAAGTGGCAACACTGTTATCGCTTTATTCGTAAAAGAGCCTAAGCGCGGTTCCGTGAAGTGAAAATAACTATCATCAAGAAGCTTCCGCATGTGCTGGCTGCCACTGCATAAAACGGTCCTTTAAAAGACCATAAGCTGACACATACATATGTGAGTGCCGTTATGAGAGTTCTTTAAAATGCCGTGCACCTGGTTATTTTGACAACCGACATGTGCCCCCCTCACCACCTCAGCCCTTTGTTTTATACAGGTTGGAAACATGGAGCGAGCCAATGCTAAGGCCGATGTGGCTATGAAATAATACAAAAAGTGTGTGTTGAGTTTCAAAAAGTCTAAATGTTTGGCCATATTTCTATGTAACAGTGTTTCAAATCTAAAAGAAAGAATGTCCTGTCAAGACAACATGTGCTTGCAACATTTCAATAAATTATATCCTCCGAAATCTCTATGAGAAAAACAGAAACCCAGTTATTACATACAGCAGGCAGTCAAGCCAAGAATAATATTTGTTGTGAAGGATCGCCTGTATAGGATAGTTTTGGGCGCGCTGATAAAAGTTGTGATGGGTTTCACTTTCTCAAAATTTGTGTATAATAATTTTAACAGTTTAGATGATATATAAATATTTTATATCTTTTCACAACCCAAGTACAATTTAGAGTTTCTCATCTTCATCATCTTTTTTTCTGCTTCAGTCTCACAATGCTATACACATTCTGGCTCAGTAGCAAAGCTTCAATAGCATTTAGTTGCACCAGAATCTGCCATATTCCATACGAAACATGACATAAAAATCATTTTGTCAATTAAGAGGACGTGTTGCTTTTTTACCGTCTTCTATTCCCTCTGTTTACATTCCTATGCTTTTTTGACTCACTATTTACCTTGTTGACATTAATTGGAAACAAGGTGTCTTGTCTGGTATGAAAGAGGGAAGAATTCATGCCAATTTTTTTATATATATAATTTTTTTAAACAAACAAAATAAAACCTGATTGCTCGAGAAGCAGTACAACCTCTGAGTATATAAGAATCACAGTGTCCACTTTTACACACACAAACACTTGCCTCTTCAAATGGTAGATTGCAGTGGAGAGGTAAAACAAAACTTTTACATTGTCCCCTTTTATTGAGCAGGGCATGCACAGGGCCGCTGTTTATCCAAAACCTTGAGTCTGCACTGCCCTCAAATGGCACAATGAGGTCAATGCATACACTCCTGCGTCTCTCCTTATAGCTCCTTCAGGACAAAGAAGTATTAATTAAGAAGCAACCATGAGCAGCCAAGGAGCATAATGCACACAGACCAAGCACTCTCACACACACTCACATACACACTGCACTGACTCAGAGCCATTCCTTTCTATTCTCCACAGCTTCTGATAAGTGTGAAATTCACTCCATCTGCACAAAGACGTGGCCGGGGAAGGGAATAATTTCAGTAATAGAGCTAATAGGTTTAAGTGAGACTGGAGAGAAGCCAAGAGGAGCTAAAGTGGAGAAGAGGGAGGAGAAGAAGAAGTGGAAGAAGAACAAGAAGAAGACATGGCTGCATGCATGGACGGGAAGAAAGAGAAGAGAGTGAGTAGAGGAAAGAGGGAAACGCAGAGTGTCTTTTGCATTGTTTCATTATTAGATTGTTGAGGAACAGAAAGAGGATGCTCATTTTCTCCTGACTGCCATGATTCTGTTACTGATAAGAGTCGCTCTGCGAAGCACAATGAGGGAATTTGAAATGGGGGTTAATTTAATTGATAAAGCCAAACAATGGCACAATGCTTGGAGACCGATTACATTTCTTTTTGGGTAATCACCATAGAGGGAGTTAAATAAAGCAGAGTGAGGCTTCCAGGCAATCTGCAATGATACTGAGCGTATTCTGTCACTCTCTCTCATAAATAAATACACACAGGCACAGATCTGTAGCAACAGCAACATGGCCACTTAGTACGTCAGTAGGAAATCAGGAAGTATCTCCCATCTCCTTGTCTCTCACCAGGATTCTGTCAAATCAGACAGCCCTGTTATTTACACTAACAGAGGTACACACAGATGTTTTATGACTTTTCAGTAAAAATTTATAATTGGAAAAGTCTAGGTAATAATGATGGGAATTTTGTTTCCTTAAAAGTCAAATTATCCTTAATATCATTTATATGTATATGACATCAGTAAAAAAAAATAAGGGGGGGGGCCTTTGATGCTATTTATTAACAAATGCATATAATTTTTATATTATTAGAGAAACTGGACAATTTCCTTTAAATCAGCATGTGCTAGAAAGCTTATCCCTTACTTGAGGCCTTGAGCTCTATTACTGAGAACTTGAAAAGTGCAAATAAGGTGATGAGCAGGAAGAACATACTCTCAAGTACAAAAAAGGCCAGAGCTAAAGCCAAATGCAGGGTTAAAAGCCATAAATCTCTACTCCAGATAAAATACTTGCTGAGCTGTTGTCATTGATGTGCAATTCTTTCGAACTCCTGCAGATACTTTTCCCAATGCGACTGTTTGTTGCAAAAAAGAAATATAGTGCAGATGGTATAAAAATTGTAATAGCTCAAACTTGTTTCAGCCGTGACTCCCCAGTGAATTTTATTTTCTTTCCCCACTGTATACTTAACTGAAACTTTAGTCCCTCACGAATACGGCTCTTTGCGGCTCTTGTACAAACACTCCTCAACTCAAAGGGCAAAAGGAAATACTGACGTAACAGAACCCCCCTGCCAAAAAAAAAAAAAAAAAAATCACTTTTGTGAATGATGATGGATGTGATAATTAAGCTAACTACTGTGAAAAATAGCTATATCGTCTCAGTTACTGATTCAAACTACTCCTAATGTAATTGCATTGGAGGGACACTTTCATTATATAAAGAGCCTGTGTAGAAAGTAGAGAGTTCCCCAGCTGCTACATCAAGAATTAACTGTCACGTTGTCTGCAGAGGCTGAGAAGGGACCAAATGAACCCCTTTTCTTCCCTGTTCCTCTCCTCTCCTTTCCATCCACCCAGCCAACCATCCCAGTATTAAGTGAGGCGAGCGACAGAGATATGAATGTGATATTCCCTCTGGTATTTTTAACCGCCGTATTGAATTCGCATAAAACACTTAAGGCTCCTCGGCTTCTGCCTGATGGGAGCCTCTCGCAGGGCTATCTGTGAGAGTCTCTAGAGAGACTCCACTCCTGCCACGAAAAATTCTGTTCTCTCTCTTACAGCATCTATCCTTCTCTACCTCCATCCGAAAGCTTCTTCCTTTGCTCTCCAATGCGTAAGAGGATTGCATGAGGACCACTCCACCCGTCTGTCACTCATAAAAACCTAATGAAGTTAGAAAGAAAAGTCCATAAAAATCTCATTAAGGGTTCACCTCCCGATATTGGTTACAAATCAAACTTTAGCCCTCCTGAGGATTGGCGTAATGAGTAGCGATAAGCAGTATGTAGCCCTGTAGCCCTGCCATCTCAAGACACGTGCTAGAAAAATGTTTGGTTGTCATGTGAAAACAGCAGTGAAACAAAGTCCCACTGCTACATCAAAGACACAACAAGTGAACGAGGGAGGACGCAGGCAACATGATGCTGACAGAGTTTAATAAGTGAGGCTGGGACAGATTTGCACCAGCAAATAAACCAAATAAGTAACTTTATGTTTTGACTTAAATACTCACGATTTGACGTCAGACTTAACATTTCCCAATCATATGGTCAATCATTGTCTCTGACTCTAACCATAAGGGAGGACACCATAATGATTTCTGCCAGAAGAGGAAGTACGAAGCATATTAGGCTATGTTATGAATAATGGAGAACCTTGAGAGACGCCTACACTGATCGAACACAACCTTATGAATTATACTGTGATGGGTTTTCATATTTATTTCTGGGCCCTGGCTATTTCTCATGCTTGAGCGAGGCTTATCACTTAACAATCAATTATTAACATGTGTCAGAGTAAGGAGTGCTATTACAGGGATTGAGATGCATGTCGAACATTGGCCAGAACTGACAACACTTCTTGTACTCTCACTCTCCTGTCTGTTTGAAAAGTTTGATTTTTTTTTTGGAAGCTGAAATTTAGAGCTATTCATTGGTGAATAATGCATTTGCCAGAATATACATCATAAGTGGAATGGTACGGTATAAAGGTTTCTCACTCTACATGCTTTCTTTTTGCTATCATTTGGTGAGATATAATTAGATTTGATAGATACAGACAGCAATTATCCCGTTGTTTAAATGATAAAGGCTCAAAGTTATCTGCCTGTCATCTTGATTTAAACACCGCAAATGATATAAATGCTATTTTAACGAGTAAACAACATAAACTGCTCGAGGTTAGAAGTTTAAATTCTTCAATTACATCAATTCAGCCCCCTGACATAATGTATTCAACAAAATCCCCTGATTAAGGTTAAAACTGGATAGCCTCCCAAGAATATTAATAAGGCATGCAAGTCAGTCAAGAATATCACTGTTACATCCTCATGTCCATCAACAATAGCACCGTTGTAAGCAGCAGTAAACCTGTTGACCGTTAAACAAAGGCCGCATTCATTACGCAATCAGATCATCACTCCATATTCTATTCATTTGCATAAATCACAATCTCATCTATTTGTATGACAATCTAATGGCTGATGAAAATTCTGCATGTTTTCATTGAGGCTGCAAAAAGGAACAAGGAATTGGAGGAAAATGGGTGGGTGTCTTAATGTAGGTTTTGAATATGCAATGTGTGTCTGACCTCACTGGGTACGGAAGAGGAGGCATGTAAGATTTATAAGTTGTCTGCAGTCTCCTGATTGACTAAAACACAGGGGATCATTTAGATAATGCGTTCCCACTCCCAACAACTGCTTCAGGTCTAAAAGTAAAAGAAGTCTGGAAAGTAAAGTAGACAAGAGTTCTCCCAAAAAGTGCACAACATAACATTTTATTTTCTCCACTAGCAAGTTTGATATAATTGTTTACCTCTGTTTGGTATATGCATGATCTGATTTTTGTGTATGACCTGAAATCCAAGAAGTGGAAGGAGGGAGGGAGGACCTTTTACCTTCCTCTCTCTCCCCTCTGTCTCCTTTTTTTTTTTTTTTTTTTTTTTTTTTAGCAATGGCAATCTGGGTATGGGAGATAACGGAGTGAAAAATGTTGGAAGCAATCCACTCTGCCTTGGAGTAAGACCTTTACGATTCCACCGCTTCATTAGGAAGTGGCTAATCTCTCCACTCGAGAAGCCTGATAAGGACTCTACACTAATGCAGGGGGAGTCAAAGTTCAAACCGCCTTCGATGTTTTGATGCTTAACTTACTAAAGTTCCTGTATGTTCATTAGACAGCTTTATCAGGAAACTCTTCTCTTACATTCTCCAATACCCATCAAGATTGGAAGAGATGGTGGTAGTGGTGGTGGGTGGGGAGGGGGACAAGGTGGAGAGCAGCGCAGTCTGCAGCTGTGTGGAGATAACAGATAGCAGGGATAGTGGGCTCTTGTAGAAGGAGGGATGGAGGGATGAGGTGGAGAGAGAAAGGGAGATGACTGGTCAGACCATCTTCTCCCCTCCTCTGGAGCGTTTTCTCTGTATCTCGATTAAGCCTTCAACCCTGACTGGAGTGTGAGTGTAAAGCCAGTAAAGAGTGTGTGTTTGTCTTTGTGCATGTGCATTTGTGTATGCGGCCGTGTACGTGCGCACACGTGGGTTTCTGTGTGTATTCTCTGCTTTGTCTATATTTGCATGCATCTGCACAGTTTGTGTGCGTATGTGTGTGTGTGTGTGTGCAGGCGCGCGTCTCAAGCCTTGATGTCCTTATGCAGTCACATCTCCATCCACACGACAACAGCCCAGGCCCCTACACTCATCAATTTTGCATTGCCATTTAAAAAAGCCTATCACAAGTTCCCCATCAGATTCACATCGGCCCCTGGTGCACATAAAAAGGCCTATTTATACTGATCCCCTCTCCCTGAAATTGTTTTTCAAAGGGAAGATTTTATTTTGTGCCCTTCTAGTATCAAAGGCTCGTCAGCACTCCAGAGAGTCAACCACATATATCAAAGTAACACAGGAGCAAGACGACACATTGAAGCGAGCGTGAGTGGGAAAAAAAATAAATAAAATAAAAAAATATATATATGTATAAAACACATTTAGTATGAACTACTTTGGGATGTTTGGATGCTCTTATTTTTGTTTACCGAATCTGAATTCTGTCACTTTGTGTCAGGCGACACCCGGGCTGCCTTTTAATTGGGTCTGACATGTTTCTCATCTTAGACTAACTTCACCGATGTACAAACATGCTGTTCAGCCTTCACAGAGGAAGTTGTGAAAAATATAGAGTACAAACTCCAGAGAGCAACTGAATCAAAGGTTACAAAATGTTCAGACATAGTGAAGTGGTACGATGCATTTCGATTCATTTGATAAAATATGGTTGTACTGGGAGCTTCCTCTTGAGTACAGGTGTGTTTGAAAAACAGCCACAGCATTGAAAATGTATTCCAGGATAGATTTGCTCCTCTACTGGCAACAGTGGTTTAGATTTTCAGCCTCTCAATGAAGACTATTGGGTCCTGGGAGTTATTTTGCTGATCAAAAAATGTTACCCTTGAGGTACTCTGTGGACGAAGCTCTGGCACAGGGTTGGCGTTACAATGATGATATTTAGGCATACATGTTCAAAGTGAGTGGAATTTCACAAGGGCACAATTTCAGTTCGCAACATTTTTGAAGATAATATCAAAGTGCAGCTGAGATTTGCTATTATCGTGATTTTGAGAAAATGTTTGAGTAGAAGTAGAAAGACAGAGCTCAGTCATAATACTCATATATGATGCCATTACTCAGCACTGCCACAGCATCTGGGGTGAAATCAGCTGCTCATGTTTTCTCTGGTGCAACACTGAAGCTAATACAGCTGTTGGCTGAAGCGGATGAATGGACGGATGGATAAAAAAAAAGCATTCCTCCCCTTTAACAAAGTGAATCCTTTCTTGGAAAGAAAAAAAAAAAAAAAAAAGCGAAACCATGTGTAACCACTGAACATTATGTCGTATACATAACAATGGCAATGCAACTTTGAATCATTTCTATGCTATTGAGTGTTTTATAATCACATCGCCTGTTGGCCTTCATCAAAACATAGCTCAACAAATCTGAGGAATGGCTACCTTTTGTATCTCTGTTCAAGTTCCACAGAGGTGCAAACACAGTTTTGTTTTTTTTTTTTTTTTTTTAGACTTCATTACTTCACAGACAACCACACAATTCAATGAATAAAAAAAAAAAGCCAAGAGTGCATATGTCTAAGATGTTTTATTCTGACATTTCTCTACCTACACAGACTGTACCTCAGTGTATCTGTGAGCAGATAACAAATGAGGGTGCCAACTGGGCCACAAAATGCCGCAGAGATAATCTGCTATCAGTGAGCCTCTCTGATCCCAGGGAAAAGAAATAGGGCTTAGAGGGCGAAGTGTCAACACCTCAGATATCTGTACATACTTAGCCCTGGAATCAAAGCTAAGGTGGCAGGGCCTGCTCACTGCTTAACCTCATATCTCCACAACAGTGACATTCCCGTGCTACAAAGCAAAGTGACTCTTGACTTTGAAACCTGGGAAGGCAGTGAGTTGTTTCTGAGACACAATAAATTAACATCAATTACAGAGTTTTACCAAAACAAAGGTTTTAATTCCCCACAAAATTACATAATTTGTGTTGCTCCTTTCTGAAATTTGCATTTCACTGCCACGGCCACACTGATTGGACTTTCGTCTGGATGTTCTTTTCTTTCTCTGTGACCTTGTTATTCTGTTTGGCTTTTGTTGTGGCTAAAATCTAGTGACACAAAAAACAGGATGTTTTATACTTACCCTCGGCTTGAAAGAAACATAAATACTTTGCATAATTAGTTGTTTAATTATGCATATTTTGCTTACTGAAGTGCCTCACAAGGGAAGAGAACAGGAAAAACCTTGAACTTTATATCCACTTACAGAATAAAGGAAACATTTAACAAAGACAAAAAGGATTGTGCACTGGGAGAAATCCAGCCAGGCTTCTATGATAATTCTTCTCTTAACGTTATTGTATCAATGCCCATATTTTTCACATCGTAACTTATTTTATATCTGTGTAGATGTTTTTTTTTCTTTTTTTTAAAACAATGCTGTATTTTATGTTAGGTCTTTCTGTTTGATATTTGTACTACTTTCCAGCTAGAGCAAGACCACGGAGCAACTGACAGACTTTCAATAGTATTTAATTAAAACAAAATCCTTCATATAAAAATGTTCAAAACATACTGCATCTTGGATAAGCTATTCAGATGTATATGCTGTCTGAATATGACATGTGGTCTGCATTACTTCGCGGGTATGATAGATAATATCAAAAATGTTTTTATTAAGTTGATATTCCCAATACTGATCATGTGAAAAAGCCTTTGTAGTGTGTTGACATCAGTCATCAAAAATACTATCACACACTACTGCATACAGTAAAACTGTTCTCATGAATCATTTGCTTTCTCATCACAGCCTATAGCTCCTTCAGTAATCTATTGGATCTGTATACTTCTCTCATGCTAAGCCACTACCTTGATACAAAAAGAGACTGTATATCATGAATATGCATCTCGTCCCAAAAGCATTTGGTGGTACTTAACTCACATGAATTTTTCCCAAAACAAACCAGAGCCTTCATTACGAGTCATTAGGCTTCATAAGGTTTTCATGAGAGTCTCTCTCAAAGAGATCCATGCTAATTTTTCCAGCAGACATTCCATGTCACCAGACGTCCCAGACATCTTTCTTTTCTTATGACAAAGTCTCCTCTTACCCCCCAAAAAAATGCTGTCTTTAGTTTTAAGAAATAGAAATAGCAACAGAACAGTGTAGCAATCTTCACAATTTACCATGATGCTTTTGCCAGGTAATATGAATTGTAAAAGGACGGCGTTCAGATAGGCCTTCTCTGGTCTGATCATACTCTGAGCGCTTTGCATTACAAGTCACATTCACCAGTTCACACACACACACATCTCTATCATACATGCATACACCGATGGCACATCAGGAGCAATTTGGAGCTCACTATCTTGCCCACTTGCTCACTAGAGGAGTCAGGGATCAAGCCACTGTCCTTCTCTCAGTGGATGTTATATTCTACCTCCTGGGCCACAACCATTATAGAAACATGGGCATAATGTAGCTGTTTGCTTTGGTGTGTGTACATTTGTACATTTTTTTTTCGTCTTTTTCTTTGAGGTTTCAGACAAAGATGTGACAGTATATCAAACGCAAGTCCTCCTTTATCCAGCTTTCCATTTTTCCATTGATCTTAGTACAGTCACCTCAAAGGTTCACACAACCGCAGTACAAAGGAGGGTTCAATCCCCACTTAACATCTGAAGGACATCCAACTGGCCTTGGATGGTACCACTCTCAGCCTGACACTGAAAGAGCAGCCTACCTTTATTACCTGATGAGTTGAACCTGATCAGAACAGAGAGGGCACCAATGATCAATTTATCATTGGCATTGAAACTCTTTGACCGCGACAATACTCCGACTATCCGTCATCCTCGTGTGTATTTTCCTTTGTCTTTCTGTCTTTGTCTGGCAGGGCTGTCCACTTCAAGAAGAACACTGCAGAAGGAGTTTAGTGGACAGTAATTCGATAACATATTTAATTTGCCACTTCCTCTCTGACTATATTGTGTTTATACACTTCCTCCACAGACAAGTGTTTGGAAACACATCTCATGTGAACTCACAGTATGTAGCTGAAATAATGCTCACACTTAGCCATCTTCACACTCACACACAGCTTAAATAAACACATTGCCACCTCCACACACATCCTCCATCACCTCCAAATCGCAGCCCAGCAGCTTGATCTTTAGAAGTTCTCTTAATCAAAGTGCAGCTGCAAGGCTAATCAAAGGCCCTAAATAACTCCATCTCCCAACACAGGCCAGAGGAGGATTAAAAATCCACTAGCCAGAACTGGGTTTCTTCGATCTGGGGGCCGCTAACGCCTAATGAGAACTCCCCAAAGCCCCAGATCACAGCTGAGCTGCTGGGCGCAGCATGCTGAGGCCCGTCTTTAAATCCTAAAGAGATCCTATCAGGACCAGATGAAAATAGATATTGCCCTTTCTGGGTGTCAGATGATTAAAAGAATGGCAGAGGATTATAAAGTCCAGTTTGGATGTTAGTTCTGGGAGGGGGAAAAAACGAAACTCAAAGTGCTCCAGTGTTTGTGTATGTCTTTTACATGGCATTAAGGCCATAACAGATAATAGTAGTTTGGGACCGAGGGTGAATGTAAAGGCAGTGCTCCATTATGCAGACATAGAAAGCCTACATTTGTTTACTTAGATCTTACTGGGATTACAGAAGCGTTTGTTGTAAACAGCAAGGCGATTTGTTGAAGTGTAAGGCTGGATGACAGTTAAAGCGTGTTTGCATTTACTGAAGTCTCTAAATGATAACTGTTGGCCCTCCACTTCTGATAAGTGGATTATGATTTTGGTGTTTCATGTTGACATCATTTATTTGAATCTGACATGTAAACAGATCTGGTACGTTATGTCATACATACTAATATATTTGCCCCTATATACATATATTCAAATCCAATAAATTTCAAAGACAATTTAAAATAAGATTCTAATGAGTCAGAAATTCATCAAAAAAGACAATAATCTTTTTGTATTGTTGGATCCACATCACCACTTGGCGCAGCACAACAGCATAATGGTTAGCACTTGTGCCCCAGAACAAAAAAGTCACCAGTTCGATTCCCAAGCCTGGGGCCTTTCTGCATGGAGTTTGCATGTTTTCCCTGTGCTTTTGTGGGTTTTCTCCCTCTGTCCATAGACATGCGTGTTTAGGTTAATTGGTGACTCTAAATTGCCCGTAGGTCTGAGTGGTTGTTCGTCTCTGTCCGTCTCAGTGTGTTGTAATTTCTTAATGGTTACATTATTCCTCTCCCTAGGGATTCATGTTTGGCGGATGAGCTGGCCTCTAGCCTAAAGTGGGCCTGAAAACCAAATTAGGACCCTTCTGAGCAGAAGAGGCCATTCAAAGATTCAGCCCTCTGCCTTCTCATGTTTCTGATGATTATTATATGATGGGCAGTACGGCAGCCTGGTGGCATAATGGTAAGCCTGGGGCCTCCCTGTGCCTGCGTGGGTTTCCTCCCACTGTCCGAAGACATCACGTTTGAGTTAACTGGCGATTCTAAACTGTCCGTAGCTCTGAGTGTGAGTGGTTGTTGGCCTCTGTCTGTCTCTGTGATGGACTGGTGACCTGTCCATGGTGGACCCCGCCCTCACCCAGAGTGAGCTGCAATTGGCTCCAGGACCCCCTGAAACCAAGGAAACGGATAAGCGGTTGAAGATGAATGAATGAATTAACATCACCACCTGTAACATGCACCACGTATTCCCATTGTCTGATTTAGTTTGTCATAACATCCAACACACCCTGTAATCTCACCTTTCTTTCTCATTATATCTAATGTGCATTGAGTGCATGATACTGATCTTAAAAACAGTGGGGGGAGACATCACCTTGACTGCATCACCTTGTTTGGTTCACAAGATATGATGCAGAATACATGATTTGTTTATGGTTAGAGCAACAGCCATGGCCACAAGAAGTCATTTTGGTGGCTCCATTGCTAAAAATATTTAGAATATCAATTTGTACAGGTGTGCATGGTTTTAGAAAAAAACAACAACAACAAAATGTTGATATGATCTGAACTAATAAATATAATTTTACATTTTTTAAGTTTTTTTTCCGCAATTTTTCTTCATGAACATTTAATTCCCCCTTGCAGATTCGTACTATGTCTTAAATAGTTTTCCTTGGTCAAGTTACTCAGTAACCTATTCCTTTGAGTTAGGTCCTTTTTTGGTTTGTGTGGGTTGTGTATGTTTTGTTAAATTGAAAATCTGAAAATAAAATATTCCCAAAAAAAAAGTTACTCAGTCACGTTCTACTGAGTCCAAATCTAAAGAAAGTTTAATACATGTGTTTGTGTGGATATGCATATTAATATTTACATTAAAATGAATCTGACAATTAGTCTACCATTTCCTTATTTCTGCAGTAAGATACATCCTGGCAACTCTTCTGCCTGTCAGTCATTTCATAGCAGAGGATCTTTATGCTCTAACTAGACCAACATGGATCTGACAAGGTTGTGTGCACCTGTCATGTCCCACTCTCCTATAACTTTAATATGTTCATGTCTGGGCCTGGCAGGTCATTATAATAAATGAGGTGGGCTCAGTGGACAGCCATGCCTTGTTCCTCTTCCCTAATGGGAGGGAAGAAATCTGCAAACCAGTACATTACATTGACTGATGCTGAAGGCTCAAAGAAACTAGTTAAAGTGGACAATTAGAATTGCGGGCGGTGGGGGGCATATCTCCCCACCCAATCTCATGAAATGTCCCTTGTTATTTTAATAATTCAGACAGCGGCTAATTTCTACAGCCCAACTGTGTCAAGGTAATGTGCGCCTCACATGTCCTAGATATGTCACTTTGAACTTGGTCACTACAGCTTCTAAAGTACCACAGACAGGTTGCTAGAAGGGGAGACAGTTCAGACCTTCAATTAAATCAAGCATAAGGGACAATATTGAGAGGGAAGGCATGCAAGAGGAAGAGCCACACACTGTTTATAGTGTGGTGAAACATCTGCGGTGGTGCGTTTCTTTGTGCATTGTGTATGCACAGGGGCATGTCTCTCTTTCTTGATTTGACAGCAACAATATTCTATGCCAAGCATCACTTCCCTCCACCAACAATATGTGAATTGAACACAGAAGGCATTACTTGTATGAAATTCTCTCACCCCTTCCTGGGTATATTCTGCCCTCAGTGCTTACACAGCTCAACAACAGACCTACACACATACCTTGATGCTCAAGTCTAAGGCTGTTAGACCCTCCGCTCACATCTGAAGTGGCTTAGCACAAGTGCAAATCTCTGCAAACCAGACCCTGAGGACTCTATTTCATACTCCCAGCGCCTTTCTGCCTCTTCCTCTCCAATATGCCTGACCTAGACGTCTGCGTTCCTTTTATCCACATTCCCATGGAAACTCATTTAGCCTTGCTAGAGGGAGAAGGCAGCCCTGGGTTCAATTGGCTGGATTTACACTTGAGATATTATTCATTACATTAGCTGCCATGCTGATCTCTTGCTCGGTTGTTCTCTCTCTCTCTCTCTTGTACTCTCTCTAACTCTCTCTCTCTCTCTTTCTCTCGTTCATTGTCTGGTGCCAGGCTTCTCAATATATTCCCTGTCTTAAAATTCATGGACTTCTCCTCAATGCATACCTATATTCAGTTTTCTGCTATTGTTACCCACCCTGTCTCATCGTCACATGGAAATTGCATTCTTGAATGTCAAGAGGAATATTTTCAAGGACAAATTAAGTGATGGCACAAAGCTGCTGCACAACAAAGTAAACTTGTCTCAGATTTATTTGAATGTATGCCAATGATTGTAACAATATGCAAATACAGAGATATCTACTTTTCTCTTTAGCAAAGAAAAAAAAAAGCAAATAAAAAAAAAGAATAATTGAATTGTCGACGCTTGTTAAGACAATTCAACATGGTGTCCAGACAATGTAACAGTGAGAGGATTTTTTTTATCTTCAAAAACCAATGTGTGGCTATCAGTACCATGGAATGTAATGGCTAATTGTCCTTGCTACTGCAGATTTTATGGTCTTTAAGCTTATTATATAATTGCTTGCCAGAGCCTCCTTCCCGCAGCGAGCTCCATGTGTGTGTGCATATCAAAAGAAATGTATGATTCTTTTGTCCGCATTTGTACTCAATTCTCATCCACAATCATTTCCTCTTTCTCCCCAAGTAGCATATTTAATTATGCAGCCTGTCTGTTGTTGGTCAGCTGTTAGAATACAGTATGTAGCATGTTAATGGACACTGCATGGAAATGAAGATATCATTCCAGACTGAGAATTAATATCATCTGCTGCATACAGCCTTGGGACAAGTAATGCTAGAGGGGTGACAAACAATGATTTGGCTTTAAGTTCTAGTTTCACACATCGCACACACACTGTATAATCACAACAAACGCGTTTCACCATCTCCTTTGTCACTTTGCATCACTTTTTTTGTGTGTGTTTTTTTGTTTGTTTATTTTCTGTTTGTTTGCATTTTACCTGTGCGTGTCTGTAGAGCATTAAAGTATACCAAATACATACTTTTTGTTTCTGGGCTTGATGTGCACAGTCATACAGCTACACACACATATGCAGGTGTGTCTGCCTTTGTGTGCTTATAAGTGTTTGAGTGCACCCATTCACATACTATATTGTGCACATGCCTCTTTGTCAGAGAAGGAGCGGGGGGTGTATCCATCTTTCTCGGTCCATTTTTTGGAGATAATGATGGCCATTTCTTCTTTTCAGTGACTGATGACAGGCAGAACTAACCGCTAATGGCATGGCAGTGCTGGAGCGCGCCACTTATGTTATTTTCCCTGACAAGGCTCAGGGGAAGGCTTCATTTTTTTGACATTTGACCATGCAAATTCACTCCTGCTACATTATTCCACATTTACATCCATCTCTCACCCCCCCCCCTCCCCCGGCCCTCCTCCTCTGTCTCAATCCACCTTACCCCGCCCTTCCATTTTCCCCTTTCCTTTTGAGTGTGCTAGTGGTTGCAGACAGTAAAAGGCAGGCTAATAAAGTGCCATGCAAAAAAATCACTCAAGTAGCAATACAAAAGGAATTTTGAAAAGAGAGTCTAACCTTAGCTTTTCTGTACCCTTGCAGATTGGGCTTTTTTCTAAGCAAATGAGACGGTCAAATGGAAAGCTGGTAAATGCCAAAGGATGTGGTAAATATGAGTGCAGAGTGCAGTCAAAGTGAATATGCATCGCATCAAATAATTCATTGACACAGGATATTTCAATTTGTGTGTCTGAATACTGCTCTTTTTTTTTTTCTTTTTTTAAATCTCAGGTTGTGACAAACCTTTGTCTCGTAGCTGTATATTACAGACAGACCCTGTGATCTAGAAATCCACTCAGAATATTTGCAAGATTTATTATTAAACTTTTTGAAAGAGTTAAGTAATGAGGGTGGCTTGGCAGAACTGAGCTGCAGTGAGTCAGGGTAGGTCAGAAACTACATGTTACAGCAAAGACATAAATTTATGCACAGACAGGCACAGTCTAGGGTTAATACTGTTTTGGATTATAAATTTAACGCAAGTTTTCCTCTCGTTCTGCAGAAATTTAATCACAATAGCTTTATATTTTGGTTTCAATTTGGATTTGCATTTTGTTTTCATTTTCTTTTCAATTAAATTTTTCATTTGGAAAAATTTGCTTTTCACAAACATTCAATCTTTCCAGGTTACATTCGATGAACAAATTTCATTCCACATATCATCAGCACACATTATTCCCCTTCACATTCATACACCTTAGTTCAGAAACATTATGTCGTTGTCCACAACCACTAAAGTGATAGGAGACTGCATCCTTATTAATGAAACATCTTCATCTCCCTCCAGGTGATCTGAGGAGCTATTGTCTCAGTGGCTGGTACTGGTTGTGTGTGTGTGTGTGTGTGTGTGTGTGTGTGTGTGTGTGAGAGAAGGTCCATGAATATGTGTACATCCGCATATGTGTTTGGACTGAGTTTGTGCGTGTGCATGTGTGTGTCTGAAAAAAAGAGAGAGAGAGAGAGAGGGAGAGAGGAGCAGGGGGTTGATGGGTCTTGGTGGGTCAGCACACCTGCTGCGGCTACAAGCACTCTGGGACAGCTAATGTTCACTGAGCTGACAGGAATCTCCCCCACCACTCCACTGCCCAGCCCTCCTCTCCCCTCCTCCCCCCTTTAGTTTGAGCTTAGATAGATTGCCCTTGTAACAGGGGCTAATAATGTGCCACAGTAGGCTTTTTAATGGGGAGGACTTTGATAGGTTTTCCAGGACACAGAAAAAGCCACACAGAGGAAGACATATGCATGGCATGCGCATGGAGACAAGAACGGACACACACATCACATGCCTGTGAACTCACAAACTTAAACAAATATGGATGTGCACACATATTCATGCACACATCCACACACACGCACACCGTACCTGTCGGCTTGTTTTACCACATTATTATGGCTGGCAGGGGGTCTCTGGCCCTCTGCTGTTCTCCAAAGGCAGTCTGTAATGTGTCAAGAGTGAGAAAATGAGGAAGGAAGGAATAAAAGGAGGAAAAGAAAGGAGAAAGGAGGAGGGGGTAGAATGCCAGCTGACAATGAAATAAAGCCCATTAGAGAGAAGTAAAATAACACACGGAAGGAAGTGACAGCAGGCCTGTTACGCACACAGCTTTACTGTCTTTAACCACTGTCAGCCCCAGTAGGTGACAGCAGCTGCCATCTCTCTCTCACACACAGAGGCAGCCATATACACGTGCACACACATGAACATAGGTATGCAACAATACGCATCCACATACACAAAAGGTTTGCAATCGCACACTCACCACTTCTTATGTGCAATAACGCACACGCAGCCATGTGCAAATAAGGGAACATACAAACACCCAGATTCAGTGCAGACACAGGATACAGGACGACTCACACATCAAAGCAGCACTGAGATCCACATAGTAATTCACGCACCACATTATAAAAGATCATTTTTGATGTGTTTCAGTACATTTCTTTTTCAATTAGCAGCATATGTGAATGTATGTCTATAATGAATATGAAAACGCAGCTACTAATTTGCATTATCAACGTGACAATGTTTCAAAATATAAACACAGAGGAATAAACAGAAGGAAAGAAATAGCACACTGGAAGCACAAAGAGAAAATATTTGAATACAATTACTATTTTGGTATAGAATAGTATTTCACACTGACATACAACCAATAAATCATAAGTGTGCCAACATACTAAATTTTTATTTCTTCAGCTAAGGTAATTATCAACATGTGTTGACATGTGTTGAGCATTTGAATGCCTGATGCCTATTTCCACTCAATTTGTCAACACAGTGGACGCAACGCGTGAAACATTTCCCTGACAAATTTTAATCTTAATGTCTTAAGTGGTGCAACTTTATTTTGCAATAGATTGGTTTGGTCATCAATGACAATGTATCGCAGTCTGCACCAATCATTTTTTGATACTTAGGAAACAGGAAAAAATGGCTTAGCAAGATTTTTTTTCTGCTATTAGTCACCGAGCTGTATAGAATTGCACTTTGCAATTGTGCAAATTTAGTAGTTGTCATCTCAATCAATAAATACACATTAACGAAGACATACATGTGGCATAAACATTTAAAGAATCCCTCTTTTTTCAACTTTGGTTGCACTTGATAGCCAAGCTGCTACGTGAGCTTCACATGGTCACTGAAATGGATGATTACAGTGACATGAGGATAGTCCATATGATATAAAATGGTTGTCATGCAAAGGACGATTTCACTAATGTTCTTGTCACCATGGTCACTCAAATGCATGTCCTAAAGTGACATCAAGCTGACATGTCAGGAAAAATGGACTTTTAAATGATATAGACAGAAGATTCGTAAAGCCAGGTCTCACTAATATTTTAAAATATTCATGTGTACCTCCATCAATGCATGACTGAGGGATATTCTAATAGACGCTCAATTATTCATACCCATAAATAAAACCTGCTTACCTAGATTAACACTAAAAACCCCTTCGTTGATGGTTTATGAGGACAGCCTTATAATGTAGTATGCAAAGGTTTTAGATGTTCAGCTGTACCTGCATATTAAGTTTAGCCATCAATCTGAAGTAGACGACTTTGGTTGTCACATTATCCCAACTAAGAGCATAGCCATCAGTTAAATGCTCATAACACAACTCTCTAGATATTCACAACACTCTTTGCTCACCTGCCCTGCATATGTCAGTGTGTAAAGTAAATGTACAGTGAAGGCCGGTTTGTTGACTGTCAAACTGATTGTTAAGGTATTAATCTGTCCAGTGTTTTGTTTTGTTTTTTTAAGCTCCGCCCCCTCTCCTCACTTCTGTAATGAGTGGTTTAACACATCGGGGCCCAATAGCTCAATTCGGCTGGTATTAAAAAGGGCTGCTTTCTTTTTATAGAAGGTTTTTTTCTATTTGCCTTTCTCCATTGCTCTTTGTTTCAAATTGAATAAATCGTGACTCCATGCATCCAGAGTGATTCCACATTTTGTTCATTGTTTTATTCCCCTTAACTGTCAACATCATTGTTACTCCCTTCATCCTCTATTTCATTTCTGGGACGTAAAACCAATATTAACACCAATTGGCAGCTTCATGCCAAAATCATATGACCTCAGTTCAAACATTCAGTGGTTTTCTTGCAGCCGTTTCTTCCAAAGTGATTTTGAGTCTTTTGATATAAATTTCATCATGGTTTTGCATGATGAAAGATGTTCACTAGTTTCTGGGCAACACATCATGACAATAATCTCTACACATGTCCTTTCTCTTGCACATCTGATATTAATATCACGGGCTTCAGAGTGCAGCATGCATGTACAAACTGCACTGAAGCAAAGTCCTTAGAAACAATACCTTCACTGTAATGAGCTCACGCAGACGCACTTTGCTTCTTTAACCATGTGATTGTTTTTTCTCAGTTGACACGTCTGTTTCGCTGTATCCTCCAGATCTGTCAGACCACTTGTGTGAGAGAATTAACTGCTAATCAGTTTTAGTTGCAGGCTGTTAATATTTAATTGAATAAACAAACAGACACAAACAACTTAATGGGGAGTGTTATGATAATGTTTTGCATCTTCGCTTACTTAAAATTCTGTCATAAAAAATGTAATTATCGTTGACAATATTAATCACATTATAATTAAGTTGTGAGAGAAGTTTTGTGTAAGTAGGTTAAACATGGAATACTTTACTTTAAGTTATTAGACTAAGTTATTGCCTATCTTATAGTTGCATTCAACATTGGTTGCAGATGTACTCGAGCTACATTTGCTAAAACATATCAAACAAAGAAAGCACAGACGGAGGCAAAAAAAGAGCAAATAAAGTTTGAACAATTCTTCAAAATGCATATAATGTGCTATTTAGCAAAGGCTGAGCTCAGAAAGTTGCAAGAGATGCTAAAATTTATACTCAAAAGTTATCATGAATTAAAATCACTAGTTCACTTTAATATTGTAATGTTTGGGTTAGTGAGTCTTAAAATGAAGCTGTGCATTTACATTAAATAAAATGCTGCTTTTTTTGTTATTTATCTTCATGCTGCGTCTCCAAATTTGTTATGATATTGACAGATTTGACTGTTAATGTTATACACATAGGAAAGCACAATCCCCTATGCTTGTATCCATTTGGACCAACATTTTACTTTAATTCTGTTCAACTTTAACAACCGGAGAAAAAATGTTTTCATCTGACAGCATGAAAACATTGCGTCGCCTCATATGGTGCCAAAAGTCAAGCGCTGTGGCTATTCTAACAATCAGTGATCATTTGCAGAATGAGAGAAAAACGGTCACTGTTATTGAATAGATGGCAAGTCTTTAAAGATGTCTGATGAGGCAGGCCCAGCAAGCCTGTGGAAATTCTGAGGGGCAGGTTCCCCAGATAATGAAGTCCTCAGCTGTGGTGAAGTACACAATTGTGTGTGTACATCTGTGAATAATGATAGCAAATTGTGTAATTAATTATGGACACATCTGAATAGAGGGGAGATTTCAATAAAAGGTTGAGATACATGCAGAATGAGAGGGAGAGAAGGAGGCCGAGAGAGATATAAAGATCATTCCTCCTTGTTGTCTCCATCTTAATAAAGCAGCAGGGTGAGAGATGAGCCTGCTGTGCCCTCCTGTGGCCACAGTGGTGAAATATTGCCTGTCACACGTAGTCGTCTGTGCCAAACCACAGTCACTCTAAATTTGTTGTCATGTTCATATTAAAGCTATATTCTTAGTTGTTTCAGGGCCGGTTTAAAGAAAAGCGATGAAAATGGAGAAGGAGAAAGGATTTTGTTCCTTTAAATAAATGTGTAATTGTCACAGACATGCTGCTTAAATGAGCATCATCAACATAACATCTAACATTCATAGCACAATGACAAAAGGTTTTGGAAACAATGAGATACCAACATATTAAGTGAAAGGGACTCATTTGTTTTGCATTTTAAAAGTGTTTGTATTTTTGAAATTCCAGCACAATTATTCTTATACAAGAGTATAATTACAGTAACTATGAGGCAGAAAAGATCCTCTGAGGATTGTTAAATTAGAAACATTAAGGAATGATGCTCATTTGTTATTATCAACTGTAAAAAAAAAAATTAAATATCACCACTGCAACTTGAAGCTCATTAAAAATATTTAAGCAGATATGTATTAGGTAGTGTATATTTAGATGTGTTTATCATCCTTGTTTGGTTTGTATAATAGGGTTAAAAGGCGAAACAACAGACCACCAACCAAATCAATTTAGAGTCTATGAGACAAACAACCATCAATCCAGTTAGACAGTTGGCCAAAAAGCCACCCAGACATACATCTCGGCAGCGGCTCAGAGTGACAGTCATTCAGCCAACAAGTCAATCAGACACTCAGCTAATCCTTCAGTCAGTCTACAAGCCAGTCAGCTATCCAGCCAGTTTGCCATTCATCAGGTTAGCCAGTCAACATGCCAGCACGTCTACCAGTCGTTCCATTTCCATCCCCACAACTTCCGAACAAGCAGCCAGTCTAAACTTCAAATAACCAGTCAGTCACTTTAGTCAGCCAGACAGGAAACCAGTTAACCTCTGCCAATGATTCAACATCTCCGTCAGTTTAACCAATACCCAACCTGTCAGTTTAGCACAGCATATATTAGGTAGGACTGGATAGAAACACGACCTTTCTCTATTCCAGCGCAGAATAGGCAAATTATCAATATTACTATAGAAACCACAGGAGAGAGACACACACTGGAGATAAATAAAGACCGAGCCATTTAAGAGTGGCCTCCTCACACAGCTATATGTGCATATGCACAAGGAGACGCATCCACATACAGACACAAAAACACACACACAATATGGTGGCTGACATGTGCCCATCTCCTCTGTTCTGCCCTTGGAGAATCTGAATGCTAAACGTATGTGCATATTTTTTCATAGCAAGAGACATATTAGAATTTTTCCAGCGACCCCCCCCCCCCACCAATCTCCACTCGCCGTCTCCCATACGGAGGACATGAAAGAGTCTGAAGCGCATAATGCTGGAGGAATTAAGGGATTCCTTGGTGGCCCTGAGTACCAGGGGCCATCGTAATGATGAGGAGACTTAAGTGCTTTGTATCCTCCCTTTTAGCCTGCTCTGTCTCTGCCTGTCTAGCAGTTTTCATTTTTCATATTTTTGAGAGTATGCATGTGTATTAAATATTCATCTTTAGGTAAAGTAATGATCATCTGTTTGTTATTGAAAAGGACACATATATTAGAACATGGAGAGATAGATTTTTTTTTTTTTGCTTGGAAAGAGGAGAAATGAGCAGTAGTGGAGGACATAAGTGTGTTCTTGTCTTTGTCCATGTATCTCCATACTATATGTGCATTTAGTAATGTTGGGTTAAAGAACCTCTTCGTGGTCACAATTTATATCAGAAGGTCCTGAATTTTGTTCAGTTAAGAAATGTTCAGTGTGAAAAAGGGTAAACTACCAAAAAGACAATTTCATCGTTTCCCCTGTGGATTTATGGCAGATGATCTCACTGTTCTCCTTTATCTCTTCTTCTCCAATGATGGCTATCGATTTGAATCAAAGGAAGCAGAAGGGAAATTGATTGAGAAGCTCTAGCACAGGCAAAGGAGGAGGAGTCCCACTAGACCTTCTGACTGCTGTTGTATACTTCCCATGGATCAGTTGCTCCATCCGGGGCCACTTACCATGGCAGCACCACTGTCAAACATCATATCGTAGACCTGCAGATGATCTTTTCATTTTTTGCCTTTCTTCAAACAGAAAGAAAAAGAAAAAAAGAGGTATAGGCTAATGTGCAAGATCAAGCTACTTACATGCCACAGTAATGGGTGGCAGTATTTCTCCTCTTCACCCCCCCTTCTTCTCTGCTGCCTTATCTTCAAACATTAATATGAAGTGGTTACAATGAGCCAAACCAATTGACATGTACTCCCTCAGTCGGATGCACACATTCTCAATGCACACTCATTAGTTATAAGACTAAAGTTAATGATACAATTCACTGGAAAACATCAGCACTGATGTAAACACCACATCCAGATTAAACATTGACTTTCAGCACTTCTCCTGTTGCAGTGCCTCTGCAGACACACACAGCTGTCACCTGTCAGGGTGATGTCTTTCATGTGTGATCGGTAATAAGACAGCAATGCATTGTGAGTGAAAGAAAAACTAAATGTGAAACAAGATTCTATAGGAAATCGAAATGTAGTTTTCTTCATAGTTAAATTCCTGCTATTCTAAGTGTGGAAAAAATTTCAACTTCCACATCTTGAAGATGCTCCTGAAAAGTTATTAGCAGAAAGTGTCCACTAGAGGGAGAGACTGAACTGCTTATCCCAAAGTATATAATCATTCTGTTTGTAAGTTCTTTCATACAGCTCTTATGAAAGTCTAATTTAGAGGTAGTGCAACAGTTTGGGGTGTCTGACAAATCAGACACTCACTAGACTCACATGACATTTTATAATACAACTCTTCAGCATCAACACACTCTGTAACAGGCCTACAGCATGAATAAACAATGCTTTAAAAAAAAAGTTTCAAACGTCACAATGCACCAAATCTAAATATATTCCAAACTGCAATGATCAGTGCCACATACAGGTCTGCTCCTGTTTGTTGCACTACAGATCTTTTTTGTCATTTAAGACACTGTAATGTCATCCTCATAAATGACAAAAGTATTTTTACTTATTCACAGTTGGTTTTCATGCTATGTGAATGTACTGCAATCATTCCTACAGCTGCTGTGAACATTTACTAAACTCTCAATGAGACCGCCCTGAATAAAAAAAAAAATCATTTTTGTTTTTCATTTGTTTACTGTTAAAAAGCCTGGAGGTATGAAACAAATGAAAACAAAAACAAACTTTCTACCCACCACCAAGGGCAAGTAATGTAAACTCACTGTAGTGCGGCAGGTCAGATTAATGTTTTGTGTTAGTTTTGGGGCTGTTCCCTCTGCGGGGAGAAAGTGAACTTCTGTCAAGCGTCACATTTAGGCAACACCTGCCTTGATCAAAGCTGGTACCCGTCTGGCCCAGACTGTTACACTCACACACACACACACACACACACACAGACACACACACAAATGACATGTTTGGCATACGTATTGTAAATTTCACACCCGTTTGAATACGCATGCATGGAGATGGAGAGGAAAAAAAAAAGGATACACAAAATCAGTAGAGGAATACCTTTTGAGAAGAAAAAAAGGGAAACCTCTCCACAGAGTGTTAATCCCTTTTGTTGGTATCTGTGTTAATTGAAAGAATGAGCTCTATAATGTGGTCCCCTGCTGGGTGATTACTTAGCTAGAGAATAGCCTGGCATGATTCATAAACACTTCCAGGAAAATCGCAATCATAGCCATTCTCTGAACTATCAAGTTTAATAAGATGACAAACCCCTCAGACCACCAAATCTTTTTTTTTTTGGGGGGGGGGAGTATCTGTGTTTATTTAATGATACAATGATTTTTTTTTTTAGTTTTGACAAAGATAAAAAAAAGTCACTTACCTTTCTTTGAATGACCGATGGACTCAGGGACAACCTGAGTTGAGTGACAGTTCATACCATGCTGCCGGATGTGTATGCGTCTCTCTAGAAGATTCTTTAAAAGACAAAAGGAAATATTTTAGTGCATAAAGATGTTAGTACAATTGTCTACATGCTTCACCCTTTAATGGCCAGAAAACGATTGGGTGAATATCCACTCTTAGGCTTATATTTGAGTGCAGCTTTTTGTACATCCACATGGAGCCTTATGTGGCTCCAGGGGTCTCTCAATGTGAGAGCAACCCCTGAACAGCTGTTCAGAGGATATATAGCAGAAATGTCAGGCATCTCTGATCGAAGCATGTGTCACACATAAGGAGAGCGGCTCAGGGATTTCCCCCACTCAGTGTAAATCCTTTTCTGCATTTCTTTTGCTTCCTTAACTTCCTCAAACCCATGGGAACAGTAAATGGAGTCAGTGCTATAGGGAAAGGTTTCAGTGCTCATGTTTAACTTAAGGAATTAAATTACCATTAGTATAAGTAAAAGCTTTAAAATGGCAGTAACAGCTGTGAATGTTATCATTAAGGTATATATTCATAATCAAAATCTAAGTTCATTACCCCCTCTAGTGGCCAGAGACTGTACCGGTACAAGGCAGCATGGAGGATATCACAAAATAAGACATGAACACATACAAATATAACCCAGCATGTGCACATTAAATGCTAATGTGTGACTGATGATCTGCAGTCAGTGGCAGCTGCTGACATGCCCTCTGTTTGGCTCTAAAATCAAAACATCATCAATACCACAGGACCTAAATTACATTTAAATGTCAAGGTGGAAATGTTTTAACTGATATGTTTTCACCAAGGGCATGTATCCTGCATTATCACTAATCTCGAAATTGCACATGCAAATACTATGCAGACCCCGTGCACGCATGCATAACATCTAAGCAGGTGCTGGTCATTCATCTTGTCAGTCTTTCTTTTTATTTTTTTTTAGCTACGGCAACTCTAATTATCCTACAATCACAGAATAATGATTTCTCCTTTGAAAGCAAAATTGCAATTACTCTCTTTCTCAGCCATTATGGAATGCAGCTCTGGCTTTGAGCACTTGTGTGTCCACAGCTTAAACTGTAGAGTCAAGCAGAGATAGAGAGGCTGTCAGTCTTGAAAGGTTGGGTGCTGACTTTAGATTTATTATGCTGATTGCAATGCACTCTTCGATTGTAGCGTCAAAATTTCCACTCATTAAACAGTTTGTTTGTCGTAGAAAGCAAAGCATTTAATGTAGAACCTCCGTTAAGCATCAAGTGTGTCTACAGTACCAGAGGCAGAGGAATTGCAAGGTTCTTTCAATTACTTAGCTATTTATGAATCTACCTGCAAGGTAAAGAACACAGAATACAGTATAATGTAGTATTACATGATTTAACTGAAAATGACTAAAACTCCAGCTTCAGAATAATAACAATCATCTGTCATTCCACTGGAAATTTAAGGACTTTAGTGCTTGGAGAGCATAAAAACCAGATACTCATAATACAAGATAATTGGATATGAATTTATTTAACATTTTGTTCATGGGCATATGACAATAATATATGACTTATACTTTTCACTTGCTTGTCAAATGTACAAAAACTAAAAACAAAAAAAAAAGAAGCTATCAGCAGGGCAAAACCGTCCAAGGACATCCCCATTACCTACTACCAATTATCAGTGGGTTGATTTTTTACCATCTGTAAGTTATCAGACATGACTGAAGAATTTTATTCTATCCCACTGTATTTCAAATAGTAAATAGGATATTACCAAATCTAATGAAAAAACCCCTCCTCAGACTTTATTTCATACTTTGTAATCACCTTAGTTTAATGGTGTTTTCAGTGTAATAGCAAATGAGCTGTAACTCCGTAAGTCTCTGATTGATGTGTCCGTGATGATGAAGGTAGGACACCTAAACAATGTAAGAGTGATTGACGAGGTGTTTGGAATATCAATTAATTCTGGTTGAGCCTCTGTTTCTGTGTTTAAATCTCTCTTTATTTCTCACTTCGTTATAAAATACAGTTCTGTGAGTAACACGCCTGCAGTACATGGACATATACACAGGCTCACACACAAACATCTCACACTCTTCTCTCACACCAACCCTTTTTCATTGTTATGCTTTCAAAAATACCTGTCAGTCATAAAGAAGCCTTGGCATAAAAATGTCAGCATTTGGCTAATGGATGAGGATTGGGGGCATTCACTAAACCTGCCACAGGTAAGCACTTTGAATTGACACCTACGGGAGTAGACTGCAATTCATGCTAGTCCATGCAAGTCCATGTGGGGTCACTTGGATGCAACAGTTTGGTTTTAGAAAAAAAAAACAAAACTGAAGAACCAGAGAGAGAGACAGACCCCTTGTATTTAGTTGTGACAATGATTTAGCCGACAGCCGAATAAATGGTGCCACAAAAAAAATGTTCAGTGTTCAGAAAACATGCGTTCTCTGAGTGGAAAGTTCATACATCTTGCTCATCAAGAACAAAAAATAGCCAGTGCACACAGTAACAGTGCACACACAGAATGGTGGGCTTGTTTCTGGGAACAAATTGATGGATCAGATATTTACAACTGACCGTATAGTTTGTATGAATCGCCTGGACTCATCACGGGGTCAGAGATTCTCAATAATGACATATTTGCTTCTAATTTTGGGAACTCCAAGTTTCCAAGATGTCAGCTGATTACGATAGTTGAAATTTTATATTTTTAACTTTAGCTGCTAACAATTCTCTCCAAAAATTGAATATTTACAATGAATTAAAAACAACAATATTATTTTAGCAAATATGCAAACTCGCAAATGGTAACAGACACAAAGTGTGAATGACAAAGAACCAAAAAGTTCACAAAAAATAAATCACAAGGAGAAACAATACAATTTTAACCAATTCCCCGTTTCTAACAGTATCTATTGTTTGTTTGTTACTCTTGTATCTTGGTTTCAGTTCAGTGTTCTTGTTTTCAGTTTAAAGTTTAATTTTCCCTATTAAGTCAGTTTATTTGAAGTCACACCTATGAAACAGACTCTTCTCCTGTGGCTCTTGATATTTTCTTTCAAGACTTTCTTTGTGTTTCAGTTACACCCAAAGGTGCCACCCCAGAGTGGAGTTTCTGTAGTTATTTTGCATAAACCTCGACTGGTCCTGACACTCATTTGACATAAATACAGTGCTGCATTGAATATGAGCATGTGGGAAAATATAATGGGAAATGCAGTATCTAATAAATGTGACAGAGTAGATACAAGAAAAGCCAAGCTTATGAGTTTGTAGAGCTGAAAGCATTTTGTTAAACGCTGTGATAAAAATTGAGTTTAAGTCTGTTAATCCTATCTGAATGAAGAAAAGGTGGTTGCAGCTTTACCTCCCAGAGACCTTAGTTAAAGTGATCTAGATTCAAATACTAGCGCCTGGCTGATGCTCAAATCACCCACTGTTTAGCAGCCATCAATCACATTTAAAAACATCTGAAATTTTCATTTGTCTCTTATAAAATCAACATCTGATGAAAATTAAAGAAATATTCAGAGGCTAAAGATATCAACATCCGAATGAGCAAGGATCCAAAGAAACCACCCATTAAGTCAAAAGATTCCTAAGGTCAAGTAGCTTTAGTCCAAACGTTTTCACTTTATTTCCTTCCTCTGCCACATAGCACAGAAATGTAATGGTTACTCATCACCCTGGCTAAAAACAACTAGTTTGAAAGTGAATGGTGTTTGGTAGTAGAAGGTGTAAGGAAACCCGCTCCTCCCTTTGGCTCTATCAAATTTACATGATACAGGATGAAAAATCCTGCATCATGCAATTCTCCAGTTATCTAAAATCTTGTGAAAAAGTAAACATAATACAAACTGAAGACTTGTAGCCCTTCTGCTTATGTGTGTAAGACCCCTTAGGAAAATCTGAAGGCAAAGGGCACAATACGTGACATAATAAAAAAAGGGTATATATGGAACTGAAAAAGTAATCTCATATGTGTTGTTGAATGATCCTTCACTGAAACATTCCAGACTCTCACAAATTAATTTTAACTAAAGTTACCAAGATATGTAATAAACAAATACTTGATTTTCCAAGTTCATTAGAACTTGAAATATCTTGGCATCTCCCTCTAACTCTCTTGAATATATTTTATGAAACTATCACTTTCATGAATTGCCAAGCAAATTGCTTGTATTTTCATAACATGGTCAATGCAGCTGGGGGGAGTTATTTTTCTTTATTAATTTTGACATCATGATTGCATGATGCAGATATTATTGCAGATATGTGCTGTTAACCTTCCCTGAACGTCTTGCTTATTTTTCCCCTCTCTAGTCAAATAATTTTAGCTCATGCTTTTGATATATTACATATTAGATATAAGACAACACAAGGTATAGATAGACAGACATGAGCCAGCATTGATGTAAAAACAAACAAATAAACAAAAAGACACATACTGTTGATTGGTCATTGCTGGCAGTCTCCTTTTTCAGTGGAAGCAAGTTGGACAGCCGTCCAGGGCACCTTTAGCTGGTCAGCTATCGAACACATGGAAGAAATATTTTGTCATTAATTTTGAAACATTTCATTCTTATTCTTTTGTGTTATCCTTTGATTGCGTGTGCTCATTTCATTATTGAAACTCACCCCTCTCTGGATTAGGCCTGTAAACTGGGGTCTGACAGTGTCGCCATTAGCTGGGATAGGCACAAAATTCACACAACCGAACGGCCACATTGCCGCTTTCAGTGAAGGAAATAGTTTTGTTTTTTTTAATCTTGTGTTCCCGGGACATTGATATAACCCCAAACAGGAAGTTTGTGGGCGTGGCCTGCAGTGCTCATCATTCGTAATTGGCCGAGTAACTACAGCGTTTTGTTTAGTTTGTGTGACTGACGAACTTTGGGGGGTCGCTTTGTGGAAAATAAGCATTTTGAGACTTCAAGAAAAAAAGAAGTAATTTTATCGCAAAATTATTATATTAGGTAAATAAACTCGTAATATTGCAAGAGTAAAGTCGCGACAGAGCACCGGCAGACCCGTCGGCCACCGTCTCCGGTTTGGCGCAGCGGACCTCTGATACGGCACCAACTTAAGTTTCAAGATGCAAAATGAGGAAAAGACACATGAACGCTGGACTGAGGACCAAGTCTGAACTTTAGCTACCAAAACTTTCAATGCTGAAAAAGATGGACATTATTGTCGTGCGGCCTCCGTTCCCTTCATGCCACCAGGCGGTCATCATCCTGATTAGCATAACCATAACCGACACCGGAAACGGGGACCTTCCGCTTCCTGCAGGTGTTGAGGCTGGCAGCGGTGCAACACGACAGCTTCCCTCATTACAGGTGAGCTATCACGATCTCTCAGAGCAGAACAGTTCGTTCACTTCGACCACTGAAGGAGTCGATCAGCTTGTCTTCAGTCTCTTTGGACCTCCAGCAGCATAACCTCATCTACAGGCATATATCTCCTTCAGCTCCAATGGGCACTAAACTAACACAACAGTTGAACAAATCCACTTTATTTTTTAATTCCGGCTTATTAAAAACATTAAACCCCCAATTAAAGTAGGTTAAACAAAGACACTAACACTTTTAGGGGCGCACAAACCCCTGGTCAGATTTAGGACACTGGCACGTCCATGTTACCGGTTTACATGCCTGCTGTTAGCTCAGCCTTCACCACTCTGTGTGTTTGTTTTTGTTTAGTTTTGTTGTTGTTGTTCTTTTTGTGCGCTGTGATATTTTGCCACACTGTTCGCTCAGTGTTTGTGTCCATACAAACATGCTTCCATGCAAGCTATAGCTTGGAACAATGTAGACCGTCAAATGAAAGCAGAAGTCCCTGATATCTTTAGGGTAAAGGACTTCTGTATGTGAGATAAACAGTGAGCCCCCCTTCTCACTTAACCTGACCTGACATGCTTTGTTATACTAGTAGGGTTGCCACCCATCCCATTCAATGCAGGATTTGATCATAAAATTATACATTACATATATGAAAAACAATTAGTATTTTTTTATATGTGATGTCAATTATAAACTCTGTCTTCAAAGTGCTATGAATATTAAATCAAAATGCCTTGCGGAGCATTTAAAGTAACTATAGTCAGTGCCTGCAGGAGATATAGATGATCACACACCCAGTTTAGAGAAGTGCACTGCACACAAACTTAAGGATGTAATGATGTACTGCTGTGGACAGGGCCATATGCACATATGCAAAAAACAATATTGGTTCGAGTACATGCTGCATTTTCTATACGTTTACTACTTTATCGTGCTTTCAAACAGCCATTATCTTGAGAACTACAGTATGTGCCCTCTTCTTCTTTTTGACTTTTTGACTTTGGCTTGACTTTTATTATTCTCGGATCACAAACCAGCTTTGGACATGTATGCTGCCTCCTAGTCTGTCAGAGTGTATTGAATCATCACATTTGAACTGACCTGAAAAATAAGCATCTGCTTCTCTTCTTTTCATTACTTCATCTCTGTGTCCATGTTACCTGGTTAAAACAGAAATACAGTGACCATGTGATACTGGAAGCACACTGGTTGTCGTGCTTGTGCACTGCAGCTGCAGAAAATGGGCATCTACTGTGATTCTGGCTTGACATGCGTGAGACAAGTAATAACTCAAGGCACATGTGGAGACCCATTTTGACAGCACATGTGAAAAGGAGTTAACTAGTTGTGATCAGATATTAAAAGAGTTGAGATTAAATCTCACCTCACCACTTTATATGCTCAAACAAAAAAACAGGTATGTAGTACTTTTTGGTACACCTGACAGACACGCCTACTGTCAGTATGCTTGTGTGTGTGCGCGTAAGAGGAAGCAAATGAAAGAGTGGCACGGATGAGTCAAGCAAATTAATGCAAGCAGCTCTACAATTGAATAAACCACGTGAAAGAGTAAGATGTATTCAATTTATTATAAAAATGTGGTGGGATATAATTAGAGGCAGAGTACATCAGTTGACAGGACATCCTTCATTGTATCCCAGGGGCACAATTGTGTTCACACCTGTACTCGTCCACTCCAGATCACCCGAGTCGGATGTTAACGTCAGGTCAGAACAGAGGCACCATCAAAAGATTTTAGCCACATGTAGACCACATCCAAACGTGGTGTGTGTGATCCAAAATGTGTCCTCAATACCTGTTGGGTGCATCCCCACCTGTATTTAAAGATGTCTGCTTGTGATCAGATTACATGAGATGTTTTAGTTTTGTTTTGAAAAGGGCCTGTGACTCATACGTCCTGTTTGGGATTGAAAAAAGTCTCCATGAGCCTTTTTTTCATCAAGAAGCTTGCTGTCCTGTAAATGTCCTCCCCTCTTTTACTTCTAGCTTTAAGAGACACTTGATAAGCCAATTCCCACAGTAATTTTAATATTTAAAAAGCTTTGCTTTGCTTTGCTTTGCTTTCATGTACCATGAAACGATGCATTCATGTTTCATGTATTTTTTTGTTGTTTTTTTTGCTGCAAATTTAGACTGGAATTCTTATCATTTCCTTAATATTGTCATTCCCTTCATTCAGTGAAGCAAAGTTTTTAGTGTATACATTTTTAGGATGAAGGCTATGCTTGTCATTTACAGTCAAACTATAAAGACAGGGAACTACTCTTTAGGTGTGTTTCAGATTGAGCATGGTTGACTGACTGCTTTTATAGGCAACGTGAGCTGCAGACAGTCTACTTCCCCTCGCATCAGTGTACTCAGTTCATCTGTGTCACAGCAGCAGACAGTTCACACAACTCATAGCAAAATTCCTCTATTTTTCTTTTCTTTTTTTATTATGTGGTACCTTCAATTTGAATAAGTTGTCATTTTGCAGAAATGGTTGACATTTGTAGTGGTTGTGATAACACAGGCTAACCACAAAGGATGTAATAAGACTCTTAATACCTTTAAAAAATACAAGACAGAACATCTGATTTCATATGCAGAATTGCAGTTCATGCGATCCAAGCAAATTGGTTTAATATGTTTCTGTGTTTCTGAAAGAACTCCCACTACATTTATTTCAGATCCAAGCTTTGTGTATTTTCCCACCAGTTGTGATAAAAAGTGCCTGTTTGCCATCTCCACAAGTCTCCAGAGACTGGTCTTACTCACCGCTCCAAATGTCCACCAAGTAAAGGAGGTCAATATGCGATGAGCAGCTTTCACAGGCCAAATAAATGTTCTTGATAACTTGCCTGGTAAAATATTATTTAATACATTAATACCTCAGCATTATAAAGACCGCCCTGATTATCATTGATTGATTATGAGCATTATGAATACCAATTCTGTTCTCTTTTGTCCAGACAGAAAAAAAATGCATGCCATGCTATACAAACGAGAAAATGACAAGATATAATGCATATTTCTAATGAATATTCAGTAATACTAGAACATTACCCATCAATGGTACCTTATAAACAGATTAACATATATAATCTCACTACTTACTTTTCAGAAAAAAACTAATAAAGGAACCCTGAATGTAAACTGTGACTCGCAGCTTGTCTAAACGGGGCACAGACTTTCAGATCACTACCATATTATTTCATTAGCGATGCTAGCTAAGCGATTGACACCAGTTAACTTAGCTCCTGCCTAGCCATAGAAGGAAAATGCCAACGCACATCCTGTGTATTTGTGTGCAAATAGTGAGAACCGGCAATATAATTGTGTTCAAATGTTACTGTACACTAATTGCTGATTAGATGCAGTCCAGCAGAGGGTTGTGCAAACCAACAAAAGGCTACATTACTTAGAAAAGACAAATGCAAGTATGCACAGACTTGTACTCATGAGTATTTATTGATTTATCTATTTTATTTATTTTTTGTCTCAGCCATGCAAAAAATTGTCTCTGAATGTCAGATATGCCCAACATGTCTGTATCAGATCTCTGTCATCTTTGACCCACATCGAAGCTAGGAATGTTGTTCTTACTAGTGCAGACATGGATATGTAAACTCCCTGCACTATGGGGTCAGAGGGCATGCTACATACCAGAGGAGGGTCCTTTTAAGTCAAAAAAGTGATCACAGAAATAGATTCATAAAGAATTTATGGGAGCTTGTTTTGTTGCTCATTTGCCACAATGAACAACACAATTACTGGTGAATTGATCGAAAAGAGGAGCCCGTCAGATTTAATAGTCTGAGTGGGTTAGCTTCTGTCAACTTGCATTTCAGGACCTTTGAAACGCACAACCAAACTACAGCTTTGCTCTAACTACACCTGGTCACCATATGCTGTCACTGATGGGGACACACTCTGACAGAGGTGATGACCTGTAATGATTGTTCATTGGGTGGAGAGTGTTGTTGTTGTCACTGTTGTTTCTGTGAGTGTGATAAGGGATCCAAAGGCGGTGGTTGTTGTTAGTGAATGGTCTGTCCACTGGAAAGGAGGGTTGTTCGGTTAAATGCCTCCTCCTCCTTTTCATGTTGTCTAAATATGATGTGCACATAAACAAACACAAACATTTTAAAATTTTATGTATTAAAAAAAAGCCTTTTTGTCTTTTGCCTTCAGACCATAAGCTTGCAAAATGTGTATCTCATATTACATAATTCGTTTAATCTTTTGAATCTAAATGTTCAACTGTACCAGCAGCAAGAAGGTTGTTCAGTAACACACATTACTGGTAAATATTTCCTTCTTGTAAAGTCTTAAATTCTAAATTAATTCTGAACAATTTACGTCTGAACTTCACAGAGATGACATTGACAGTTATGATATATACTTAATATTGTTAGTTTTTTAGCAGCACAGAATTTGATAACTTAACTCAAACGGACAGAAATTGCTCCTCCTTCATTGGCTTATACATCACCTACTTTTACTGGGTCATTCATGGCCACATTCATTGCTGTGAGTAAACCACAGCTTGAATGCCCATTAGTATGATGCTGTTCAGCTTGTCTGCACTTTGAAGAAATTAAGTATTCCTAAAAGAACGCAGCAGACACTTCATAGGGAAAGGTTGAGAGCTCCTGCAACCATACAAAGCCTTCTCTTCAATCATGGCAAGAAATTTGTAATGGATGGGAACTATGGTTCTGGCATTCACCGATACAGGCTTGGACAAAGGTTTCTTTGTCAATCAGGCCATTGTATCACTTAGAAAAACTTAGTGTGTGTGCACATTTGTAAAAGTGCAATGAAGCTGCCATAATCTTGACCATTTCTCTGATATTTCAGTCTCTAGTTTTTGCTAATTTCACAAGACTTTATGGAAAAATCCACCACCTTCAAGAGGGCAGTCTTCTCTTGCGCCATGCAGTGCTAATATGCGTGTGTGTATTACTGGGTGGTCTGTGAGCTTTCCATACTTTGATTATCCAGGGGGGTGAGGCGGGTTGTTGGTCAGGTGACTGGTGAATTAAGGCTTCTCAGCATTATGTGCCGATGACGGGCAATATTAATCCATATCAGCAAGTTCACCTCACACAGCTTTTGCACAGCAGTGCCAATTCTCTGCTGCAAAATGGAAATCACTTGAAAAGTGTAATGAATTTCTGCACAGTTAATGTCTCCAATCTGCTGTGTTGATCAATGTTGGGATCAGGAGTGAAGAACTAACATCTGCAAGAGTTGAGTAGAATCTTTCTGTCAAACTCTTGCTCATGAAATTGGTTTGCATTGCTCTGTCTCCCACATTAAAGAGCATCATTCACCAAGCTATCCTGACTAAACTACTTCATTGAACATTTAAAACTGAATCTTTGGCCCTTCATACTTTGGCTAACCAACATTGGTTCCCTGGAAACTCCTGTGGTTCTGTGGATGTTACTGTAGCCTCTGTATAAGCCCAAACTCCCAGTGAGATCTCTGCATTAGAGTAAGAAGATATACAGCATGCTGTCTCTGCGAGGTAAATCAACAGTGAAGAAGCATTTAGTAGTTCACCAAGAATGTATGGTGGTTGTCTGAAATGGACGTAATACTTCATGATCTAAATGTGCAGATTCTCTGTTCACAGGACAGAGGTCAAGTTCAGTTGACTCCTGTCATTAATCAGAAAATCTAAGCATTAAAGCAGGCGTTTAATATTACAGAAATGGAAAACATAGGTCATGTAAAAACTGGCATATTGACAGGTTTGTGTATTAGGCTCCTCTCAGCAAGAATTTTGCACACATAGGCTTTGGGCTAAATGAGATGTTTGTTCTTTTCCTAATTTTCCTGCCAGCAGGTCCAGTTCCACACCACACTATGGACACTATTGGGTTCTGTGGGTCAAAGATTCTTGGCCAGACATCTGTTCCCACAAGGTGAAACCCCACCGACAGTTTGCAGACATGCAAATGCTTTGGTGCAGAGACACTCTTTCCTTTGGGTCTGCTACTGTAAAATAGAGCTACTGTACAGTGTGGCGTGTCAGACTGGAAGGGCAGATGAAATCAGTCTGGATTTCATGCAGATGGCCTTTTGTCATGAATTTCAGTTCAAATGATAAAGGTGAGATTTTTTTTCCAAACATATACTCATGGAAAGATTCTACATTAATTTTTTTTTTTTTTTTTTTTTCAGAATATCCAACTGAGAATATCCAGCGGACTTGTTTCCATCTGCCATCTCTGATAAAAGCTCTGCAGCTTTTCTTTTTTTCTTTTCCAGGTTCAGTTGAAAGCAGTTATTATAACAGCGCTGCTTACACAATACAGAGGTGGTGAACTTTAGCAGGCTCTCGCCCCTGCAGAGTGTCATAAGACTGGCCACTTTGTTTTTAGGCTTCACCCCTCTAGAGATGCTCTTTCTGCCCCAGCGATCACATACAGCTCACTACCAATAATTAGCGCAATTTCTCAGCCCTTCATTTTCATGTCGGGCCCTCAAACCCAGGGAGTGTGGTGTTGTGTTAATGTGGTCCCTTAATGCCACAAAGAAATTTTGAGACATAGGTTAGTAACAAGGAAAGTGAAATACTCTCTGTGCCTTGTCTCCTAAAATAAAAGTAAATAAAACATACTGCAATTATCTTAATTACTTACAACCTCAAATCGGAATCTGTGACCCAAACTATTAACTCTACTAATGTTGTAATTAAAGAACTTCACGCAGTTAGAGCTGAACCAGTGTTTTCATAGGACACTTGTTGCGGAAAACAATGCACAGCTGATTGGATTAATAGTCTAACCCACTATTTGGACAGCAATACATCAACACAATGATTGCCACTATAAATCAGATTAATCACGAATATGTCAGCTTCATCCAGCGTCGTGGCCCAATGTGAACTATCACTGCTCACATGATCAAACGGCATCAGAACAAGACCTCCCACACTGCAACACTTTTCAGGGCAACTGATGTAGAGCACTGACATCAGCACAATAACTTCACTAATCAGTGGTTATTATGAAGACTAATGCTTGAGTCCCTCAACCGTGTCCAATACATTATCTAGTTCAGTGGAGGCTATTTGAAAAGGCGGGGTGAAGCTGTACAGTAATGTGTTCCAAGTGCAACTTTCCACTTGAGTGCTGGCGAACCAACTGTACCAACAATCTTATGTTTGGTGCTAAATAACTGAAGCAAGCACGGCTCCATGATTTTATGGGGTTGCTGCTGTAACCCACTAATAGAACTGGCCTAATTTTTAAGAGGATCAGTATAACATATGTGCTGCAAGACTTCAAAAAAAAAAAAAAAAAAGTCATTTAATACTTAAAAGATTCAGAAAATGAGGCAACCTTTTGTCAAACAGCATAACACAGAACAACATGTTGTAGTAGATTGATGTATATGAACTTTATTAGTCATTTCTTCTGAGGCAAAATGTTTGGAGAGAACGACTTCCCTGTCCTTTGTTTCGTTACACATCTGACTTTGTTTTAATGTCAGCTGTTGTTATCCCCTATCCAGTTAGCTGGAAGAAGCTAAAGACAAAGCATATGTTGCAAAGCATACTCAGTCCTGGATGATGCAGATGGAAGGATGGGTTACACAACAACAGCATCATTGAAAATGGAACAAATTTGTCAGGTCTGCTTTATTTCTGTCATACTCAGGTTTTTAACTATCAGATAATCTTAAATACACTGTTGGTTTCTCCCCCCTCACCTAGTCATCATTTGTACAACACATGTGTACATCTCTGAAAGTCATGCAAAAATACAATACACATACATGTACCAATATGTCATTGTCTGCCTAAAACTTTCATAACAACTTTTTTTATTGCAGAATCAATCATTTGTGGCATTTTACAATGACAATGTTGCATAAAAGTGACGTAAAACATCTCTTACTTAAAAAAATACTTTTTCCGATATGCTATATAATGCATTTTCAATTGATATTAGTTGTATTCTAAAATACAAATATTTCCAAATATTTAGAAGAAATAGTTTATTTTTGAGCTGAAACTTCTAATGTGTGTGGGTGAGACTGCAGAAGGTCAAGACAATAGAAGTAAGGTGTTAGTATTCTTCAACAGTGATAGAGAATTTCTGCAAACCCGGACTAAACCTTCAATCATCAAGGTAGCTGGCAACCACTGACTCCCCTGGCTCCACTCTCACCTTCATCTTCCTCTCCCGCCTCCCTTTACTCTTTCTCCCTGTCAGCTCCCATCAGCCTCCCCTCTGTGATGCTCAGAGAGGAATTTTACAGCTGCTGTCAGTTTACTATTCAAGCACACATACACATACACAAGAAGCAAGACACATTCACATACGTGCATGTACAGCCTACATGCTCAAACTCACAAAGCACAAAGACGCATGCATGTATAATCGCTTAAGAAAGTTTGCACACAAACTCACATATGCTCACCACAAGCATACACTCATTCACACTCAGACCCATGTTGCCTGGATGACAGTTTTAGACAGCTACTTAAATGAGACCAGCAGAAAGAAACTGTTAGAGTTGCATTTGTGAGACTCAAATGAATTGTTAACATTTCTGGAAAACAAAACATTTTACATTTATTCAATTTCCTGCTGAGTGATTAATGAAAAAGATCAATATCATTCTCTTTCCCTCTGAACAGCAAATGTCAAGATGGATAACTTGGAATTAAGATGAAACATGGTAAAATTGTAAACCTGGCTTTGTCATAGATGCCTTATGTTTTATTTAAGTGTAAGAATGACAGTTCCCCATTTTGGGGGTATTTGGCTATACAAGTTTCCAAGAAACAAACACTAACTTTACAATTAGTCATTTTTACATAATTGTTTTCCACCGATACAACAAAACATGTCAGTTAATGAGCTGTAGGCTAAGCCTGCTGCTGGCTATAATTTGCTTAGTGTAAAGTTAGATGAATGGTGTCAGTCAGGTAATTAAACTCTCCACAAGCAAGCAAATATGTATGACTACACGTGGGCTTATGCGGAAAAGAGGTCATTGTCCATTCCTTATTTCAGACAAGTGTAAAGATCAAACCCTTACCACTCTGTGGCTTTTCTGATGTAAACTGATGCAATGCATATGTGACTAAATGTCTTTTGTAAGTGGAAATACACGTGGAATGAGTGGAAGGATTGAGCTCCCATCACATGCCATCTCCAGGCCATTTTAGATCCCCAGATGATATTGAAGCTTAGGCAATCTGGAAAATAGTCAAGGTGATAGAGAGACAGACAGGCAGACAAACAAGCTTTCAGACAGGCGGGCAGACTGTGAAGCATACAGGAGCTCAGGGGGTCAGAGTTCAAATCACTCACAGCAGACAGCTCAGTTTGGACTACAGGGGGTTTCTTTATGTTCAGTCCCTTCAAACAATGAAGCGTCTTTAGTTCTCAGTCTGCTGTTTTTGATCTGTTCACCCCACACCAACATAAACGCACGCACGCAGCCAAAATTTCCACTCCACAGGACAACACGAAATATACTACTGTACATCACAAGAGTATGCTGTGAGACCGTTCAGGCTTTGGCAGTTCTCCAGTCAGGTGTATACATTTGCATTTCTTAAATAAATGTAAAGAACTGTTGTATGAAATATGTGAGGAGTGTGTTTCTCGTACATTCACTCTATCAGTCACATCTGTGCAGAGTGAGTATTGCATGGCAGTGTTTGCACATCTGTCCAAGTAAACAGACAGGGGGGATCTAACCTTAGCAGCAGCTGACACTGTAAAGATTACCTGAGCCTGCAAAACATGTGCTATGAATTCTCCTCATTGTAGTATTCCATCACTACTAAAGACAGAATTGGCAAACATAGATAGAAATGTGCAATTAAATTTTGTATATGTGTATATATGTCTATTTTACATGCTTAAAATATATTGTCAACTTGAAGGTGACAGTGTTCAATCAAAATCAAACTTCTTTATCCGTAGAGAATTACACTTAGACGAAAGTTGGTCATTTGGATAAGCTTTCACCACATTGTTTTATTTATTCCCTTCCTGTCCTTTAAAGTACGTGAATCCTTCATGTGTTACACTATTACTAATCTAAAATGACACATACTATTTGGCAGATGTATGAAACTCATTGCACTTCCCAGAGGGAAAAAGACCTCAGGATATAGTGTCACAGAATGCCGTAGTCTCTGCCCCAATTTAAGTTCCAGCCTCTGTTCTTACATTGCTTGGTGTAATTTGTCACAGAGGATTTCTCACATTGCTCTTTCTGAAATGTTGCAACATGACACTTGAGTTTTCCTTACATAGTCCTAAATTAAATGACAAACAACGGTATTGGATAGCAAACAACAACAAAAACAAAATGAGTGGGTCAGTCAGGACGGATATCATATCTGTGCTTCAAATTTAGAAATGAAAGAAAATTATGCAAAAATACTCTGCAGGCGGATATTTATGGAACATAGCCGTAAAGAAATCATCATCTCTGATATACAATCTCTGTTTCCCTCTATGCTCTCATACGGATATTCTGACTTGGTGCCAATAAGATCCGTAAACCGTCACACATTTGTTTCTCCTGCCACACAGCAGAAAACTCATCTGGTTTTCTTTTGGGGAGGATGAAATGCTCCAGAATATGAAACAAGCGCTCCCAATCCTTTGGCTCCCACAGTGCTCACCACTTCCATGAATGATTGTGGGGAGTTAAGAAATGTTGGCAGGCTGCCTATCAGTGCAGCTGCGGCATACAGGAGAGATGGGATTAAACTGGGTCAGATTTCAGACTGTAATCCATCACAAATTACTGATTACTTGCTGCAGGGTGTAATCTGCAGATCACATTCAGGTTACAGGTTACTACTGTATTTTAAATAAATATTTTCATTCCTGCATGTATGCATTCTTTGAAATGCATCATCATGTTCAGATGAACCATTGTGGAACAAACACAATATTAGAGCTCATATAAAGCCATTTCATTTGTTGTAAATAACCCACAGGGCATTCAACCTGTTCTTTTATGTCTTTTTCTTTTTGACTCTACCAGCTCTGTTCCTATCTCTCTCTCTCTCTCTCTCTCACTCACACAGACACACACACACACACACACACATCATGCAAACCAAAATAGACAAACCTTGTCTCACCTTGACACACAGGTGTCACAGGTGTCAAATGTGATTGGCTACGGGCTGTGGGCTACTGTGGGCTACCCCCCCCCCCCCACCCCCAAACGATCACACACACACACACACACACACACTCTGAGTGAGTGAGAGAGAGAGAGAGAGAGTGTCGTCGGCAGCCTTGTGTTCAGTGTTCCTGGGTGAAGAACATTCACACCGCACTGAGACTTTCATAGACTGCTACTGCCGCGCCGAGACGCAGCCTATTTAAGACAATCACATGATTTCACTGGGAGTCAAAATGGTCCGCGGGGGTCACTGGGCAGAGAGAGAGAGGGAGCAGCGGGGGGAGCGTGTGTGAGAGAGAGAGAGAGAGAGAGGGGGAAGGAAGGAAAGCTGTTAGATACTGGCTGCTCTGTCTGACTGAAATAAAGAAAGAAAAAAAAGAAAACAATGACATGACTTGCCGGGAGAGAGAACCTCACGAGTTCATGAGATTTGCCGGTTTGGGACGCTGCGCTTTGGAAATGAATGGAACAGCAAAGAACCCAAACCACAACTGAAGAAAGCTCCATCTGAAAGTGGTTGATGCTTCATTCATCTGCTGCTGCAGCTGTTGGACTGCTTTATTCAGCCGCTCGCTGGGACCGGTGGTGTGTTGGTCTGGTTTCGGCGGTTTCAGGGGGAAAGGTGACCCGCAGTCATGACTTTCTTACGGATTTGCGCGAAGTGGAAAGCCTGGACGTTGCTCTTTTTCCACCTGCTTTGTTTTTTCCCACCGGGGAAAGTAAGTCACTCGTGTTATCTCCGCTGCGCCTGTACGCACATGCATAGAGCTCGTAAAGTCGTCAACACCTCATATGACTTCAGTTGGGTTCAAACGGTGCGTTGCAGGATGGCGCGGTGCGCTCTCATTTCCATTTAATGTCTTGCAGAGCCTGCTGTCGACCACCTGGGCCGACGGTTCGGAGGATCACCGGGAAGCATCGGATTTACTGAGATCTCTCAATTTACCTCAGCACACAGGTAGGTCGGTGCACGGTTTGTTTTTCCACCCCCGGGGTTGCTTCTGTGGCCTGGAGGCAAAGTGAGTCAGTGTGCGTCGCCATCCGCCGCCGTCAAGCTGGATGGAGGAGCCAGCAGCATCAAACGGCGCTCACCTGCGGCCCCGCTGCTGCCTCTCTTCACCGCCGGGGGGCGACCTGCACCCTGACACCGAGCCACCGCCGCCAGCCTCATTGGGGAAGCTGCAGCTGGGGCTCCAACACAAAACAGGGAGTTTTTCTCTTTCTCTAATGGATCATTTCACATGTTTTTAGGTTTTTAGGAAAAAAAAACTTTTGAAGAAATTACCAAGGTTTGTTTTATATATTGCACTGATAATTGAAAGGGCTTCCACATATTTTTATAGTTTTTTTTTTTTTTTTATAAGGCACCATGCAGTCAATCTGAGAAAGATGCACTGATGCTGATTGTGGCTGCTCAGTCAGTTCAGTAATTAGTGCAAGCAGGAAGTGCGGGGCTTTCATCTGTTCTTTGTTTTGTGGATCTAACCCCATATGGTGTGCTGAGTCAGCAAGTTCTTTGGCTGCGCATTCTCCTTCAGATCTCTCTTTTTTTTTTTTAAGTTACCACGAAAAGCAGACACACAAACAAACAAATGTCGAAAAACTTTCAATGAGCACATATGGGGATGATCTGAAGCAGACGTGGGGGGAAGCCCTCCTTTCAGTTTCAGAGCATCTCACAGACAGCGCTTTCACAACTACTGTTCGTTGCTAATGTGTTTTACATTCATACAACTTTGCTGGAATGGGTGGGCCGAAAGTTCATGTGTTCAATGTATTGTGAAGTTTAAGCCAAGGTGCCCAATAGCCAGAGCCACCATTAGCACTAATGGCACTCAGGAGCTGCTAAACCAACAAAATAACCACTGCATCTTGTCTGTGAGTGAATGAGTGTGTGAGTGCTCACTCCATATTCTGACAGACTCTTTGTTTGTATACTGTCAGACATGGGTCACTGCAGCTGGTTTTTTAGTTAGGATAGTACAAACACAGTGTAGTGGGTGTGTGTGTGTGTGTGTGCGTGGGTGCGTGCATGTGTGTTGGGGGAGGTGGTCAAAGCTACAAAAGTAGACAAAAGCAGAAAACTGTCTTATTTAAGAGCTTGAAGGCTTGAAGGTCTTAAGTACCTGAAGTGTTTGCTCCTTGCAGTCTTGCAGCTCTCGGTGATCATGGTGGTTACAGTACATTACAGGCTTCAGAATTTGACTTCCCACGATGACCACGCATGGTAAAGCATATGCAGGATAGGCACATGCTGCCAAGCGCTTTAATGGGATGCATCCAATAAGTATACTGTATGTCACACTGTGTGTACAGGTTTTAGGTCAGCCTATCCAAAATGCATCACATAGCCAAGTTCAAAATTCAGGCTTTCACACTGCCAGTGATGACACACTGTCTGTCACCCTGCGTGTTTCTCCCACTGACTGCCAAAACATGTCTGCGTCTGTGCTATATTTACTCATTATTCAGACCTGCTAAAGCAGGTCATACTGTACAGTAACTAACTCCGGCCCTTGTTGAGTGTTGCCTGTCCAAGGTTGCAGTTATTTTTGTGCACTTTTAGCCATAAAACGACCACGTATCATTTTCCCATGGCAAGCCTCGGTCCATTTACATCGGCCATTACTGTAGCGAAAAGCTGTTTTAGTCATTTGCTTGCTGGTTACTCATGCATTAATAGAGTATCGGACACTTTCTTTAATAATGAGATCCCATCATAGTAAGAAACATCTACGTGAAAAGACATTATTCTAACATCACCAATTTTGTTGCATTGTATATATTGTTTGGACTTGCAAGAGGAATTATCTTCAAAACCCTGAAGTGCATCCACAGCCTCAAACAATTGCATGTGTCTTTCTTTACACAGGATGCCCTCTTTTAGTAGGTCAGGTCATTCCTTCTCAGAACACAAGTGATATCTACTGCCATGATATCCTGTAGAAAACCAATTTTGTCACAGCTCAAGAAATCAGTCAACTTCTGTTTTGATTTGACCTTTGGAGGAAAGCAGATTAGATTCTGTGGCCACAGCACTATTAGACATTTAACCGTTGTATGAGGCCAGGCCAGTGACCTGCCACCAGCCCTCTTTATGACCTGCAGTTATTCAGCCTGAGCTGTAGTAAAAAATGTAGTAAAACACTAGGTCAAACATGATTCACTCTTCACTGAACACCATGTGCTGGAATGGTCTAGAATCCTTCCTTTTCTTGTAACTCTTTCTTGACCTTTCTGCAAAAGTATATGAGGCAGGTCAAGGAGATTTAACAAAAGAATGGAAAAGGTTTTCTTAAGTCCATAATACGGCCAAGGTAGCAGCTGACATAGCATGCAGTATCTCATAGTAAATGATGTTGACACATCACATTATCTTGAACTGACCATACGGACAAACTGTTTAATTTTTGCCAAGCTGCATCTACAAAATATATCTGTGAAGCCACAGATCTATCTTGGCAAAATCTTCTACAGTTCTATCCCATAGTCCACATCAATACTTCAGAGTTTTGCCTAAATGTTCTTCACCATCCAAACCCTAACTCTTATTTGCTCTCTCTTCTCCATCTTATTATCATGGCATATAAATCACTTTTCACTTGTCACAGATATTACAAACACCAAAATAATCTCCCAGCTCACTCTGTCCATCCCCCTGTCTCTCCAGAGTACGAGATTGTATCTCCATATGAAGTCAATCACCAAGGTGTTTACATCTCCCATGAAGTTGCCCACCATCAGCGAAGACGGCAACGCAGATCGTTGATACCAGATACAAGCTCATCAAACACGGATAGCAGCAACAAAATTGTCCATTTCCGGCTGAGTGGCTTGGGGCAGGACTTCCACATGGAGCTGACAGAGGCCTCGGAGAGCCTGATTGCACCTGGCTTCACTATCCAGGTCCTGGGGGAGAACGGCACCAAGAGCCTGAGGGCCTACCATCAAGACGACCTCTGCTTTTACCAGGGGTCACTGAGGTCAAGGGTCAACTCCTCAGTGGCACTATCTACATGCATGGGGATGGTGAGTCTGAATGTGCATGGATTTGTGTTGCGGGAGGCTTCGGATCAGATGTGGAGACTAGAAATATTGAGGCGGGTTAGTTTGGAAGTATGTGTCCTGGACACTTTTACATCAGTTAAGTGATGGCAACATTGAGATTAATCTACTAGGTGAATACTATAATTTCACTCAGTAACCTAGAATAAATGTCAAGCCTGGAAGACAAAAGTGGCTCATCCTAGGACCCTGAAACTATATATATATATATATATATATGTAAAAACTTAGTTTTCTTGTCATGCTGAAACCCAGTGAGGCAGAATAACAAACATCAATGACCACTTTGGGATTTGAAGTCGCGTTTAAAAAAACACTGAATTGGAGCAGAGAAAGTAGAAGTAAATGGTTTAAAGTATAAATAGCCTCCATGTATTGTAGTTTTTGGTTAGATGACATTAGACACAGATGACAGTTGGTCACGGAGCTAAAGGAAAGAGTGAGAGGGAAAAGAAGGATGAAAGGAGAAGACAGTCATATTACAGACAGCCAGTTAATCTAGGTAAAACCCCTTTTTTTCCATTGTAAGACACTGTCTTTTAATTTGACACATATGCAGTCACCAAGCAGTTTCAGTGAGCTACTGTGAGGCTGCATTGTCTGACTGGTCTAGTCAAAGACTTTGCCTCATACTTTTCTCCATTTGACTTAAAAACCCACTGGTTCAGTTTGCTAGTCACGCACGGATGTTACTTCCTTCTTCAATCTGTCTTGCATCATTAGTTCCATGTACTATATTGCACATTTGCCTAGATCAACTAATGAATAACTAATGAATGGAAAAGTCAAGTCTGAAAACACCACCAAATGTTTTGTCTAATTGCCAGGAAAATCACTCATGCCAAATATCCCAAAACAACTTTTGGTTGTATTCATTTTCCTATTTTGCATACAGCTTACTGCATGACCATGTTTTGGGACCTACAGATGAGGTACACTTCATACATATCAACCTTTATTTAATCTTTCTAAACACTAGTGGCATCTTTTTCACTCGACTCTAAACTTATCCCAAGCATCAATCCCAATCCAACACAGCTGGAACCATAAATAGCAAACTGACTGTGTGCAAATTGCAAAATACGGAAAACGTAATTGAAGTAAATTGTCTTTAAGGAAGGGTGGGGTGCTAGCATGTAAATAGTTGGCAACTGGATTGCAAGCTAACCATGTAATCAACAACATATGATATTAGTATGATCTACAACCTACTAAAAGTGACGCACTTAATAAGCTGATATCCAATCCAAAGCTGAGCAGATTTACTTGTGTAAAATTCATATCAGATAAGTTACTAACAGCAGTGCAGCTTGTATTTATGTTAGGTTGGCCTGAAGTGTGTGAAAGGCCAGCTGCGGTGATGTTTGTGCGCAATTTTGGTTTCCTTTCTGTCTCTTCTCATGTAGTACATCCAATTGGTCCTGGTTAAAAGCAATACTCTAGCATGTCAACTAACATTGAATTGATAACAATGGATAGGTTCCTCTTATTACCCTTGGACTTGTTTGTGTTCTGTGGAGAAAGTTGGCCAAAATTCAGCTTTGTGCTGGTGGTCCTTCTGTGCTGCACGAAAATAAAGGAAACAGTACTGTAAGAATGACATTAAGTTAGCTTAATTGAGACAGCTCCACCCTAAGACCTCAAGTGTTATACTGGCCCTTTTAGCAGTCTGGACTAGAGAACAAAGCACTTAATAGACGCATGCTGAACCTTTCAGTCTTGAACTCACATAAACATATTATTTTAGAACTCAACTATCAGTGGAGACAGAGGCAGCAACCGGGCCGATGTCAGGGAAATGTCTTTAATGTTACTTAATTTCAATGCACTCTTGAGGCTCACAGTTTGAAAGAAGGGATTGCATGTTGAAAGCATTTCAGGGTGTGGTGTGCAATATAAGGAATTGAATGAGTTACAGCCAAAATTGAATATGGTAATTGAAATTTACGATATTTTCACAGTTTTTTCTTGAAAAACAAGTGTCATTACAATTCACTTCAACATTTACTTTTTAATTGTAATAAGTTCCAGGCCAGACTTTGCTGGTTTGCTGTTGCTATTTTCATTGTGGAGAACCACTGCTGTGTGAGAATTGCCCTCTAAAACAACAGACAGAAAATGGCACATCTCCAGGGATGCTTCTTGTTCTTCTGTGTGTGTGTGTGTGTGTGTGTGTGTGTGTGTGTCAGATCCCAATAAAAGATTCAGCCAAAAGGTCCCGGGTTGCAGAGTCTGTAAATGTGGTTCTCACGACTGAGGCTGGCTAAGATGGACTGGGTCAGTGAATTAATGGGAATTTGACTTTTTCTGATGTGAACTGGGGGAGTTTGAAGCTACATCAGTGACAAAGGTATTTAGTCTGATGGGGAAAGCAAAGGATACTCACCGTTTTTCAAAAATACCAAATGTCTCTTATACCTGCAGAGTTTTCTTCTAAATAGAAACACTACTTATTATTTCAGCTTCCCAAATAAGCTGGATGTAAAATCATGATTCATATAGGTATTAGTAATATAAAATTCACTTTCTATATACAAATTTAGAAGATCCATTGTGTATATATCTCCAATTTTTAAATAGTTTTAACTGTGTGGGACATGCTCATCTACACCTACCCTTTGCTCCAGATAGATGCATCTGATTGGTCAAACCTTGGTAACAAAGTTCAGTGGGTCTTTTGAAGGCCCATAAGAGACCTTGCGCTTTAGTCAGGTTCCTATTTGGAAGCGAAAAGTAAATATTGACCAGGGGATCAATATTTGGATCAGTTAGAGTCGCTGCCCTCCAAGTGTAACACGACACAACCTGATGAGACTATTTCATCACACTTGTTTTCTCTTTCCTTGTTTGAGGAAATTTTCCTTGATAAGGATGTTTTCAGAGTTGAACCTGACCACCACATCACATAGAACAGAATCTACCATTTCCAGCCCCCTTTGGTCCAGAAAATGTGTTGTAAAGGATTGAACATCATTCATATGCACCTAGAGTGACTTACGCAGCCTGTATGTTTGAGTCTTCTCAAGCTTGGCAATGGATACAAAGTATAAAATGAAGCAATATCAGACTGAAAGAGGGAAAAATGTAGAGATGAAGGCAATCAGGGTCACTGTTCCCTCCATGGCAAACACTGAAACCCCCTTGTAGAGAGTGTTATGTTGCAAAGCCTGCACATAAGTTGCCTTTTCAACTTCACTATTCTGGCAGTCCATATAGTGGTTAGCCCCGCTTTGATGACAGCAGGGAGTTCAACCATAAAAATTTCTTACTTATCGGCAAGGGATTGGTGGAATAAAACAGCAGGCCAGTCCCACTGACTGCACTGTTCACCTGCCAAATGGTTTGAGACTGTGTACAGTGGACTACACACATGTGGAGCGGGAGATCATAAAACAGGTCCTCCTCTGTGTCGACTTTATGCCGCAGCATAATCCGATTTAGTCTGGATTTTATGGGGGGTTAGAGAGTTGAGCAGAGTAGAGTGACATGCAGGCATTGTTTAACTCTGATGCCATGAATAAGTTTTTTTCTCCCCTATATTTGATATCCTGTGGGATTTTTTTTTTTTTGCCATGCCAGCAAAATTGCGAAGCCATGTCGGCGTGTTGGCCCACTTTGATCTGCAGATAAAATATCTGAAAATGTATTAGAAGGATTTGCACAGTGAAATATAGATGTTATTTATTAACTATCCCTAATCGTCTCAATTCACACAATCATCAGGTCAAAATGTAAGTTTGACCAGTTCTTTTCCATAAATAAATAATTTGAGATATTTCCGTCAGCTTCAGCTTTCCTTTGTGTTTAATGGAAATCATTGGTGAATAAACATTCGGCAATGTTATAATGAGCGTGTTATGACATTTGCATTTAGCCCAAATCACCACTGTGCATTGGTGTGGATTTGTTACATACATTAGCTTGGAGGATAATCCTCAGATAAAAACCAGTAAGCATCCATGAGCTATTTGACAGAACTCCAAGATCCAGTAACAACTGAGTTTTAAATAAATTTAAATGCCTTTTTCACATCTACGACTTTATTTTTGGATTCCATTTAATGTCTTGCCTCTCTTACAATGACTCACTTTTGAAGTAGTAAACATTTATAGGAGACACATCAAACTCTGTTTCTAGGTAATTTTCTCATCTGCACATACATCATCCTTTGTAGTCATCACATACATCTCTATGTCTAATGCACACCTTTCTTTTGTACCAGTGGAAAAAGTCCAATATGTTCCCACCACAAATCACTATGAGATGTTATCCTCTCGTAAAAAAGACGGTTGTGTTTCTTGCCTCAGGAGCCGTAGTAGTAGTAACAATAATAGAAGGCTGCACACTAGTCCCACCTCTGGGATTTCCAAGAATAAATGAGGTATAGTCTATTGATGTGATGATTCTTTGAAAAGCATGCAGTGTGGTCTTGGAAGGCTGCTATAATCAATTTTCAACGTAAGATACATCAAAAGCTCTTAAAGGATTGTCACCAGTTAAAAACTACTTTAGGTTGTTTTAAGATATAGAAAGCAGATAAAGTACTGAGTCATGGACGTGTCTCTGGAATGAAGTCAGTTTGTAGTTTTCAAAATTGATATAACTCCAGTTTGTGCAACGTGTTCTGTATATCTAGCCAACTGATGACTAAGGTTCAGCCTGAAGTGAAATTGCCATTTGGTTAAAACATTGTATCTATTGCTGAAGTGTTTTGTCTGAGTAACATTTTAAATTTTTCAATAACCCTGTCAACACTCAGTTTGAATCCCTGGCCTCAGCTAGAAGTTTTGCCACAGTGGAATCAGTTTGCAGTTCTGCATGCACCAAAGACCAAAAAGAATTACTGCTGCACTTCCACCTGTCAGATGCACTATTACTATTTTTCTAATCCTTAGGTGGAAAATACTTTCGTTCATTTACTGGATTGCCTTTTTTTTCTTACAATGCATGAAAGTACCTTTGGTTAATAAGTAAATCTGATTATTCTATAAACTCTGAGACATGTTCTGTTTCTCATATGCTTGGATTGAATTAAAATTAATACTCAGACCAAAAGCCTGAGTCATACTTTTGCAAATAAAGTAGTACATTTTTGCCCTGTTTCCTAGCAGGAAGAGCAAGTTAAGCAGAGGCAAGCAAAAAGAAAGCACAGTCAGGTGCACCTTGTAATGTGCTGAATGCCTCCCCCCTTAGTTCCGTTTTTCTACCTTTTCTCCTGCCCCCCCACTACCTCATTCCTGTCACTGCTTGTCTGGATGCGTCTGACTCCAGAGAGTCCAGCTGTTTGCGCCCTCCCAAGTAGTATTTCAGCATTTTATGACTGCTATTTGCACCTCGTAGAACTCAGTGTGTAATCTGATGACTTTGGCTATTTAGAAAAGGCACCAGTGTGACCTATTCTCTCAATATCGTGGCTTTGCATACACATATGCGCTGTTTTGTATAAGGCCGCACAGGCTTCACAGACTGAAGACATTATAGAAGCAGAATCTGTAGGATTTGCTTGCTGCTGTGGATCCAAGTTGCTTTGTTTAAGGCTGTGTTATACGCACAATATACAAAATTATTTTAAAATTACACAATCTGCTAACACAAGTTTATTACAATGGATTTGAATATCTTATTCATAAAGAACATAAAGATAGGTACAGATTTTTAAAGAAATGAGGCGCATTAATTTATCTTGAGGAGAAACAAACATATGGCTCATGTTACAGTATGTTGAGACTACAAACACAAGCCAAACTATAGCTCATGTCTAGCTCAGCTTTGCATCAAAAACATTTTTAAAAGATTTTTATGTGAAGACCACACAAAAATGACAGATGAAAGATGAAATGACATCTTCAATAAATAAACTAAAATTGGCACATAAATTTGAAAAATGGCATGGAAAATTGGAAACAATCATCTAATATGTACTCTGATTACATACAGTATATGCAGATGAGCAGTGAAGACAATGTTTACATTTGATTTTGCTGAACGATCCTGGTATTAGAATCTCATTTAAGACCTCCTTGGCCTATTTGATCATAATTCCACATGTATCTCATTTGCACCAATGTGACAACTACATAAACATCAAAATCTCAGCATCAGTGCTCCAAAGATGGACCATAGTCACCATAGAATATAATATATGTCTGTGATGCTGACTGGGAAGATGTTCTTGCTTGTTGACTTTGACTGAGGCGGCATCATTCCCTCTGCAAGATTCTACTCATCTTCATACATAGCAACATCACCATTTGAACAGTGTAGTGCACTATTCAAAAGTAAAAGTGAAGCCTTGACTGAAAATGTCTGACAACCCTCCAATTGAATGTCAACCAGCTAAATATGTCAACACCAGACTACTATTTTAACGTATCAGAACATGACAGTTTCTGTAACGACTCCAGGTGGAAGACCCACAATTGTCTAGTTCCACCATGGATTCTCATCTTTATCTGTCCCATTTCATTAAACTGCCATTGGTAAGTGCTGGCCAGAAATAAAGCCAATAATGGCAAATGACAGAAAAGAACCATATTTCTGACCGCTGGCAGGCTACAGTGGAAGGTGGTAATGCATTAGTAAAGATCTCTCTCTTTTCTCTTTTTCTCAATAATTGATCCTGCTCCCACTCACTCCCCAAAGCAGACTGCTGTGTTGCATCAAAGTCAATTGCCCATAGTCAGAATTAGAAGTAATGTTTGTCCTGGATTCCCAGGCTTTTTCAGGGATTTTAAAACAGAGCATAGAAATAACAGTGATCATAAGTTGCTGATGTAGCAAAATGTGCACCGTCTGAGGAATTCATTATAAAGCATTGTTTTCTATAAATGTGTATTTTCAAAGAGGCCTAAAAGATTGTAATCACCATAATAAGTACAGGCCAAAACAGCACGTATCCGGCTGTGAATATGTCTCTGAATATATTTCCTCATTGCTGTTTGTGGTTATTGTTTGTCTGTCAAACACCACTAACTGTAGGGTGGGAAACAATCATTATCTGCCACAAAACCACCTGTAAACAGCAACCGCTCCCCACTGTGTTGTAGTGAGGGCATAAAACTTAACCGTGGGATTTCAACAAGCACACCCCGCATTTGACCATGAGCTCCTGTGACAGCGTAACATGTCAGGAGTCACACAGATGCATGGATTAGTTCTGAAGTCTCTGTTTTCGTGTTTGCTGCAAACTGTCAGTCATAATAAGGACACAAGCCACTACGCCAGTTTAGCCGCTGTGGAACTAATGATGCACAATCACGAAATGACTGCATGATAGCTTTCTTTTCCACAGTACGTGATGAAAACTGTAAACTGTACAGTCACAACGGTCACAGCGGGCACATCTGTATTGGCCGGTCTTCATATGTACTGAGTTCACAATTTTCTAATTCACTGCATAATGCACTAACTGTATTTTCCAGGGACTCTCTCACTCTAGTTTCCTGATCTGTGGTTAATAGGCTGGCAGAGATTGAAGCCCAGTTTTGTAAGTGATGATGAAACAGGGGAAATCATTGCAGAAAATCATTAAAGCAACATCAAAAAGCAAATTCTTCTTCTGAAAAATTGGAACAAGTGACACTCCTACTTAAATGAAGATCTGGACAGACAGATCTGAGCACACACACATTAGTCGCACATGTGCAATTGCTCTCTTTGAAACTTCCAAAGACAGCCCCTGCCTCACCACTGCCACTGTTTCAGACTGATCCTTTCAGCCAGCAGAAAGGCAGCAGCGATGAAGGACCTCACACTCCACTCACAGCACATTTTGAAAAAACAAAAGGACACTGCAGTCAATTAGATGTATTTTAGGGAAAATGCTATTACTGCCAAGTGCAGTTATAGTCCAAGCACTATGTGCCAGTTGACTGTCAACACAGATGTGGTGGGTGTTTGAAAAGACAGAGAGAGACAAAAAAAAGAAAAAGAGGCACAGAGAAAGAGAAAATTATCTCCAAGTGTCTGAGTTGGCTGTGTTGATAGAAATTTATTGAAAATGGAAGATGAGACATGAAAAAGTGTCTCCCAAAGAGACTGAAACAGAGATAGAGAATAATGCTAACCGAGGCTTTAAAAGTTTACAATGGGTTTCCCTGAACATGTCTCCTGAAATCAAAAACATGACACCCTATTTGTAAGTTTCGGTGTCACAGCACAGCCAACGTTTGTATTAACAGCCGTATATGTAAAACAAAAAGCTCAGGATGAATATTCAACCAAACCAGCTAACTTTGCAATAGCAATTCACAACTCCGATCAGTCCTAAACACAGTGATGTTTTATTGAAGCTGTTGTCAAAATGTTTGTTGTCAAACATTCACCACTGCCCGTAAAAATAAAACTAAAATGTGGCCCTCACCCTAGCATGACCCTAAAAATAAGTAGCTTCGAAAACAAATCAATCTCATGAGAGCATCCTCTGGTGCTGTTTTTGTGTGCAACTTTTCTAATACATCTGACTGACTAAACCTTGAACGCCTCCAGTGTGCACATTGTTTAGGAGAGAGATGCCACCGCCTTTCATCCTCACGCCAGCCCTTTTGTTTGAAAGCCTAGCCGACCAAGTCTTATTTAGATTTTCCTGCGATGACATCTGACCTTGAACGGCAAAGCAGATGTTAAACATGAAGAAACATGGCCAGTAATTGAGGTTTTGGGGTGGGGGGGACAGGGGGTTCAGGTTCACAGTGACCTATGAGTCAAATCTCGACTAATTGGTGACAGAGACAGAATGGGTAGCTAAGCGAATAGCTGAAGATGGTTATTGAGGTTTTTTTTTTCTTTGTGATATATGACTATACCCCTTTAGGCTGCTCTTCAGTGAGGGAGAATGAGTCAGCTGTTGAAGAGTCAGATATTAATTATTAAAGATGTAGTCTACAGGTCAGAACAAGTTCATGTAAAAATAAAGGCAAATGTTATGTTTTTTACAAAATACAGTTTGATGTCAACCCCAAACTGATATAATTGTGATTTTTTTTTTTTTTTTGTTGTTTTTTGGTCTCATACCTCGAGTGTGTTAACCCAACAGATCACTGCTGTAAAGCTAATGTAACTGTCTGATTTAACTCTAGTCAGGTTTGATCAGAACGCAGGATGCAGACTACTTCCTGCGACCTGTGTCCATGAGAATGGCCCAGAGAGAGAACTTCACAGCACCCTCCAGTCACCAGCCGCATATCCTCTACAAGAGTGTCCCTCAGACAGAGTGGAGAGGTCATCAGTCACGCGTGCATTGGAGGCGATCCACAGATTCAGCCTCTCAGAAATCACATCAACATTTTGTCACAAAGAGATCGGCAAATTCACAGACAGGCTCCACCTACATGGCTGTTAGTGAAGGAGATCATCACAGGAGTCAACAAAAACAGCATCGGTCTCACGATGGCAGCTATGGCAACAACAGCAGTCGTGGCCAAAAGATAGAGCATCATGGCAGTAGTCATCACAGCAGCAGCCATCGCACTGACAACGACTACAGACACGGGGTGCAGCAGAGGCAACACTTCTGCGGGAGACGGAAGAAATGTATGTAAGGGCAATTTATCATTCTGGTCCACATGTAACATTAGAAGCAGCATTAGAACAATCATACACTGCTGCTTCATGATGAGGTGCATGAAATACTGCTGCAACGTCTTCACACAAATGTTGAATAATCAGGGAGATAGAGTGCACTGTAAGTGACACAAATTTCATTAGTTTTGTGTTTGACTTCTACAAATTGGTCAACATTTGACACTTAGAGGAGAACGTTCCCACCTAGACATACTTATCGCATTACATATTTTAGGCACTGTCATAATAGAAATGTTAAATATCAAGGTCTAACTAAATTAGTGGTTTGAACTCAGAGAGGTTAAAACACACTTTGAGGAACTGTCACACCACTTCCAATTTCACAAAGAAAAAGAAAAAGGCTGACATATGATAATTTCTTTGTTGACATTTTCGGTTAACTCTGTTAGCGGCCAGCCTCACAGGGTTGCGGCTGCTTACAGTACTGGGAACAGAGAGATGTGTCTCCAACAGAATATTTTCCTGCATTAATTTTAATTGATGTGAATGCTAGTATCACCATGTGAGTGCAGAAACCATCAAGAGCAAAGACTGCAGTGTTGTATTGTGTCTCCTCTTACGCTTCACCGCTGTGTGGAACGATGTTTCAGGTGGCACTTAATTCATCATTAGCCCATCATTAGCCCATCATTAGTCCAAGAGAAAAGCAACAAGATGACTTAGTCAAAAAACACTCCGCAGTCAGAATGTCACTAATGTTTTGCAACCAGAGGAGGTTTTGGATTTGTATTTCACATGATGGCACGTTACCTCTGAACAAGGTTATCACTGTTTACATCTATCACTTTTTCTTCGGTTGAATTCGCTGGTGATTTCACCTGTGAAGGGTTATGGGAAATGTTCGATAATCACTTTACGCTGTCACTAATGTTTGCTCTCAAGAAATTACCACAAGATCAGTTAACATTGCTGGTGTCACGGGGGTCACTTGAAAGCGAGACGGCAGGGATTGGACTGGTACCACCGCCATTACCCTGCAGAACCCCAGCTGTCTGTCCCGTGTGAAAACACACAGATGTTTACATTCCAACAGGGTGACATCACTGGACACCTGTGTAATGTCTCAGTCAAAAAGGCTCACCTGCCTTCCCCCTATATAAGCAACCCTTCGAACCTTTATAGTTTATCACACCCAGGCAGTGATAGGTGAAAGTTTTGATAACTTAAAAACATGGCAGTGGAGATTAGAGATGATAATGTGAACGCCACAATGGTTTTTAGGCTTTGTTTTCCTCTGACTGGTGTGTACTGTTGACTTTGTGTCATAGTGTAGAACTGACTCTAGATTGTTCCCAGAGGTGGCCGAGCCTCAGAAGGAGAGTTAAAACCAGGGAAGAGCTGGGCATTTGTCAAGATTCACTCTGTATTCATCACGAGTAACATGTTCATCTTCACGAATAAGTCTGCACAATCAGCTTGTTTTTATTGCAGTTTACATTATCAATTTTACAGAGCTGCCCTTAAGAAGAAAAGCTTTCAATGACAGAGACATAATTTTGGAAACCTTCAAAAAATGTAATCAACATAGTTTGGATTGAAACAGTGACAGCTGACAGTTTTTGAATAGCTGTTACTTAGTCATCAATCCTCTTTGTCTGCCATTATCTCACCATCCGCCTTTGCCTTATGATTACAGAATATGAAACTGCTCAGAGATCTCGTTAAGGGCTAAGCTGACAGCCCTTAGAATGTAAAACCTTCGTAAAACAGTTGCACAGCTCGAAAGTTTGACTTGCTGTAGGTGCTGCAGATGCACAGTACATCACATTCTGTGGTTTCACACTTTACTTAATGGTAGCATAACACTGAGACTGCCAGAGTCAACAACAGAAAGCAAGCTCAGTTTGCATTTTATCCATGACATAAGGTCATGTAAGAAAGAGTATAGTTAATCATTCAGAATGGCTGTCAGCTAGTTGCCAGAATCACTGGTTAACACTCACAAGCAAAGGTGGCCATTTGCCTTGTGGCTGTGGGTTCATTTCAAATCTTGTGCAACACACAGTATGATCAGTTGTGGGACGGAAGGATTGTATATTTGTAATGGACATTATAACTACTATTAAATTGTTATTGTAAGCACTATTGTTTTTTCGCCCATAAATCACTTATAACGCACTATCCCACAGTTTGTTCCTAATTATGTTGACATTGCAGCCATGTGTCACGTAGCCTGCACTCAGTTTGATCACTTATTACTGCTTAGATTTGTTTAAAAGAGGTTAATTTAACTGATCTTCATTTGTCTCTCTCCATCTGTCTTTCCAGACATGCCCAAACCTCCTGAAGAGGACGTATTTATCCTCCCAGATGAGTACAAGTTTATCCCAAGGAACAAAAGGGCAGTGCTGATGAAAAAGCAATCCAGTCAGAAGCTCAATGTGGAGACGCTGGTGGTGGTGGACAGGAAGATGATGGATAACCACGGCCATGAAAACATAACCACATATGTTCTGACTGTGCTTAATATGGTAAGAGAAACCTCTTCACAATTTTACACACCAGTGTAAAATGGTAACTATCACATTATCATTGGGAGCATACCAGCATGTTGTGAAGGGTTTGTTTACCAGCTGCACCATGTGTTCCAGCAATATGTAAGAATTAACATCAGTAACACACAGCACAACAAATGTATGCTGGCATGTCTCATCACATTAAATAAAGTTGCTGACTACGTATTTGTTTTAATACATTTGCCACAGATTAGATTTAGTGACTGGACACCCTCGTCTTCCATCCTCGCTTATTAGGAGGAGGACATTTAAAAACAGGAAACTGATATCTAAGTGAGATCATTGCAGTGGATCACAGTGACCCCCGTCCCTCTCAGCTGATCTGTGAGCAAATTCTGTCACGCTGGTTTTGCTACTTAGTGACTGACTGACAAATCCAAAGATAATCCATCTATTTTGAAAACATCGTTCCCTCTAGTAGAAACCAAGCCGGAGTAGTCACAGCCTGCCTCTCAGGAGTCACCTGAATGCAGTATGGAGTTTCACAGAAAACGCCCAACCCACTCACCCACCTGCCAGCTCTCATGCGTCCCAGAAAAGCTTATTTAATATGTGTTGAAAATAAAATCTCATGTGCAGCAGTAGATTTATGTTTTCTACATTCGAAAACATTTTGTAATTGCATATTTAAAACGCACACTCCAAATTATGTACCACAAAACACTGAAGCTCTATGGAAACTGGTGTGATTGTTTCTTTTATGAGGCAGTTAAAAACACAGTGATTCACTGTATCTGTTAAAGTGTGTAAGTCTGAAACTCTATCAAACACTGGTGTTCCAGGATGTCTTAGTTTGTCTGAGTGGTTTTGATTGCCTCTTTGACCTCAGAGCTTTTGCTTGAATTCACAAACCACAGCCGTGTGTCTTTAATGAGTCAGTGCAGACGAAGACCAAACATCAGGAACATCAGGAATGCATGAGAGTTTTCTGAAAAAATGCTTTGTGGCACCTGGGTTTTTCATATGGAAGGGGCGAAGCGAATGATCAGGAGGCTGATTTTAAACCCCTGACTGTTATGATTGAATATCTGTGTGTGTACAAAAAGCTAAAGTGGAAACAGCAGTTATTTGCTATGATATCCTCAAAAAACGTATTTCTCCAGGAATGAAAAAGTGTGTGGTCTGATTGACTTAGACCTTTCCAAAATGTGGAATAGTCCCCACACAGAAAGCATATCTCAAAATATCAACCACAATTATTTCAGAATTTCATTATTGATCATGAGGAAGATTTTATTAGATGCATGCTTTGATGAATGCATGTCAGAGGGATGCTCCAGTTAGTATTTTGGAGACAGTACACAACATTAGCCTGTTTAAGCACTTTTTGTGTGGCTTTATATTTGTAGACTCTAAAAAGCATATCAGATAACAGAAAAAAACACTTCATCCTGACATCACCAAGCTCTCCTAATCTCTTTGAAAATCTCAATGCTCACTAGGTTTAACTGGATAAGAAAGAACCAGCTGAGCTTGTCTGTTGCCAAGTCTTTAACTATTGTTAGTCATTTTAGATAGATGTTAAGCTGTTTTGTATCAATGTGACAGAACCTTCACTGATGAATGGGCTGTAAGAAAAGCAGTTTCTAAATAATGAAGACACCAATGTGCAGCACTATCTTTTTCTGTGTATTCTAGGTCTCCAGTCTCTTCAAAGACGGTACAATAGGAGGGAACATCAACATAGCTATAGTAGGTCTTGTGCTTCTGGATGAAGAACAGGTGAGTATTTCAAAGCCTGTCTGCAGTGTCAGGTGGAATATTCACATGCGCAAGAATCTAAGTTCTCAAACAACACAGATTGATGGCAACTGTGGGGTTTGAAGATTTGTCACAGAGAGCATTTTGAATCCATTCTTGTTGAAGAAACCCAAAGAAAACCAATAACAGTGTGTCTCCTCATTCTAAGCCCCCTGACCTTTGCAAGTCTGTTTATTTGTTTTTCTGCCTGAAAGTCCAGATCCCTTAAGCCGGAGAGATTTTCCCGGGGTCGTTCCAACAACTAAGGACTTTAACAGTGGTTAATTATGGGGTATACATTTCCTCGCATGTTTGTCAAATTCAGGAGGGAAATTCTTCTAGTGAGCAGGAGATCGAAAGACAGGCTGAGAAAAAAGAAACAGAGAGGATTGGAACAGGTGGAGTACTGTGAAGTTTAATGCAGTTCACAGTCAAAGATTGCGGTGTCTACTCATTGTAGATTTATCAGTGTACCTTCTTACATTGACCAGTTGCCTTTGACATATATTGAATGTGTCTGATATACAGCTGGTCTTATATCTTGGTAAATCTTGGTAAATCATTAGGAAAAGAGCTGGCATTTGAGGAGAGAATAAAGAGGCAGAGGAAGTTAATACCTTTTAATTTGACTGACATTTCTGTAAAATAAATCCAAAACACTGTCTGCTTACAGCATCTTCCCACAAAGACAACATTGTCTCTCTTTCTGCCTCCTTTTATCTGATATATCTCACAAGGATGGCTTGGTGATCAACCACCATGCAGACCACACGCTGAACAGCTTCTGCCACTGGCAGTCTACTCTGGGAGGAAGAGAGGGGCGCCGTCATGACCATGCCATCCTTCTCACAGGACTCGATATCTGCTCGTGGAAGAATGAGCCCTGTGATACTCTTGGTGCGTCTTGATGCCTCCCCTCATTTTCCATGTAATGGTTAAAAATGGAGAGGCAGATTCTCTAGTAACAATATCCGAATAGTTGTAATTTGAAATGCTTTGGATATTTTATATGAATATGTCAGTTATTTTGACAAAATCTCACTCTGTCACACGGTGTGGCTCTGAATCTTAGGAGGAAAACCAGATGTTAAAAAGATCAGAAGCTTTGAGATCTTCTCTACCCCCTCAGGATTACATATCTATGTAGTGATATGGAATAACTTAATGTGATATCAAGTTTAACATCAGATGAAAAACAAATGATTCTTCTACATCTTGACTTGGCGTTTTAAACTTTTACAATTACAATTTACAGCAGTTCATTCACATGATGAAGATCAGTAAAAAAAAAAAAATAATAATAATAATAAAAATGCAGACATGCAAAACCAGAGGAACATGAATTATCAAAAAATTGTATGGTGATGAGCTACTTTACTCTCTCTCACACACACACACACACACACACACACACATACATGGATACAAACTATCATTGTGAGACAGCTTGTTTGTCCTAATGGCAATGCAAACACATTGTTTCCTTCCACACTGTGAGAAAAAAAAGTTTTTGTGTCCCTAACATACACACACACAACCTTCAAATCTTCAAACCCTAGTTTTAAGGTTTGACTTCAAAGTGTCGAAACTAACATTAGTCCCAGTCGCTGTTAACAGTTCAAAGGTGAGTGAGTGTGTGTGTGTGCGCATTTGTCAGTATGTGTGCTTGCAAAAAATAGTTAGTTCTCACCAATTCCCAAAGGTGTGACGCATATTAGTGCAGTCATCAGTCCACATGTAACACAGTTTATGAGCGTAACTGTTACCCTATCCCTCAATGTTTTCCTCCATATTTCAAAACCCGTACATAAAATCAACGATCTACCTCTTTTCTGACAGAAAAAAAAGCAACTAAATGGCAGTTCTCACAGTCAATCTGCTTGCTAATGTTTAGGTATGTTATTAACATTAGTTATGCGCATAATAACATTACTGTAGGAGTTTTGTACTCTATAGCAAATGACTTACAGTCATAAAATAGCAAAACACAAGGTTAAATTCTCCCTGAGGCAGCAAGACTAAAACATTAAACAAGCCCCCCCTGAGTATTATCCATTTTGATTCAGAGCCAGGGGTGCCGTGTGTGAGGACAGACAAAAAGAGAGAGGCGTAAAGGGAGCTGAATAGTAAAAGGGAATTTAAAATGAAAGAAGGATTTAGAAAAAGAAGTGAAGACAGAGAAAGAATGTTCTTAAATGCACTTAAAAAGGTATCAAGGGTCTGGGGAATCTTCCCACTGAGTCTCATATTTTAACATATGGAGGGATTTGAACACAGCTGAAGTGCGTCTGATATTTTTTTTCTCAATGCAATCCAGAACCAGCCCTGATAAGAATATGTTTTGTGCTTCCTGTCTTAAAGCGTCTCATCTGTGGCAATGCATTGCACATTGGAAAAAAGTTCAATAGGTTATCTGGAGTAAATACAGTGGTCATTGTTATCAATTTTGCAGGTTTTGCTCCAATTAGTGGGATGTGCAGCAAGTACCGGAGTTGTACCATTAATGAAGACACAGGCCTGGGTCTGGCATTCACCATCGCCCATGAATCTGGACACAAGTAAGGTCATCCCTCTCCAAGTCTCATGATGCATCATGTCAGCACATTTTGGAAAATATATAAAATAAAATATAATATATCTAAAAATATGTTGCTGCTGAGTTGTAATGAACATTTAAAATATAGCATATATATAGCGTATGATTTTAGTACGGACAGTGACAATCTTTTATGTATATGTGCAAATTTTTACAGGCTTTTGATGAGATTTTAACCCTTCAATTAATCTGTAGTAGTAGTAAAGTTTCTTGTTCACCCTTTCAACAAACACAGTTCTACGTTACAGCTGGTCTTTTACTGTTCATACAATATAAAAATGTGCAATCAGTGTGGAGCACAGTCGCCATAACGTGCGCAAGATAAATCTTTTTCCCCTTTTTCAATCCCACAGTTTTGGAATGGTCCATGATGGGGAGGGCAACGTCTGTAAGAAGTCAGAAGGCAACATCATGTCTCCCACATTAGCGGGTCACAATGGCATCTTCTCCTGGTCTGCCTGCAGCCGCCAATACCTCAGTCGCTTCCTCAAGTAAGCTCCCATATTTTAGCGTTACTGTTGTGTCTTTATTGTGGTGAAACAATCCTGGGAGAGTTGATTTAAGAAGCACTTATTGTTATTACAGACATTTATGGGTGGCACTGCTTGAACAGTCTTCAGTTTTCAGAACACAAGCTACATCACATCCATATGGCAAACTCAATGAGTAATGAACAAATCTTCATTCCAGCTTTTGTTAAGTGCTCATGAGGCAAAAAAGGCAAAAGTATAAAGCACTATATTAGTTTATAAAAGAGAATTATTAAAACAAAAGCCCCCCTCGGCTATTGCCACTTTCAAGATGCATTGTGTTTGTATTATTCAACATGTGTTAGTGATAGATGAACACGTGTGGCAAAAAAAAAAAAAAAAAAACTTGTCAACTGCAGATGCATCAGTTTCAAATTCTACTGTGATCCAAAGAGTGCCAAGTGAAATACTGCACTTATGTTGGAATGATTAAAGGAGTTGCTTTGCTTTTTTTTTTTTTTTTTTTTTTCGCAAAAGCAAACAGGCCTACAGAATATATGCATGCAAGAGGCTGAAATGTATAAATATACAAAACATTAAGTTAAGTGATGTGGTGCAGCTACTCTTCTGTAAGTGCTGTTATACAGGCTGCATATGTCATTGTTAGGGTGCATGTGACTGAAAGTGTGTGAGACAGGACTTTTTGTGTGTGTTTATGCAATAACTCAATTTTCATGGATGCAGCCTGCTCACCCAAGTGAAAAACAAGCATCATGGACATAGCGTCCATGTGTCTGGCTGGTCTTCTATGTGTGTGTGTGTGTGTGTGTGTGTGTGTGTGTGTGTGTGTGTGTGTGTGTGTGTGTGTGTGTGTGTGTGTGTGTGTACTTGAAACCAGATAGCACCACATCTAGTGCCCTCCACTAAATTTACCAGTGTGTTAACTGAACTGTCAGGCCTTCCCTCTCAGAGTGGTGGAGACAGACAGTGTATTTCCTCGCTGAGTTATTAGAGCTGGAGTGACCTCACCCTTGTTAGGCCTGTCAGCCTTATATTAAACTCCCATCACCCCCTGAGGCCATGTGGAGGGGATCTCTGCACCACTGGGCCAACCAAAGTTCCTCCTCCTGTATAATCACCAAATGATAACAAAAAAAGGGGTGTACATTTTCCTAATTGTAATCAACAGAATGTTATCATAGATTAATGTTTTTGGCAAAATGTGAACTTTTAAGTCAAGTTAGTCTTGTAGATATCTCCAAATTAATTTTCTGTGGAGGGGAGCTTTGTGTCAGCCAACAGTCCTCTGTTTCTCAGTCACTCTAAATCTGCCTCTCCTCTGCACCAACACTGTATCTATGGGCAGATACTTTATCTCAGCTCTGTCATTCCTAAAATGGATGGACAACTTTCATGGCCATAGAAACAAAATCCCCTTAAAAAACCACTTACAGTTGTTTTAGTTTGTATCAGGGAAAGGCACAAGAAATTCAGCGATACATGGAAGCTACAAAATTCTCCTATTTCTTTTCCCAGAGTTGAACATCTCTTAAAGGACAGTTTGGCTCACTGGACATCTTAAAACTAACATCACTTTGTCTCTTATAAAAGTGCTTGTCTTGTCACTCTTTAGGAAATATATGTTTTTGCTGAGAGTTAGAAGGAGAGGGCTGATAACACTGTCAAATCTGAATGATATTCAGCTTCGCTTACATTTACCATAAAGACTGGACACTTGGAAGAAACCGTGGCTCTTAGCTTTTACACAAATCTATACAAAAAAACAGTCAGGCGCACAACCTCTTATAAAAGACAGAAAACTGTCAACTTTAAAAGTTACACTTAACTGTTACCTGAGGACGGAGCCAGACTAGCTAATTTTCCCTGTGTGTTTATAAGCAAACCATTTGCCTGATGCTGCTTCATGTAGCTGAAGTCTTGAGGGTGCAATTGATCTTCTTGTCTGACTTTGAGCAAAATGCTAAACTGGTCCATTAAATACTATTTTGGTGAATGTCTTAACTGCCAGAGGTGATGACAAATTTAGGATGACTTTTCAAGTTGTCAGCCTCAGAAGTGATTATACTGAATATAGAATATAATGATTCAGGTGAGAATCTGTCCGTAACCATTGCTCATCATGCCACTCTTGTCATTTGCATACATCATGAAGAATTTAAAGACTTTTGCCACATAACTTTGTGTTTGATGTACCAGCATACAATGGGTGATTGAAAATGCCTGGCAATTTTTGTTTATCTGGAAGATGTGAGTCAGAAGACCTGCAGGGAATCTGAGAAGAAGAAGAAGAAGAATGGTTGCTTTTCAGACCCTTTTTTCAGACCCCCCCCCCTTTTTTTTTTTTTTAATTCCTTTTATTTCTTTCTGGCAGATGATAATCTTGTGGTGCACAGTGCTTACAGCTGTGGAAAAAAATTATTTCTACATTGGCCATGTAATTTTATGTGTGAGTGAGGCCCTGCATGCACGGGCTATATGCTTACGCACCAGTCTCACTTATCCACCTGTCGATGTATGCACACTGTAAATATAATGCATTTTCCAGAAACTTTATCATATGAATAATGTACAATATCAGAAAAATTGCACTTACAGAACAGCTATTGTTCTCTGTAGACACATAGGACCCATAAAGTGATGGAAGATCTCATATGCGCACACGTGCACACATACAGACACACACAGTCGAATACTCTGCTAAAACAATCAGGACCACTCACTAGCACGTTGAATCATTCCAACATATTCTGCCTTTTCATGCTCTTTCCACCATATTTTTGTATTATATTCCCCCTGCCTGCAGTGTTTAAGCAGTAAAACATCTCTGTATAGTAACCAGTGATATCAGTTGACATTGGAAACCCCCGCTGTTGTTAGGATATGAGTGATATAGGCAAGTTTTTTTTTGTGTGTGTGTGTGTGTGTGTGTGTGTGCTTTTTTTTTTATGTCTGTCATAATTGAGCGTCTGATACATTAATACCATTACTCTCAAGGTTTGAGTTTGGCAACTTGTTTTGTGTTCATGGAAACATTTTATGGTACTCTCCAAAGTGAGGAACAATGGAATACATGGACTGATGCTCTCCCTCCTGGATTTTCTGTGAGCACAACAGGGAGCCTCATTTACCTGCTTAATGAAGCATAACACAGAATCACATGTCTGCTTGAATGGTCACATCTGCATGTGCTCTGTGTGTTACCAAATTCTTTTTAATATTGATAATTATTTGTACCTCTTCCCCTTCTGCCCACTCCCTCATCCTTCTTCATCATGGGTCCTTTCTTTTCACTTTTACGCTCCTCTCTTCTCCCCCAGTTCTGCCCAGGCTCTGTGCTTATCAGATGAACCCAGAGCAGTCAAGGAGTATCCATACCCTGAGAAGCTGCCTGGCGAGCTGTACGATGCAGATACACAGTGCAAATGGCAGTTTGGGGAGAAGGCCAAACTCTGCACCCTCGATTTTAAGAAGGTAATATAGATTTTGACTCAATAATGCCATTCCATGCAGATTCAGAAATCCGTTTAAAATTCTGTGGCACAATTGTCTCAAAGTTTTTCTCAACACACTATTTGAAACCTGGGTACATTTTATAAAAAAAACTGATGGCAATTGTTTCCTTGGAAAACAAAAGGAGTTAGAGGAAAAAAGAAAAAAACAGAAAGGAAAAGACACAATGCATATAGGGTTGCATGCCCTTGTGCACAACACACACACACACACACACACACACACACACTTGCTCTCTCACATGCATATACAGACTGTGAATTATAATCCTATCCATGAAATGCTCACAGGGTTGGATGACTAAACATACACAGAGTTGCCAATGGGAATCTCTCCTTGTTGCTCTCTCATTGTCTCATTAGTGCTGATGTTGCTGTTCGAGATACCCTGCTTAGGATTTAGTTACTTCATTTCATCATTTTATGATGCTTTAAAGATGTTGCTGGTGATCCAGCATCAAACATCATACTCTCCCTATGAATCCAAGACGCACCCAACCCCCCACAAAAGGAGTCATTAGATATTTATTAGTTTTTCTTGCGGCACTTGCACTTTGACAGCAGTAAAATCACATGGTCATGGCCAGACGACCAGTAGAATAAAGGGGGTGTCAACATCATTTGCCCACACTCCACAACCTCCAACTATCACAGCAAGACAGCTTAGTAATATATATATATATATATATATATATATATATATATACTTTGAGATTTTGGTCCAGTTTTCCTGTGTCAAAATACATCTTTAATGCCCTCAATGTTTCAGTTAAAATGTTTAGGATATTCTCAAAAACATCAATTTAATTAAGTTCTAAGCACATAAAGGTGTGTTGGAGTTCAGTGTGGATGGTTTAACAAAGGTCACAGGCTTCCATGAAGTTAGAAAATGAGGCTCCATGAAGCTTAGAGATTATTATCTGATCCCATGATATTGACACATGCTATCCTCCTTACCTTACCCATCTAAGCATTGACATAATCATGCATTTTTTTCCCTGTTTTCAAACTGTCTCTACTCATGCACCTGGTAGCAGCAAGGTGCGCAGGCACAAAAATCCCCAAGCAACCCTCACTGTCTTTCCAGACACTTGTTATTCATAAAAAACACTCAGCTTAGTATCAGCCTCTGTGGTGCAATTCATTGTGTAATGAAATCATATTTTGTGAAACTTTTTGGCAGGCGTTGTCAAGATAAAGTACCAGTGGAGTAGCCAAACGGTACTCTCAAAGGTGTTTGTGGTCAGATAAAGCTGGGTTACCCCAGCAAACGAAAAAAAAAAAAAATATGAATGCATGGGTGTTTTTCTCTTTTTCTCTTTAACTCACGCTATATCTCACTCTGTGCATTACCTCTCACTATCTCTCCTCGTCTGCTCCTTCTATTGTTCGCTCTCTCTCTCTCTCTCTCTCTCTCTCTCTCTCTTTTTCTCTCGAATATTTTTACTGCTACAAAAGGCCTGAGCAAGCAAAACAGCCAGACAAACAGACCACGGGATGGATTCCATGAAAAATCCTGGCAGCTACAAGCTGAGGCCGAGGTGCCTGTCAACATCTGCACTGAGTTGTCAAAATCTGATATAGTCATTGGGACAGTGATAGAACTGCTGTGAAAATGTAGCAGACCATGTTTCGCATACAGGGAAACCACCCAGTACTCCCATCTGAATCTTTTAGACTACTGCAGAGAAGCACAGCCATGACATCATGTAAGTTTGGTAAGACAGTTGTTCCCTATTAATGCACGTAAATGCAGGGGACTGTTTCTATGCCTTTATTATTAAAATATTCGTGCAGTCATTCTGCAACAGAAACAATTGACACGCATATTTTGCTCTTCCAGGTGTGGTGTGTTGCTTGTGGAACAATGCTTTGCAACAACTGGACCAAATTTCATGTATTTTCTTTTCTTTTTTTTCCAAAATGTTGTTATCCTAGCTACTGAAGCATAAATATTTTGGAGATACAAGGTCGCTGCACACTGATAGCACGCCAGGAGATCATTATTAAGACAATCCCTCGTCCCCAACTTTCCATCAACATGTTTTAATAGCCCTCAAGAGGCAATATAACAATGTTATCATAATTTATTGTTCTTCCCATTGCTGGCTTTGTTTACAGATGTTTTGAGTAGGATCCTGAACGTCTCACTTCTGAATTTTGGAGAAAAAGAGCATGTTAGCAGTGCCATGTGACTTACCCTCCCTCTCATGTTGTCCCAGGATATCTGCAAGGCTCTGTGGTGCCACCGAGTTGGGAGGAAGTGTGAGACCAAATTCATGCCAGCTGCAGAAGGCTCTGCCTGTGGCCCTGATATGGTGATTTAACACGTGTTTTTCCTGTGTTTGTGTGTGTATCTGCGGGTGGGTGATACCCTCACAAGATTTGTGACCTCAAGTAGTGGTACCTCATGACTGCCATGAGCGCCCATTCACTTTTATTCTACTGTTTTTATAAACTTTGATACAATCAAAGTAGTCGGACCAGCAGCGTTCCCAACAGCCTCATTCCCAATCTTTTCAGGAGGTCGAGTTGCTTTTGATCACACCCTTAGACAAAAGAGCCAAAATTAACTTGCATTTCATATGTGTTGAAAACATTGCCTTGTTTTGTCAAATACAAGTACACCATTTAAAAAAAAATATGACTGTAGCTAATATGCGCCATGGCAACGACTAACCAAAATAAATCCACAAATGAAAGGCATAAAACAAGATTTTTTCACAAACATTTCCATTGAGTTTTGTTGAAAAAAGGATTCTCCAAGACCAACAGAAACAAAAAAGAACATTGAAAGTGACAGTTTCAGATTCCCCACTTTGTCTTAATAGACTGATCCACACAAAACCAATGAAATTTTACCTCTACTTCATATTATTGTTATGATTATTCATTATTAACTGTGTGACATTCAGAAGGAGAGCAGGTAGCACTTTTTAAGTGATGTCTCCAACGCACTTAAGGCAGAGAGGATGTATTGATAGACATACCACTATGAGAGTGACATTTATTGAGGGCTTAGGTTTCATAAAGTGCTGATGCATCCACTCAGCTTTGCCAGTTTAAGAAAAAAGGCCTTGAACTGTGTTACACTGCACATATTTTAGCAGGATTGTGTTACACACCAATGTCATTGTGTCCCGGCAGCCAGCACAGACTAATAAATGCATTTGTGAGCTAAGTTAAGCGTTTGAATCGAATTTACTGCGTTTTTGATTTGAGTTCATTTGAGTGCAGCGTCAATAAAATCCCTCTCTTCTTGATAGAAGAACCACAGTCTTCCTCCATTGTTTTACCTCAGGGAGCAGCTGCAATCGGTTTGTTGCTGATGTGGCAAAATATACCATTGGGATTGGAGCCGAACAGCAATCTGTGCTCTTTATTTATTCTTAGTTTTCTTTTCTTTTTTCTTCTTTCAGGATGACTTTTCCCTTAGGCTCCCTTGCTCTCTTACCCTGTCTCCCCTGACAGCCCCTCATCGACATTTGCCTCTCAGTATATTGAACTTGATGGTTTAAACCCAACTTCTCTCTCTCCATGGGACAATTAACTGAACACAAACAATGACAGACTCACTTAGGAATCTGTGGCACTCAGCCGCAGGGGGAAAACTAAGGGGAAATCAGCTGTTCTACCTCATAGTCAAGGACCACGAGATTAGTTGGAGGGTGTGCGTGCATGCGTACGTGTGTGCGTGTGTGTTAAAATTCACAGGCATGAACACACAGTGAGATCAAGGACAGTTGAATATATGCCGGCTCTCAATACTTGCATATACATAAGTAAGTTGTGTGTTCTTGTAAAGGTTCCTGAAATCACTCCAAGGCGAGCAGCTCAGCATATTGTGGCTGATGTCATATTGACATGTACAAATCCAGTCCAGTGCTGGACCAGGAAACTGCTTGTGACATAATGTTGCCTTAGCAGAGTTTAGAGTTTGCAAAGTCTTGTCACATTACTTGTTGTATTTTACAATATGTGATTGGCTGGTGAGTTAATGACTCAGCCTTTATAAAGCATACACAGTAAATAACTTCACTCTACTTTCAAGCACATCCTCTCGCATCTCCATTGTTTCATACACAACTCTACAAACATTCTTTCTTCACATTCATTTCTAAGCACTTCAATATTCCTCTTCTGCCCTGCGTGGTTACCTCATGGAATGGACTTGGCAGTGCTCATGGGTGGAAAGCATTTTGGTCAGGGTGGTCCCCTGTGTATTCTCCCAACCATCATTAGAAGTTAAGAACAACCAGATTGTCATAGACATGGGGAGAATGTTGTAAAACGTGAACATGCATAAAGTCTGCACGACCTGCTTCACTTCTATCAGAATCTATGTAGAAATAAAATATAAATACTAATGAACGAGTTACAAAAAGGCAGATAAACCACCCACCCCACTGTTGGTTTGTACTGGAAAGAAGTTGTATATAAAGTATGTATATATTTATTTTCTTTCAGAATTGAAATGGTTGAGAAGACAGTAAAGAAAAATTACCACGCTGATTTCTTTTACTGCTTTAAAGAACAAAAAGAACAAAACTTTCTACCACATACCACATAGCTTAATGCTAAATGCAAACATCAAAGTGCATAACAATTTCAAGTGTATTATTTTAGGAGAATCCTTGTCTATGAGGTATGAGACAGTTTTTCGACATTTCAGCTGTGTTTGACCTAACTGTGTTAATTCTAGCTGATGACAGCTCAAGGTAGATGCTTCACACCAAAAAGCAGCACACTCAAAGTTTTGCTGTGTACATAAAACAGGACTGAACCACAACCTTTTTGAAAGCAGTTAACCTGAAATCTTCTTACAGGCCTCTGCTACGGTTTGACACAAAGTTATCATAAAGTAGATAAAGAGCAGGGTCTGTTGGACAGTCTTTATGTTCGTGACAATTTAAAACACTGCTCTTCACTTCTGTATGTCTCCCTTCTTCTGCCTCCTTTTATCCCACTCATAATTCCTCTCCCTCTCTAACTCCAGTGGTGTCGTAGGGGCCAGTGTGTGAAACAGGGCGATGAGGGCCCCAGGCCTCAGCATGGCCAGTGGTCGGAATGGTCGTCCTGGTCTGCCTGTTCTCGAAGCTGCGAGAGTGGCGTCACGTATCGAGAGAGGCAGTGCAACAACCCCAGGTACAAAAAAAAAACAAAAAAAACATTACACTTCTTTCCAAGCAGGGACAGGGACAATCATTAATAATTATTAATTATTAATTATTAATCATGATTTAGTTTCAGGCAAGACCACTCTGTCATAAAAACATTAGTAGCACTATCATGTCAGTGAGTTAAGCAAGCAAAACGAACTGGGAGGCTAAAAGATTAACTTGACATTCAATGTAAAAGCAACTTCGTTTTTACAGTAAGTGAAAAGTTGTTACTTGCTCTTACCCTTTTTCCAGCGCTGGCAGAATATGAACTACATGTAGCTTTGGCTTTGGTGTTCAAAGTCTACCCATTTCTTATTTTAGCATGTTTTAATCTTGGTGAGTGTCTGCAAAGAAATCGTTGTGCATACCTCCAAAATGATTGTGTATTTCTTTTTTTGTACATGGATTTCATGAAATGGCTGCAGCTTTTAAAGTGGTGAGCCGTAGTGCCGGGCTCGTTGTTTTTCCCTTCTTCCATTCTTTAGGTTTAGCTCAATTAAACACCTCAAGCGATATTAAATGTCTATTTGAGTGCAGTTGCACTTGTTCTTGCCTGAAAACATGTTCACATGTTCTGTGTTGCAGATATGCGTACCCAGCAAAACATTGACTGACAATGATGGCATTTTTTCAGGTCGTGTCATTAAAATGTCAATGCAAAGCCTAAGCTTACATTTGAACATTTACATATTTTTTGAATTTTTTGTTTTTTTGCTCAGAAAGCATAACTGTCCAGATCACATTAATAATAGACATGCCATATCCTACTTTGCAGGATTTAATTCAATTAATGCTATTTTACAAGGAATGTGTAAACAGTTATACAGTAAAACGTGTAGAAATACCATAACACAACTGTCTACACCAAGGACTCGCTGGAGAGTTACTTCAGAGATGGTCTGTACTTCTTGTGATTGCTCGATTCAGGGCCATGAGTATATAAAGACACGTGATTAAAATAGTGAAGATCCCTCACATGGGTCTGTCGCTTCATCACTTATCTGCTCACTTAGTCCCCTACTCATCAGTCACTCAGGATTATTTGCGCTGCCAGTCAGTTGGGGGGCCCAGTGCTAAAAGCCGAGGCCTCCTCTTTATCATGTCATGCCAAGATCCTGACAAGTGGTGGGCTAAATTAAACAGAAGGTGATGTGTAGAAAGACCAAGAGATGGGGGTGGTGGGAAAGGAAGACAAAGACAGGCGAGGGGAGAGAGGCAGAGAAAATAGGGGAAAAGGGAGGGGGACAGAGGAGAGATTTAATGCAAACACTTGAAATGGAGATATATTAAGGGAGAGACTCTGAAAGCTAGAGATGGAAAAATGACAATGTGATTGGGGGGCTTATAGAGGTGCAGTTGTCACTTGGAAGTGATTTTATGGAACACAGCCTCGAGCCATACACCTGTAATTTGAGAAGTTCACTAATAACATGCATTGATGGAAGGACTGCACATTAGCCATGCCAAAATACTGTGAAATTCTGTGATTTCTAAAATACAACAGATCACATACATATAACCAGAAATCAGAATATTACAAAAAAAAACTATTGCAAAGTCAAACACTATATTTGAAAAAAGCAGTAACAAATGCAAAGCTTACTTTTTTGTTACGTGTTCCTTCCTGCAGACCTGCATATGGAGGTAAGTTCTGCGAGGGCTCTTCCAGGTCCTACAAACTTTGTAACACACAGGATTGCCCCCCCAATGCCATCGACTTCAGGGCGCAACAGTGTGCCGAATTCAACAGCAAACAGTTCAGAGGATGGTACTACACCTGGAGACCATACACAAGAGTCGATGGTGAGACAGTCGCCGAATACATTTTCTGAATTACTCCTGAAAAAAAAAAATCACAAAAGAAGAATCCTACATGTTTTTCTCTCTTGCCCTAATGGTTACATACTTTCCTTCTAGATCAAGATATTTGTAAGCTGTACTGCTTTGCTGAGGGTTACGATTTCTTCTTCGCCTTGGCCAGTAAAGTTAAGGATGGGACATTGTGCTCACAGGACAGCTCCAACGTCTGCATTGATGGACTGTGTGAGGTAATACTTTAAATCACAAAAGCAGTGACACAGTAACATGGTTGTACTGAAGCACTTCACAGCATGAAACTCGTGGTGGACTTTTTTTTTTTTTTCTTTCTTTCTGAAGACAATATCACTTGTGGGATCTTTGAGGCCAAGCTATAAATTTCAAGAAGGGGTTTAGCAGTAGACAACATCAATAGCCACCCTTGTTACACATTTCACAAGTACCGGTACTTCAGATGTAATGAAGAAGGAAGAGCTGACCTGTCACCACAAAAATGGATGAAAGATTACAGCTTTCATCTGTTGTAATTTATTGCATTTTATGATGTAAAGTTGCATTTTATTTTTATGATCTAGTTTTTGTCAAAAGCAGGGATGCTTTCTTCCCACAGAGAGTAGGCTGTGACCGAGTGCTGGGCTCCACAGCTGTGCCTGATGCTTGTGGGGTATGTAAAGGAGACAACTCCACCTGCAAAATCTACAAAGGACAGTACACCAAGCAGCACTACACTAACCGTACGTAAAAGTCAATTCATTCATCTTGGTGATTTGTTTCATTATAGTTCATACACAAGAATACTTTGTGTAGTTGTTTTCATAGGTCATGGTATTAGCATATTAGATTTTGATACTTATCTAAAATCTCTTCTTGTCTTGTTCAGAGTACTTCGGAGTGGTGACCATCCCAGCGGGGGCTCGGAGCATCCGTGTGATGGAGCTGAATACATCAAGCTCATACCTGGCAGTCAGGGACACCCACAGACGCTACTACTTGAATGGACACTGGACAGTGGACTGGCCAGGCCGACATCCCATTGCTGGTGCCATTTTTGAATACAAGAGGCCCTACAACAGACCAGAGAGCCTCATATCAACTGGTCCCACCAATGGAACATTGATCATTGAGGTTTGAGATCAATAGAGACAAAAATGATTGATTGGACCAATGTTCTGTGACTTATTTCTGTGCAATTTTTCCAATGGACTGTAAAATTATGCATTATTTTGATTGTGGAGATCTTTTCTACATCTTAGTTATGTGTCTGCATGCAATGTTACTTTTATTGAATCTGTCATCTTCATCGTGTTCTTTGTCTTGTAGATGCTGTTGCAAGGTTGGAACCCAGGGGTACATTGGGAATACACTCTGAAGAAATCTGATGAGAAGAAGAATCACATGAAACACAATTACACGTGGGCCATCATACGCTCACAGTGCTCAGCAACTTGTGCTGGAGGTATGAACAAATCTGACTGCCAAAAAAATCCTTTTTTGTAGATTTCAATCGTGTTACACTTCCACAGCAAATAGATCAAAATGTACTTTTCCAAGTTGTCACAGGAGATAGGCCGCTGTGACATGTTTTTCTGTTTGCTCAAACCTCATCTCAGTCTATGGCATTGATGAAAAAGGACCGATCGCTCCCTTTTAAGTAATCTGGGCCAACCCACAGATTAAGAGGACAGTTTGTAGATCAATGGAGACACATCTACAGCTCACTCTGGACCCTCTGATCTATAAGGCTTTTAGCTGCAGGTTAAATGGAGAGAGGAGTGTTCCCATCATTACTGAGGGGACATTAGTAGCTCTTGTTCTGGGCTGGTCGGACCTCTCCTTGTTCCTCTGGAGACCTGCCATTACATGCGGACACACAGACACACATGCAAAAACAAGCAAGCATATACACGCACCACTTCAACCAGTGGCATTTGTTTCATCAGAGGCCTGGTATTAAAATAAGATGCACATATACACACAAAGAAACATGTACAAAGACTGGTAATGACATGAGAAGCCCCTGGCATGGGAATTTGTAAGCAGAGGTCAGGAGATAAACGTGCGTCTTTTTGTGTGTGGGTGTGTGTGTGTGTGTGTGTGTGTGAGCGCTTATAGGTGTTTACGCGTACACACTTCCCTTTGAGTGCTCTCATATGTATGTGTGTTTATCTGCCTGCACTTGCTTGGCTTCATGAGTGTGAACAAAGCCCCCAGTGTAGAGTTCCTGTTGATTGACCCTCCAGGTTAAAGTTCCCCACCCTGGTCCGTTGTGGTTCGCCCTAACCGCCTACACCTCTTTGTGCTCTGATTGTAGGCCACTATAGGTTGGGGGTCGTTTGCTTTATTAAAGAGTGTGACTGACTAACTGACCTGTATGAACTGAGATGTGCCGATTGACCTTGCCTTAAGCCGAATACCAACCAGGAGATCTGAGAACCTGGGACTCAAGTTTCACATAAATCAAAAACAGTCTGATCATGGTCAGGTGTGTTTACGTCAGAACAGAACAGAAAATTCACAACATTTAAAGAAGATTGTTAACCTGTGAAGAAGAAAATAAAATAACAACAGAGTCATGCCAGTATCATAGTGATTTCATGTTATTAAACAGGTGTCACTTCTCACATATTGCAGGAATTTGTCAAGCAGTTTAGACAGTAGCATGCAACCAGGCTTCACTGTTGCAGTGGGATAATTTCCAAATTTCACTTTATGAAGCTGCTGCTTCCAAAATAAAGAACCGTAAGCCTTTTTTTTCCAACCATGCCAATGAATGCACTTTGATCCAGTACCGTGATTGTGATCCAATAATTCTGTTTTACTTCTGATATTTTATAGTAGGCAATTTGCAGTCGAGAAAACACAGTGACACAAAATGATGATTCTATTCTCCTTTCTCAATAATAACTTATTTCCATGTATCCCCAACAGGCCAGATGAATACCAAGTCAGCATGTTACAAGGATTTGAGAGTGCAAGTGAACACATCCTACTGCAATCCCAAATCCAGACCAGCTACAGGATTGATGCCCTGCAACACCCAGCCATGTCCTTCCAGGTAAGATGCTCTCATGTCAGTGTTGTAGAAGTTAGTAATAGTAGTAGTGGTAGTCATGGCTCGTGCTTTGAACACAGCTGCACTTAGTCATTTAGGCATTGAATCACAAGCCTCGATGATAATTTGACCTCAAAAGCTTGTAAATGACCTCATAAATATGTCTACGCTGATTTTAACTGGCTCTCAATCTGGACATCATTAGAACAATTTTAACTGTGCAGACCGTTCCTCATATTTTTCTGATAAATACTTTTGGATGGAAAAAGAATTAAAATTGGGCCTTCTGGACTTCAGGATATGTCAGTTATTCAGTTGTTCAATTGACGTTCCCTTGCAGAGCCATAAAGTGTCCTGCAGGCTGTATGATGGCCAAAAACAGTGCTGGCTTTTATAGCTCCACATTCAGTGCATGCATGTTCATGTCAGGAACATGAGGAGGCAGATTAGGTTTAGAGGCCAAATAGGTGGATAAAGTTATACAAGCTCAACATGCTAGTGAAGATATTATCTTGCTGACATAATTTTTGTATCCTCTCGGGTTTGTCTTAAAATCCTTTGTCCTTTCTTTTTTCTTTTTTTTTTTTTTTTCTGACCCGCACATGACCATTTTGGTCGTCCTCACACCTTATGTCCATTTCGCCTTCACGCCTCCTGACTGTCATGTGTTATTGGTCTACAACACCTACACATCTGTCCTGCATGCAGTGCAGAGCTGTTTATTGGTTGAGTCAACTCTTCTGAAATTCCCACACTATCTCCTCATAATAAAGTGAATGAAGGGTGTCAGGCAGTGCTGGCTATATTCTCCACCCTTTCCCACCCCAGTAAAGCACCTGTTGCACCATGACGACATTTTCCTCCCTTGTAATGAAAAATAACTTTTGGCCAAAACATGCGTGTGAGACACGGGGAAGACAGGGGAACTTCCACTGGATATTCTGTTTGTGTCTTCATGCTGCTCAAAGTGATACCTCATCAGATGTCAGGAACAGTTAGCTTCTGTGTTTGTTTAAAACTGCAGGCCAAGGACTTGTAAATCTTTTCACATGTACCATCACTGCGGGACTCAAGCACATAACAAAACACTAGTTTTCTGGAACTGTGAAAACCCACTGAGGACCTCTTGGTTCTAGATTTCTAGTTTAGAAAATATTGTTATGCACAAGTGTATTTGGTGGGACACGCTGGTTAGTTTCCACACTCTGCTGATTATCAGAACGTATTAGGGTGCACCAGAAATATGATCAAGGTTCATTTATAGTTGGGAACCAAAGTCAGAGGGTTCACTTCCAGCTCGCTGTAGCCAAGAGGGCTTTTCTCGAATGTGTATAATGCCACCACCGTCGCACCAACATATTTTCTATGATGAATGATAATACCAGACAGAGTGAGAGTGGGAGTGAGACCCGCTAATGATTCTGTGGTTTCAGGGTGTGGTTCAATGGGATCTTGGCTCGGTTCAGTTGGTTCGGTCACTGTCTATACCCCTGACACGCAAGTCCAGGGCAGAGGATCAAAGATCAGTCAACATGGTCCTACACTGCGGACATCATAGGGAGTGGTGCACCCACTGACAGTCAGGACATGTGTGAACACACTGGAAGACAGACACACGTGGGAATGTCCCTCCCTCGTCTCTGCTGCTCTGGACATTGTCACGAAGGGTAAAATTATGGCCAGGAAACAAATCAGTGAGACACGCTCTTGAGACAACATTTGTTCTAATGAAGGGGTAACTTGGGATTTTACGGATAATGATAAAGTTTCAGGAAAATGGATTTGATCGAGCAAGATGTGAATGCATTGGGTACAAAAAGATATTTACACTGAAGTGGAAAAGATGTGAATTGTGAACTGACCACTTTTGGAGATGAACAAAAGGTTTACTATGTTGTTTCACATTTACAGCAGGCTATTGGCCACATAACTTTTAAATACCCATTATATCAGGGCAGTGACCAGTGGAAAGCTGTTTCATTCCTACAGCTGTTGATAACGTATTGCATCCCCTGAGTGCATTTTCTGCAAGTGCAGTTGGACTAATAATCTCTAAGACATCAGGATCTCTAAGGCTTACATTCCTAAGCAAAATGAAGCTCACCGACACAATAACAAGGATGCATCATGAATTACTTCTCCCGTGGCCACCATTTGTAACAGAAAAATTAATTCTGATGTCGTGAGAGTCACTTTCCTCAGTTTGGCATAGTCTAAGCCAAAATTACTGTGGAATACATAAATAGGAAAAAAACATTTCCCCTTGAGTAACCGCTGCTCCGCTTGTCAAGTTTTCTGGCAAAGCCCATTCGCAGTTTACAATGAAAATTTTGGCAGATTTGTAACTTGAAATCCTTTGTTATTTTTTCAAACAATAGGCTCTTGATTGCAGACATAGGTGGGCAACAGCCAGTGTACTGTTTCTAATGATTCACTAATGCCGCCTTTCGGAAATATGCATTTGAACTCGGCATTTATTTACAATAGTAGAATTCACCAGTTCTGATACGGTGCTAAAATACTACACTGTTTTTATATATTTTTCCATAAACTATAACAAATTAAAGTGTGACATACTGTACTCTTTTGCATTGGACATAATGGTGTCTAACTAATTCAGTTAAGTGAGTTAGCCAGACATCCTCATATTTGAAGCATTAGAGCAGTTAAACACACTTTGTTATTGATTCCCTAAGCCTTTGCACTTGTATTTTTGATTATGGAAAGGCAAGAAACAAATGGAAACGTCTGAAACAGTTTATAGCTCCATGTGGATTCATTTGGTGGAAAAATCCAGAACTTTTAAAGGCAAAGTAAGGGGCCTTCCTGTTTACAGTGGCTGAGATAGAAATGGACAATCAAAATTCAGGGTAGGGTTTTAGCAAACATGCAATTATCTTAAGCTTTGTTTCAAATAATGAAATAAATTACTCTAGTTAATTGTTTACCACTTCCTCTGTGCTGTCGTGGTTCACTGGGTGCAACTGTGCAACCAGTCACAAAGGAGTGTAAAAAGAGAGACAAATAAAAACACAACACAAAATCGTAAAAAAAAAAAAAAAAAAAAACTAAACAAAACATGTGTTCACTGCCACACTGTGGACATTTTTCATAATAATTAAACACCACAACTACAAACCCAATGGGGGAAATTCTTAAATGTATCACAACATGCAACTACCAGGCTAAAGTTTGAAAGTTTGGATAAATGCAAAGTATGTGTACAGCTAGGAGTCTCTGGCAAGACAAGCACTGCAAAGATAAAGCAGCACCTTTACAGTGTGAGATCTGTCCCTCGACAAATAACAAGAGCATTCGTCTGCAGTCCTTTGACAGCTGCTGTTCAAGCGTCAATTCTTGTGTGTGTTTTTCTGGGTATTCCCATGTACACTGTTAGTAATGGTCTGAAATTTCAGCCAAATTCTTACAAATGAAGTGGACACTACTGACAAGTTGTGTCTTGATTTTTGAGCAGAGGAAGGTTTTGCTGAGACACTGACCTCATCTCAGTTGGAGTTTCATGTGTTGAAAGTCCAAATGTGACTCTGTCCCTTGTGTGTAGAACCGTTTTGTTATGTTGTGGCCAAGCCAAGCCACTTAAAGTGCTATAAGAACTCTTTGCTATTGGATATTAGAAGGCTATGCCAGTGACAGGCACAGTAAGGCCTTGTTTCACCTTTTGTTCATGGAAATTAGTGCTTACAGTGTTGGCCACTTTGCATCGAATGAGGATGCTTGCTGATCTAAAATGTAATTACATTTTGCAGGTATGTGTAATTTTTAGGAATAAAGTAAATAGAGGAACAATTTAGTTTTTTTGTGGCTTGCTGCACGGTCAGAAATGTGAGATTCTGTGATGTAGCTAACACTCCATTTGCTACATAGTTTATGGGAGTATTCGTATGAAAGTGCATGTAATGCACTGTGGACAGCACACAGGCGTTCATGATGTACGATGCTGGTGTTGATGGCATCATGTCATCACGAGCACGATGACTGGCCATCAACTTCAGCCTGCCACACAGACACACAAGTCATGGCAAGGCAGTGAGGAGCACCAATGGTGTCTGGTTACTCTGAAGCTTACTCCCACCCAAACTTTCTCACCCTCTCCTCAACAGTTTGGCAGTGAGTGTCCATTGTGCCTTACCCTGAAGTGGTAATCATGATAATCTATTAGCTCCGATGCAGACGTTGGGTAAAATATGGTCATATTCAAGCTTTCAGGTCATTGCTCTTGTTTAGTATCTCCTTCTTTGCTGAATGAAGTCATCACTCTGTTAATCTCTGTTCCACTGCTTCCGTCCCAGCACCTCCTGCAGCAAAAAGATTTTCTCAGAGATGCAGCACTTACAGGACACCAATATTATGTAATCAACACTGAAATCATGGAATCCCTGTTATGTTACCATTTATCTCATGTTTTATAGTAACCAACAGCTGTTTAAAAGGGGATTTTTCTGAGGCATTGAATTGCCAGTGCATGAATATTTCCCTCTAGCTCAGCGTGTGTGTGTGTCTCCGTTTTGGAACAGGTATCCTAGGGAAATTCTGATGCCTGATGACCGCAGAGCTGTCTCACATTCACTGACATAAAGTAGTGATCATGTTGACAAAAATGTATTTATGAATTTGTTAGAACAAGCAGCCATGTCCTCTGGGGCTTTGTTAGGTCAGACCTTTTCACTTATAATGGCACGTTTGTGGTTTGTTGTGTCATTTTCTGCAGCAATACGTTATGTGTAATTTAGTCATTTCTGCTTTGTTTTCCTTGTCACATTCAAGAAAAACTGGTGCTGTGACCAGAGCGTGCCACTGCCAGCATTACAGATGATTCCCACCCAAGCTAATGATGTGTGCACTGAGGGCTCTGAGGCACTTTGTCCACAAAATGTTATGTCAGGTTGGCGACTGCTGTACTTCTCCTCAAGACCGGATTATTATCTGCTGGCCTGTATTGGGGTACTAGTTTTATGAACGATTTTATACAAACATTTTAGTTATATCTTAATGGGAAATCAAGGCTCTGTAAAGAAAACAACAAAAAAAAACAAAAGCCAAAAACAACAAGCTTCATTGCCAACATAAGTTGAAAATACATGCTGTAAAATCTTTCTTTATGTAAATGTGTATGACATTGCACAAGTAGTGGCTTCCTGGACAGAGTGTCAGAATTCCTAAGTATATTCATAATTCACATACGAAAATGGTAACAAGCACTTTCAATACAAGGTTCAATGTACTTACTGCTCAGTTGTCTTGGTGATGGTTTAATTGCAATCACCCAGTGTCAACCTTTCAAGTAATTAAAACATTTTATTTCATATCATAAAAGATTTTTTTTTATTATTATTTATTTATTTTTTATTTTGTTTTTTGTTTTTTTTTTTCCCAAAAATTAAAGTAATGTAATGCATCGTAAAGCAAATGTTGACGTCAGAGTCAAAATATGAACAAGTGGAATTGGCTCATAAAAGGTTTGGCAGTTTTAGAAGAGCTTAACCTTTTCACGTTTAAAAGAAACAAATGGGAGTCATACGTGCAAACATCTTAAATAAAATGTTACTGTACTCTTTTGATAAATGCAAGTGGGGGATATAATTATATACAGCCTCTAACTGGCTCATGCCAAAAACAGTTTAGGAAACACTGTGTTACAGTTAGTTAAATCAAGCCAGGAAGACATGATTTCCAGTAAAAATTGATTAGAGCAATGGCAAAAAAAAAAAAAGAAAACACTATAAAAATGTCATATAGAGCCTCAGATAACACAAATGGACATGTTAATATATTTCTATATGTATGGGAACCAAATCCTTGTAGTATATTGTGTTTCTATGCCACGCTTACAGTGAAAAATTGAATTACGGTCCTATTTGTAAATGGATCCTCGAGGAAAGTAAACATGTCAGCAGAGAAGAGAGCTTACTGTACATCAAGCAGGACAAGGGGGAAATCTTGCTCACTGTGGGTTTATGCCAACAGGCCAAACAATTCAAGCTTTATCTAGATATTTACAGTATGTGATCGCACTGTCATTATCCAGTAGTCAGTCACTGTGACTCTGTCATTTCCACAGATTTCAGTCAGTACTTAACTTCTTAGTCATCCCTCAGGATACTGTAGGTAGCAGATGCTTAAATTTCCTGAGGGGCAAGAGCACTTTCTGTCTCCTTGGCCTCTTTTTCTTGCTCTCTGTAAGAAAGCCAGATCGGGTCAGCTTCTGCCTGTTTCACTGTCTGTTTCTGTTTCTCTCTGTCTTCTTGTCACACACAGAGGAATAGGTGAAACCTTTGAGGTCAGTTGCAGGACAAATACGCATACGGCACAGACGAACAGCAGGTCTGGTTGCCAGACTACCTGAGTGGCTTCAGGCTCAGCCGTAAACATAACCCTAATGGCCTGGACACTTTGACGTGACGTCTTTTCCCTCTCTGACCTGTACAACTCTGTCCTGCCACACACTCAGACAGACACATACAGACTCTTATCCCACCAAGCAGCAAGCCAAGGATAGCTGTCATTCAATATAAGTTGTGCTCTGGTTGCAGTACTTCCAATCTCTCAGCAGGGATTTGTGGGGCTGTGGCTTTATGACAAACATACACTCTCTCTGTCTGCTTGTCTGTCTGACTGTCTGTACTTTTTAAAAGTCATTTATAAATATGGTTCCTGCTGCACCGTGCTTATCACGCATGTTTATGCACTCCTGATATTTCTTTGCACCTGCTTTCTTTTCCTTTCTCTACCACTTCCAAAGTTACGCACACTACCTGTATGAGCATTTATCAATCATCAGTCAGGTTTTATTTATATAGCACCTTTCATACAACAGCCAGAAATTCTAAATGGTTCACAAAGGAACAAAGAGGACACATCAAGGAGATTAAAATACAAATTGTTAACGATAAATCAAAGATAAAAAGATTTCAGCACGGTGGCATAGTTGTTAGCACTGTTATCACTGTTGCCCCACAGCAAGAAGGTCGCGGGTTTGGTTCCTGGACCTGGGGCCTTTCTTTATTTTTTCCAAAATAAAAGCAGTCCAGAATAAGGCCATGAAGTGCCCTATAAACTATTAAAAGAATTTTGAATCAATATGAAAACTAACAGGCGCCAGTGTAAAGATTTTAAAGTTGGCGCGACGTGTGCTCTCCTTGCATTTACTCACTAATGGATTTGTGTGTTTGCACTGAGTTGAGGACGCAGTGATAATAGATGCTGTAAAGTAATCTCAAAACTGTTTACACACATCTCTCAGGCAAAGCTCCTCCATTATCAACAGCTGATAGTGCTCGAGCATGTCTGTGTGTGTGTGTGTGTGTGTGTGTGTGTATTTGTAAAATACTTTGAATATTCAGCTCTGAATTAGTCAAAACTGTCCATGCTATGAATAAAATGCTGGGAAATGTAATGACCTTATTATATGCACTATTGATTATAGGTTCTGGGGACATTAGGGACAGGACTTATTTTTAATTACTTATGCAGTCCTATACTTTTATAAACTCTTTTAAAAATAAAACTTGCCAATGAGAGAAATAACATGTTATCTATGAATTCATTGCATTATTTTGATAAAGCAGCTTGCAGAGTCCTTAAGCAGTTCTTATGTTATAGCCCTAAGCAATACTGCAATAACAATCAGAGATAATCTGTCTGTTTCCTATTGGTTGCAATTTAAATATTGAGGCTGCAGTTTCTGTGCTCTTTACTCTGATTACGTTTATTTGCAGCAGTTTATTAAATTTCATATTTGGTATCAGGTTCACAACATGCATGTACTTTTTCATCATTTTAACCACCAGAACTGGTTTCAGTTGCATCTTTGTGAAATGCCTGGTGTAGTATAGAGCCTTTTAGTGGAGCTAAACTGAAACATATTGACCCATTGTGAGTACATGTGTTTCTTTTTTTCGCCGAGCATCTGGAAAGAAAACATGCTCTGGTGGGACCAGACTAGGCCTATCTGGCTGTGGTCATCAGTCCATCTCTGCAGATCATACTATTCTGAGGCTCTGCACATTTTGCTGTATCTGCACCCACCGAGTTGGACTGAGCAGGCATTACATCATGGAAAAAAGGTTTCCGATGCCCACTCTCATTTAGAGCATGATATCACTCTGTGTCACCGTGCGGACGTACGCTAATATAAGCAGAGAAGGGCCCACATACTGACACATACACGTGAAAGTACAAACACACGCAGCCATAAACACTGGGCAGAGGTTATTTAATCCCACACAGCATCATTTAGACCACAGAAGCTATCTGACACTCTGTCCACAGGATATCTGATCCCGTGTGCTTCTGTCCAGATGCTTACTCATCCTCCAACAACTCTTACTGATAGCAGGCATGGCAGGGATCACAAGGTGGTCTATAATTTGATATGGCATCAATCAGTATATTATGCCCATGACCATTTCACTGAGGTCACTAAGGTGATAAATCTGTGGTAGAAAGAAATATCTTTCAGGAATTATCAGATCTCTAATGTGTCATCATAATCAGCTACTACATTACAACCTTTTAACTCCTGTAGGTCAGATGACTATATTTTACTTTTTGCTCTTCCTTAAGCTGATATCTTAGTTTTAACCAAGTGGTTTTAGAGAGCCAAAATGAAAGTGTGCCCGTATGATTTCATACTGTGGCAAAGAGTCAAATGTTCTTACATAATGCATCCATGATATCCACTAAGCACTACAAGCAAGTTTGTTACATCATAGAAAACATGTTCACTTTTGGTGCTGAAATATTTTTGGTGACACACATAAATCATATGAACACGTTCCATCTATCTAATTCTGCAAGCACAATGGGTCCATGTGTGTGTCCGTGCCAAAGGCTAATAGTGTGTTGCATTTCTTTGTTGATCACACGAAGTAAAAAAAGTAAAAGTAAAAAGTAAAAATTTTAATTTCTACAGTCAGTTCATCCTCCCTCAAACAATCCTTTGATCATACTTAAGTGTGTATCTTCCCCCTGACAAAGCCAGATGTAAATTCTCCATCCATATTTATTTAGAGTCATCAGTGCATTCATAGAGCTCTCCTCCTCTCATCCTGCATATACAACATTCCAAGTAAGTGATGCACCAAATGACCACAAATAAAGTTTGGACTGTTAATGTAAACAAGTTGGTGTGCTGACAGCAACATTTTCAGGGCTGCTTGGGGTAGATCTTTTGAGGCTGGTTGGGTACACTGCGGTGAAGTTTCAGGAGAGGATGACAGATTGTGTGATGAGAGGTTAAGCCACCTGCACCTCGAGTTTGGGGTCAGTTGGGATAGATGCGATGGAGCGGGAGAGAGAAGACACAGGAGAACTGGGATTAGGGCGACTTAAGTCACAAGATCTGCCAGGTTGCAGATCTGAAAAAAATGCACTAAAAGTAATATAAACTCCACTGTCCTAATCCGAGCACTCAGGAGGGTCGGAGGATTAAGTGTCTCTGATGCATTAAAATGAAGGATGCTTAAAATAAGCACTATCTTGATGATACAGCTAAGTTGTTTTCAGTATGCCAACATGTTTTCCAGGAGTATGAAGTACAAATACGAGTAATTGTGAAAAGAATATGCAATGATGTTTGGATTTGGCATTGATTAGGGCTAAATTTAGGCAAGGCGAGGGCTGGGGAGTTTAAATTACAGCCTGGTGTTTTGGCTGTTCTGACTTGCTCTGAAGCCAGTCAGCCATGAACAATCATCTAAGCTCTATGGGGCGAGGACAGCAACACTCCTCAATGTGTGATGTCAGTGATATATAACAAGAAATATAAAGGCGTGTAGAAGAATGCTGAATAAGTCCATTAATCACATAATAAGACAGTATGTGTTGAGATTTACAGTCATTTCTATTTTGAAACATTTGAAGAAGAGTAAGCAGCAGAGAGCACTGCAGAGCCACTAGAAGAGAGAAGTGGTCCCATTATGGTGTCACTGGCAAATTCCCGCAGGCCTGTCTGAGTAAGTGATTGAAGAGCTGTGCATGTTGACTCAGCGGGCTTGTCTTGTTGTCCCAGCTGGTCTGTAGGAGTGTGGGGGGTGTGCAGCCGGAGCTGTGGTGGAGGAGAGCAGACGCGGCAGGTCCAGTGTGTCCAGAGAACCAGCCAGGCCAACATAGACGACCTGGCTGACTCCCACTGTCCCCAGCCCGCTCCAGCCAGGACGCAAACCTGCAGCACACATAGCTGTCCACCAGTGTGGACAACTGGGCCTTGGTCACAGGTGAGCATGCTGGAAGATGATCTGTTACAAAGACCGAACTTAGAATGGTACATTTCAGTGCCGCTGCAATGCTATAAACAGCATACTGCTGCAGTGGTTTGAAATAAACCCAACCAAACGTTTATCAACAAGGGGGGAGGGGGGTGTTCGAAGCGGCACACATGCTCCACACAGTGTTGTTAAGTGAACTGTAGCTTTGATGGCTTAACCACATTTTATGACGGTGATCTCAGTGGCTTTAAACTGTGAATGTGCCCATTGAAATGTCTCATGTTCTTATACATAATGTGTGGCGACTCGTTTCACTATTGTAGTCCCATTTAACCCCAAATGTTCATACCTACCTGTCACAGGTGGTGTCGTTTACTTCCTGCACAGTACTCAGCGGCCCAGGGCAGTGAGTCACAGCCCCCTGTTTCCTGGATGAAGTTAAACACTTGCAGAAGTTTGATTTAGGCTGTGCCATAAGATTTGTCCATGGGATCAAAATGGATATTTAAGGAAATATGGGCTTACCTCAAAGGAACTATTAGGAAAGTAAAGCACAATGACCTCCTGTTTGGAGGATGTGAATATACGTTACACTGTGAGTAATTGGCTTGCTGAGATTTTTGGCCCGAGATGTGGCTTTCTTTAATGTCTTCCAGCTCCATTATGTGACATTTTGAATTCATTTCCACAAATCCTCACTTTGATTCAAGAGAAAGTGGAATGGCCAACTCTAAAATGATGAGTGTGCTACAAATACACTAAAGCATTGATCCCATTAAGTCAAAATTGATTTAAAATATTGTTCTTCCATAATAAAATGTTCAATCTAATGGGTCCTGTGATTCTCAGGAAAACAAGTGTGTGAATGGTTGAAGAGTCATATAATGCTCCAGTACAGATTTGATTTGTCTATTAAATTTATTCTCTGCCTCAGTAAGCATATTCCTTCATGATATTTTTGGAATTAACTTGTTAATTGCATTGCCATTATCAGATCTTCCAAGTCATGCAGAGAATGCTAAGGCTTAAATCGTTTAACAGCAGAAGGTATCATCATTACCGGGTCTGTTCTTACTTGGCAGTGTTCTCGTAAGTGTGGTAACGGCTTGAAGAAGAGGACAGTAGTGTGTACGAGCACCAACCCAGGTGCCCAAACACACACTCTGCCAGAGAGTGTGTGCGCAGGCTTGCCGAAACCTGCCTGTCAAGAAGCGTGCTTCATTAAGCGCTGCCAGAAACAACGAAAGGTCCAGTGGTTTGTCTCCACATGGCAAGAGGTACATCTAAAGCAGTTATGAAAATTGGGGAGAAAATATCAAACTAAAAAGAATAAAGCAGCGACTGTGCAGAACGTGAAATTGTGTTTCAGCAAAAATGCTTCTCTCTTCCATTTCCAGTGTTCAGTGGCGTGTGGCCGTGGCTATCAGACACGCTTCATCAAATGTGCAGAGAAGGTCTGTATGTTATGAGCTGTGCTCACTCAAAGTTTGCACAGCGCCGTTATGCAATGGAACGTTGTAGCATACTATTGTGCTTTCTGTTTCCGTAACGAAGGACACTGCAGGAAAATACAGAGAGCTCGCTGCCAAGAAGTGCCACCATGTCCCCAAGCCCACAGTAGAGCTCCAGAGACCCTGCATCCTGGCTGAGTGTCCAGTTCGCACCACCACATGGAGTGCGCATCATCGCACCAATCCACCGCGGCCCCTGCCTCCACTGCCGCCTCGCCCAGAATGGCACTCATCTCCTTGGTCTCAGGTATGTTAGCTGTGTCGCATTTAGTGTCTGCAGCGTTTCAACGCGGTTCGTAAGCACTCGTTAAGAAAGCAGGGGCATTTAATGTGTTCTCTGTCGTGACATGCGTTCATAGCATGGATTAACAACCTTGTTGCTTTTGCACTCCACAGTGCACAGTCACATGTGGAGGAGGAGTGCAGGCCAGGACGGTCCAATGCCTGGCTAATGGGAAGCCATCTCCTGGCTGCTCCCTTCACCTTAAGCCTTCAATGTCCCAGGCCTGCAACACCAACTTCTGCCCACAGCCGGAGAAGAAAGGTACTCAATTAAACATTTTGTTATTCTAATCCATAGTCTTAAAATACTGTCAGAAGAGACACAAATTTTAAGATATCTCCCCCCCCCCTCCTCCCCTTTCATTAGACATTGCCTGCAGAGACTACTTCAGCTGGTGTTATCTGGTGCCCCAGCATGGGGTCTGCAACCACAAGTTCTACGGCAAGCAGTGCTGCCAGGCATGTTCGAATTCAAACCTATAATCATACGATGTGACTCTGTCTGTGTCACAGACAGATAGGTAGTTAGGTAGACAAAAGACTATATTTGAAGTCCATGCTTGGAAAGACGGTGTTTTTGCTTAAAGCGTGTGGCGAGCACTGAAAAACAAATGACATTTCAATGGAAGTGCAAGAGAGTTACAGTGCCCTATCTTTTCCCTGCGATGCCGGACATCTGGATACAAGAACGTGATTCTGACAGCACCACACAGGAACGGGATCAGGACAGTACAATAAAGAAGAGAATTATACGGAGGAACTTGCAAAATGGGAATCTTGATTAAAGCGATTTGGACTGACACATCCTAAAGAAAATGAAAACCTGAAAAATCCCAGATTTGTTTATGTAAAGTATATTATTGAACAGCTCTGCACCCAGGATGCCCAACATCTCCCAGCCAACCAAAGGCCATGACCATCAGAGGAAAAACGGTTGATGAGGTTTCAAGCACTGCCTCGTAACAACATGTGATGCGCCCTGGTGTGCACTGCAATTCTTGATGAACTGGAAATCTGGGCTCTGATAATTAAAAGGGATGTTTAAAAAAATATATTAAGAATGGTTAAAATTTCTAACACTTGATTTAAAGGAAAAAAAAACAGGCTGGTTATAATCACAGCAGGATACTGCTGAACAAAGAAAGTGAAATGCATCATACACGCGAGAACTTTTCCAGGGTGTGTGAGCTGACTGCCTCGTTGGTGCTACTACGCTGTCTTTTGTCACCAAATCAATGTGAAATCTTCAAGTTTCAGGAAAGAACAAATGAATGGTGTGACCCATGTACAGAATTGTTTGCTTTATTTATTGGCTTTACAATACAGCATTGCTGGGAGACTGTATTAATAAGCAATATAAATATGTTCTTTTATTACTCTGCCCTAAGCCCAGTACCTTTATATTTTATATTATGTTTCATAGGATTTCATGCTGACAAACTGCACCTTTTTTTTTATTCAAAACATGTATTTTATTTTTGGAGACGCAACTCTGTGATGTCAAAAGCCCAGTCTTGTAAGGTCAACATTGGTTAGTGATCATTTACTAGAGATGATCAATAACAAAAGGTACGAGCACGCTGTGTAAAGAGGCACTCCATTTTTTGCATTAAACTGTCCTACATTATTACTCAAGGCAGTCGTGTATTGCATGCATTGATATGGCACAAAAATGATGCATTACATATTGGCTACGGCTAAAAGAGCTGGCAGATGATGGCTGATGCTATTTCACTGAGTTTCACAATGTACCAATAAACAAATGTGTGCCATGTCAGCATCTCAGCTGGAGCAAGAGTCGTGATTTCACTCTTGTCAGTTGTCAGTCTGATTGAATTTCCTCTTCCAGGGGGTGCAAACTCTTGGTTAGGATCACAAACATATCATTTCAATGTGGAAAAAAAAAAAAGGCTGAGGAAGGGAACCCGATCTCTTCAATCATACTATTTTGGCTGAAATCTGTAACTATGTTGTCATCATACACTGACAAAGGTCATGCCTTTCAGCAACATATATTTATACATATATATTGCCTACATATTCATATTCAAAATATATTCAAATAGCACCGAATCATAACAGAGTTGCATCAAGGCACTTTACATATAAAGCAGATCCAGACCTAACGTTTTATTGAGTTGTTAAAGAGATCCAACAAATCCCTCCAAGAGCAAGCACTTGGCAACAGTGGCAAGGAAAAATCTCCTTTAAGAAGCAGAATCTGGGGCAGAACCGGGCTCAGGGAGGGCAGCCATCTGCCTCAACTGGTCAGGTTAAGAGAGAGAGAGAGAGCGTGTGTAGCATGAGATATAGGTATTATTCACACCACTGTCATCCTAGTTAGATGTTTTCATCTCCTCAGCTGGCAATTTGTCTTCATATCTCTCTATCTGTGGCTTTATTACACGGCTTTGTAACTGACAGGCTTGATATAAAAATGTAATAACTATTATTACTATCCATTCTCTGCTTTCTTTCTGACATGCACAAAATTACCTGGTGCATTTCTGCCGTGCCACACTGACTTACACAAAAGATGACAACGATTTAAATACTTCCCTTCACTTCCAGGAGACAAAGATCGGCATTTGCACTGATTTCAATTTGAGTCATTATAAAATTTTATATCCTTCCGACCTAAAAGACAGGGTTGTGTACCTGTAATAAAAAAAACACTGTGCTGGTAGCCTACACTTAAGTTTAGCTATAAAAAGCAAACAATGCTCATCTGCCATGTTTTATCAGCCACAGAACTTGTGAAAATAAGATTACAAGCCTGAAACTCACTGTGGAAGTAGTCCCAAATCTACAGACTCATCAAATACTAGGCTGTCAGCACATATCTCAGAGTAATTGCAGGATTTCAGAAATAGAAAAGGCATATGAAGCTAATATTAGTTGGTCATATAAATGCCACAATATTACATACATCTTTGGGAAGGTAATAGAAACACGGATGTGCAGCATGGTAAAGATGAAGACAATACATAGATCTGAAATCAACGAGCATGTTGAATCGACTTATTAAAGTAGGAACACCTGTAATAACACCCAGGTTTGTCTGTGCCAGCAACGCCACATCACTTTAACGTTAAAATATCGATGAGAGCAGTTTTTAGCTTTGCCCAACCGTTACAGTCCTAAAATGGAGTCACCTACTATGGATATTTTGGACTACTCTGTTTTCTCTCTTCACCAGACACCTCGCATGCATCAGGGTCAGACTCATTTGAGGCCTTTGTAATACTGTATTGAGGTGAACATATAAACTTGACTTGTTATCTTAAGCAGCTCTTTTGAAATCCCATTACTGCGTGATTGAAGCACTAGGCTATATGTTAGCATAACATGTCATCTCATAACCCAATAAAAATCTGTTTGATCTGGTATCTAAGAAAACCTTCAAGGGGCTAAGTTCCAGATCCAGTTTTCGGTATGCAGCTCATACAGGCTAACAGTAATGCCGATGAGGTATTAGCCATTTCAGCACCTATGACATATTGTGTCTGGGTCTTACTCTTTAGTCATTTCTCAGCAAGTCAAGGAGACACAGATGCCCAAAACAAAATCACCATTGTCATAATCCCCAAGGCCTTCACATGCAGAGGGAGGGAGGGAGAAAGAAAAAAGGAGTGCAGGCAGGCCATGTATGTATTTGGGGCTGTCATTGAAAAATGCTGTGAGAAAGACAGGAAGGGAGCCGGAGGGCGATATGGGTATAGAGAAAAAGGGGTTTTCCCCCTTGTCAAGCAGCCTTCTGTAGTTGATTCATCGCTTGCCAGCTGTGGGCACTCCACTTCTGTGTTTATGAGTGTGTAGATACTATAGTACTGAATATAGGTTTCAGTACTTTATTAATAGCATTTAATTGAATTTCATTAATGGCAGTTTGAAAATCTAAGACTTGCAAAAAAAAAAAAAAAAAAAGAGAGACACAAAAGTACATAGTCTGTCTAACTTTCTCTACTGTTATATGTTACGTCATTTTGCATTTCATCCCACAGTGCAACAATATTTGCTCCAGGTGAGTCAAACTGCTGTCGTGGGAAACTTGATCTGCATGTGTTTTTCTGTCACTGTGACTGTGACCAGTTCGTGTATTATTATTAAAATGTCGTTGGGTTATCACGGATAAAAGTGCATGGTTTGATGACAGTAAAAGTCACTGAACGCTTACATTCATTAGAGAGAAAATGCGTAATTTTCTCCAGTGGTTCAGCAAGTACAAAAAAAAAAAAAAAAAAAAAAAAAAGAAAAGAAATTCCACTGACAGAACAAGAAAGGGACTAACAGGATTGAACAGTTTTGTTTCTACAAAGACTGAAGTGTTCTGTAGATAAGAAAGGTTGATCAAGACAAATCTGGCAACATGCAAACTGTTCCCTCACCCATGTCAGCTGACAGAAGAGCTTATGTGTGAGACACATACAGGAAGAGGGGAAAGCGTATGCAACACTCCCTTTTTCAGTTTAAAGAAACTATGCTATCTCTGACTGTATCTGTTGGGAGAGGGCTTCCGCCTTGAGGCTGTATTCCTAAAGTTCATGTGAAGTTACAGTGTTGTTACCTTTCAGGATGCCCTTACTGCATATCTCAGGACCTTTAGCTGCTTTCTCTCTGTCACTGGAGACACACTTCTCAAAAGAAAAGGCTTCTTATCCACCCAAAGAGTCCCAAAATCCGAGACATAATAACCTCAGACAGCTCCACAATGTTGAGGCTTTGCGTGGCTGTGTGTAAGTGTGTACACATTCTAACAACGTGGCCGGGCATGCTGCGCAATTACTTTGCAGAAATGAGGCATACAGCAATTTACCTAAAAGCTTCTCTTGACCTTTACCGTTCCAGCGTAATGTTTGCCTGATGGGGAAAACCCTTAGAAGCATTTAGCAAATTAATTTTTGTATCTCAGGTGAGCGTGTGTGTGTGTGTGTGTGTGTGTGTGTGTGTGTGTGTGAGACCCAGAGAGACAAAGAGAGAATGATGAACACGGTATTCTGTACAACAGCACCCTCTGCTGATTATATATAGAAATATATAACTATGTGCAACGACTCATGTAGTATCAAACATTTAGGAGCGGTTGATCTCCATGAAGACGGTGAAGTAGGGTGAAGGTGAAGCCCTTGTGAAGTATTGATAAAATGTGCGGTGTGACACTAAAAAGTTAGTTCCCTGACCGGGAATCGAACCCGGGCCGCGGCGGTGAGAGCGCCGAATCCTAACCACTAGACCACCAGGGATACATGACGACACGGGGGCACTCCTGTATATATATGAAGCGCCCACGATGGGCGGCTGGTATCACATCCTCAGTACCAGTTCCAGCCTCCGCAGGCTCTGTGCGCGTTCACATAAACAGGGGCGTTTAGGCGTCATTTGACGTCATTTCCGCAGAAAAATTGTCCGATTACGTGCCGCACGTTTCAGCCAAGAGGAGCAGATTATGATAATGGAGAGCTATGAAGTGTTAGACCGATAAGAACAGCTAAAAGCAACACATATAATATACTCTATCATTATATAACTGTAATTCCCTCCCTGACATTTTCTCACAATAAAGGATACACGGAAATCACTTAAATCCAAGTGGAATTCATTTGATTTGTGTTATTTGTGATAATAAATAAATACATTTTCTAACTGGTGTTCTATCAGTTGTAGTGCCAGCAGGGCCAAACGGTCTTGCCAGCAAATCTGGACCAAGCACAAGCCAAGCCAAGAATATCATCCAAAGTGGTGTGTATTCATCACTCTTTTAGTGTAATGTGGATGATACACAGTGTAACATATTACCTGTTAGTATTATCGGAAGCAAACAAGAAGAAAAATGAGAGGAGAAAGAGTGGAGGGGGCCGCTCCAGCAGATTACAGGGCCATCATGGAGGGGATACAACGGGGTGTTCAGTCAGACCCAGCAGCTATTCTTTGTCCAGGGGATGTATAAGTGCTTTGGTGGTAAAATACTAAATGCATGTTTATTGTTTCTCAGATGAGAAAAGTCTATTTTACAGTTGAAGGAGACACTGTAGTGTTACTCAGGCCGTCAGCACACACCCTTGGTGACCCTCACACAGAGATAACTGTCAAAGAAAGTCGTCATATACTCTCATGTTTGTTTGCTGTGTTGAATCCGCTTTATTCATTTCTCTTAAACTATTCCACAGGTGGAGATCAATGATTAGGAGACATTTTCAGTGTAATCAGAGGTACATTTGGGGTAGATATTTTCATAATCTAAATAAGAATGTAAATAAAACATTAAACACATCTTTAAAAATTATTAATAATTAAGTTTTTTGCTCATGAATGTCACAGGGGAGGGGACGTTGTGCAACCCTCCCCTCAGCCTGTGGCCTCCACCTCTGGGCCCACAGAAAAAAAACAAGGGCTAAGGATTTTATCATTTCAATCCTATGTCTACTTTTTAAAGTAATCCTGACCAAGACCACAAAAGTGAGTGATGAACACAATACACCAACATAAAAGTCTATCTCACTCATCTTTGCCGCTTGATGTCCTATTAACACATGTTGGAGCGGACAAAGTGATGTATAATCATGTTTGGAGACACTTTTATTATACGTCTTCATTTCCATAGTGTCCGGTAAAGTATTCCTCGTGTGTGTGTAATGTGTGTCTTACTGATCTGACATGAATCCAGTACCGCCGCCTCAACGTAGGGGGCGATAGCGACTTTACGACTCGGTTTACTCTTGCAAAAATTCAAACACCGACCAAACAACTGCAGCGGATTTTCACCCTGGACATGGAGGATTTGGTTTCCACATTAAGGATTGTTTTTCAAAACTGGATTTTCAGTCAAAACAAGGCGTGATAAATACTGTGAGACCGACGCCGGAACTACGAGGTTTGCTTCAAACGGCGGGACGAAATATAACTAGTTATTTTCAGACGGACTGGTATTCTCGAAAAGATTGGCTATGTGGCTGTGCTACAAAAAAATCCCGCCTTTTCTGCTTTCCCCGCCTTTTATTCTCTACGACTGACAAAGTCTGGACCCGAACTGGATTTTGTGATTTCACAAAACTTGCCAAGAAGCCTCAGCATACATGAACTACTCACATTCAAAGTCAGATTTCTTCAAAAACTTCTGGAAACTCACGGATTGATCTGGCTCTGAAAGAACACGAGACTTAATGTTAGCATCCACAACGCTAAGGTAAAGGAAAACCGTGAGATTTTGAAGGACCTGATAAATGCAACCTGCTTTTCAGCTAAACAGGAGCTTGCACTTCGTGGTAACGATGAGAGAGCACTATTAGCATTATATGTTTGGAAATCTGACAAAACATGACAAAAGACATGTCCTGGTCAAACGTTACTCCAAGTTTTCTTACAGTGGAGCTGGAAACCAAAGTGATGCCATCAAGACTGATTAGATGCTCTGATAGGGTTTCTCTAAGGTGCTTAGGGCCGATTACAATAACTTCAGTTTTCTTTTTAACTACACCACTTCCTGCTTTTTGGCGTAGGTACACTTTTAGTATGACTCCCCTGAGCTCCATAGATGGTGGTTTCTTCTTTGATCATGGAAGATCATAACATGGTGTGAACATGACAGGGTGACTGAACTGGCTCTACTGTGAGTTGTGGAAGCAAAAGTCTCCAACTCAGGGTTCATGGATAGACTCCGTGCCTTGCTGTGTTTTGTCTTCATTAGAATGGGAATGATGTTTCAAACTCACTGAGGGTCCCTGTTATGTGTATGTTTTTATATCTCTTCAGGCCCGTGGAGATATGATGATCATCCTACATGACATCAGAAGGTCAGAAGTACTTCTTTGAGCTTCTTCAAGAGGCCGTCATGAACATCATGAACAACAACAGGACCAATGCTCAGCAAGAATCAGGTGAGGACTCAGGTGAAGACAAAGCAAACTATACAGTAAGTGCAATGAGACACATGTAGTATATTCCCACTGCAGTGTCAGGGTGGGTTATGTAGTTGGGATTTGTGTCTTTGTGTTGAATTAGTTCTGGTCTCTCAGTGCAGAGAAACAAGTTAAGACTCCATCTTGCTTGGAGAATATTAATATTAAGGCTGGGTGATGTCTTTTAAGAATAAAATGTCTGATTTTTTCACAGCAAGCTCGATATGTGATTTTAATCAAAACTTTTTTCTGTGAAGCAAACTAATACAAACAAATTACTCAAAGTAACTGCAAAGTAATTCAAAACAAGTTTACTTTTATTTAGTTTTGATTTTTACTTGTGTGATTTGAACAAATTTCTCCTCAGGATTAAAGTGCCCAAGTTCTTTAGTGTTTTTTTGATTGAGTTGGGTGCCATTTTTGTTTAAGGTGAATTGCTGTATTTAGCTGTCCAAGATGAATAATTCTCATTAAAAACAAGTTGCCCTAAACTACAAATTCTAAATAATAGATTAAATTAATTTATCGCCCAGCCCTTGTTAGTAGAATAATTCTGGGGATAGTTTGTTGAGCTATGTGGCCATGAAAGCATGTCTAAATTTCAAATTTGAAGCAAGAAATTACAAGTCGTATAAACACTTCAGCTGTTTAAACTTCAAACCACATGCGTTGTTGGGAAGTATTGGTAAGATTGCTTTACATTGTTGCATTAATTTCAGTAAAAAAACAAAAGCAAACTTTGACTGATACGCTGATCCGTGAATGCAAGTAGTTCAAATCTGGGTAATTGACCTTAGTGGTATGTGAGGTATATTGAAATCAGGGGTACTTGACTGGCAGCAGTCGTCATGGTAATCATGATTATGTGTGATTCCGCATATATCATAGAAAACTTAAATGAGCTTTGTTGCATCACAGTTCTATAGAATGTTTCACACAATGAGAGATCAAAGTTTCAGCTCAGTTCACCTGCAGTCATCACAGAGAGCGACACAAATATCCTCACAGACCTCAACTGGAAACGTCAACAAGACCAGGAAATGGTGAACTGACCAAAGCATCAGTGAACGCAACAAGTATGAACTGAAATAGATTTTTTTAAAAGTCGAGCATAAAAAAATATTTATTAAAAATGTTTGTTCTTTGTGTTTTTCAAAATCATAACTTTGATCAACTCAAAACTCTTCTGTGAGATATTTGTAGTTTTTAAACTTCACCAGAAATGTTGTTGACTAAGTGAAGAAGCTCAGTTTATTGTTTTATTGGCTGAACGTCAGGCTGATGATATGATCACATTAATATTTATCAACATGTTTGCTGAGGTGAAAAGAATAATTATTTATTGTTGAAAAGTTTTGTCTTTTCTAAATGAGCTACATACAAACTTATTTTGAAAAATAAATACAAAGCTGTTAGTCTCACAAACAGCTTTCTCTTTGTGTCCAAAGCTCAGCAAAGATGGACATCAGAGAACATCTGGATCATCCCAGCAGAGGAATAAAATGGAGTGAGATCTTTCAAACATTACCAGACATGGTAGATGAACTAATCTCTCCACTTCTGCCTCCATCTCCTCCTCCCTCCCCTCATATTCCTACTTCCACCCCTACTCCTACCCCCTCTCCTACTCCTGCCCCTTCTCCTGCTCCCCCTGTTCTCTCTCCTCCTTCTCCGATCTTTGCTTCTCTCCCCCCTGACCTTGAGGACTTCATCAATGACCTCTTGGGTGACACCAGCAGTGGAGACAGTACCACAGAAACAGCTCCAGAAAGCTTTGAGCAGCCATCGGGGTCCATCTTTGCTCCTCTCCCCCCTGACCTTGAGGACTTCATCAGTGACCTCTTATTTATATTTATGATATATAATATATTACATATATAGATAATTAACCTCTGCTCCCCTCTTCACAGTACCTGCCCTACCAGTGGCCTGGACCCCAGAACCTGGGAACAGTAGATGCCCTCGCTCCTCCTCCACAGGTAAGGCCCAGGTTTAACACACACTGAAGAAACCTCACTTACCTGGTGGATAGCAGCTTCAGGAGCATCGACTTGGTATCAGCGATGCACTTCAAAACGAATCTTCTTGTAGTCATAAGACTAGAATTGAAACAGGTCTCACACTGTGATGCTGACACTCCACTAAAAACTGATTAGAAACCAGGTTTCATGAGATGAATGAAGACGTATACATATTTTTTAAACCTAAGTATGTTCAAGGTACACATTTAAATCATATTGGAGTCATTAAAGGTGGTATTACAAGATCCCCAGCCCCTCCCCTCCTCCTCCCACACATTCACCGTTCAATAAAGAACTGACTTCAGCATGGAGTGAGGAGAGGTGAGAAGACATTGCTCCCCTGTATTTGGATAAAACCCTTTAAGCTTCCTTGCTGGTGGACACTTTTAATCACAGTCATGCTTGTCTTGTTTGTGTTTATGTTATATTTGTTTATTTGGTGACATTCATTATGGCTGTTGAATAAGTCTAAATGTTCCTGAAAGAAATTTTTATATATGTACAAATAAAGTTTCAAAAGATGGGCTTGAAAGCATTAATTAAAGCATTTTCCAATGTGTGATGTGTGCATCAACCTATGTGATGCACACTTTACAGGTTTGTGTAAGCTGATATTTATGGCCTGTATAGATAATCCTGACTCCTGCGTACCCCTTCAGGAGCATCCACTTCTGCTGTGTTATGGTGATTTACTGTGATTGTTTGCCAGGTGACACAGACGATGAAGATGAAGCAGCTAGTCTAATCACTTGTTATGTGTGTTATTTGTGTTTTGTGTCGCCAGTATTACATCGTGCCTGTTTTAAGTCCTCCAAACAGCATGCAGGAAAACCTGGTTCCTGTCGGTGTATTGTAAGTAACACACACACACACCTGGAAGCCTCAGTCTGTATTTTGAATTACTTTTTTTCTGTAATCTAATTTATCTGTCTGATGTTATTCATGCAGGAACGGTGAGGTGGTGTACACATTTACAGCCGCCCAACCCGTCGTCTCCTCTGTTCCTTCTGTTTCCACCACATCACAGTAAGTCATCCTAACTGGGTCACAGGAGCATGTCACATCCAGACTCTGTCTTTCATTCCAGTTTGGCTCATTGGTGATAATCTGTTTTACCACAGTAAGAGAAAACGTGAGCAACAACAGGACGATGACCAGGAATATGTGAAGAAGCCACTCAACGCCTTCATGCTCTATAAGAAGGAGCAAAGGAACGTCGCTGCTGCAGAACTGAACACCAACAACAGTGCAGTAATAAACACTCTGCTTGGACAGAAGGTATGTTGATAGAGAAATTCCTGAACCAGGATTTCCAGTGTTTTAGGACTGTGGGGCCCATAACTGTTAATGTTTGAAAATGTGTTGTTGTTTGTCTGCAGTGGAAATCCCTTCCAAAGGAAGAGCAGGCGAAATATTATGAGCAAGCAGCGAGGGAACAGCAACTCCATGCCCAGATGTTTCCAAACTGCTCCTGCAGTGACAATTATGTATGTACATGATGCAAACGTGTTTATATCATATTAAATAATGCTACACAGTCACTGCACAAAGGTGATGTCACGCAGAAAGTCTAATGTGCTCATTTTGTAGGGCAAAAAAAGAAAGCGAGTGAGGAGAAAGGCTACAACTACAGCTGAAGGTACAATAGCATTTCTACTTAAGTGATGAAAACCGTGATGAATGCTGACCTTTATTTTCTGCTGTAAACTGAGTAAGAAACTACTGAGAATGGTGAAGGTTTTTTTGACAGTGGTGGTAGAACTTAAAGTGTTAGAAAGTCTCAGACTGATCAGTGTGTGTTTGGCAGCCATCTGAAGCATAAGCTCTGGACTGTCTGGACTGAGCTCCCTGTCAATCCAGGCCAGACAGCAGCTATGGAGCCCTCCTCTTCTTGAATCAGCATGATAGAGGCCACCCCAGAGGCCTCCACCCCACCAACTGAACAGACTGAGCCTTCCTGTTCTGCAACCTGCAGCCCTAAAATATGTCTGACTGACGTGCTGGAGTTCCTCAGATTAACATCTGAAGCTTCACCCTGCCCCAAAATTCAGATGAAGATTTACCCTCCCCCTCAGATTACACCCCACCCATCTCTCAACAACTTCCAGACCCCAGCACCCTCCTAACAACCTCACCTATCTCTCTAAGGCCCCCACAACTCAACACCATACTCCTCACTCATGGTGGGAATGTTAGGCTTCTGTAAATAAAATAGTCTGGACTCCGGTCAAGGCACAAATAATATTGATGAGTGAGTGTTGTCAATGATGAAAAGTTTCAAGATCAGCCACAAAGATTCAAGTCAAGAACTTGTGGTCTTAATGTGAATTTGTAAACTTTACATTTTAGTAGAATCCATTTTAACTTGTAGATTTGTTACAATTACACAAGTAGGGAATACAGAATGTATGAGAGCTTCACCTGCAGCTGATCTCAGACTCTCTGGGACCAAAAACCAATCCACCAAAAGAACAATACAATTTCCACTATGAAAATCGCAATGATAACTTAGAAACAAGACGATGGGTATGTTAGACCACCACAACAAAACAGTGCTTGAATGGAGTAAAAAAAACAAACAAACATGTAAATATTCACATACATACGTATCAGTAATAAATAAATCTAAAAATTCAGAACAAAGAACTTGTACTACCAAAAAAAAAAAAAAAAATTGACCAGACACAGTGACTAACTCCCTAAACTTGACCTTGTGACCTGCCCTACACCTCCTAATGCCACATCAAGACAACTATCTCAAACAGCATACCATCACCTCTGACCTCTGACCTCTGGGAACTGCAGCAGTAAAAGCGGGGGGGGGGGGGGGGGGGGGGGGGGGGACAGACCCTGGTTTGGGCAGCGGCAGGGGAGAGCGCTTCAAACTCTAGAGGCGGCAGCGCAACTGGAACAGGAACGGGAGATGGCTGCTGCGTCTGCGGCCCAGCCGGGACAGGGGCTGGAGTGGGAGGGGGCTGCATGGGTGGGTGTCCCTGCAGCTTCCACAGCTGGGACGACAGCCGACCAAACCCTCTTCCTTGTGGGAGAGTTGAGCCTCCTGTTCCCGCAGCACGGCCGCCAGCCAGCCGCTCTCCGCTGAGTCCATGTTTGGTTGGATTCTTCTGTCAAGGTGTTAGGGTGACTCAGATGCTGGAGACCGAGAACCAGGTTGAGGTGAGGAAAAGTAATTATTTTAATTAAAAAAAAAAAAAATCAGGAGCTGAAAAGAGGCTGTGAACATGGAACAAGGCAGAGACAACGACATCAGCAGAGCAACAACAATCCGACCGAGACTAGAAAGAAAACAAGATTTAACAAGACAGGTGAACCACATTAGGGCCGGTGTGTCAACCGATTCGGTTCCCCCCCAAATTCCTGTTCCTCTTTACGCTGATTTACTGCTGATTTGTGTGTAGGTGCTATGTTACCGTGCGTACTTAAAGAAGAAACGTGGTGATACACACCAGGTAATAATAGACCAAGACATATGATGTAGAATGACCCGATCATTACCGAGAATTAATCCAGGTAGGGTGAGGATTATACATCGTGGCCATGTCTGTAAGTGTTCCAGTTAAACATATCGCCACGATGTATAATCCTCATCCTACCTGGATTATTTCTCCACAACGATCGGGTCATTCTACATCATATATCGTGGCCTTATTATTACCTGGAACACGCATTAGCTTGTAGCCAGAGTTTGGATGTCTTCTGTGGACATCACTGCCAACAACAAGGTCCAACTCCTCATCACAGAATACAAGTCTGTCTGCCTGCGCGCACACACACACACACAAAACATTAACAACGAGTAATGTCCTGGTCCTTGTGTGTGTTGTTGCGTCTGAAGCGGTGGAGTACTTCTACATTTCTCATGTCTCTGTGACCTGACTGCAGCTGGAGGTCTCTCCTCTCTGTGTCTTCCTTTCTGGTGGAGCTACCAAACTCAGCTGTTTCTGTCAAAGATAACGTTTTGTGTCGGGCTTTAATACAAGCTAGGCTAATGGACGTTAGCATTAGAGCTGGCCAGTTAGCTTACGTTACAAGCTAACGGCCCTGTTTCTTACCTTGCTCTACGTTTCTCGTCCAAAATTCGCCGTCACCACCTTTTTAAAAACATTTGTATAGAAAATTTCTCAACCCTTAATTTTCTTATTCTTCTTTCTTTTCCTTTCTGACCACCGGACTGATGTTGACTGGACATTTTCCAACCGAACTACAGACAACAGACAACAGGCTAGCATAGCAACAGTAACCGAGGGGCGGGGCTTAGCGAAGGATCGTTGGCCAAAACATTTGTTGGGGGGGGTTAGAATTAGGAAGAAAACAAATAAGAACATAAGCAAATCATCTCAGTGGTTCATTATCATTGATCGATCAACCAGTTAAACTGTAGCATATACACCAGAAAAAATCAGCAACAAAGCATGGTACTTATTTACTCATAAAAATGATAAACAAGTCAACAGGCATCACGTGGGGTGCTGGAGCCAATCCCAGCTCATTTTGGGTTCTACGTCATCACGGTTAGGTCAGGTGACGTAAATGTGAAATGGTGAAGTAGCGCAAATGTACGCGGCAACTTGAGCAGCGCTGTGGCGCAGCGGTAACGCTGCCGCCCCGCACCTAGGTGAGAAGGGTTCGGTTCCCGGCTAGGTATGATGTAAATGTAATGTATGTAATGTAATGTAACCCCGGGGTTAGTTAATATGTAATATAATGTCATATGTAATATGTGATTGTATGACTTACTGTAATCCTAAATGTATGTAATGTTGAATATGTATGTAATGTAATGTAATGTAATGTATGTATGTAAAGGTCCATTCCCGGTGTGGGCACCTGAACGTGTCTACGGAGTTAGTTGGTAGCGAGTGATGGACTGGGCTAATGCAGATACGGCGCCCCCCCCAGGACCTAGGCCGAACCACACCAGACGGGTGACGGCACCCCTCCAGGAACGGACCGAGACCAGACCGGAGACAGGACGCGTCCACAGACTAGACCAGTAAAGCGAACAAGTCACCCACTGAGATGAACTCTTTTAGTGAAAGTTTATGTAATACTTGAGTATATTAACTTGTTTTCTTGTTTTCTTCCTAATTGTAACCACCCCCCCACAACAAATGGTTTGGCCACCGAGCCTTCGCTAAGCCCCGCCCCCATTGGTTACTGTTGCTATGCTAGCCTGTTGTCTGAAGTTCGGTAGGAAAATGTCCAGTCAGCATCAGTCCAGTGACGGTGATCAGAAAGTGGCGGTATTATTAACTGGAACACGTACAGACATGGCCACGATGTATAATCCTCACCCTACCTGGATTATTTCTCCATAACGATCGGGTCATTCTACATCATGGTCGTATTATTACCTGGTGTGTATCACCACGTTTCTTCTTTAAGTACGCACGGTAACATAGCAACTACGCACGACTCAGCAGTAAATCAGCGTAAAGGGGAACAGGAATTTGGGGGGAACCAAATCGGTTGACACACCGGGAAGGCAGTCAACAGGAGGGAAACAGAACAAGAGCAAGACTTAAATCAAATTATTTATTTATTTATTAATTTATTTATATAGCGACAAATCATAACAAGGTTGCATCAAGACACTGTACACTGACCGGCTCTGTATGGTCTGAAGACTGGGGACATTGAGGGTAACGCCCCTTTATGGCATCATGCAATGCCTGAACTAAAATCCGGGGGAAAAAAAAACCGTCACATTTATGCCCGGAAAAAAATTGAATATAGTAAAGTACACTTACTTTAGTCTAAATAAATTTAATGCATGCCAGAATTAGAATATGTTAACGACACAATGAGAGGTGTGTAACTTTATTTTTTAGTCGGACCGGCATTTCACACAGCTCCTGCAATTGGGGCCTGGCTCGGGTCCTCGGTCAACGTGGGAGACGCGAATATGTGAAGTTGTTTTGAACCTGTGTAAAAATTTGGCCAACTGTGACATGCTCGTCGTTTTAAACGAGGAGGAAAGGGACGGGCTGAGAGTTTTATGGTGGTATTAGTCTTACCATGATGCCTGGGGAAAGTCAGTCGAAAACAATGGCGATAGCCTCGGACGCGACGGTCGGAAACTGTCAGAACTGCTCTGTTTTGCATCAGGTCAGCTCATATTTCAGTGACAGTTGTGCTTTGTCTCGGGAGGTGAAACGCAAACATTGTCCGACCGTTGACGTGTTCGTATGTGATGAATGAGTTTAAGTCGGTATTTGTGGGTTTCCCTGATTGTTTTTGTTTTTCCCTTTCTCTTATTACAGAGCCTGAATGAGTATGTGTCGTCATTTCTGGCTCTGAAACAGAAGATAACAGTTTCGGAGTGAGTATGAACGAGTGGTGGTCGCCATGGTGACACTTCTGTACACAGATAAACTTTTTGTTCCGCCGATTATAAATCAGACACTTTGATCTACTGACCTTGTGAAACATCACCAGTCAGACAGGGGCTTTATTGTACTCTGTGAGGCCCGTAGCAGGTTTAAATTTCATTTCATTTCATTTTAGTGCATGCATTTTAAAGTTGTGTTTTAAATGTCTCTCGACGTCTGCATTGCGCTACCTGATAAAACACAAAAATCTTAACTTTTTAAAACCTTTTTCTATATAAACTGTGTTTTGTTTCGTTTTGGTGTTTTTTTTTTTTTTTTTTTTGTTTTGCACTCCTGTAACCAACAGTCAACTGGTGTTTCTCTTTTTTCCAAAGCAAACAATTGCAAACACCACACAGTTTATGATTCAGTTCATTTGTTGGTTTCTTTGTTTTACCTACAAGGTATGGACTTAACTATGGCATTGAAACAAGAACCTGATCAGTGTTTGTAACAGACTAGGCATGAATATAAATGAATAGCTATGCTGAAGCATAAATTTGCTACACCGCTTCTACCAATTCTTAAACATCTTTGAAAACTGAATATCAGTCAACAGTGACTGCGCATGGACTGTACTCAAGGCATAACAGCTGTATAAAGCTTAATGTTGCATCCACTTGAATTCCTTTTCTTTTTTTTGTTTTATGCAGTGACACCATCAGGCTTCAACAACAGCTGGAGGAGCTGAAGATCAAATTGGTTACTCTAGAGAGAAAAACTGTTGATTATGAATCTATGCAAACAGAACTAGAGGAAAAGAAGGTAAGTAAAATCCTATTGAAGGAATATCTCACCTGATGGCATGGCTGTATCTGTCTCTTTGATATTGATGCTACAGTCAACACTTTTTTTTGTCATTTAGTTGTTGTTTTTTTTAAACTTCTGTCATGCTGATGGTCACACTATGTATATATTTTTAGAGTTCTCTTAAGGTCTATGAACAGTTGTCTGGAGAGATGGAAAACCTGAAGCAAGAAAACACCAAGACAATGGCAGAGTAAGGGATGGTGCCCGTGTTAAAAGTTCAGATCATGGTGGTATCTGTATGGGGAAGATGGTAACTGTGATGTTTCATGTCTTTCAGAAATAAGAAACTTGAAGACCAGTTAAAACATCTGGAAGGTAATTTACAGTCACAATCTTTAACTTAAATCCAGCTAAGAAGTAACACGGTTTTCAAGTAATATTACTTTTGTGTGAATTCACATCTGATTTGGTGCTAACTTGTAGAGCTGACAGAAACACAGTCCCGTGAAAATGACCACCTCAAGAGGGAAAAGGCTAAAGTCGAAACTGATTTGCTGAAAACACAGGTAAATATTAAAACATGGTCTCTTCTGATAATATATAGTCCTATGATTTTATAATCATGTAACTAACCCTGGATACTACCAAACCCCAAGGGGTTTATTGTAGAATTGCTGAAATATAATCTCTCTAACGTTATCTTTTCATCTCTTCAGACGTCTCTAAGCAAATGTCAGGCACAAGCTGATCAAGTTGAAAAACTGATTGAGGTGAATGCCAAGACAACAAGCATGTAAGAACTCCTGTCAAAGTCTTGCGTTAGAGTGGGCTGTAATTAATAAATTTGAGATTAACTGTTGTCGTGTCATCAACAGAAAGGACAACCTTGAAAATAAAGTCAGACTGCTTGAAGGTTGGTATTAAAATTTGTATAACTAAGGCTTTTGCGTGTGACTTGAGTAGTTATATGACAATGTTTGTTTGTTGATTTTGTTTCAGATATTTATGCATGTTCTTGTTGTGTTTTCAGACTCGGTTTGCAAACAGAATCATCAAATCTCCAAACTGAACAATGAGAAGATCATACTACAACAACATATTGATGATCTCCAGGTACAGTAATGACCTTTGTAGATATTTTTTTCATATGTAATTTTATTCTATTGAACTTCATATTTCAATTATTTTGCAGGTGAGACTGTTGAAACTGGAAAGAGAAAGGAGTAAAGGTAAAAAATTATTACATTTATTAAATTAATACAGTCAGTATAGGTAAATTCAATATATTCTGTTTTCTATTTCCTGTCATGTCATGTTGTTTGAGCAGTAATCTTTTTAACAATAGAATGGCTAAAATGGCTTCAAATTATCAAACTAAGACTTTTTTTTTTTTTTTATTGCATTAAAAATATTCTGTATTTCTCCTATTATAAGCTGTTTCCAATGGCAGTGTCTATTTGTTTACTTGTATCATATACTCAAATATAAATAAAGGCAATATCTGAATCATTTCTTCACAGAATACAGGAGTATATCAACTCAAGCACATTCACCAGAGGAGCCTCAAGTTGACAAAGGCATGTAGTTGGCTTTGCATGTTTTAACTTATAGTTGTTTGGTAAATTAGGCTTAAATTAACCAGGAAAGCAGATAAGATGATTTTATTTGTCATTATTTATTCAATGTTTGGATGTTTTCAGAAAAAATTCGGATGCTGCTAGAAAATTTGTGGGAATGTGTGGAACCTCAGCAGCAGAACTCAGAAAAGCTGTTACACTTCACTGGTGATGTATCATCAAGTGAGTCAGCTCAGCTGCAATTTCTTAATTTGGAGAGACTTTAATTTTGAATTGTGTGTCTTTCTTTTACCATTTCACTGAGGAAATTCCTGCATTCTTTTTTGCATTGTAATTACAGAACCCTATGGGCTGTGCACTCAATTGAGGGCGCCTCACAATTACCCCATGCAGAAAAAAGCCATGAATGCACAATTGAAAGATTTTCCTGATGCACAGAAAACCATCAAGCACCAAATATCTCCTCAGAGGTCAAGTGACACGAGGCTGCAAAAGTACAAAAAGAGCAAGCAGTTGTCCAAGGAACCCGAAACCAAGGAATTATCTACTGGCCCAAGTAGCACTGAAATGTCAATTGAGGAGATCATGGAAATGTTTAAACCAATACTTTCTTGTATATCACCACTACCAGATTCGGTGAGGCTTTGGTTAAATTTTATGTGGGGCTGTCAAATGGGTAAAATTTTTAATCAGAATGATCACAGGGTAGCTGTGGATTAATCATGATTAATCACTATTCCTAAGTATGACCAAAACATTTATATATTCTCTGTATAATGCTGGAACAGAATTATAAATTACAAGAGGGTATGTAGGTTTAACTTTTTTTTTTCCTGCTAATTACTTTAGACTTGTCATGAGCTGATTTGGGACTTTTTTTCTTTTTTTTTTTAAGTAAAACATACTATTGGAAGTGACTTGACGTTCACCTCCATGATGCAGCATCAGCAGGCAGGAAGCTGCTGAAAAAGTTGTATAAAAAATTGATATATTTAGCCTTTTTTAGTAATTTTTGTGACTGGTCTGGTTAACTTTGTAATTCAAATTCAGTAATTATTATGTTATTGTGTTATTACATTGTTATTGTCTTGTTTTTGTTAGGATACAGAGGTTGAAACTATGGAGACAGATATTGGAGAAATGGAAAACCATCCCAAACTCTCTGATACTGATGCTGTTCCTCATAAACAAGAAGCCTTCTTACCCATCACAAGATCTGTGTCAAACCACTGTTCAAACCTTTCTGCACTGACAGTACAGGAGAATGTGGACTTACCAGTAGTCACAGCTCATAAAGTGGAATGTATTTCTGATGAAAATGACTCCAGAGGACAAAATAACTTAAGTGGTATTACTGTGATGAAGGACAACAGTAGTTCAGATGGGAAAGAAGTGGATCTTCAAAAACACATGCAAACTGAGCCGGAGACACTGCAATTGCAGTCATCAACCTCCTTGTCAGAAAGTGCAGTTTTGGTTGTGGCTGTATCATTAACAAATGAAAGTCAAGAACCCCCCTGCACTGTAAATCCTAGTTGCAACATTGCCAGCAGTGTCTCTGAAACTGAACTCGTTTTAGGCACAGCAAAGGATGATAAGTCAGATATGGCCACAAAGACGGATGCAAACACAGATCCCACTGATGTTACAGATGCCAGGATAGTCACTCCTGAGGAAGGGGGGTCACTCAGAGAAAGTGGTGTCACTAGAGATGACGAAGCTGGAGATGGGCAGCTTGTTACAACCTCAGTATTCGCTGACACTGGGAAAGACACAGCGGTTTCAAAAGCCAAAAATGGTTCAGAAGCTGACGAAACGCATCAAGAATGTTGTTTGAAACAGGGCAGTGAGGGTTTCACTGTTTTGGGGCCACAGGAGATAAAATTGTCTCTTTCCAGTGGCACAACACACATTACAGAAGATAGCATTTGTTTGTCAAGCTCCCCAGCCAACTTCTGTAGTGTGTCAGATAAAAATAATGAAGAGGAGCTTAAAAATGATGGCTCTATGAATGGTTTTGAGGTGAATGATGAACAAAGAACTAAAAGAACACATTCTTCCCCAGAGTCTCTTAATATTACCAGACCTCAGTCACCTAAAATATGTTCACTTTCAAAGATGAAAGATGCAGACAAAAGCCATGCTGCCCTTGAATCTGCTCAAGCAAACACTGAAACTTCTTCCCAAATAGAAGATCACACAGAGATGAAGAATACGGAAACAGTGGCTGATCATGGGACTTCCCTCTCTGAAGTGATAAAGACTATTAATTGTGAATCTTTAAAAGAAAATACACATTCTCTGTGCAGGCAGTTGAGCCCTTCATGTATGTTACCCACAGTAAAATTGTGCCCTATGGAACCTCACTCAAATTCAGGAAAAATACGTGTTGGGGCTGAAGTTGAACACAATTCAACAAACAAAAAAGCTTTGCAGCTTGTGCCTAGATTGGAGGAAGCTGGCATAATTGAAGAGGTTGCTGTCAAAGACTTCCATCGGGAGACCAAAGAGGCAAGTAGTGTTGCCTCGTTAATTCAGTCAGCTACTTGCATGGATGAGAAAAATAAAAGTTTGGAGCCATGTACAAGAGTGATTGAAAAACAAAGCCCAAATGTAATCACGGAGGAAGAAGCTAGCCCACCAGCAACTCCAGCTACAGATCAAACACCACAGTGCATTGGGCAAGTTCACTCTGAAATGGGCCCTCCGCTCCCCCCTCTCCTAACCCCTCTGAGTACGCCACCGAAAGTGGGCAAATCAATCAATCCACGGCAAGCTATTGAGAAACTCTCTTTTCCCTCACCCATGGATAGATTGGCCTCTCCTACCACTCCTGTTCTGACCCACAAGACACCCATCAGTCAGCATTTAAATTCTTCATCTCTAAACAGTCCACTCCATCCAAATGGACTCCCCTCATCACCACTTCAGTTTGGCTCTGCTACTCCAAAACATGCCTTACCGGTCCCAGGCCGCCTGCCTGTGACAACAATGACCTCCCCCCCCTCTTCTTCCTCCAGTCCTTCTCAGGAAAACTCCATGAGGATTCTTGACACAATGTATCCAGAGCTCTCTGCCCGTGCACGAACATTGAGCATTCTCAGAGGGAGTGTTGGTCTCAGCATTTGTTCTTCAGACAGTGGAACATTACCCACAACGACCGACAGTCATGTGTCTGGCTTTAAAACTATCAACTCAGCCTCAACTGCCTTCACCAAGACTGAGACAAGAGGAGAAAAAAGGCAGGCCAACAGTTTGCCTCAAATTAAAAACAGAAAATGTCCTAAGCTTGACAGGTTTTCTCACACAGCTGATCATGAGCAGGTGCCTTCTTGCTCATTGAACAGGGGAGAAGCCATCTTACCCCAAACTCTGAGGCTCGAACAGCTCAAAAGCCTATCTCAATCTGTGAAAGATGGAAAACCTCCAGAGGAGAATGTTGTACTCACCTCTTTAAAGAAAATTGAAAACCAGTGCTTTGATCTACTGCCTGTGATCAAAAGTCACCTGTATGTTGGCAGCCTCCCTAAAAAGCCTGTCCTCAGAGATGAGGAGAAGGAAGTCATCTCTGAGATTTGCCAAAACAGCTTGGTGAGTATGGTGTTTGTTTTTGTGCTCATGGAATTAATTGTTTTGCGCAATCATCCATTTTAATCAGAAAGATCGATCTTATATTAAAAAAGTTTTACTATGCATGACAATGAAGTTGAGTCTGAAGGCAGCGGCATGCTAAAGCAACCATAATGTGTTGTATCAAGCAAGCAAGTGTTAGATGTGAAAATAAATGACTAGAATTAGCTTTTGTTTAGTTAGATGAAGTGTTATATAGTTTTTCTAAATGTCAGTTTTCATATAAAATAAACATTTGCATTTATTTGTCTCTGCTTTTCAGCATGATGTGGATTCACAAATGCTTTCATCCATCTTGAATAAACTGAAAACGGTGAAATGGGAACTCAGTAAAAACTACATCCAGGCCCTCTGTAGAGTCTACATCGGCATCTGTCGACAGAAAAGCTACTGGGAGAAGGCTCACATTCTGGCATATACTGTTCTCATGGAAGGTCAGCCATTTACTGTATTCTTCAAAGACACTTCTGAATCTACTTCCACCAAGGTACCTTGCTGACAGTTCTTGTTTTACTCATTGCAGATTTTCCAGATGCTGACAAGCTGATTTTGTTTATGGTGGTAACATGGCCCAGTGTCCTCTCACACAGTAGTTTGCTATGCCAGGCCATACATACTGTGACCAAACTGATTGCACAGGAAGAGCTCCTCCCTTGCCTGTCAGCATTCCTCGGTTGGGAGAAGGTATTTTATATTTGACACATTTTTATCTTTCTTTCTTTGACATTTCATCAATATCCTTGGCATTTCACACACTCACTGACTGCGTGTTTGCTTCAAACACAACAACAAACCTCTGTGGCCTCAATTTCAAGTTAGGCCACATTTGTTATCGCCTCTTCTTCTCCTGTCTGTGTCCTCTCAAATAAAAAAAGATTTGACCATCAAAGACCCAATCTCCCTGTTTCTCTGCAGAGTCCACCTCTGGACATCGACCAGCTGATCTCTAGATCAGTGTCTGCTCTTCAGTCAGGGTCAAATCTGTCTTTCACACATCATGATCGTTATGGGTATGATGTGGGGGATGAGGCTTGGGAACATGTTTTCACACTGCATCTCCTTTGTAAACAAAAGAAGTGGAAGTGGACCTACGAGAATTTACTGAGGTTAGTTATGTCTTCTGCTGTGAACATAGATTGCTTGATGGCATAATTTAAATCAAATCTGTCTGACAGAGAAAATCAAACAGTAATTTATTACTTTTCTGTATTCTTGTACTAACTTCTTCATTTTGTTTAAACAGCAAGGAGTTGTGGCCATTAATGAATACATGGGTGACGCAGCCCAGAGATCAACAAACGCCCGTTTCTGATGCAGCTGTTGCCACCGTGCTCCGACTCATAGGTCAGTTTTGGGGTTTTAACAGTAATCTGGAGTTGTGGGTAATGTAGTAATCACAAAAGGACAGTAGAATTTAATGTTTCATTATTTTTCTTTATATAGGATACCTCGGTCATCAGGGAATCAAAGAAAAATGTATATCCACTGTGATAACTGTTGCCAACGTCATCAACACATTTATTCAGCATGGACAGACTGAAGGTATGAAATATGAGAAATCACGGTGAATGCAGAATGGCTCAGTTTGCCTGTTACAAATACACCTCTAGTGTGTGCTGAGATTTCAGAAACAAATCTGATTATCTTTCTGACATGTCATACAAATACTTGGCTATAAACTTAAAAATAGGCAAAAGATGATGCTCTGATATCCTGACGTGAAGGAAAATGGGACATCTAGAGGCATCATACATTCCATACAAATCCATTGCATTCTCTAATCTTACCATGTCTTCTCTGAGCAGGTTTGTCATGGCAGGTCCAGTTAGCAGCTGTCTATTGCATCTATCATCTGTCTCCCTGCAACCCGAAACCAGCCTTGGACGCCCTTGCCCGGTGGCGAGAAGAAGTGTCTCAGAGCGTTCCTCCTGCTGTCAGTAGCTGCATGAACCAGTTAGCCTCTATATGCAGACAGGTCAAGACATGAGGGAGACACACGTGCTCCTAATTCACATGGACATCTATTTCTTTGCCTCCTCTAAAGACTAGAAAGAAGATCCCATCATGCACCTCACTGTTCATTTTAACTAGCTGATTGGCTGCCTGTAACAAGGTGACTTGAAGTTCTGCAGTGAAAGTCAAAGACTTCTTAAACATTTGCTTTTGTGTGTGTTTTATATGCACTTCTATCTAAAATGAACATGGTTGGTAAATATGTCTGTCATGAATTCATAGCAAATATTTTCAAAATTTTTAGAATGAAATACATCTAAAGTTTGTTTTTCTACAGTTTAGTTTTTTTTTATCTGCTCACACTTTCATAAGTATTAGCATGTTTTTGTGCATGTCTACTATACTGAAGTCATTCCCTCAAAAATGCATATTCATATTTTGATTTGACTGAGTGCTACTGTAAATTGATTTAGGCATTTGTAAATATTGAGGTTAAAGTTTGTTAATGAAAACCAATATTGCAACAGTGAATGGATTGTACAGTTTACAGTTTCAGAGTTAATTTAATTTTGTCAAAATTAAAAATGTCTCATATTGAACAAAAATAACTGCTTTGTTGCCGTTTCCCATCTCCTTCCTCTCCATAAATTGGCCTCTTATGTGTCTTACACTAGACCTGATATGTATCAGAGCTTAGCGATCACTTTAAAACACACACTCCTTTGAATCTCTGACTGTTCGACAAACGCTGGTTTTCAGTCATTTACCACCACATCTTTAGCGGTAATCTGGTCTAACGTGATATAAATACGATAAACGCAGACTAATGATGCAGCTAAATCACTACAATTGTCTTATCGCTATTAAGTGTGCAAACTACCATTTCCGGGGGTTAGCCTTCAAAATAAAACAAACTCCGCCTGAAATATCCAAATTTAAGTAACACTCCGATTCAATATATAGCATCAATAATATATTTAATCGCACAATACGTTAAAAAATGTAGAACTCTTAGGCATTATGTGTTTGGTGGGTGGTTTGACGTGATATTTCAGAAAAGCAAACCTAAAATACTTCCACTTCCGCTCCTCCCGCGGTGCGCATGCCGGACTTGACGCACGTCACGATGCTGAGGGGTGTGCCCAAAGATTTAAATCCCTCGGACATGCGTAGAAGCGGATCCGTGCTGCTGGGTGCGCCATATTGGCTGACTTACAGGGGGAGTGGAGTTGGACGAGCCGCTTGAAAAACCAAACCAGTTTCCAGACATGAAGCACAGAGGATAACGAGTAAAACGACGTGGTGGGGTTTATTTTTGTTCGCTTCGGTGTGACGCGTTCAATTCGGCCAAATTTGCTCGCCATTTTACCGCGAAGAGGTTCTCGGTGAACTCGAGTCCGATGGATCCCAGGACCGCTTGGATCCAGCCGGAGCAGAAGGGACCTGCCAACTCCCTGTGGATGCACATTTGGGAAACCTCTCAGGGATTTGGAGCGAACTCCGGCATTGACAATCACCTTCACCTCCAGCGCAACTTCGCAGCGCAAAATTCAAACTCCGCGGACTTGAACGGCGAGTATTGCAAAAATGTAGCCCCGCCACAGTCGTCGCTCCCCCCGACACCGGGGGTTGTGTTTGGGAGACTGCCGAAGCGAGGCGGCGGCGGAGACAGGGGAAGTGTCCGGAGGAAGGGCTCGCTGTCGCCGTCCTCCTCCTCCCTGGACTCGGAGGCCGAGAGCTCGTCGCCCTCCGGATCCTCTCTGCAGATCGACAATTTGAACGTGGCGGAGGAGGCCAGTCGGTTTTTACACTACGGCGAGCACGAGTTGAACGAGAACAACCTCAGACAGCAGCAATATCCCCCTCCGCCTTTTCACACTGTTCAGCTACACTGTCGCAGCATGCAACACCCCGGCGGCCACACCCCCACAGGGATGAAAAATCAGCACGGGAACAAGCACCACCACCATCAGTCACATTCATCCGGCCGCAGGAGGCATCTGAACAGGGCCAACACTTTCCACGGCATCCACCCGCTCCTGTCCTACGTCTGCCACGGACACTACGAGGACTCCTCCTGTAGCTTATGGAAAACCAGGCGGTACAGCCCGGGCATCAATGGGTGAGTAAATATGGAGATTTTATTCTTATTGAGGTTATTTACTTCTGTTCAGGTGTTCTCACAGTGAGATCTGGGTACCTCATGGGGTTCTTGGCAGAATGTGCAAATTGTGCACTTGTTTCTTGGATTTATTTTATCCAGGTTAAGTAATTTACAAAGTACAACAATAAATGTTACATCATCAATTTGAATCGCAAATCAATTCATTTTTTCACACAGTTTGGTGCATTAGCTCGTTTTGAAATGCCATGTATCAAAAGTCTTGTATCAACAACCTTGTTCCCCATGTGTCCCTTTGCAGTCTGCACGAAGAGATAATGGACTTCTTCAACTTCATGTCACCTCGGCCAGAGGAGGAGGCCATGAGGAGAGATGTTGTGAACAGGATTGAAAGTGTCATCAAGGATTTGTGGCCCACAGCCCAGGTGAGTCTGAAAGTCGTATTCCCGTGGCACTCTGACCTACATCTGACCTGATTTATTAGGTTTTTTGTTTTTTTTAAACTGAGGCATACCACTATGCTTACATCTTCTGGCCTGCTGAGATGTAACCCATGCCCATGGTCACTACAATTTTAAGAATGTGCTGCTTTGCAATCCTGCATTGAGCACTAAATCCAAACCTTCATTTGCCAAGTTTGGACAAGGCTGACATTAAAATTGTCACTCTTCACTTTGTTCACTGTGTCATTGTCCTTAACTTATTAGGTTTTTCTTTTAATACTAGCTGCTGAGTAAACTGGGTATTTCAGATTGTTAGGGTCTAAGAACAAGTAATGAAACATTTGACAGAAAACTCAAAGTATAAACCGTAAAAGGTTAATTTGATCTGTCAAGCTAATTATATTTGAGTTTGGATGATGGTTCAGCTCTGAACACTTTTTGAGGTGTGTCTGTCGCTATGGATCACTTCACATCAACCTGAATAATGTGTAACTTGTGTTATCTCCCCATTACCTGCACAGAGTTAACAGAATATTGCCAGTATAATAAATTACCTCCTCTTTGACGCATTGTTGAAACCACAGACTATATTTAAATTGTGTCTCAAAAGCTTTAGAAAGAGTAAGATTCGTTGTAGGGATGCTGTATCAGGTTGCTTTTGATTTTTATATGTGCTTTATCTGATAAATTGGTGCCTTGATGACTCTCCTCCAGTCATTTACACTATATCAAATGTTTTAACTGCTCATGAGCTATGAATAAAGACCATACACAAGTCACAGTCTTGGCCCCCAGCCAATTCTCATATTTTCACACTTTAAAATGCATATATGCTTTGTACTGACTCTTGCGTATAGATTTGTAAATTACATTGCAAAAGCTGCTACGTAAATAAAATGTATTGTGTTTTGTAGCCAGCATCCCTTCTTGAGCTTCTTGAGGTTTACTGCATATCTTGTTTGGCCACAATTTAGGCTGTCAGTAGCCTAGTTTACAACACACATTAAACCAAACTGGCCAGAAATAATTACCTGTTACGTTTACAGTTCCATTGTAACTTCTGTGAAGTATTTTCCATTTTATAATGCCAAGAAAATGTTTGTACATTTATAAACAAGATTTCTTTCAGTTACCATTGTAAACAATTTGAATTCATGCTGGTCAACTGATCCCACTGGGCTTCTTTGGGAATTACGTATTTCTTTCTTTATTTCCCTAAATGATTTCCCTCGACCATTTTGTGTAAATCTTCTGAGGCTGGGGCAGTTCATATTTTAATTTTTAATGTGGTCTTTTTCAACAGGAAAGTGGAACATTTGAAGTCAGAGATAATATTATAATATTACCATCCAGAGACCACTGTCATATTTTGACACACTGGGTTTGTCATGGTATTTGTTTTTTTTGTTTTTTTTTTAAGATTTCACACTGTTTTGTAATAATAACTATGAAGATGATAGTGCTGGCCTGTGAACACCTTTTCATGTTCTTGGCAAGCCACAATCAAGAAAGCTTATTCTTCTGTTGACATAGACATAATTTATACAGAACAAATATAAATTTACATATGTAAATAATGACTATCTATAAAACCCATATGCTTGGTCAGTGTGAAAGCTTCCCAAACGCCACTACATGGAAAGAACAGCAAATTCTTCAAGTGTGCCTTTGTTTTCTGACTTGTTAAAATCAGCAGACACAAAAGTGTACACTTGTAGACTGATCTTGCAAATTGTGTTACTTTACTACTCCTGACGGTTCCAAACTGTCTACATGCATCAAGGTCAAACTGCCAGAATAGCTTGTGTGTAAACTGGTTTACACATCACAAGAGTAATAATGATCTGTTACAACTTACATCCAGCTAGTATTAATTTCTCCTCTACTCTGCAGGTAGAGATATTTGGCAGCTTCAGCACTGGACTTTATCTACCAACAAGGTAACATTTGTTTTTTCCACTTTTGCGTGTACAGTCTAACATCACATGGGTCTCTTTAGAAACATCTCATCAACATGCTAGTGTTGAAAAAGTCCGGGTGCTACATTTGGTAGGGTATGTTCATTTTCGTCAGACCCTCAATATCGTACAGTTTAATGTGTTGCTTTGTACTGGCTGAAACCTCATTTGGAAATGATGAAGTCTAAGTGTAATTGAAGTTGGGAAATGAAGCAGCTGTTGTTTAATGCTGGGGCTTTTTCAATATCACACAAGTGTATTAACTTAGTGCTCACTAATAAATGACATGAACCACAACAGATAAATTATGAGTTAGTACTTGGTCTTTAAGATGGCCACATCAAAAACAACTAATTACCCTTATTTTTATTGTTAAAGCATTATTGAATTACTTCAGTTAAAGCAATTTTCTTTTCTTGTATGTTGTCCTTCTGAAAATCTTAATCTGTCAAATTGTTGCGTTGTTCTTTGACAACCTTTCCACCAACAACCACGCACATTACCAAAAGTTCTAATTGGTATAACGACATAAAACAGGATGTAATTTTTTTTTGGTGGCAGGCTCATCACTGTGCATTGTGTTTAGACAGATTACTTAGAGAAATAAACTTCTGAGTGCAAAGTGCTTTGTGTTCTTGCTCTTAGTGACATTGACCTGGTGGTGTTTGGAAAGTGGGACTATCCTCCACTGCAGGAACTGGAACAAGCCCTGAAGAAACACAATGTGGCTGGCCCGTATCCCATCAAGGTCCTCGACAAAGCTACAGTAAGCCCCAGCAGGAGTATCTCTTTGTTTTTGTCCCAAACTCTTAAGTTTACAACTAACTGAAATACCAAATATGGCTTATAGAAATGTAATTTCAAAACAAATCCTGAAAATGCGCATACTCATGGATCAACATTTTGATCTGTCATCAGGTGCCAATCATCAAACTTACTGACCAGGAAACAAAAGTGAAAGTGGACATCAGCTTCAATGTAGAAACCGCAGTGAAAGCAGCACAATTCATTAAAAGCTACCTTAAGGTAATCCTTTGAATTCTTAACAGCTTTAACAGAAACACTTCCTTTTCTTTCAGCCTTTCTAACATTTATCTTGGTTTTATAGAAGTACACTGTTCTTCCACCTCTGATCTTCGTCTTGAAGCAGTTCCTGCTGCAGAGAGATTTGAACGAAGTCTTCACTGGAGGCATCAGCTCTTATAGCCTTATTCTAATGGCCATCAGTTTCTTGCAGGTATATCTGTATATAGATGTTTATGTTTGAGATAAACATGTTTATGTCTGATTGGAATTCACCTATGTTTCATAAAGTAATACAATTGAAGTCACCAAATAGGTCAATGAGTGCAAGGGCACAATTTTAAAATTTATTTTTCTTATAGATTTTTACTTAGCTGTTATTTTAGCGAACTATTTTGTGGCTTTAACACCAAAACAAACAGTACAAAATAATAAAATTGCTTAATATCAGTAGGGGTGAAATGATTACTCAACCAATTCCAATAATTTGATTACAAAAAAATGTTTCTTCAACCAAAGCTTTGATTAATGAACTCCACTGGAATTATAGTAGATGCTCTACTTGGGTTTAAAACGAATGTTTATTAATGTCACACACTGTTTTCATATTCAGTGGGGCAATTGTAGATAAGATGGAGCAAAGCCAAGAAATGGCAGAAAAGAAGAAAGGATGGAAAATGCAAAGGCGTGGGACAATTTGAAGTTGCAAAAAAATGAAAACACTGTGCAGTGCATGCCTTGTAAAATGGAACTTACAAACCATAACAGCAATGTCTACAATGATGCCACACTTTTACCGAAAGTTCTCAAGTCTACAAAGTGAGGCCGCCACAAATTAATGTAACATGTTGACTTACTATTTTCTTTTTTTTGATAAGGCAGAAGAATTTATTTAATTAATTGAGGAAATCATTGACACAATATTTACATTACTAAAAAATAATCATTAGCTAATCAGCAATGAATAGCTGCAGCCCTATTTTACAGTATTTGCTTAATCTGTCTGGAGCTATGCAAAAAAAGGTACTTCTAAAGAGAATGAATGATCCTTTTCCTGTTGCTCAGCTACATCCTCGGATCGATACACGACGTGCCAATATCAACCTGGGAATCTTGTTGATCGAGTTCTTTGAGCTGTACAGCCGTGATTTCAACTACATGAAAACTGGCATCCGGGTGAAGAATGGGGGCGCGTACCTCTCCAAGGAAGAAATGCTCAAAGACATGGGGAATGGAAACAGGCCATCCATGCTCTGCATAGAAGATCCAATTCAACCAGGTCAGACTTGACTTTAATGTGATGCATACATGGACAGTGCTGTGATCAGATCACCCTTCCACATATGGTGGGGATGTAAAAACCAAAGGTGTTTCATAGGACTAAAATGTTGCGCATACAAATAAATCACAACATGTTCCAAAGAAGGTGGAAAATCAAAAAAAGAAGCAAACGTGTCAAAATGCACTGGCAATGATTTGTAAATCATAGTCCTTGTGACTTAAAAACTGAGGAGATTGAAAAGAAAGATAGCAAGTGGCAAAAACATCAGATGTGTGTTGAAGAGTGAAGACTGTAATAGTCTGTAATTAATAAATAAATAAATAAATAAATGTGAAAAGTTAATGATACATTTACTTCATTTTTCCTAGTTAGTTTTATATATTCCCTTTTTTATATAATATTTCTTGTGTATAAACTTAAATCCAGTGCTTTTCCTTAAGTATTCCAGTAACTACTTTGTATTTGTTCATGATATCACTGATGTCTTGTGGATTTTGAATGAGTTAGATTATCTATAGTATAAGGTTATAATTCTAAATTATCATGTGATCTTCACAGGAAATGATGTGGGCAGGAGTTCATATGGCGTGCTCAAGGTCAAGCAGGTGTTTGACTTTGCCTACATGGTGCTGAGTCATGGTGTGTCTCCTCTTGCACGTGCTTACCCCAACAAAGAGTATGACAGGTTGGATTCTTCCTTGAATCATGACTCTTTTTCTTTTCTCTTTTTCTCCTTATCTTTATTTTAACATTGTTAGCCTGTGCCTTTTTGTGTTGCAGTACTTTAGGACGCATTATCAAAGTCAGCCCAGAGGTGTTGGCCTATAGGGACTGGACAATCGAAAAATGGGGAGCTAAGCAGTATGCCAAGCTGGAAAACCACGGTAACTTTGGCATCTTGTTTCTGCAACACTTGCACTGGAATTGTAGTTTGTAGTATTGTAGTACAAGGATAAAAATTAGTTTACATCTTTGGTGTCAAATGTTAAAGGCGTGACAGCGAGCATGCTCGGCAAACAAACAACCTTTCAAACTGTAGTTTTCTTGTTGGTTCTAGATGTAGAGACCTGTGAGCAGGACCTTGCCAGGCTGATGCTGGTTTCTATGGAGGATCAGAGAGACAGTTCATCCCCCCTCAGTGCTGACTCCCCTTCACCTTCTCCAGTCTTCCTTCCCAGCCCTCAACACCATTCATCGTCATCCTCAGCATGTTCTTTATCATCCTCCTCTGGAAGTGACATAGTAAGTCCAAAGTATATTCTGACATTTCAAGCATTTACTATATCAGTGGTTTATGACCAATGAAAAACAGTGTTATCCTCCTGTCTTTTTTTTTTTTTTTTGCACTCACAAAGACCATCTTCAGCAGTGGAAGCAGCAATAGCAACTGTTACAACCTCGGCCATAACTTGGGACATATTTAAAATTTCTCTCTGCCTCTGCAGTGTTGTTGATCTGAATGTGTCTCTTTGCAGGAGTCAGATTCTCCTCCCTGTAGTAATGCTGCTATTCCTCTTCACCCCCTCACCCTGGCCTCGGCCCATCCTGTGATCCAGTTGACAACTGACCTGAGGACCACACATCCAGCAGGATTTATCCATGCCACACCTCAGGTTGGTTTATTCTCTTTGTATCATAGTTGTTAGAAAAATACATGGCTATGACAATCACAATGTTGTGTATATCTTTAATTAATAATTGAATTGACATCAAATGACTTCAATTGCATAAAAACCTAGTCATAGCAAAGTTCAATTTTGCATATTCTATCCAACCCCCTCCTCCCAGGTCCCAATGTCCCTCCCAGAAAACCTTCCCATCTCTTCCCTCTCCAATTGCCAGTTCTATCATGAGAATCCACCTTCAATCAGTGTTGTGCACAGTCACAGATCACAAGCTGCACAGCTCTCCCAGCACACTAACTCCTTAAGCCCTCTCCCGAGCCCCCTCCACCGTCACCACCCTCTGAGTGGAGGACAGCAGAGCCACACTTACACCATGAGATCAAATTCTCACGGCGCCATTGAGCCGCACAAATTTACCTTCAAGCACAACCAAGGTGGCAGCCTCCGAGGTCAAAACCATTCTCAAGGTAATTTCAGTCCTCAGCGGCAGTTTGTTCCACAGGGTCACAGCACAGCATCGGGCTTCAGAAACCAGCAACAATACAACCGTAACACCTGGCGACGCAGGAAGAGGGACAGCCTTCCTGCTCTCAACCAGAGTAGATAAAGGATTGAAAGCAAAGGACTTGACATTACTTGTATTAACAGTGAAAACCTCACTCAGCCATCATGAGTTTTTCAGCTAAGAAGCCGTGATTGATTCATTATACCGTTTTTTTTTTTTTTTTGTTTTTGCTTGTTTGTTTGTTTGTTTTGTTTTTTTTCTTTTCCCCCCTCTTCCCCTCCCATCTTCAAGGCTTTCAAAAATTTATACTGTGCTTGAATTCAAGTGGTCCACCTCTGCCAACATCACCAACTAATGCTATAAGGCTGATGCAGGAGAATGAAGGTTGTAAATTGTTTTGTTACATCGGTCTGATGGTAGTCAGAGCCCTTCCTTTAAATGTGATGTACACCAGCACAGACTCCGAGTTGTATGAGGCATTACTGATTCCCACACAGAATCCTCTCCCAGCAGCTAAAATCCGCAGCATGTGGCTGAAGAGTTTGGTCAGGTTAAGTTTCCATGTGACCTGCACATCTTAGAATATCATGTGCCATAGTACTGAACTGGTTTGTCAAACCTGTTCTCTCAACATTTTCTTTTGGTTTTCTTAATGCAACACTTGTTAGTATGCTCGCAATTCAGAGCTCTTGCAGCTTTGACTATCATCTGCAAATTGTACTCTAGACTGAGTGAAGCACTACCCTCCTACCTATGCAGCACAACGCTGACTTAGATGCTTTCAGTGTGATGGCACAAAACGGACCTTGTCTCAAGCGCTTAAACTGTGACGACTTGTTTGAATGTACTGTTTCTTTTTTTTTTTTTTTTTGTGTGTGTGTGTGTGTCATCTTCTATTCTGTTTTTGTCACTGAGGGATTTGTTTGTTCACATTGACACAATATTTTTGTACTGTAAACATAGCCACCTTATTTTAAGTTTGTTGCATTTATATGCAATGCAGACTTGCTTTTATTTAATTTATTTCACATTTTAGTTTTATTTTAGGGGTTCTCCCCACCATACTTTTGCTTTCTTCTCTAGACGACATTGATCTGTGCAATAGATGGCTTTTGGGGCGTAGAAGGAGTGTTTTCCTATGTGAAAAGCTTTCCAGCACAAGGGAGATTTGTTGTATAACATGAGAAATCTGCCAAAAATCCCATTATGCCACCATTTTACTCATTTTACTACCATCATATTGTGATCACTTGAACTTCTGCCAACTGCCTGTCCAAATGTTTTCTCACCTCCAATTGTTTTTTTTTTTTTAAACATATCACTCCCTTCAGTGGTTTGACTTTAATATGGGTGATTTTCCTCTTGATAGGTCGAACCTTATTCTGGGGGAATGCCCTTTTTGCAGTTTTAACTCATTTACAAAAATTAGATTTCAAAAACAGTTGGTGCTAATAATTACCAGCAAAGTGCTTGTTTTCTGCCTTATATCTCCTTTGATTCTGTTAAAGCAACAGGTTAACTGCCTTTGTAAATGACCAAATTTGCCCCCTTTCCTGGATGTAGCCGAAGCTTTCTGTCTCTTTCTATGAGTACTGTCAGGTTACTTTTATTTTTACTTACAGCCTATAGAGGTATGCTCAAGGAGGAGACTCCTATTGCAGTCAATGATTTGTAGTATGTCACATCACTTTTTTTTTTTTTTTTTTTTTTTCCCCTTCTCTTTTACAAACTGGTTGTACTGGAGATCCTTACATGTCAGAGGTTTACCTTTTCATATATAAAGTCATTATTTCTAAAACAAGGTGTCAATACAGAACTTGCCCAGCAATCCATATCAGGACTTGAGCATGGGTTAGAGAGATGTCCTCATTATTGGAGTATTGGTAGAGCCAATAACAAAACCAAACTTTGAAGTCATGCGTGAGTCTTATTATAACACCCTGACAACCAAACGGACAGATTCACAATGATGTTGCTTGCATTTTCCCATTGTTTTCAGCACTCAAATCCCCAGCTCATATCTGTGTAACTGCGATTGGGTTGTAAAGTGTAAATGAATGACATAGATGTTTACCTTGTTTTTTATGTAAGTTTTTCTATTTTTTTAATAAACATTTTAAAACTCCCATTTGCTGCTTAGCTCATAAATGTGTTTCCTTTTGTGCTAGCCACCACTGATTTGAACTGCAGGTAAAATTAGATTCTCTGAACATCCCTGTATATCAGCATCTACCAGAGATTTGCATAGTGCTAAATACATTATTATTTTGCAGTGTGTTTTCAGACTACTTGTATGGCTTCCAGTTGGTTGTCTCCTCGTGTTGGACCCAACAATAACTGAAGTAATAGTGTGTTGGCTACCTGCACGATCGGAGGACTTTGTACATTATTAAGTAAAACACAGTCACAGTCATTGATTTGTTGTGTAGTGATTCCTCGTGCTTTCTGGTGGGGGCAGTGGTGGACCTTTTGTTGGCTTCAGGTTGCCAGTGAGGGCAGAACAAGACAGTGGAAGACTTCAAAAACATAACTTCTGCAGTTTCAGTTATTGGAGAGTTTCCATCTGGAACCATTGTCATTTTATTCTGATTAAAACCAAGGCAAAGAGTGTCATCACTGGGACCCCTTTTAGCCTTGGACTCAAACCAGCTGACTAAGGGCCTAAGAAATGAGATCCTGCCTTCAAGTTGCCATCCACGTTTGGCTCTGTTTTCATTGATGACTGAATAGTAGCCATCTTTTTGTTAAAAGCTGGTTCTTTGTTCTCAATGGATATCTTCACCAGATCAGACATTGATGCTCTTTTGAAAATTGCCTTGTTGGGACGTGAACATATAATCAACCTGGAGACACAGTCTAATGTGTTCAGATTAGAAATCCAGCTGCCTCTGCCATAAAACACAGCATTTGTCCTCTTGTGCTCAAAGATGTTGCAACATAATGTGTCAGTTATTTGCAAGAACAGTCAGATTTCCTGAATGCACAAACAAACGAACAAGGAAAACTAATGGATCATTATCAGCTTTCCTTTTTTTCCTCCTCCTTTCCAAGGCTACCTAACTTGTCTTACTTTACTTCCTGTCCACATCACTGACAGGATTTATTTTTTAGCTTTGTCTTGCCTCTATTTACTTCATTAGGTTTCCTTGGTTGCATCGATGTTCTTTGAAGATGTCTCTTCCCGTTTTTTCAGCATTCAACAGGGCAGCAGTTCAGCTTCAGCAGCCCTTTTGTTCACCCTCATGACGTGATTCTATTGCGATTTCCTTTCAGACTTAGTCAGATTTTATTTTTGAACTTCCTGATTTACAAAGAGCCAACTATCTGAACTTTTTTAAAAGCCGTAGGGTTAAATCTGAAGTTTTCATTACCATTTTCTTGAAATTCAATGAAATATAAATGTGTGAAAAATAGGCACACTGAAATAAGCATCAAGAAAAGGTCAGCAGTTCATACCTTCAGGCTGCCAGCACTGGGGCACTGCAAAATCTGCATATCATCCTGCTGAGGACTCACAAACAAACTCACCGCAACGTGAAGCTAATCAGTATGTGGATCTAATTTGCAAACAGCATTGTTCAAATGGCAGCGTTTGGAGGACATTCACTTTCCAGTGCAAAGTTCTGTGGGGTTGTTAATCCATGAAACAAACTGCACGATGAAAAGTTTAATTTTGTTATTTTCAAACTGAGATGAGATGAACAAGCAGCATTATTGGTCTCAGTATGATAGCTCAGTGAGATGAGTAGTCCAAAGAATAACAGCAAGCGAAACAAAATTTTTGCCGAAGATGCCAGCTGTTGCGTTGCATATAACACTTCTCATAAATTCTATCTCTTTCTGGGATAATGTTGTTTTGTCAAGAGAGCTGGAAACTTCTCCACTGAAATCTACAGCAATATACTATTTGAACAGCCAAAACATATTTGACATAATGACTGCTGCTGGAAGGATGTGCCACAACTTGATGCTCTATTGATCAGAAATTGGTCAAATCCGGTCTATTTATAAGCACATCAATTAAACTATTCAAGTGCATTCTCCTGCTCTGTGATGATGTTGTATGCAGGCAGTGGCTTTGTGTTTTTAAAAAATTTAGCATTAAACTCTTTCATTTCCAAAAATAAGTCGGGGCTTTTTTCACTTTATCGATTTTAAAGCCCTTTTAGAGCTAGATTTATCTTCCGTATTGGAGTTGTTTATGGTTGGATTCATGATTTACTAGTGCACTGCAAAGTCCAAATGTTCTCACGCTGTGTGCTATGAGTCATTGCTATGAATTTGTTATTTATATTTATATGACACTGTACGGTTTCTATAGGTATATCCGCTGGAGGTAGATTATCAGTTTTATCAGATGGAGTCTGACCAAAAGGGAAATGTGAATCATTTGGTCATTATGGAAACATTGATTTTGTTGTTTGGATTTTTATTTTTGCTGTTTTTCAGAGAAAATGATGAGAGTAGAAAGTAAGATGATATAACATCTGCTTTTTGTGTAGAGTCTTATAAGAAGTGCCAGGCTGTAACATTACCGTCTGTTTTCAAACTTCTTACTGAAACTATTTATTTTTCTTCTCAAAGAGCTTTCAGCATTGTACCACACTCAGCACCTCGAAGAAATCACAGCATCGTCTTACAGATAGATGCAATTCTATCCTATGCTCTCTCTTTTCATTCTTATTAGCTCAAGTGATTCATCTGTTGTTGCTGTCAACCAAATCTCTGTGACATTTGATCTGGCTGTTGATAGAAAAAAAAAAGAAAGGAAAATTGTGACCACAAGTCTCATCACACGACTTTGAATACACCTGATCAGTAATAAAAGCAAGAGGTTTGCCTTCACACTCACTCACACTGCAGTATGCTAATTGTTCTGCATGCCGTTTAGATCAACTTGAGCATTCATTAGAGCTCAATTTAAATCACAGGCAGCCTTTTCAGGAAAAATAATTAAAATTGGAAAAATATAGCATAGCCTCATCACAATGTTTTCAGGGTTGTGAATTTTATTTTATTTGCCCGATGTTTGAAAGAATTACGATGAAAAAGGCTGTTACCACAACTAAAAGCTATCAAAGCTAAATGAAGCGAACAAAAAGCCAATGCAGGAAGCTGATTCGGAACATTGAGCAAAAGAGGCAGATAATCATTTTACAGAACGCGTTTGTTTCTTCTTGAGGCAGCATCTCCGGTCTCAACCGTTGATAATTCTGTTGCAAAGTTAGAGAAAACAATCACAAGAGTCAGAAACGAAACTATAAATGAGGCCCCTCATTTGTACTGCAGCCTGAAGTAGTGTAGCAACTGTCATGTTGTGTAGTGTGAAATTCTTCCAGACAAATGGGCTAATTGTGTATTTTCTTAATGTGTTCCTACACACAGGACACATACACATGTATGCACCTTTCATACAGGGTGTTCGCCACCAAGAAAATACATCCTTTTGAAACCACTGTGGCCTTGAACCAATTTTTTGAATGGAACCTAAAAACAGTGTCTGATGGGACTATTTGATGCTGTCTGTGGTGCCACACCTTGTATTTTTTGGTTTTCCCAGGTCTTCTCTTCCATCCACCAAAGATTTTATAAAACAGATTTTTAAAGTGTTATACTTACCTGTTGTCATTCTTGATAACCTCCACTGGGCCCTGAGGGTTGTACATATAACTTTCACGACAACCTGCTCTCCGCAGCCTCTCCACGGTGTCACACTGAATTTGAGATTTACGAGCGGTGCACCAGGCACAGATTGAGCCAGATTGGGCCCACTCATCACAGCGGACGGTGTATATGGGACATGTTTGTCCTCTTGTCCAGCTGGGACACAACAGAGCCAGCAGCAGGCAAAGACTGAGCAGCCCGAGCAGTGTCATGTTCCGGAGAACAATTTAGGCATCAATTATCACAAAACTACCAGAAAAACAAAGTTTATGTAATAACTGTCTGATGCATAAAGTGGCTTAGAATATAGTACTTTGCAGCTTATGTTGGCATCAGTAATGTGCTAAATAAACTAAGTCACAAAAGTAATTTCTTTATGGTCCCAATCCTCCATTTCCCTCTAAATACATCGTTAAAACAATTTCACATATTAAAACAATCATTTGGAAAGTGAGTGAGAAAGTGTATTTAAGCATGTTCTAACCCAGATAAAGCTCAGTATGAAACAATTCCAATGTTTGTCACAGTCATGGATCAGAGAAACAAAGTCTAGTCTACAGTTTATTCAGTTTCTATCAAAAATACCTTTTCTTTACCATTTATTTTTGAAATCATCATCATTTTTATTTGTATTCTTGGATGGAGTTTAAATTGATTCATGTTGTACAACGTCAACAACATTGATGAAGTTCATAAAAAGAAGGGATATTGATTCAGATAAAAATACAGTTTCTTTTCTTTCTTTTTTGGTTTCATGTTCTTCGAAATGTTGTTCTTGGAAAACCTTTCTCCTCGCATCTTTGGCTCTGTTTATACAACAGAACTGTGGATATAACGACATAAGACTGGGCCTTCTTGGTGACTGTTTAGGTGTTGTGACACGATCTCTCTACCATCCAGACACCCTTTCAAGTTCTGATTTATAACTGATTTAAATTATGGACAGTGGCTTTACAAAACTGTTGCCTTTCAGCACAGATAATGTCGGTGGCTCACCTATCTGTGGGCTGATCAGCTGACGTGTTGATCTGTCCCCAGAGGACGCTCCTCAAGCTCACTGACTATGAAACCTAGGCGAACGGGGACATCAGCCTCAGTGTTGAAACTGCCATAAAAGCAGAGATCATCAAAAGGGAACGTCTGTTTGAGGGCCTTGAATGAACATTTTTGTGTGTGTAGCTTTCCAGCACAAGGGGGAGCTGTAGTATAACAGCACAAAAAATGTGCCAAAAGAGAAGAAATTAGATTCCCCCCCATTTAACAATCCATTCAATTTCTGCTGACAGCCTGCCAACATGTTTTCAATCTTTAGCTCTTATTTTACATGTATTACATGTATTTAAAAATCATGTGATTTTCATGTTTAGATTTTTCTTTTTTGGTAATGTGTTTTTGTTACCTATGTGTTGGTACAAAGTCTGTTTGACTGCTGATTAAATGGTTTCCAGCTGGTTGTCTCCTCCTGTTGGGCCCAACATGGGACTGATAGTGTGTAAGCCAGCTGCACAGTCAGAGCAACTCGTACTTCATTAAGGAAAACACAGTCACAGACAGTCATTGATTTGTTGTGTAGTGATTCCTCGTGCTTTCTGGTGGGGGCAGTGGTGGACCTTTTGTTGGCTTCAGGTTGCCAGTGAGGGCAGAACAAGACAGTGGAAGACTTCAAAAACATCACTTCTGCAGTTTCAGTTATTGGAGAGTTTCCATCTGGAACCATTGTCATTTTATTCTGATTAAAACCAAGGCAAAGAGTGTCATCACTGGGACCCCTTTTAGCCTTGGACTCAAACCAGCTGACTAAGGGCCTAAGAAATGAGATCCTGCCTTCAAGTTGCCATCCGCGTTTGGCTCTGTTTTCATTGATGATTAAATAGTAGTCATATTTTGGCACAGGCTGTAGCTCATAATATTTTTAAAAGCTGGTCCTTCTTCCCAAGGGATAAATGAACCAGATTAGTCATTGGCCCCGCATTGAAAATCCGCAGACACAAGTGCTCATCTGACATGCGTGAATATGGACATACACACATGATCAACCTGAGGACAGTCTAATGCCTTCAAATGAAAAAGCCAGTTGACTCGTCCACCATGCTGAACCTATACCCCGACGGTCTTTACTGCTGCAGCATGATGTGTGTCGTAACTACCCCAGATGAAGAAAAGAGCAGTCTTCAGCAAGCGTGTGCGTTTAGTTAAGACGACACAAAATCACAGTTGCAGTCTAAACATTTTATAAATAGCGTATTAATACCTCCACCCAAACAAGTTTTTGTAGTTGACTCCTTTCTCTGATCCCGGATCCAATATAAACCTTTCATGACCTTTTCCTTTCCAAATCAGTGTGTGAATAAATGTGTGCAAAACATGCATGCATGCACAACATAGAGAAAGTACCCACCGCTAAATCCCACAAACATAAGAATTTAATTTCTCCCAAGAAAAGGTCAGCAGTTCAAACCTTCAGGCTGTTTTTGCCTGTCAGGACCGTGAAAGTAGAAAAATCTGCGTGTCTTCAGATTGAGGTCGATCACACAAACACCACAGTGTGATGTCGATCAGCATGTGAATGTAATTAGTGTTTGCAAACAGCATTCTTGGAACGACAGTCAGTGAATGCAAACACAAAGGAGATGCCAGTCAAATCTGAAGTGTTATCAAGAGACTTTATTAATGCATTTAGACTGACAGATATTTGGAAATAAAATAAGTAAATGTCAACACTACCATTCTTGGTGATTCTCATCTGGGTCTACCTGGTTGTCACAGTTCCTTTGTCGCTGTATGAAAGTGGTCTGTTCAGGTGTGGCCAATGAGAGACCATCTGATTTCAAACACTGAATCCAAATGAAACATTCATAAGAATTTTTGATCCATTTAAGAAATCACTGACGGCGTGCAGATTCTTTGTTAACGTTTCTCTTCAGTTATTATCAAGTCTCCTCGACTCCTCTCGCTGTATCTTCCTGAGAAAACACAATGAAATCTGATCAAAGGCTTTGGCTTAAGCTCTGACAGGTCCTGTCTGTTGTTCTCTGTACGGAACACACTTCCACCATTATGTTATTTACAGCACGGAGCCACTTTGAGACTGATGATGAGGCCACAAAATGATCTCATCATCAAAGATATGGAAGCATAAGCCATCTTCCACACTGGTAATTCTATTCTCATGAAGTGGCATTTTTCACCATTTATGTTCACCCGTTGTGGTAAAATATGTTCATCATTCTCCTATCTCTACTCAGAGATACATCTCTGTCTCTCTGATACAAAAATAGCATCTCTGGAAAGGCATGATCCTGTGAATTAATGAATGTCTGCAACATCTGCCACACTTTACCTCATATTTTCTTTCTTTCTTCAATACTTCATATGAACAGGTCTGTCCCACCGGGAGTGTGTGGTACTTTGTATGATGAAAGTAAACCTTCTGGTGAGTATATAGACATGAAAAGCAAAATTGGGACATCAACCTGATATCTAATGTTTGTTTTTTTGTTTTTTTTTTTTTTCACATCCATCAGTCAACTGGTACCATCTGCATCCTTTGGGTCGGCATGTTAATACATTATGCAGGAGTCCTCACAAACTTCTACCACAAATAAAAATAAAAAGATTTCATATTTCATTGAGATTTTGATCAGTACCATTTGTGACACGCAGGTATCACACAATTTGTTTTGTTCTAGTTTAATACATTCATATCTGACTTGGCTGAACAGGCCGACATTGTGTAATCGGCGTAAATCTGCACTTTTAATTTGGATTAGCATAATGCAGCCCCTGAATAAGCTGACTATCCTTTTTCCTCTTTCGCCAAACATGGAGGTATAACGGGATAAAAATGGGAGCCCTGATATAACATGTGCATTTATACCTCATTCAAGTTGCATTCATAAGGCTTATCCCTCGTATTAGTTTCTGAAATAAAAGCATGTCACTCTGTTAGCCAACGTCCGTGGCTTCTCTTGGCCTAGATATCTTCACTTCCCTTGATTCTATGTTCATTCATAGTTCACAGAATGCTCACTTGAAATATCCTTTCTTCTCTAATTCAAAGAGGCCTAATGGACTCTGAATTCTGTATTCTACTCAGTGAAAGAGCTCCATTCAGCCCGTCTCTAGTAGAAAAATTATTAATGACCCAAAGACACCTGTAATCAGGTGTTTCGCACAAAACCTTTTTTTTTTTTTTGTGAGTAATGGACCATCTTTTTTTGTAGAGCCTTAAGAAAGAGACTTTGCCCATACAGACCTTTAGTCCTTCACAGAATAGAGCAGGTTCAGCTCACATGTGTATTTGCAGCTCATTACTTGATTTTTAAAAAAATTTTTTTATGTGTCTTCAAGTAGCTTGATGAGGAGCCCTATCGGCTTTTGCTGGTAGTTGTGTGCGCGACCACTTGAATACAAGTTGAAATATCTCTCCTTTTAGCTCAGTTTCGGGCCTCCAGAAAAAAACTATCCAGCTGTTCAGCTGCCAAATGCTCCTCAGCACGATCATTTCTTTGCCTCTTTGTTGTGCAGTGCTGTTCAGGGACAATACACCGAGTGTATCATTAAGACTGTAAAGTGAAAAGCTGTGACGCTGAACCAAAACAATGTCTAGCTGGGATAATAATGATAGTAGTTGGTGCCTCCGGCCCCTGCACAGAGTCACACTATCCTGTTACTTCTACTCGTCTTACTAATATTATTTTAACATATTCCCTTTTGTCAATATTTCAATTCGCCACTTGTCCTAGGGCTTTGAGAAAAACCCAGCGTAGTATTTTTCTGTCAGGAATATGCATTTTTGGCGGCCCAAATAAAATTAATGGGTGTATTTGTGTGTAGTTTGACTCAAATTTTCAGCCTTTTTTCAGCCTTTTTCAAACCTGTATTTGGGTTTTCAAACCTGTATTTCAAATTTGAACAGATTACAGAATCTGTTCAAATTTGAAAAGGTGTTTGTGTTTGTGGTGTTTGTTTATTCTTCAGAGTTTTCAGCTCTTTCATATCGTTAATCTTTCTGGGCAGAAAACTTTCAAATATCAGGCTCAATTTTGACAGGTTCTCAGTTTTTAGCAGATGTGATCAGAGTTTGTGTGGTGTGTAGTTTGGCTGAAGTATCCTCACGGGCACATAGTTTGAGACAGCCACAGCATTTTTTCCAAAGTAGTAGAGATTCTTGTCCTGTTTTGATCTGTGAGCCTCCCAACAACACGTCCCCCATCCATTCACTTCAATACCATTTCTCAGGAGAAAAGCAGTTTTTTTCATTGCTGGCTTGTCCACACTTTATGCTCAAGAAGCACCGAAAACCACACAGTGCTTCAGGAACCTGTTGTAGTTTGAGGGCTTCACCGCCAAAGATCAGCTGGTTTTGTGCTCTCTGCCTCTGCTCTCAGGGCGTTGTCCTGGCAACCATTATATTGTGTTGTATTGTGTGTAAAATTTTGTGCACTAGAATTAGATTTTTTCATGAATTTATTCATCTTCAACCGCTTTATCTGTTTCCAGGTCACAGGTCTGCTGGAGCCAATCCCAGCTCACTCTGGGTGAGGGCGGGGTCACCCTGGACACTTCACCAGGCCATCACAGGGCCAACACACAGAGAGCAACAACCACTCACACTCACACTCAGACCTACAGACAGTTTAGAGTCACCAGTTATTTCAAACATGATTTCTTTGGACGGTGGGAGGAAACCGGAGTCACTAGAATTTTGCTGCAATAACTTGGCAAACCAGGGACACCAGCACATACCACCAACGCTTAGCCATAACCACAGCGGCCTATGTTAGCGCGTAACCCACATCCAGCTGCTACGTCCCCCTTCTCTCCCTCATCTTTTCTGTTTCTCTCTGACTGTATCCACATCTAAAGCTTAGATGCCTTTCTTCCTGAATGCTTTCCATGACTACAGTTTCGTAATAAGGCCTGCACTGATGGGTCACCTTATTCTGCTGCTTTGTTTGTCTGAATTTGTTAATTGTTGTGCACATACAGGGCTTACCATTTGCTTTTGTTTACAGTCTGGAAGTTAGAAGTTTTCACAACAAAAAGACCTTCAGGACAAGCTTTGTTGCACGCTCTGTATGTATGTGTGTGTGAGACGTGGAAAGTCAGTGACATCATTGCAATTAAATACATGAGATCAGCACAAAGCTGACAGCCTCTTCTGCCTTCTGCACTGCACCTACACAACACCACCTTTCATGTGAGTCATTTTCATAACAGTGATTTCTAACTGCTCACATATTGGATGGATTTCAAGTTTCACTTGCAAGTGAAACCAAGTCTAGTAAATCCACATTAGGGATGGCAGTTTACTCATCAGCAGACAACAAAAGAATCCAGGTTTCTACTGGGGTCAGGCGGCTGAAATACAATGTTAGTCTTTCGATTTTAGGCGGAGCAGGGGAGCAAAGGGGAGATTTCACCAATTTAAGATGAAATTCATTCAGTGGTCTGATTGCTGACTGTGAAGCAGAGATTTTTAAAGGGAGCCAGAACCATAAATAATACAATGAAAACATTTTATACTTGGTGGATTTGCAGCTGCCCCCTGGTTCATTACGTTTACGGTTCATTTGTACGCTTTTACTAATTTGTTTGTTTGAAACTTCATTCTAGTCTGAAACTGTCACATGAGCTTCACCTTGAATATTAACCACTAAAATCTAACCAGCTCTCCCTTTAGTCCATGCTCCCTCAAGGCATTAATGAGATATCGCCTTCACAAGAAGGGAATGGACAGACGCATCGACAAGCTGGAAACATGACGCCGCAGGCCCTATCTGTTTCTGCCAAAGTCATAAATAATTACTTCAAGTTATTAATAAGTGAAATAATTTTCTTTGTAAAGTACAGCAGCAATAGTATTTAAAGAGCTGAGCATAGATAGTGCGTGGGCTGGATGTAATGCAGTTGTAAAAGCTACCGCAACCAATTTAAAACACAACTTTTAATGTGCAATTTTGGGTTGGAGCTTTCTGTGCACAACCTACACTATTATTCTGGCTAATTAATTGTTTATGATTAATAAAGGATATGCTGATTAGTTCATTTAAATAATTTATTTCTTTATTAATAATCATCATGTGTCATCATGCAATTATATTTATAAATTATAAAACAAATAACTTCAGCCCCAAAATCTGTGTGAAAGGATGAAATAAGACCATGATCAGCTAAAGACATATATTTTACTTAAATTAAGTCCTGCAGGGACAACAGCAGTTTTACACAGGCGAGTCAGTATTTCACAATAACAAGCTGCCGGTTACACTGCAGAGCCAGCGTGATAAGCATGATCATGCTTAGGGACAGCACAGTGAAGATATAGGTGGTCTATTCAGCTACCACAGCTTCTTTTTTTAATAATATTGCTCATTGATTCAATTACTTTACGAATGCTTCAATTTAGCAGCTCTCCTCAACTCGTGAGCATTACCACGTGGGTAAATACATTTTTTTGGCTACTACTTGGAATTTTAGTTTTGGTTTTGTGTTGTGTGATGCAGATGCTACTTCGAGTCAAGCAAATCTCTGACAGTCGACTTTGGACATAACTGCCTGCAAGTGTTAAAAAAAAGGGTGAAATCACATGATTTGTACATGGGTTTCACATTAAGACTGATGTTCAGTGCAGAGCATGGTATGAAAGTGTCAGGCAGTCAGGGTTCTTATACTGAGGGGAGGAGGATGATGTAATATTGACCATTATAACACGGTATATTTCATCGTTAATGGTCTTGTGGTTCTATGCTATTGTTAAATACATTATCAGTAAACTATGCCAACAGTATATCCAGATTGGTTTATTGCAGCTGGTCTTTACTCTCATCTAAATGCATGTCTGGGATGATTTTAAAGGCATCATAGTATGAAATGGAAGAAGGGCCGAGACGAAAGCTCACTTTGAAAACTGGGTCTAATATAGCCCACAGTGTTGGGATACTGGAAGAGAGTGACAGGTAAATCGACTGTTGGGTGATTAATTTTCTCTTGCCAAGACGCAGATTGTCCTCAAGTGTGACTGGAAAAGAATTTTTGTGACAGCAGTGGATAACTTCTACTTGCCTGATTTTAATCTCCGCCAATATCACTACAAGGCAACAAATTAAAAGATCAAATATATGGAAATACACATCAAACCGCCGACTTTGGTAAATTAGAGAGGACAGCTATTGTTGGGAAAATAAAGAGTGAAAGGTTGTTAGTGCTGTTGTTACGAAACCTCAATTCTATATGCCAATATTACGGTTCAGTCATTGCAATATTTTTTATATGGATTGAATGACATGAGGACCAGTGTAATTACAAAATCCCATATATATTTCATTCCAATAACTGCAATAATTTGCTGGTTGTTAACAACCTGGACAGGTATTGGTTGGAATGAATTTATTACCCATTTGCCAATGGCCTTTTTGAAAATTCAAAGAGAACATATCAAGAGGCCAACAGACTCCTCTCACGATATAATCGATCACAAGTCTATCGAAAAGAAGGGATTCGATGGATGGACACAGTGGGACAAACACTCCACTCTGGTCTCACCGACGCTCAGTTTGTTCCCTCAGTTCCCTCTAAAAAGCTGGAGGCTTTTTAGAACGCAGCCTGAGATCTCAGCCTGTCTATCAGCAGTCTATCAGTAGAACCCAGGCAGCTGGGGCCCTTTAATGAAGGCAAGGCTTTAATTACAGACCTTGTTCATTAACACATCCTGCCTCACATGCTGGCCAGTCAGCTATGTGCAGTATTTTAGGATATGCCACACTGTGCGTGCATGTATCAGTTCTCTGTCACAGTCTTTTCACACAGCATGAGCAGGCACGCTATCAGCAGCCGTACGATCGCTGTTGTTGGGATTTTCTACTCTACTTTCCTTTTCTCTGTGATATTTTCTAAGCTTCCTGCTATCATACCATTTTATAGAAAATGTTTAGGTTTAAATCAATTTAATTCAGATTTGATCTTGTGGAAATGTATTGTTGTGGTTGATATACACAACATGAATGAATCTTTGTCCACAGTGTTTTTCTTGATATGCCAAAGCCAACTGCTGTGCCTGCTTCCAAACAATCTTATGATATGAAGACAGCATTGATCCTCTGTGGCCTATTAATGAGAAAGGCATTTTCCCCCCTGCAATGAAATATTTAATTTTTTTTAATTTTATTTTTTTTCAATGTTATATGCTACGATAGTTGTCTCATATATTTCCGTTTCATTGCTCCAGTTACCACATAATAAATCACAAAAGTTGACCTCCTGCTTTGAAGAAACATTCTTTTGTCTGGATGCTCAACAACAGCAATACAATATGTGTCCTCTTTCTGGGAATTAGCAATGGGCAACCCATCACACCACTCTACAGCTCATCTCTGATATTGTCTCATTGCTGCACTGAACCTCCCCAGACCACGAAAGAAAAAAGGTGAAAAAATAAAGCCTCACAGCATGGTATCACTTCAGCAGTGCTGGAGCTTGGATTGGCAGAGTTATGGTGTCTTGTTTAATCATGCTTGTTTGAGCGCTGTCCTACAGAAGGCTGATAAGACAAAAAATATGAGTGCTATACAGCTGTACAGCTGAACTCAGCTGAGCTCACCCGCTACTTTATGGGATTCAAGTTTAGGCTCCATGAAGAGGATATCTGGGCGCTGAAGCTCAGAGGCTTAAAAAGATTTCTGTACGAAGCGTCTGTGGCTTTGAAGCTGGATAAGGGATAATTCTCAAATACATTCACTCTACACTCCACAAAAGAGAGTCATATAGATTTTTACCAGTCGTGTTTGTCTACTTGGGTACCGCTTCTGATTAATTGATGCCTGACTGTAATTAGCAAGTAAAACTTTCCTGCAGAGTCACTGGGGTCACAGCTGTCAAGCTTAGAAAAGTGCTTTAAGATGAAGGTGGGAAAACAATAACCATCCACTGTCTTTTCTTCTCATTATAATACAGCATGACACATTTTACAGTCACATTTCTGGGAAATGAGAAAGTGGGAGGCAATTCATTTCCTTGGCTGGATGACTTCATATAATGGCCAGGCAAGCAGTGGGTAATCAGATTGTAATGTTTATGAAGATGCTACACTCTTTAAAGTTTCTTGAGTCAACATCTTTGTAATCTTCTCTGAATGACTACATATAACATAAAAGTAATTGAGAGCTTTTTTGGTTTACACTCATGGCTCCGTACACACTGCAACTACACAGACAGATATTTCAGTTTAAATCCAAATGGCTTTATATATACTATAATTCATATTCATGATCCCACCTTGAACATATCAATGTATCAATGCTGAGTCACAGTCAAAGCGCAAAGGAAGTCGGCCTCCAGGTCGGCCATGAGCAAACTCCTCCTACAATATTAATCCAAGCGACGGGGGCAGTTAACTTGGCACACACAGGGGTGTAACAGTACACAGAAGCCAGAGTTCGGTAACAGCTTGGTGTAATGGGGAAAAAAAGAAGGTAGAAAAAATGATATTTTGGTCCTTTTGTTTTGAAAAATGCAAGCCTCCAACAATGGTTCATTGGTCATAACTTTTAGTGAAGCAGTTCAGTTATGCTGCAGAACTACATAAAGTAGGGGTGTAACATTTTACCAAGACCACTGTTCAATTCTATTGTTTTTTTTGTTTTTTTTTCTTTCTGGTTTGGGTTCAGTTTGTTTTACACATTAGAGGAAGAAAAGGAAAAAGAATCTAATTCAAACCAATGAAAAGAGAGCCTCAGGTCACATGCTTATCAAATGTTCGCGGGCTTTGCACTGTATTCTGTTTTACCGGCATCCTTCACTTCAAGAAGTGAATGAAATAAAATAGAAACCAAATGAATATTTAAAAAACATTTAATTACTATTGACATTCACCCACAGACTGAAATGATGCTATCTTTTAATAATTATTTGCATCTTACAGCATGTTTGTTTTTTCTTTGGATTTTCCTCTCTTGACTTGATGAGGGCGCCCTCCACTGACCAGCCGCTGACTGGCATCCCCTCACTAATTAGCTAACTGGTTCCCCCCAGAACCTTCAAATGGGTTCTCAGGAAGCTGGGGACTTTTTTAGCCTGAACACCCTGGAGAGGAGACACAGCAGAGGTGAGTGATTTAACCACACATTTACTAACTCCAACATTGCACAGCCCAGCAGCCCTTCTGCCCACTTTTACCTCACAATGAGCACCTGATTTGTTTTACCACAAGGTAGCAAATGTTCATCAAGGGCCAGCTTTTAATCAACATTGCTCAGCCTGCCACCCTGATCGCAGATGATACAGGCATAAAATAACTTCACACCTCTGGTTTGTATCTTAGCATTGTACAGCATTCCCAATTAGCTGCACAAAACTAGTAATGAAGAGGGTCTTCATTATACACAATAAAATAAAAAAATCCTGACCTGCATGTTTTGGCAGGGAACAGCAGCAGGATTTTTTTTCTGAGCCACTTGAAGAGTACATGGATTCTGGCCGGACCCTGCTTGATGCTCAGCTTCTATATCTTAAATCTACAGTGGTGAATTCCTTTTGTGTAAACCTTGTGGCTTGTGACTGTGTAGACCACTTACATGCACAAGACGCTATATAACACCCAGAGAGGAGAAGCTCAGAAAAGCAATAATAGGTCCTCTGCAAGGTCACTGTATTGTGGGATTGTGTATGTCCTTCCTGTGTGTTTGTTCTGACTCTACTGTAGAGGCCTCAGATGTTACTGGTGCAAACTAAACGTACAGGACATCATCTGTTGGTACCTTAAGAGACGGCTAATGTTAATGTCACTAATTAGTTTCTTATTCAGAGTTTAGACTATAGCTGAAAATGTTTACTGGCAATCTCAGCATTATTAGTTTATATTTACCTTGTCCGCTCTAAAGGAAGCTGACGGATGAATAGTGACCACAATGCAACAATTCATTCACTGTTTGAAGATAAACAAGACAACAATCAGTAACAGATGCTGGGAATTTCATGTTGCATGGCCAAACCTAGCGGCCAATGTTACAAACTTTTCGCCATTTTCAACTGTTTAGGCTGCAATGCAGGAAGGTAAGTTGACAATTACAGTTTCCTATGAAAATAAAATAAAACTTTGGATGGATATATCATGTCCAGATGCGCAAAAAAGTCTCCTGAACCTATACTGCAACAGGAAGTCAGCCATTTTTACTTCAAGTTGCGATTTTGATGCCTTTGGCTGTTTCCACAGCTCACAAATGAACAAAACTCCACCTACAGTTTTGACTTGGCATTCACTCAGTATCATCTCAACACCTTGAAGATGGAGAGTTATTAAAAGCTTTTTAGTTAGTCATATTTGCTGGGTGTGATGGTGATACCAATTTTTGGCTGCTGACAGTGTTAGTGGTTGAGTGGAGGAGCAGGCCATAAAATCACAGTGGTGGGTTTGATTCTGGCAGGGGCCCTAAGGTGCAGGCTGCAGGACATTCCCCTCTATTTCCTGTCAACCTTTCTGCCAGTTACTAATGGAAATAAAATAATGGCTTAGAAAGCCCCAAAATAAATATATAATTGGTGGGTGCTGGTGAATAGTTTGTGTCTGCTGCTGCATGATTGAGGCACTTCCTGCAAGTAGAAAAAAAAAAACAATCATTGTAAGTGAAATATAGATTATTAAATTGGACACTAATAAAAAAAAATGTAGATATGAACTATGAATTAACGTAAGTTTTTCACTGTAACTTTCAAACAGGGCCGGAGAGAAGAAAGTGTTTTTACTGCATTATTCCAGAGTAGATATAATGTGGAAAATACACTTCATGGAATTTTATTTGTATATATATTATTTTTTATTGTGTTTTGCATTTCCCCATCAAACACTCTAATAGTTTTGACGTTGAAAAAGATTTAAGATTCAAATATGGCTATAATGTAACTCACTGGAGGAAGATTGTACAGCTTTAGAATATTCTGTAGGAGGGCTATTGGGTTCATGCATATGTTTAAAAAAGACCATTAGTCATGACTGATTCTGGCATAATCAAACTATTCCAAAGCTCACGCAGCACTGAATTATTTGAGGTAAACTCAGAAATCAACAGTGCAAATATTATATATAGTTTACACAGTTCTGTCGGGTAAGATTTTGTCCTGCGGTCGATTTTTATCTAGTTGTAAGTCATTGATTTTGTGTAGACCTAAAACCCCTGATATTTGCTCTCCTGTCCTTCAGGGTGGTCATGTTTCCAAAGTAGCTATGTTTGAGACTTATTGTATGAATAAATTTTTAAGCTTTTCTGAGACAATGCCCCAAAAGGGAACTGAGCTGTTCAGAAACACATTTGTTTATGTTCTGAAAAGTGCATATTTAGACAAGATGCACCCCAAAAACCTTAGACAAGTGTGCAAAACTCCATAAGACTAAGGAAAAAAAACACTAAACCCAGACATGCTGCATGTCTATGCACAAACGCAATACATATGCAATCACCGTCATACCCTGAGGAATGTCTCCAGACCACTGGAAACACAGACACATATTGCCATTTGTTTTGGGGTCGTTGCTTTGCTTTGCTTTTTGGACGGCACGCACGCAAAAGTACACTTTGTTGCTGCAGCACCTGCCCTTAGCCTCGGCATCTGATTGGAGAAACAAATGCCAGCACGATATTTAAATCACTCAGCAGGAATGCAGGGACACTGCCAGGAGGGTTACACACTTAGACATAGCTTCGCTTCACTTTTGCTCTGATGTTCATGACTTGACAAATTCATCAAATAAAATTTTTTTGTGATAATGTTGTCCGAGCTCTTAACTTAACTTTCACGGACAACTTGTCAGTTTGAGGTAAACAGCTTGGAAGATGGAAGATGTATTTCATGTGTTTTGACATGTAATTGGCATCATTAAAAACAACAACAGCAACAACAACAAAAAAACCCAGATGAAATAGAAAGCTATAATTTGTTAAAACAGAATCATTTGAAGTGATTTTGTTGTTTTAATTTTTTTTTTTTTTGGGGGGGGGTATAGTTGTTTCCTACTAACTGTCTCTGTTATAGATTAACAGATCAGCACATGGCTGAAGTTTACCGCCTCTATGTGGACTGGAGGAACCGTCCTCACCAGGCATCAACACAGGCGAGGCTGCTATGTCAGCCAGAACCATTGGGCATCTGACAGAGCTGTTCTGGCAAGGTCATTCACCTTCATCCGCTCCAGCCACGCTGAAGTACAGGGAGGAGGAGGGGGACAACAATTTTTTGCTGGCTGTAGATCGCTCCATTTGTTCCAGACCTCTAGATCTGCTACAGGTTAGTCAAGTGTCAAAAGAGACAAACTGCAAGATCCTCTTTATCTGTACTTATGTTACCATAAGTATCACAACAGCCTGTTCTGTAAAATATTTGAGAAAGCTTTCGGAGCCCCCTCTGGGGAGAAGATGGTTGCTGATTTGAGAGCTTGAATTGGTGAGTTAAAGTGTGTATGTGTACTGGAGAGGCAGCTGGATGGCATTTTTGGGCTCCTCAAACACAAGCTGTGCGAGGATGCAACTTTCACTGCTCCAGTAAAGTCTTTAGCTGAAACATTTGGGAGGCCCCCACTGACAGTGCTGTCGTGCCAGCGTTATTTTTCCTTTGGAATAACCACCGAAACTCAGAAAAAGGCAGGTGTGATACTGAGAGGCTTCCCTCAAAACGAGCACTGCAATGCAATACCACATCTGCATATATCTCCAGAATGCAGGAAAACATTTTGTGAAACATAACACTGAGCCAATATCTGTAAGATTCCAACAAGGAGCCTACACTTTAACAAATTGCTTTAATTTCTTCAGGACATTTTTATTGTAGTTAAGGTTCAACTGTGTATTGCAATGCATTATGGGTCCAAAAGAATTACAGTAGCGAACAGCGTTTTTGTTTTTTTTTTCACATTGTAAAAATACAGGCAGGTTTTGTTCTCACTTGGTTCTGACTGCAAACAATACAGGCACAGCAGTTTAATGAAATTGTGGATATATTGTAAGAATGCGTTAGCAGACAGCGTCGGGTGGAACATGGTGGAAATGGGAGCACCTGTGGATCATTTTGAGGAATTGTTCTGAGTCAAGCTCTGCAGGGAGGCAGTTATTAGATGTGTTGCATTGCCAGGCGTTCAAAACATTTCAGAGCCACAGGGTGAAAATCTGAGCCGCCGACAGGATTTGATGGTGGCGCCCTTGAGGCAGGTGGGCACAACTGCCTGTCAGAGGAAGTTCTTGAAGAGTTGGCTGTGTTCCACTGCTCAGCACATTTTTTTTCAGGATGCTAGGTTTAGAATTAGCAATCCCAACGATTAATTTGCTAAATGTGACTGTATAATAGATTTTAAAGCATTTTGCAATTACATTTTATTTTGAATAATTGACAGCTGTTTACTGAGAACATTAGTCGGCATGTAAACTAAATTTCAATTCATTGTTGTTTCTATACACAACAACAATAAATAGGTGTAATTTATATACAACAAAAAACAGTAAACAGTATCCAGGAATGTACTTCTAATTCTTTTTATTGCAATTAACAGCAATTTTATAGCACTTCATCGGCAGGAGTTAACTGTAAATTCTGCAGTTAATTTGTTACAGTGTGTGCCTAAAGAGGGTTAGATGAGACAATTACAAGTAGATGAGGAGCGGTTAGACTGAAGCACAGAGAGAAAGGTGAGAGGAGAGGTGCCAGGAGAAAGAGGACAGATACCAGACGTTAAAGGACTGTGTGGCACAAAGGAGGAGGAGAAAGAGAGAAAGCAGAAAATAGTTGGTTGGCTGGAAAATACTGTAAAGGTCAGCAGCTGATTACCTCTCCCTTTGGGGAATGTAATGCAGAAAAAAAGAAGATGGGAGTGAAAGAGAAAGATAAGTCCCATACTTGTTCTCATTCTGTCAAGTCACACACACACACACACACACACACTCACGTCATGTATTTCAGGGCATAGCATCACTGTATTTTCAATTCAAAGAACGACAAAGGCAATAAAGCAATTGTATTCCTCTACCTATTTTTAAATATTTAGCTTTTTATAGCATTTTTATCTGTCCATTTTATTTCAGTTTCATGTTTGATAGCTGCTGTCGATGTTAAGGTTTTACTTGTCACAGGTCTGTGTAATCAGAGTTCTAGGCAGATTAAAGTGGAGGCAAATTGAGCTGCTGATTTGTTGTTAGGGGTAAATTAGAGAGTAAAGGTTGAGGCAGAGTATGTGACATGGTCTGAAATGTGAATGAAGAGCTAATTTTCACCCCTTTCTCACCATGGATGAGCTGTGAATAATTTAAGTCATTTTCAAAGAGAAGCAGCGTTAAAACTTGTGCACTGCATATCGTTCGTGTAGCAAATGAAATACCATTTTGATTTTACATGGTAGCTCCTCTCTTCTCCAGACAAAAGAAGAACCTCATTTATCTGGCCAAGGACCAATAATTAAACAACACCCCATGTGTTGCTTGATAATGATTTTGAAGCTAGAAATTGTATGTGAAAACAGGAAGTAAAAGAAAAGAAAAGAAAAAAGCAATCAATTTAATTTACGTGCAGAAACAATAGAGGTTGAAATAAGCAAATGCAGTTGGTTCACAAAAACACACTGACAGGTTACAATGAGACACTTGAGTGAGTGTGCACAGATAATGAAGGGTTAAAATTATATATTGTAGTGTCTGAAAATATCCACATCTATCTCCAGATCTAGGTTATGCCAGATGAGAATTAGAGGCAGTCAGACTGAGAATGAAATGAGGCTCTGTAGACTACAGCGTACTGTGGAATATGAATTCAGTGTATTAAATTAATAGCACTGAAATAATTAAGAGAACAAGTGAAAACGTGAATAAGGTTTTTAGCGCCCTATTACAAGCTTTACCACCAGGAGGTGGTTATGAACGATGGGTGCCGCCTGATGACATCAACTCCTCCTGGCCAAAGCTACATTCACTTAACGCAAATGAAGGGGAAGCATCTTCAGATGTATGTGTAATCTAATTTAGCATGATTGGTAAACCCCACTTAGATCCCCTCAGATAAACTCAATCTCCAATAAAATGTGCAGAAACCATAGTTCCTTTGACCTCAGCCAGAAATATTTTAAAAAATATTTTGCAACTTCTAACAAACACCACCCATAGTAAAAAATGTATTCCCTTAGAGCGTCTTGAGATAAGTCTGCAGTGTTGAGTTAACCAACTTTAATTTATATAACAGAAGGTAACAGACTGCAAATTACTGATATAGCCATTTTTATTTTTTTGTCCAAGTTGCGAAAACCTATTAAAAATAATAAACCATACAAAAAAGGAAGAAGAAAATAAAACAAGGCTGTACAGATAGTGGTTAGGTTGATATGTGGGTTGATTTGGGCATTTTGATTTAAAAAAAAAAAAAAAAAAAAATCAGCTGACAAAAAAAGACACGATCTCTTGAGGAAAAAACTAGTAGCTCTGTGAAAATCAGCCCATCAGAAGTGACTTCCTCCTCAAATGAATAAAATGAAGCCCAAAACGGCTGATCTTACCTACTTCACTGTGGAAGAGAGAGGTGGCCAAGTTATATTTTCAATGCATGCGCAACTGTTCACTGAAAGGCACTCAGTAACACATTTTACCCTCTTTTTAAACTTTTGGATGACAAACTAAAGCACGAGGAGAGCAAAAAAACAAAACAAAAGAATAACAAGTAAATGAATTCCTAAAAATGTAATTAAAGAAGTGGCTTATAATGAACTAGCCAGGCAAATGTACAGAAAAAATATACCTCGTTGGTCATTGATTGACCAACATTGATCAAAAGAAATCATACTTTGTGTTGCTGTTAACTGGCCATCTGAAATAGGCCGAGTGTCAGGGTTGCTATCCTGTTTCCGACAGATGCTGAAGCAGAACAAATGATCTGCTTTCCCATTGTTGCAGAGAACAGGACGAGCTCGTACTGGGAGCAAGGCAGGCCAAAAAACCTAAAAAACTGTGAGTGATGATATTAGTAAGCAACTAAGCAGAAAAACAAGCCCAGAGCTGCTGATGCTAAGCAGACTCGGGTAACACTGGTTACCTGAGCGCTCGATGTGTGCAGAAAGACGGTGACCAGAAGACCAGGTTTTGTGTGAGCTATAAGTTTAATATTCCAGGAAACAGGAAATGCAATAGCGTATGCTTTAATTTAGAACTTTAGGCTGCACAGCTCCCAAACTGTATCCAACATAATGATCTAGCTTGGCATAAGCTTTGATTCTATGATAATATTGATCAGTTGGCACTAATATTTGATAACCTATGCCATTTATATGTCTGACAACGCTTGTTAACGATTGAGCCATCATCAAAAAATAATAATGGTTTTTAATAGCAGACTGCAATATAAAAAAATACACTATGAGAGTGATATTTCCTTGAAATCTCTTTAATCTTTCAATGTTCACTTTTCATAGTGAAGGTTATATTACCCTTAAGCCCCTTTTCTGAATTAATGATGAATATTCTGCCTGAGCATAGATTCCCAGTATGAGTCGTGGTAAAGTTGTGCCAATAATTGTACACATGAATTTTTAAAATTCTTGAAAACCATTACTGGCCTCAGAGAGATTAAGTGGTTAATAACAGAGGAGAAGGAAACAGATTTATTTGGTTTTTGTCTGATCACAGCATGTTCAGCTGGCATTTGGCTAACTTCCATAGCTTCAGCTGTACTGTCTCCTTTCATAGCAGAAGCTGACCCTTACTAATTTGGTGGTACAGTAAAAAGTGTCTTTTTATTTTTTTGCTTTTGGTTTTCAAGGGACCAATACTGGTAATACAAACCGAAAAAACATCAGATAACAGCACTTACTTATTTTATGTCAAATCAAGAAAACAGGGACGGAAGGAAAGCCCGTAGCACGTCTTAATGGGGTTAGCACGGAGATATGTTCAGTGCAATTTATTCATCTTGGAAAGTTTTTCAGTCATCCAGACTCTATCCTCTGTCTGCATGCAACTGCTGGTTTTTCTTGGTAGAGTAAATGTCCCCCTTAGCTGCTTGGTGATGAGAGGCCCATTAGAAACAGCATCAAATGTTTGGGCTGAAGGGGTTCCTTGAAGTGGAGAGTCCCCTGCAGAGAATGCAGACAAATTGGCCTGACAGGGAAGAAAGTCACTTGAGTAATATATCAACTCTCCAATAAACAACTACTTCTGATTGTGTCCACGTACCTTTAGTTAGCTAAGTGTACAGAGCAGGGTATTGCGAAGCTGGAAAATGTTTTGTTGCCTAAAACACTTCTTTTTCTCTTTATGATAACATTGCATCTATAACAAGCAGAAATAAGAAGAGGAGGGAAATGTCTGAATCAGCATCCACTTTCATTTACTTTTCTCAGTTTGAACATTTCTGTTGCTATTATCTCAAATTCTCCATTTAATATTACCAGGCTTCTGTTTTTTTTTTGTTTTTTTTTTTCACCTTTGATCATCAGAGGAAGTTAGTGTTGTGAAAAGGTGTTGGGTTTCAGCTAGGAGTCAAACAGCTGGTCTGTTATTGTTGTTCAAAGACAAATGTGTATCCAATCAACAATCCGACACAGCTCTAAACACAATTAGTACACACTGATTCATCCAGGAAAACTCACAATAAACAGACTGGGAAAAATCTAGCTTGTCTATGAGTGATAGGGCAAAAAGCAGCCCATAATGCAACATCTTTTTTGCTTACACTCATTAAATAGTCCAATCATCTATCTTTAACTCCCAGTTAAATGTATTGGCACTTATGAGCAATCAGAAACACAGATACCAACCACGGTGTCTACACATTGCCACTGTTTCCTCTTCTGTCCCGCAACTGAACTTTCTGCAGCTCTATAATTTTTGGTTTGTTTGCCTGCCGATTAGAGCGGAGGAGTACTGATCCCCCGAAGTCGGTTTAATGAATTGAGAGCTACATATCAGCAGATCAGAGGTAACCGCTGTATGGAGTATGTGTGTAATCTGAAAGTGCTGTCTGCAGTTTGATCAGCTTTGATCGGCACATACATACAGCAGGCTGATGTAACACACAGAAAAACTTCATCTAAAGTCTAGAACTGATTGTCTCACGTCCAAAGAGATGAGATATCCCGGCTCAGCTCAGCTCAGATGTGCGCTTTTCTGGTTTGCATGTGTACTGAAAGCAACACGGCACTGAGCCTGTTACTGTGTAAACACGATTAAAGCTTCTAACACTGAATTCCTTCAAGAACAACAAAACGAGAATGCAGTCATTTTGACAGAAACCGCATTTTGCGTCTTGCTTTGAGTTTTAATTATTGAATTCCGTTTTAAGTTGGGGGAAAAAATGACGCTTGGAGTTTTGCTTGCTCTTGTGCTGAGCAAACACGTTGTTACAGTTGGAGTACATGAAGATGGCTTATCTCTGAGTAATAACGTGAACCAGGAGAGGATCGATGCTTTTTTAATTTTTTCCCTAAAGCCCAACAGTGATTGTAGTAAAACCCATCACTACCCGCACACATTATATTCGACAACTATGCCACTTAGAATGAATCGTTTTCCAAGATATTTTACTGAATATCGAAAAGACCAGATAAGCCTGTGAAAGATAACCAGATAAGTGGCGGACCTTGGCCACCTCCCTACTTTTCCATCCAATGCTTATGCGGCGAAGCTGTTTCTTGACCGCAGAATTTCAATGCCAAGCCAAACAAATTAAAAAACTCATGACGCTCAGCTACCTTGCCTTCGCCGTGGTGGCCACGTATGGCCAAGTATGAGGTTCAATATGTTTGTATATCAATTTGAATTCTTAATCAATTCATTTGAAATTGTTATTCTTCTTCAGTAGTTTGGTGGCAAATGAAGAGTTCAGTGAGTTAAAAAAATGTGTATTGTGTATTGATTAATTGTTACAAAGATATAATCACATTTAAAAAAAAAAAAAAATCTAGCCTCTGTATTCACATTCTGCTGTTTGGATGGTCTGACTGTATATTTTGACTTCACTCTGTGATGTTGATTAACTCTGTCTCCTCTCAGATTTCCTTTTGCTGCATTTGCTCCTCACTGCGGTCCGTGCTGCTGCGACAGATGCCTTAGGAGCTTAAATTACAAGACAAGGTCAAAACCTAGTGTATGGCTGGACTGTGTTGGATTTGCATTCTGCCTAGTGTCAGCCAGTTTCAGTCCACTGTCTGTTTTTCTGCTGTTCCACCCACATACATGCTATTTTAATGCATCCAAATTCTGACCAATACTGCTCATGTTTACAAAATTTTCTGTGCATTAAATAGCTGAGCAAGCTTGAAATGGTGAAATGGGTCAGACGTGAGTCATTTCTAACCTGCTGCTGCAAATTTTATATGTCTGACAAAATCACCAAGCACATAAATTCAAGCTTCCTGAAACAATTGTAACTGCAGTGAGCTGGTGTTCTGGGCCCAATAGCAGTTCCTCTGTGGAGGTTGCATGCTCTCTCTGTGTTTGGGTGGTTTGGATGGGTCCGTCCTGTGTACTCCTAAACATGCTATGTCTTTGGACGGTGGGAGCAAACCCACACAGGCACGGGGAGAGCATGCAAACTCCGCACAGAAAGGAAACCGAACCCGCAACCTTCTTGTTGTGGGGCCAACACCACAAACCACTATTCCACCGTTCTGCCTTTCAACTGATCCTTTTTTTTTTTTTAAATAGATTTTTATTTCTGTGTAATTTCCCTTCTCTACTCGACTTTTGCAGCAATTTGAACTTCAGCTTTTGGCAGCTGTTTTGAGGAAATGTGAAAATTACAAAATATTATGTGTTAAGAGTTTGTCTCAGGTCAGAAAATCATTATCATTCCTTTGATTGAATTGTTAATTTGAGCACCAGGGATTGAGCTTAAGTAGTTTCTTCCCACCTATACTGTGTTAACCAGGCCATATTTATATACATGTCAGTTCACTATTTATTCACTTTAATATTTTTTTCTTATCTTTTCTTACTCACTGACTTCTTCCTCCTGCTAAACCTTTTTTTTATTCCACCCCTCCCCCTTACCCCTGTCTCCCTCCCCTTTTCCCTCCACTTCCCTCCCACTTTTCTCTCTCGCTCTAAAGAGCACTCAGTCTCTGCACTCCCTTTCATTTCCCACTCCAACATGTTGGCAGAAGGAGAAAGAGGAGGATGCTGCGCTCTACTCTCGGTTTGTTCTTGCCACCTCTCCAGCCAGCACGTGCTGCCTCTGACTTAGACTCAGCCTCAGCTTTCAGTTGTCTCCGCCTGAAGGACTTAAGGCAGGAGGTGGAGGAGGAACTGAAAGATACACTGGACATCAAAAGGTCTCACACCGGGGTCTCCAACAGGAACAAGAGCAGTAAAGCAGAACAGAGCAACTGTTCTTCATCTGTGGTGGAAACTATTAATACCTCAGCAATGACCACCTCCTCTGGTTTCCCTGCCTCCCCTTCCTCCTTCTCGACTCCAAGATCCATGTGGCAGGAGGCAATAAGTAGGAAGCGTTATCTCCTGGACCGATCAGGGGAGTCTGGTGAAGGGGATAAAGGAGGAGGAGGAGGTCAGGAGAAGAGGAACAGGTCCCCGGACTGGCTGTATGAGTCCTACTATTGTATGAGCCAGCAGCATCCACTTATTGTGTTTCTGCTGCTTATAGTGATGGGAGCCTGTCTGGCTCTGCTGACTGTGTTCTTTGCTTCGGGACTGGTAAGCTGCTCATTCACAATATACACACACACATAAATGCACCATGCAAATAATTCTGAAGCATAAAAAAGATCCAGAAACACACATTACTAGGATTAAAACACTAAAATACAACGAGATGTGTGCGAGATGTATCGGATCTACGTGTGATAGCTGTAACAGCAATAACAATCTGTTTAGAAAAATTCACATCATGTGTTTGCTCTGTAAACAGTGTGGATAGATGCATGTTGGCGCATGGGAACCTGGACACACACATTGCAGGGTTTCACATGCTATAAACATGTAAAGCATTAAGGACACACTAACTGGCCTGCCAATGGCGCACATATGTGTGCACACTTGGACACAAGCTGCTGGCCTGTCAGTATGTGTACTCAGCACCCTTTTGGGCTCGTACACATACGAACATGCTTGTGTTACACCTTTGTGTATGCACATGTGCACTCAGCATGCTGTCCTCATTGCAGCACTAATGTAAAGAGAAGGTTGAGATAAAAGTGGTGGTGGTCCGGAGGGGGGGGGTTAAGGGGCTTAGTTATTGTCTGAGTGCGCGGTTGACTGCACTACAGAAAGGAGATCAGTTTCCCTCTGTCACTATTTTGACAGGATTATCTTTGCTCTAAAAACCTGAGAAATCCAATGCAATAAAGCCGAGGCACTTTAAAATGGACAGACATTCTGATCTTAAAAAGAGCCAGACATTGTTTGTAAATTTAAATATGCTGCCTCTCCCATTCCCTGTGTCTGCTGAGTCTGCCATTAATAAGGGTTTAGTCCAAAACACACAGACAGAAGCAGAGAGAACGTTGACCTGCATGACACATCATATTACAGCCCATAATACTCATAAGAACATAATGAATGGAGGGTCTATGTATGTCAGTTAGACATACAACACTGAATGAAAACTGAATAAAAAAAAAAAGATCTTGGAAGCATCTTTTTACGGAAAATCTGTATAATTTTGTTGTAATACATAATGACCAGAAGATGACGAATAACATGCGTGGCTAGAGAGCTAGTCATTCCATTTTCCAACAATCAAAACAACCATTCAAGGCGAAACACCACTCACTGAAAGCCTAATTAGTCACCAGATGATATGTCAAATCAAAAAGATTGCAGGCGACAACGATCTTTTGAAGAATCTTATTTAATCTGGCCATATTTTCCTCACCCATCATTTTTGAGCCGGTGCATGACCTGCAGCTGACATTTGTGTCTTTGAATTACTTCAGTGACACAATACTTCAATTTCACTTTGGATTTCCTAATTGATCCAGCATGCTGAATTTCTGTTCAAGTGTTTATGTATCATTTAATCAGACACTGAAGCACATTGAAGTACTTTGTTTTTAAATATGGGTACTGAACCAAAAAGGAAATTTGAAATTTCAATTTCTAAGGATAATATTACCCTCTAATCCTTTCTATATCAGCATCCTTTTTCCTTTACCCATGTGCTGTATAGATATGACCTTTACAGTTTTCTTGTTTGTTAGGATTTTTTTTTTTTCATATTATTCTCCATTTCACTCTATTTTCATGGCTTTGTCATCTCTCACCTCCTCATATCTGTCTGTCTCTTTTATTTGTCTCCTATCATCCTTTCATTCTGCTTGCTGGCTGACCTAAATTCTGTGCTGTTTTGGAGCTCTGCTCTGGGCGAGACAAACTCTCTGTGGCTCTCTGCAGGCACACACGTCCTCCCCTGTCCCAGTGCATTGACTGTGTGCATGAGGAAGAGACTGAGGGACAGGGCAGGGCTTCAGATAGACAAGAATGGGAGAGGCGTACAGAGGAGCAATGTGAGACACTCGGGCCAAAGAACAGATTGGATGGTTAACTCACTTTGGAAAGCAATGACTGAATGGACAAAATATGTTTTTGAGATTAGTGTCTGCGATGACTAGAAAATGTAAAATTATTCCATTTTAAATGAACTGCATGACTATTTTGTTTGTTTTTACAACTGGTTTAAAAGAATATATTCCATTCACAATGTGGTTTTCATCATGGTGTAATGTAACTTGTGGACATTTGGAGCCTTCACAGTTCAAAAACCAACAGGAAACCACATAAAACTTCTTCCTCCGTGGACAGGAAATGACGACATTGTGCAATAAGGTTCCAAGCAGGAAACCTGAAAGAAAATGAAAATTGAATTGAAATGTGACATGAGCTTGAATGAACAAGGTTGAATTCCAGGTTGGTTTGCTAAATATCACTGTATTATACAGATTTCCTTGACTACACACCCCAATGTGGTCATCGGCGTGTGAAATATCTGCACTGCACGTTGGTATCCTGACCCTTTTATCCGCTGTCACACCCCTGGAACAGCATTCATGGGATGAATCCTGACAAAGGCAGGCAGCCGCAACGACTCATTTCACTCTGCTATCCTCCTACATCCACCTTTAAGAAACTCCTGAAATTTTTATTAGAACTCTCAAATCTAAGTGTGTTTCAGAGAGCCAGCAGGAAATCCATTATGAATGTGGCTACCAGTTAACACTGGTGGCTTTTTAGGGGGTTTTCCTTGCTCCATGAAATGTTCTGAGTTCACTATCAATTCATTTTATCACTTTTAGAGTTGTGTATTGAAAAGCCTGATTGGTTTGTGTTATGATTTGACTATATTACACCAAGTTAATTGATTATTTTATATGTTGTGTGCTATAATTGGTTTTGGATGGATTCTATGAGGAAAGGACTTTGATTTGCCGTCAACATTTTTGATCTATGTTCCGATCATATCCCCCCTGAAGTATCTCTCTGGACATGACCGGTCATCGAGCAGCTGTGCTGAGGCATGCTCTATAAAGTGAAGCCAATACCTCATGCGCAGATAATAGATGGTAACAGGATGGGTGGTACTCTTTCTTTCCTGGGATCACCAGCAGAGCAGTCCGCAGTGTTATAATAACAAGTTATGCTCAGGATGGCACAGTGAGCCCAGTGCCAGAGCATCCATGCATGTTGTGTGCTTTCAGTGACGGACATGATGACAGGTGCTGGTCCGCTGTACCTCGTCCACCTGAGGCTGGGTGGTCAACCAAGTGTTTTGATCAACAGTTGTCTCTCCACCATCATATCTAGGTTTTAAGCCGAGCTGCCCTAAAATTCCAGCAGGCCCCAGTTGTCTAAAAAACCCTGATTTTGGTATATAAAGCTAAAACATCCTTGTAATTTGTAGTGCTGCTATATTTCAGTCTGTATTTGTTACCTGCCATTCATTTTGAGTCTTGTCTCCAAATCTTGCGTTTCATCCAGAGCAGGAAGTAGAAGGTATCATAAGGAGCTAAAGGGGTATTTGTTTAATTTGATCCCTCTCAGGTTAATAAAGCAAAAGATTATTTTACCTGTAAGATGTTGTTTGAATAAAATATTCTCACTGGGTTATGTCACATGTCTGCCTTGCCTTGTATGTGTCTTCATGCCACTGACGTGGAAAAACAGAGTTTTGTGCTCTCCTCTGAAGTACGTGTCTTCTGAATATGATCTCTTTCAGGCAAACTTTGTTTTAGGTTTAATGAACTATACATTTTTTCTAGATAAATTACAAATATCATTCTTAAATGGTTTGTCCATACGTCTCACTGTCGCTCTCTTTCTTACGATGAACCTGCTTTTATTTTTTATTTTTATTTTTCAGAGCATTGAGGACCATGTGGCCTTTGTAATCACTGTGCCCACAGCATTGGCTATCTTCCTGGCTGTGTTTGTACTTGTCTGCATTGAATCCATCTTCAAGAAGCTTCTGCGTGTTTTTTCTCTGCTCATCTGGGCCTGCTTGGTTGCCATGGGTTACCTTTTTATGTTTTCCGGGGGGATCATCTGTCCGTGGGATCAGGTAAGACACAGATGTTTTCTGTGATCAGTTTATTTGTTTTATCTGTTTTACTTTGACGTGTTGGTGGCTTGAGTAAAAGTAATATTCAGCAGATTGGACATGATATAACTGTAAAGACATTTACAGTTCATGGCTCACTTCAAAGAACTGTCTCTGGAAAATGAAATGCTTTAGGGTGTCATGGGTCAAATTTAAACCCATAAACGCTGAGGGATGACAATATAAATTAATTTTGTCATGTTGCTGATGCATGGTGCTTTCAAAAACTGAGTTGACTTCTTCAGTGGTGAATGACGATGACGTCTGTCGGGGTTTAGTTGGCTTTAACAATCCCAGTCATATCCTTGTCCTTTTTCTCTTTTGAGTGTCAAAGAACATTTTTTTTTTTTTTTTTTTTCACTAGCCTGAAAACTACAAGGACAACATTTTCCTGATTACCTGAAAACAGCATGGCAAGAGGCGCTAAAGATTTGACTTGACTTTATGCGTAAGACACATTCATGATTCAGTACGATTAAAAATAATAATAATCTTTACTTGGTTCCAGCCTAAAATATTAGCATATGTTTCGCAAGTACAAATATGACTAAAGCTGTGACGAGAGTGTGGAGTGCAGTTCAAACGTACATGGACGGAAGAGAAACAAGACCAAAAGATTTGCTTTGCTTGGAAGAAGAATCTGTTTAAGCTCTTATTTAATCTGTTGTCATTTCTGACCTACATCCTGAAACAGACCCTTTTTAAAGTTTTGTATTGCTAATGCACATGCAACTTGACTTGTTTTCCCCTTTATTACTATCCACCTCTTTTTTTTTTTCTTTTTTTTTTTTATGGGAGCTACAATGAACAAGGAAATGATGACGTTACATACATAATGTGGAAAACACTTAAAAAACTTGAAAAGCAGCTGATACAGACATCTATAAATGAACCGTGTTCGATTATTTGTAACTTCTGTTATGAAGTTACAAATAATTTTGCTGTTGGAGTAAAAACTGTGAATATAACAGTGTCATATGGATGAAAAAGTGCAGTCAGTTGCTCTAAGGAAAGCCTGGCAGATGTTCTGTGTGAAACAGCAGTAATGATTGATTAAGATCAATAAATTATTTCTGTACACTCATTCTTCAAGCTTGTTAGGACACCAGAGTTGGTTGATTGTGTCCCATGTGGCCCTCTCAATACTCTGGTGGAGCATATGAGTCAGAACGCATCCGAATGATGTTTACTTGACACCAGTTTGACCATGACGTTTTTATGAACTGCTACTACTACTTTTGTTGTTGTTGTTGTTTAACTAGAATTTGCCAGTGGTCTTGGAGTTATAATAAACAGAAATATATATTGTCCCCTCGGATGGCTTTAACAACTCTTTCCAGGAGCTGTGCACCCGATGCAGTGTAGAGTACACTGCAGAAACATTACATTTCCAGTTAAATGTGGCAAGATGGAAAAAAAAAACCCAAAACAGCTGTTTCTTCATCACTACAGTCCCAGGCATCCATCAGTTAGGCTAGTTGAAAACAGCACAGTACATTAAGTCCTCATCATGCAAACGCTGTACTCATTCAGCAGTTCTTGGAAAGAAAATTTTTTTAGCGTGGACTCATTTATCGCAAAAGATAACTTAAATTGCATTGATTCATGCCACGGAATTTATTCCCTTTTTCCTTGGTGAAGATGTCAGACGATAAAGCTATTACTGCTCTCTGAAGGCTACATCTACGACTCAGACAAGGCATCGTTGATTGACATCGCACTCTATCTGTTTGATCATTGCTCCCATATTCTATAGTATCTATAGATACTAACATGAATCATTAGCATTCTCACTTTGCTCCACTTTAGAATCCAGCATTTCCAATATACTGACATTTCGTTTACTATCAGAGAGCCTACTCCTAATATCAGTGCACTCACTTCCATCTCTGTGTTTAGCCAGTGATAGAAAGCTAATAAATAATAAATAAATAATTTACAAAATAAGTTGTGTCAACAACAATCTTGTATAAATGAAATACACTATTACCTTTCTATCAGCTTGAATCTGGATTTCAAGCCTCTCCAGAGTCTCGTGGGTGACTGCACTTAAAGAAAAAGATTTTCATGTCTACCATACTCGGAGGGTGTGCTATGATCTTTAAAGTGGCAAATTTTGAGGATGATCAAAATAGGTGAGAGCAAGATTCACCGGATTTCAGCTGTGAATCTGCAGGAGGGACGGCAACAATAGAGGCCAGTTTTAATCTATGATGAAGTTGTAGAAATGAAATTGCTGCCACCTTTACAGAAACAGTCTGTCAATAGGTTTGCTCATCCTAATTATTACTGTACTGAGCAGTCGAGCTAATATGTGTTTATTCTATACAGTACATCTGTACAATACGTTTGGTTAATAAGGTTAAAGATTTTATAACTTGCATATAAGTGCAGGACACCATATTTTGACGTGGGCATGAAACACAATTGGTTCCTTAAACCATTTTGGATCTCAACCCTCAAGTACAATTTGAAGAAACTTTGCTGTTTAAGGTCTTCCACTTGTAACCCTGGAATTGGAGCTTGCTGAACATTTGCCTGTCAACCAATTATATTAATAACCCTGCATTTGAATCTTAGCACCCCGGTGTTACTATGCAGTTGCTAAGTGGACTTCACCCTTAGAAAAGAAATGAAGGGAGGCAAAGAGCAAGTCAGAGTTAATTAAATACTTTCTGCGCTGTAGCAAGGAGGGAGCTATGAGAACCTAAAAACGTTCATGCCCTCCCACTGAATGTATGTGCCATGTACAGCTCTAAGCTCATTAAGGATGATTGCTATTGTCACATTTCTTTCATTCGATGTTGCTGTTGCTAGTAAGTGAAGAAAAATATTTCTTCTCTTAGCGACATGAAAAGACAGACAGATGACTGAATAACTTGTATGGCTTGATGGAGAAATTGTTCTGACTACATGATAGAAATTGATGGAGAAAGACAGAGAGGCTGAATTGATAAATGAGATCTTAGGCTCTCTGTATGCTGATGCTTATGAGCTCTGTTCTGTATTTCTTTTTAGTCAAGCTTGTGTTTTGTTTGTTTGTTTTTTGTTTTTTTTTTTTGTTTTTTTTTTGTGTCTTGTTCAACGTGTTCCCTCTGAAGCTGTGAGTATTTCCGTTAAACTGAGCTATGGTTCAAATTTGAGCTGTTCCAAATGGAGAATGCTGTGCATTTTGTTGCTTCATTGGCAGTTCTCTGCCCTGTTACTTTTGTTTACTTTCAATAGGGATCTTGCATGGTTTGCTGTCAGTCATGACAAAGAAGTGGGTGGTCCAAATATGTTTTCAGGAATCACCTGCATTTGCATCATTTATATTGCCATCGTATGCCCACAAAATGTTTTTCTGGTGTGACTAAGCACCTAAGCAAAAGAAAGAAGCTGGAATTGGTGCGTTTTAATGCTCTAAAACAATAGAAAGAGAGAGAAGTCTTGGAAAATCCTTATTATGAAAGCAGCATGCACTGTAATTTAACTGGTAGTCATGGCTTGTAAGCTTTCCACACGTCATGTAGGAATACTTTGCAAAAGAAAAGGGAGCAAGGAAATGCTAACATTTTTAATAGCAGTTGAAAGGTTCATCCTTCATTTATGACAGTGGCCTATGATTCAGGGTGTGATCATTGTGCTTCTCCTATGGCAGATTTATGTATCTGTTATCTCTCTTCTTTCCCCCACTTGACTTTTTGTTATGCTCATCAAATTCAGTGGACAGCTTCAAGAAAGGGGTGGCATTAAATATTAGCTTATATATTCTATACCCACAGACAAAATGATTTTTGCTCTCCCTGCAATGTTCTTTTTCTATTGCTTACCGTCAGTCTTACTAAAAAAAAAAAAAAAAAAAAGGAGTAGTAGTTTACCAGCCTTATGCATCATGGTCAGTTTGTATGCTTGTTTGCATCTTGTTTTTTATGTTCTTATCCAATATTATATCAACTGAGAAAGCCCTCTGATACAGTAACTAAATCAAACGCAATCAATCAATCAATCTGTTTACATCATCCTACAATTGCAACCAAATACTAAAATGTATGCAGATAATCAACTTTTCATATCTGGTAATAATGATATCAGGGGCAGTGATATGTGGTGTGACAGAGACTCTGTGTTTCATTCTACTGTCTGTAGGTCTTTTCTGCTCTGTGACACATTTTTATCTACGACCCTCAACAATCGATGTGCATTCTTTACAGCTGTAGCAGGACCCCTTTTCTGCTGTCAATTACCAAAGCAAAAACAATTCCAGGGCTTTATTGGGGGGGGTGGGGCAGGCTGTTTTTTTTTTTTTTACATAGAAGTTGTTGCGATACTGTCTGAAATCAGTGCAGCACAATCCTGTTTCTTTTATGTCCTTGCATGCTAAAAAGGTTAATGGCCTACCTTAAAGCAGGCGTCGGGTACAGACGGCACCTATGATTCTCTCTCCATATGTTTGTTTGTTTGTTTTAAGACTAGTGGCATAAATCACATTGGATGGGATCATAGTCAGCTGTCAGAGTTCACTGCACCTTGTTGTGTGCTGACAACCTCAAAGAAAGTGGGAGAAGAAAATGTCTACAATGTGCAACGATAGTTGCATAGAGGCTCCAAATTTTCCTTCAGCTCCGTGTGTTGTATTCACCGTAACCACTCTCCCAGAGTTAGTTTGTACACGTTCCATTTTCAAACCTGAAATCAATTGGATGCTTATCCTCTCCCCACAAAGGCCTCTCTCTTTGCAGGCGGTGAGGAGAAGGGCTTATCTGTGTGGCCCATTCCTTACTCCTCACTGAGAGATGTCTGGACTCTGCATCCTCTCCTCCCCTCCTTCTCTCTGTCTCTCTTGATTCCGTCACTGTCTCTCTCACACACACACACACACACACACACACACTCACACAGAGTCCTTTGTGGGTATACAGCAAACCTCATTAGCTTTTAAAGCAGAAGTGGGGAAAAGAGAGTTTGGTTGAAGGATCAGTTCTGCTAGTGTAACACAGTAGAGAGGAGGGTAGATGGCAAAAATAGGACAGGAACCTCTGATAGAAAACAGGGATACTGAGGAATGTCAAAGCAGAGACGCAGAAATCTTAAACTGGTGTTGCAGGTTGGAAAATGGTATCAAGGCGAAAATTTTCAATCAAACACATTGTTTACAAACCAACAAAGTGTTTGAACTTAGCATTTAATTCTGCGTTCACTATAAATAAGTAAATCTTTTAACTTAGATTGATTAGGTGTAGCTAAAGATGAGTCTGTAGGGTTTAGTGGCAGGCTGATATATACAGCATGTACTCCCATAGACTGACTCTATATTGTAAATCTAGTCTAAAACTAATCTTTGCCACAGACGGTGGACTAAAAGCCTGATGTAATCGGACGCTCCATCTCTATAATTTGTTTTGTAAACCCTCGTCAGTGTCATTATCAAGGAATTGATTCATGGGCAGAAGCCGAGTTTACTGTATCTTTATGGACCACAAAAAGCATTGTCCACTTAATTTTCAGGGAGATGGCCCTTATGTGCTTGCATTAACCACAATAATGAGAGTCCCTCACTGTTTTTATTACTGTGTCATATATCAAGTATGCAGGATAATTCAGCAGGTGTTTTCCCCCAGCAGCCTCTCCATTAATCTTGATTCAGTTTCATGATTGAGTTCGCGGCATTGGATTTCAGAGCAGGCATTAAAAAAAAAAAAAAAAAAAAGCTTTCTGGGCCTGAAACATATTATGTTGCCATGCTCAATGATATTTAACAGCAATTAGAAGCTCTATCATGTAGTCAGAAGTAAGTTAATGTGTTTCCTCTTTTGACATAAATAATAAATTATAAACAGGGTGAAGTATATGATCTGGTGCTTTTAGGTTCAGTGTATGATTTTTATTTTTATTTTTTCTTAGTTCTTTTTTTTATATATATATACATTTTTGTTGTTTTACTGCATTTCTGCAGTAAAGCTCGAGCAGACTTCCTATAGTGTATAAACGCAGGCCCTCCAGATTTAAGGCTCCTCTGTGATCTAAAATCAGAAACACTGCAGCCATGGGTTGTGTCATTTCCTTCATCATCATCACCCCTTTTTCTCACCTCACTCAAAGCTCAGGACTAGTCATCTCTGGTTAATATTTTCACTTCTGCTAGTCACCTGACACAGACCTCTGCAGCTGTGTTCCATGAAACAGGCTATTCACCCTCCTGCCAGATTGTTAATGTTGGCACATTGCAGTTGCATTCCTTCCATTTTTGCCCACTTTTCTGTTCTACAGTCAGCTGCCTCAAAAGCTCTCCTTTTCGCCTGTATGTTTACATTATAGTTCCACCCTTGTTGCCAGCTTTACTCAGCCGTGACATTGTCAGAAGGTTGTTAGAGAAAGATTGGAAACGGCTTTCCTTTTCTGCCTCTGCCCTTCTGCAGAAACCAAAACAAAGAAACAAGAAATCACATCAATCAAACTTGCTATTATTAAATTACTGAGTTTGTTTAACTCTTCAAAAAATAGTTCTATAAAGTATGGAGTCTGTGTGTAGAGTCCATGTTGCATGGATTACATTAAGTTGCTGATCTGTGGTGTCATATTCTGTTTGTGAATTTGTACACCCTAAACTGACTTTTTTCCACTTTCCTTCTATATATTTGAAAATAAAACCGGTTAAAAAATTTTTTATTCATGCCTTAAAGTTAGGAGAGGGGGTTTTTGGTCTGAAGAGGATTCAGCTTCCACAGAAAAACCTTCACTGAACGATGTCTAACTGGGAGGAGCTGACCACAATGTGCAGAAGACAACATCTCACACGATTCTCCTCACTTTACTTGACAATAACTTCAGCTTTCTTTCAGTTTATCAACAGTTATAGCGTTTGCTGTCTCTCATCTAAACTAGTGCCTAAACTAGTGTAACTTACCCACTTAGATTAATTGTGTTAACTATTCTCCACTGTACTTCTGAAGGATCTGGCTATTCCAGCACGTGTGAAGTTGTCAAGCACAAATACAGTGCCAATTTTTGTTTGGCTAAAATCTATGCATCACTGCTGCCCTCATTTTCTCTGAAGAAGCAATATTTTCTGTCACGTAGAAGGGACTATCACAGGGAGCTATTGGTTTTGCAGTCATGTAAATGGGTTCAACTGAAATGGAAATGGAAATGCCAGACTGCTGCTCTCTAAACATAAGCTCCTCTGAAAAAAGCAAAAAAAAAAAAAAAGCAGATGCCGGTCTGGGGAGCTATACAGTTTGATGGCCATGGTTGTGCAACGGCCGCTGACAAGAGATCGGTGGCATAAGATATGACAGACAGATCCATACAGACTAGGATGTAATTGTCAGATATTCGAGTTCACATCAAGAAACAGGATCCTGTGTAATAGCAGCTTATGTGCCTGTGGTCAAGGGGAAATCAAAGGTTACGCCTTGTAACGTCTGATTGGCTTCGGTGATTGAAGTGTCATCAATAGCATTGTTCCATAAGAAAGGAGGACACAGACCTGGTCATCAGAGGTCGTCTAAAAAGCTAGACCAGCACTGTAATTAGTGTTTGGGTCTGTAAAATCTATGGTGGTGTGATACGTGTGTTTTTTTTTCATCTGAGTTTTTAAGTGCACTAACAATAATGAACATTTCTCTTGGCTATTTAACACATCTAGCTTCAGTCATGGGCTAACTGTTTGGATAACCTTCTCTCTGACCTTCTCTGAGTCTCTTCAGCCCTATATTGACTGAGCTCTGTTGTCCGTGGTTTATAATAGGTACTTCCATGCTCAGGGAGCTCAAAGCTTTTATATTTTCCCCCCTGACCGGCACAAGAGTCAATTTATTTCAAGCGTGCAGAGAATATGTGCCAATGTGTGTCTGTTTTCAAAGTAAAATGGACCAACATAGACCTAGAGAAAGCTAAGCAGTTTATTTATCAAACAGTTTAAGAATATACCAGGTAATTGAAATTTTATGAAATTAGTCATCCAAATATTTGAAATATCCCCATTACCATCTACTGTCTATATATATATATATATATATATATATAGAGTACAGGCCAAAGTTTGGACACACCTTCTCATTCAAATGAATAGGAAAGTGTGTCCAAACTTTTGGCCTGTACTGTAAATACATAGATATATGGTACTTTAATGTTGGATGAAAAAAAAAACAAAAACTATAAGCCACTATAAAATGGTCACTGGTATCATGGTGCTGGCCTGGGTTCAAGTATCAATATTTAGATTTAGTGGGGGGGGGAGAACTTGAAAGATTAAATAACTGAATAAGCCGATGCTTATAACACAATCTTTATTGAAGGGGATGCTTTTCTGTCTTTGCCACATGGTGCAATAAACCACCGGTGAAGGATTGCACCTGCTCTTCAGAGGCAGTCATGCATGGGAAGGTGGTTATATTGATTTATTGGGTTGTCAATATATCCTGGTGTTACTGATATTCTCTGAAAAGATCTGACTTTACAAGCCACTGATTCACATCCACCCCCAGTATGAGGGAAATTTGAAATTTAAATGTCCATTTATAAATTATATAATGATCAGCAACACATTTAGTATATTAGAGGAAAAATACTAAACTTGATTTGATGGCCATTGTGATACTATTGTAACTATTCAACTGATAATTTGGATGAGGAATTGTTTTTACTAACTCAGTTGCTAAAACATAAATTTTTACAAGAGTAAAAATGGCTTGAGGTCCTCCATTCTTAAAGAAGGCGTCTATTTCATCATTAATCACCCCTCCATCGCACAGCAACCAGAACCCAAAACAAGACATGGTTCCCTTTTGGCAATTTCCATCGCTAATATAGAATACACATTAATCGTATGACCAGAATTTTAATCCAAACATGAATAAAGCATAATGTCGATTTTCTGACTATTTACATTCATGAGGTTGCTATGAAGAAATAAGTCTTGAGCTGTATGTTCGTCACCCAAACCTGAACAGAGGGAGTTCTGTTTTTCAGTCACCCCCCTCTTGCTATGTTTCTTTCCTGTTTCCATCTTACTGCCCCCCACACACAAACCCTGCTTTCCCACTGGCCCTGCAAATAACTCACGAAAGGTTAACGTGCACCTGGCTGCAGCAGGACACTGGCTTCTTTCTGTCCATGCACAACAGCAGATGAGCTATATTAACCCTGTAGCACGAGGCCAATGCGTGTGGAGCTTCGGGTAAAAAGGGAAGCCCTCTGCACGTTACATTAGAGGTGTCAAATTTGAACTGTCAAGGGAGCTAAGATTAAATACAAATGTCGAGAATGACACCAATATAAGTCATCCATCTTTTAATTTTTTTAATTTTACCAGGCATCTGTTAATATCAAATACCTCCTAGTAAAGGCCTGAATGTTTTGTTCCTAATGTATTAGCTGTACAACAAATAAGCATCACTTCAGTCAGAAGCGTTCATGGTGTTTAGACTTCCTGGATCGTAGTTTTCTTTCCCCACAGAGACTGTCAGCACTTATTTTTATCTCTGTCTGTATTTCCTTTTTCTTGTGCATCCATCACTCTCATTTTCTTTGTCGTTCTCTCCACAGGTGTCATTCTTCCTGTTCATTGTGTTTGTGGTTTACACCATGCTGCCGTTCTCTATGCGGGACGCCATCATTGCCAGTGCCCTGACCTCCATCTCTCACACCATTGTGTTGAGTGTCTGCCTGTCCACCACAGCTGATCGCATGGAACCAGTAGTGTGGCAGGTAAGGTGTTCAGTTTGGTGGGACAACAAGGGCAAATACGCTGCAAACATCAGCCTAAAACACTTCCAGTGGGGAGAACATGCTAGAAATGTTGTGGTCACCATATTACATATGAGACTGGGCTGATAATGAAAGAAATTATACTGTTGGGTTCATGCTATATATATGAGACCCCATTGTCATGGTTAATAATGCCATCATTAGCAGGCAGCTATGATAACTAAGCATAAAGGCTGGAAATGGAGTGAAAAAAGTTAAAGCTGGAGCCCATGTTTTAATCTTTGGGTCATACAAAAACAATTTGTACTACCTCTAAAGGGTAAGAATAGTTTTGTCCCAAACAGAGGCAGCTCAAGTGAACCTGTGTTGTCATGTGGTAGTCCTCAATGTTCTCTATTTAATCTGTTTTATTCAAATTTGTTCCACACACCACATTCATTGTATTTAAAACAAGTAAACACACATGAACATGTTGTATACTCAGCAAAGCTGCATCCTGCCCTATCCACTCTTTGTTTTCTGGGTTTGTTTATTTTGTCATCCAGATAGAATCTTAATTGAAATCTTTCTTTTTCCAATGCATGTATCTGCCTTCCTATCCTTTCCCTAAAACGAACTTTTCTGACCATTCTAACCATACAGTATTTATTTTTAGCAAACAAACAAATGTGACCTTTAAACTAATTCAGCATAGCAGGTGAGCAATATAAATTCTAATGTGTTTTTTTTTTTTTTTTGCTCTTTATTAAAAGGTCACCCACTTTCCAGCAGTGTCGTCGTTTCAAACGTAAAATGTGCAGTCACTTGGCATATGCAGAGAAAGACAAAGAAGTAACAATATCAGGAAGGCAATTATCTGGCTAATACAGGCTAAGTAATTTGATCTTATTCAAAACTGATTCCAAAGGCAGTGGCTGCCAATACACCTAGGGCTAATTACAACTAATGCACAAAACAAGCTTGTCAAAAAAAAAAAAAGAAAAAAAAAGAAAAACCTCTCACTGATTTAATATTTCAGCTGCAGCCTTAATAACTTAAAGATGCACTTTTTACAGGCAGATAGATGGAATATGAGCGGCCTTCGTTGTTGTCATCATCCAGAGTGAAAGCCAGCATGTGCAACTCAAGCTCTGTCCTATGTTTTGGGTTCTTGCTTCTTCTGCCTGTTTGAAATGCATTTCTGAGTCTTAATTGCTTCTGTTGATGCCGCTGATATTTGGTTTCCATTAACGTTTTTTGTTACGTGCAACGGCAGCGCAGCCATCGTGGCGTCTGGACAGCCTGGGGCGGTGTGCTACATGGTCACTATCTGTCAGCTCCTTTTGTGTGTCAGGTCAGCGTATCTGTCTGCAGAACCCCAGTAGCAAATCTGCCAGAGAGGGGTGCCCTTTAAGAGAATATACCTTGCCAAAAGAACGAAATGCATAAGTGAAATTAGTCAGAATGTTTCATTTTAAAGATGAATCTGTTGTTGAACTCCATGGAAGTGTCACATCAGGACCTGCTCGAGGTGTTGGTGAAACGCACAAAGCGCACACACATCCCACCCCTACACAATAATCACCAAACTCACCAAATACTAAATAAAAACTGGAGCTGAGGAAATGCTATCATCATCACTCTCAGTTTGTGGTGAGGAAAATCCAGAGGTAGGATTAAAATAGATAGTGAATAAAAGCAATGAATAGCAATAATAAAAATAGAATTAACACTAAAACCTAAAAAATAAAAGTAAATGAAAGGTTAGGAACTAGATGAAAGAATAAACAAAATATATATAAAAAAAATTAAAATTGAATAAAACAGGATAAATTTAATGGAAACTTGAGCTTTGTTGTATCTCCCACCTTGAAACATTGTATTTGCACTAAATATAGTTTTAGTGGATTGAGGAATTATTGCAACATGTAAAAACTACAGACTGAATATATACCTACTCAATTCTAATGACATCATGAGGACTAGAAAAATGTATAAAATACAGTATATTCATGAGAACAATAAATGCTTTTATTTCAATAGCTCTCATTAAGCACAGATCACCAAGACAGTGGAATCTTTTATTGTCATTGTGCACACACAGAAACACAACACACATTACATTTACACTCTGGCATGTATACAGGCCCACGAACAACCACACACACACACACACACACACACGGCCCCCCATATTGTGTGAACACGTGGAGAGAGTCCAGAGTGAAGGCGCCACCATTGCTTGGCACACTTGGAACAAGCACTTGACTACGGTGGAGAGGAAAATCTCCCTCTGAGGGAAGAAAGCTCTGACGCAGGCTGGTGGGGTGTGTGCATGCGATTGTCTAACCAAATGAAAGCCAGGTTTGGGCACCAACTCTTGAAGTGCCTTGGTGGAAGAGGACTGTGCTGACTGAGAAGAGCTGAATGTGTTGGATAGATGGTGGCAGTGTTGGTGGTGAGGGTGACGGGTTGGACTATTTCTGTCTCCGTGCAAAGAGAGAGAGAACTTTTCTCTGCTGACAAATTAAATACATTTGAAATACATTTCTCTGGTGAGTTTTTTTTTTTTTTTGGTTTGATGGGGTGGAGCCAGTGGTTCCATCATCAACAGTCTTCTGGCAGACTGTTGGAGCTTGGACTGTTGCACAGGATAGCTCTTCGTTGCACAGTGTTGTTTTCTGCTGACGTTCCATATGTTGTGTTTGGCTGTATATCACCGGTTGGGCTTGAGGGAGATATTGCTTCTTTATGGGGGTAACTGTTGGCCGGTGTTGAAATGATGACAGTGATGTTCCACAGGGCAGCGAAAACTGGAGCAGCTGTTTCTTGACTGGTTGCTGATGGGCTTGATGTCGGCATAGTTTCCTGAAGAGTGATATTCAGAACTAAAGTTGTTACTTTAACAGCTCCTGTTGCTGAGGGTGTTGTTGTCACTCTGTGTCAATACTGACATCCTCTGTATTTGCATCATACCCAGATAATAAATAGAAAGACTCAAAGAATTGTTTCCACAGTGCCAAGATGGATCATTGAGTTCTTCGGTCATGACAGCAGACTGTGGATTGTCATCTTCTGGTTCCTCTGAGTTTTCCACAGCTGAAGGGCAGTGTTGGTGTACGAGCTGGCTGCCACGTCATCTCTTAGATGAGCCATTGTTAGAAAATTGTGCTTAAGTACTTCCTCTGGAGTAATTTGCAGGTCAGAGTTTAGCTCAAGGCAGCATGTCAGGAGATTTTTGTATTTCAGCTCATCTGTTTTGGTGGGTATCCTCCTCCTTCCAGGTTCTTGACAGAATCAAAATAACTTCTGGCTTCTCACCAGTTACCTCCTCATACTCCTCTGCTGTCCTTAGTCTCCATCCTACATAGGGGTCCCAGATGAAATACATCCAGATGGATTCTCCTTAACGCATTTGGTGTGTGGCTGGCAGACCTAGCAGTTGGACCATGGTTTTCATGAGGACCGCCATGACACAGCCCCCTCCCCACATGTCAGCAGCTTCAGACAGGGGGAGTCCCAGAGTAACCTCTGGAAGGACAAAGACACTTTCTCCGTTGATACCTCGTAGACGGTATTGGATTTCAGAGTGTCGATATGGGACGATGGACAATGACTTCCAAGCATCATATCTGAGGCCAAAAAATTTAGTTTTGGTTGTGTGAGATTGGAGTATCTTGTTCCTTGCCGTTTGAGAGATTTTCAGGGGCCTTTTTTGCAAATCTATCAGAGTAGAAGCTCCTGTTTGGGCACCAGCATAAAGCCGAGACCTGTGGAGCGCTGCAGTATTGCGTTCCTCCTGGCTCCCTCCATCTCCACAGGCAACCAGAGTGGCCATCAGGATCTTGGTCACTTTACTATCAAAGCACAGCTGGAGACAGGAATATCCCTGGTTGTTCCAAACATCTTCCATTTGACAATTACTTGCTGTTTTTGTACACACAGTCCTGTCTCGGAGCTGTGCAAGCGGTTCTTCTTTCTCACGGTTTGGATTTTACTCTGATCTGCATTGTTACTTCTGCCAATTAGACCTTATATAGATGGCTGTGTGATTATTATTATTTTTTTTAACTCATTTCCAATCACTTGAATTTACTAAAGGTAAGGTAAACAAAAAATGAAAGGCACATTTTTATTTTTGTCTTATTTTGTATTACCTGTATGCAATGGCTGTGACAGACTGTGACAGCGATATGAGCAAGGCGTTGTTATAAGGAGACAGATTTCTTCTCAAGGGTCAGTCGAGATGATGTGCAGGCACTACACATGATTGCCAAGGAACAAATTATCCACTGGAAAACACACGAGACAAAGGCTGGCTCTGAGTTTAGTTAGCAGTATTGATTTGTCGTCACTGACAATTAAAATGTTTTGATTCAGTTTATTGGCATTTCTTAAGGTGAAGACCATGTGGTTCTGATAGTGGCAGTAAAGTCATTACCTTTTGTGCAAAAATTTAGTCAAAGTCAAATGCATAAGAAGAAAACAAATCATCATGCAAAATGTGATTTTAAAACTTCACTTCTTTCTTTTTATTTAATTCATCAATGATTTAAGGGTCGGAAAGTTTAAGAGAAAAATTGAGAATCTCTCACGAATCTAGATAAAAGGCTGCTCATACAGCATATGAAGATCTCAGAGAATTAAGGCAGATTCAAAAGCAAATAGAAACCATGTGCTACCTTCCTTCTATACAGAATTGTGGTATCATTACGAAATGATTCAAGCTCCTTTCACCCGTCATGAGTGCTGTATAACACTCATTTTATTCTGTAATGGTGTGGAAGTACCTCCGTTGTGCCATAGAAATGGAGCCCAGCAGTAGTTGTTCTTCTCTCAGGTGAATCTTGGATGGAATGAACCTGATGCTTGTCGCAGTGGGGTGCTGGCTGTCAGAATCACAGTCACAATCAGAAATACATTATTTATCCTCAGGGGGAAATCCTGCTGTTTGGTAGCCAATAGCTACCAAACAGCAGCAGCTAACAGTAGCTAATCTTCTCGTAGTTTGGGAGTTGTAAAGTCTGATGGCAGTGGGAATGAGCAATGTTCTGTATCTTTCCATCCACTGCTGTGGTTTCTCTGATTCAGATGGGAATTATGAAGTGGATGGGCCAAGTATTTTAAGATAATTTCTGCCTTCCTCCGTGTGCATCACTCCACCACAGCCCCCAGTGAGACTAATCTGCTTCCAGTCAGTCGGTTTGTCCGGCTGCCTTGCATCCTTTTGTTTTGTCCCACCTCCCCAGCAGACTGCAGCCTAGAACAGCATACTTGCCACCACAGACTGGTAAAAGATCTGCAGCATCTTTCAGGATCTGACCATGGTTTTCATGCGGTGTTACGGATATTCAGCAGGGAGGAGGTTGGCAGCAAAGTAATGGAACACCATGACACAGCCCCCCTCCCCACACGTCAGCAGCTTCAGACAGGGGGAGACAAAGACACAAAGACATCTCATATTGGATATTGGATATTTTACTTATTTTACTGCTCCCCCTCCATCTTGGAGCCTTTCTGTGTAGAGTTTGTATGTTCTCCCTGTGCCTGTGTGGTTTCCTCCCGCCATCCAAACACATCATGTTCGGGTTAACTGGTGACTCTAAACTGTCCGTAGGTCTGAGTGTGACTGTGAGTGGTTGTTGGTCTCTGTCTGTCTCCGGGAACCACAATGCCACCTCACTTAAATATGCCAAAGATAAATACTCTGTTGTGTTATCAACACATGCTATAATACTAACACTGTGAAGGTAAAGTTATGGTATTTTGTTGGAAAGATCTAAATAATCTCACTAATTTAGTTTTGCATTTTAAATAGCTTAAAAAAAAACCCCACCAGAAATGCTATGATGATACACACAAGGCTACTGGTGTCAAACCTCAACAAAAAGTTCAGCTGGTATTAGTTCTGTATTTGTTCTTCTAAATTTCTAAAAAGCTGTTGTTGGATGTGTTCTACGTTTATCTCACAACTGTTTCGGAAATGATTTGTTGCCTAGCTGGCTTGTGGTTACCTAAAACTGAAACAAGCTGTTTCAGTTTTATGGGATATCTGGCTGCTTGGGCCATATTTACCTTATAGACACCCACACCAGTGTGGTTACTATTCTATTTAATTCGCTTCAATACAGAAAGCACATGTTTCAAACTATGTTTGTCAAAGTATCTCACAAAAAGCACAGATGTGCATGCGCAGAGGCTTCTACACTGAAACACACAAACACGTATATTAATTCTGTGCTGTTGGTTTTAATTTTTAATTTGTTCGGGTAATTTAAGGTATTTACTGATTTGCTGCTTTTCCCAGAATCATCCGTGTTTATTAGAGCATTTGATCAGCTTTTCAGTTAATCAAAATCATTTATATATTGACATATATGCTAATGTTATGATTTCTAAATTACATGTACTATACAGGTTTTTTATTCATAGCTCAGGCACCATTTGTGTCTGTGCTTTTTTTTGCAGCTTGTGTTGTTTCTGCATTTGTGCGTTTTTCTAAGTGTGCAGATCAAGTTTTGGTGGGGAGGAACAATTAATTTATTGAAGTGAGTGAAAGTCCTCTCTTTCGTCTGTTGCTCAAAGATAGTGAGATATTTCTGCATTTGTCTCTTTATTCACACACAGCTCTTTAGCATTTAAGCACTGTTTCAAGGTAAAACATTTCTTATTTTCTAATTTTTTTTTTTTTTTTTTTTTTTTTTTTGCTCAGTGAATCCTTGCACACCTTTCTGATTTGATCTAATCTGACTTCACTCCTGTGATTGAAAGGCAGTATTAGATGCTCACCATATTTTTATTTCGCAACCTCCCCTCTCAGACCAAAAGCAGCACTCATTTGCATTCTTTGGTATTAATTGCTGAGAGGTACATCATAAATAATTCATCACAGCGCTCAAATTCTATTTCGAATGTCACAAAGGTTTTCTCTAGCTGTTGTGTGTTACATCTACCTTTTTGAGGTGAAGAATGGCTGTGTTTGAACCAAACCTTTGCTGACTTTTATTGGTCTCTTCTTTCTCTTCTTTTTATTTGAAAACCAAGCCTGGAGCCGTTAGGATCTGAATGATTTATTTTCTGTCTCTCAGGACCCCTTTCTCTGGGGTTCTTGTACACTTCTCTTTTGAGGATGCTGTAGTTTAATTTTAATTGGAAAAAGTAGCAGTTTCTTCTCGAATAAGAGGGTCTATTTCAACAATGCCATGATTCAAGAGCGCATTTGCCAGTAGTATTTCCTGTCCAAGACATAAGCAGAGCATATCCGCTGGACGTTGCACCCAACAGGTTATTAAAACAAAACTCTTCCTCTTCCAAAGTCTTCCTCTACCCTTGGTAGGTGTAATACCCACCATTATACCCTGTATAAAACATAGCTGTCTGATCCCAAATCACCAACATGCCTCAAAGCACTGTCGAGGACAACCTCACCTCGACCTGTTATCTGTAATTGTGTATTAGTGCGATATGGATAATTCTCACAGCCAGCTGACATTTACAATGATCTGCATTGGTCAGTGTTTTGTCCAGCAGTTGCACCTAAATAGAGAAACAGACAAGTTGAACTTAATCTACTCTGTTAAAGAGACAAAACACTGCCTGCAGATGAAAACGGGTGATATTTTATGGTCTGCTGTGTTCGGGATTCGTCACATAATGTAGTCATTTTGTGTCTTTTTTGCAATATATGATGAAAAGCATAGAACTGGGAAAAAAAAGATTGAAATGCAACCCAGCTGTCCTTTCATTCTGGTCTGGAGTAAGGCCAAAGGAAATCTTTTCAGCATACAGAAAGCAGTTTTGGTGGGTTTGATCTCAAAAGCAGCAAGTTCCCTTACACGGCCTCCACACCCACCTATCACTGTGAAGTAATACCTAAACAGCACGCATTGGCATTAAGGACTGGAAACTAGAAAGCAGCACTTCGTCTGACGTGTGTGGCCTTCCAGTGCTATTGAATTCAATTGGCAAGCTCACAAAGAGACAATTCATGCATCGCTGAATAGATTTTCAATTAAATATTTTGATACTAGAGTTATTTAAAGTGAAATTATAAAATATTCCATACAACATGGACTACTTAAAACCATTTTACAAAGCAGCCTATCCATCTTGTTGTACCTGTTTTCAATCATTCAGTGTACTTTTCTGAACTCTCGGTTTTGAACACTTTGCTGTGTCAAAGTCCAGCCTGTTTTATTCATTTTCTATAGGAAAAAAACTGTTCTGAATGAAGGCAGGCTCATAAATGTAAAACCTTTTTAATAATTTTGAAAAAAAAAAAAAAACTACTTGGGTTGTGTTTGGAAATCTGCAAAGAATGAATAGTAAATTCAGTGGACAGCAAGAGGTATGTCTGTCCTAAATCCGGTGAATAGCTGTAAACATAAAAGCAGCCAGCAGATCACACTCATATGGCCTCTCTCCTCATAGTTGCTTTTGTCAAATATAAAGCAGCGGCATGTACATTGCTGGTGCTTAAGCATTCAGTGGATAAAAGGTAGAGCTTGTTTTCCATGTAAGGGGACTGTATACATCTTTGCTTCTCATTATGGGTTTATTGCTGTTTGAGACTCATTATATACGCATTGGACACGTCAGGTTCCACTTGTGCTTATTCAGTAGTGCTGCTGATTACAAATTGTCCTATTATTCGAAATAGAACAGCGAGAAGTATCAGGTTCTTGCTGTGCACAGGAGGAAACCCGGTTAGCACCACCTCTGCAAACAAATTAGAAAATCTGACTTAACCATTTTTTAAAAATGTGGTCCAAACATCTGAGAGCAATTTTCCTTCCACTGGAACTGGAGAGTCACCTCAGAGTTTTGGAGCCCTTTAAATAAGCAGACCATCTGCTACACTCTGGCTTCCATCCATCCATCCATCTTTTACCACTTTTCCGTTTCTGGGTCGTGGAGGTGCTGGAGCCAATCCTAGCTAACTCTGGGCAAGGGCAGGGTCCACCCTGGACAGGTCACCAGTCCATCACAGGGCCAACACACAGAGACAGACAGAGACCAACAACCATTCACACTCAGACCTACAGACAATATGATCCCATTTGTGGTGACTGTAGCCTTGGGTTAGTTAAACAGTGACCTGTTTGGTCATTGAGAGTTATCGATGAAATAATTGTCTCCAATCCAAAGTGCTTTGGGTGCCTTTCTGGCTTATTTTAGAACAATGTAATTGAAAACTTTTACAATGTAAAAAAAAATAAAAAAATAAAAAAATAAACTTTGGTAGATTTGGCAGATTTTCTGTGTCAGAGACTGATATATACTATACTATCCTTATCCATTTTAACTCTCTGCACTAGAATATATATATGAGACACAGTTTTATATGTTTGAGTTTCTTGCTCTGTAAGTATTACAGAAACAAACGGAGGTCCCAGATTTAGTCCTTGTTCCTGGTTCTAAAATATAAATCTGTTGCTCTCCAGCGTTGGAGTAAGGTCACCACTATGCCTGAAAGACACACACTGCAAGTCAAAGGGGAATTTAGGAGAGCGAGTCAAACAAATTAGTCAAGAGCAGCGTGTGCATGTGTGTGCATGTGTGTGCATGAAAGAGTGTGTAGATGATCCCATTTAAAATTTGATGGAGAACCATTAAATTCTCCATCTATTTCAACTGCAAAATATTCAGCTCAAGTCTGTAAGCCCTCCTGGGTCCTTCTACATTCAGCTGTCATTGACGTGCCACATCCTATAATAATAGTTCCTCTAATGAACCATCGAGCGTAGGAGTGCAATTATTAATGCATGGAAGTGAGAGTCGAAAAAGAAAATTTGTTTTATAATGGGGCAAAAAAATTATACAGGTTGGCAAATACTTTGCACACACTATAGTGAAAACCTTTAAGTTAACCTTTAACGTTTAATACCACAGTTTTTGTTTTGTATACTCTGGTGTAGGTAATCGAAAGCAGGCGGGGCAAAGACTGTAGGGTTTGGTCTGAGGGCAATGTCTGAAACTTTGTCAGGCTATTACAGGAGCCAAGAAAGCATGTGGAAGAGTTAACACAGTAATTGGGCTAAAAATCAGCACAAACCTTACATAGCATTATCGTGTTATATGAATATTGGGCTCAAATAAAACTGGAAGTGCTGCTACTGTCTTATTGATAGAAATTGAAATTAGAAATGTCACTTTGCCTTGTTGAAAGCTGAGTTCGCAGAGCTATCCAGTGGAATGCCTTTCACACCTGATAAACTTTTACATTCATCGATAACAAATATAATCAGCCTGGGTTTGTTCTACTTAGAATGATCTATAACATCAGTGATTCTTACACAAATATGACTTTGATTAACAGCAATTACTTTAGCATTGTAATGGTGCATCGGAGCCTGCAGTGGGATGTGGCGTAGAGTATTTACAGAGACGGGAGTCGAGAGTAAAGCTTATGCTGAGGGGGGGGGGGGCATTAAAATCTATTCCCTTCCCTCTCCTTTCTGTTGTATCTGTCTATCCCTGCAGTCATCAGTGGGTGGACACTATTGCCTTTGATATACTGATTCACAAGAAAATGAAATGAAAGCAGTTTTGTTTGTATATGATATATCGCACTTGAATGTGTTTGATTTGTGTGTAACACTGATATCAAAATTACTGCGGGATCTCAGTTGGAGGTCAAGTTTTCTTAAAACTCATTGAGTTCATTAGCCTGTGCGAATTCAGATCGATGTTAAAGAATCAAGAGAGGAGATCCATGCTTGTGATTGGAACAATTTTTACATTGTGATTTTTATATTCGTATTTATGTATGTAGAGTGGTTGGTATACTGCCAGGTCACTCTTCTAAAAGCGATTTTAAAATATCAATGAGTTTCACCTGATTAAATACAGGAAAATTGCGAAAAGCTGTCTGGGTGCAGCACCCTTAATAAAAAGCATTTGGTCTGTTTCTGACTTAAGAGCTTTTAGTCAGGCTGTGGACTCAGTCACAGAAATGTATTTCTCTGATAAAATAGGATCGTTGTTGTCACATTGAAACATAAGACAGCTTTTTTAATCATCCGATCTTTGATCACACATTTTTATAGCTGATACAGCCTGTTTCATTTATGTTCAATACAACAGATAACAGATTGCAAACTTCAGCGTATTTCATTTCAAAGCTACGCTTTCAAAAATGTGCATTTTAATTCCTTAATATTTGGCTTTCAGAGTTTTTTTTGTATCTCTTTTTTCTTTTTTTGTCTAATACGATTTGTTGCCTATTTTCTGTTCCTGTGCAGATTTTGGCGAATATCATCATTTTCATGTGTGGAATAATGGCAGGGGCGTATCACAAACATCTGATGGAGCTGGCTCTAAAGCAGACCTATCAGGACACATGCAACTGCATCAAGTCCCCCATTAAGCTGGAGTTTGAGAAGAGACAACAGGTAAAGCGGCCAATCAGTCTTAATGACCAGTGAGTGGCTGAACATGTGTAGTTGGAGTATGATGCCAATGTCATGTAAGATGAAAGCATAAATGTCAAATCCAGAGCAAAATTACTCTTTCTGAAAGGTTTTTTGTGGAACTATATGATTTTTTTTTTTTTTTTTTAAATCAGCCTTTTAGTGTTACTTGCAAGTGCAGGATTGTCAAGGCTTCCATTCATTCCACTTTATTTCTATATATCTGCGCATCATATTGTTCATGACGTTTAACATTCTCTCTGCTAATGTTCCCTTTCCCAATCAAATTGAAAGGAAAGTGGTCTAGGAAATTGGACCTCACTGAAGCTGTCAGTGCTTGAGCTCTGTGTTAATGAAATGAATGTGTCCCCAAGAATTCAGGGTTTGTGTCTTAGAGAATGTGATAACTGTTCATGTCCGGGTGATAATCTTCCCTGGAGCCTACTGGAGGGCCGAATTATCTGTTAACTTTCTTTTTGAAAATCTTTGCAGAAGAAAACATTAAAAAGCAATGATGTATCCATGTTCAGCAAACACTTTAAATTGAGGTTATTGACTGAATTATCTGATATCCTCAGGTCTGTTCTTCTTTCATGTCTGCGTGTTTATATTTGACATGCATCTTTTTTCGTGATGTTGACAAGATATTGACACACTTTTTGTCATTCATACTGAAGTTTTCAACTTAACACTTGTGTAAGGATTACTTGCAAAGACAATATCTGAAATGCAGGTGATAAGGCCGAAGCAACATATTTTTAGTTACTGTGTAGGTGATTTTTCTTGTCTTCCCACAAAAATCTCTCTGATTCCTTTTTAACAGCCATTGAACGCCTGTCTAATGTCATAACCCCTTCGGAAAAGCCAACAAAGCAAAAATGAATGTAGCTAGCTACATGCAACTCGTTACCACAGCTGCTGCAGTAGCAGTTTGACGGGAGGAAGACGGTGAAAGCAGCTTCTGTGAGAGCCCAGGCTTGTGCAGATCATCGGTCTGCCGCATCCAGCCCGTATTATTACCACTGGAAATGCTTTTGGTCAAGTATTTTGCAGTGATACTGGAGTGCTGCTGTTGCATTACGACAGATAGTGGAAACTGCTGAGACATATTCCTCTTGGGTGCTCAGTGCACTAATAATATATGCAGATAGTTAATTGCTTTCATCCAAAGTGCCCCTTAGTACAGTGAGAGCATGCATTTCCAGTATAAGTCGCCAAGAGGGACTATGGGGGAATTCATCATACATCTAAAATCCTGGCAGAGATGATTAGCAGCCGCCATGGCCCTCTCATTCACATCAAACTTTTGGCGCCTCACTGACAGGGCTGGGCAATAATCAGTGGTGCAGAAAACCTTTCAAGCTGGAGATGGCATTAGCTTAATTAAATGTTTTGCTCCAATCTTGAGCTTCTCTTCATCCTAAAAGGAGTTTTATTTCCCAATTGCGCTGCAGGTTGGCTGCAAACTACTGTTGCCTCAAAGAGAAACAGTTGCTTAAGATGCCACTTAAGGTTTCAGTCTTTCCTCCGGTGGCTGGCAATAAAATAGTGAACACTGGAAGATTTATTTATTCATTTATTTTTTTTAGGTAATTATTACTCTTAGTCATACTAAGTCAACCTGACACAATTTTGCATGAAATTAATGGATGGTAATAACTTTTAATGTCCTTGTGTGATTAAAGGATGCATATATATTTTATTTATTTATTTAATTTTTTTTTTTGGGGGGGGGGCAAATTCAGTAAAATACTCATCGAAGACACATACACATCGACTTTGAATTAATCTTTTGTATGACTCGAGAGTAACAAGTCATCTCAGTGGGTGATTAGGCGCGACTGATTCGTTGAGGAACATTGACTCTGACAGCTTCATTTGTTAGTAAAGTCAAAGCCTTGTTTGCATTTTCATCAGTAATCACATTTTATTTTGGCCATGCCACAGACAGTGAGTGAATCTTTGGGGCATTGGATCAGGAAATCAGGAATAGGACAGCTAAAGCTCTATGGCTGCTGTCATCCTGTCCTGCAAATGTTTAATACAAAAAAAAGTAAAAGGTGCTAATTATTTTATATTACCTTGGTTTTCGTAACCATGCCTGTCCTGCTACTTCCACTTTGTTTATACACTTGCCATCAGGAGCGTCTCCTGTTGTCGCTGTTACCAGCTCACATTGCTCGTGTGATGAAAGCTGAGATTATCCAGAGACTGAAGGGTCCCAACTTCGGGCAGATGGAGAACACTAACAATTTTCACAATCTCTATGTCCAGAGACATACTAATGTCAGGTGGGTTTTATCTCTCTGTGGGACAAAATAATTTTTCACCATAAATGTTAAGTCGTTTTTAAAGCTATAGTTTTTCATTCAAAAATATTGTACGACAGTTGTTGTAGTATATTGATATATAAATGTGTGTATATTTTTCTATTCCCAGTATACTGTATGCTGATATAGTAGGTTTTACACGACTGGCCAGCGACTGTTCTCCTGGAGAGCTGGTGCATATGCTGAATGAACTGTTTGGGAAATTTGATCAAATCGCCAAGGTAAACATTTCTCTTCATTACCGGACCCTGACAAAATAACACAGTCTAACAAACTGTTTGCAGTGTGTGTGATTTTAGCATTCAGTGTCATCAACAGACAACACACTGTGTAGCTATAAGTTTGAATATACAAAGGGTTTGTGTGTGATTAAATAAAAAAAAAAAAAAAAGATGCATCTACTGCCTGTCTTCCGCCTCTGTATGTGCAGGAGAATGAATGTATGCGGATCAAAATCCTCGGTGACTGTTACTATTGTGTGTCTGGCCTGCCAGAGTCTCTGCCAAACCATGCCAAGAACTGTGTGAAAATGGGTCTGGACATGTGTGAGGCCATCAAGTAAGTCAGTTACATATCAATGCTGCTATAGAGCATCAGCACCATTTTTAAAAATACTGTTAGTCCGCATTTGGTCTCATTTCATGCTTCAAATAACTCCACACTGGTAAGTTTGATATATGCTACCACTCAAAAGTTTGGACACACTTTCCTATTCATTCGAATGAGAGACTTTTGACTGGTAGTGTACTTTTTTTTTTTTTAAGCCTTCAATGTCCTCACTAAGAAAAAGCAATAGAAAAATAATTTCTTCGCATTTTTATTTCCTTGGGGCAATAATAACAACAAAATCAAATAAAAAAAAAAAAAGTTTTTAAAATATAGGCCTGTACCAAACAGTTGAGATGACACTTCATGGTAAACGGATTAAAATGCATTGAAATATCAAAGTGTGCTCTGCGTAATGGTTGAGCAGGACACTAAAAGGTTAAAATGTCACCTGCTGCAAAATATAAATTGATGAGAAGGAAATATGCACAGTAGTGACTCATCCATCACACCTGAACCACGGAGAGACTAAATGGTACTAACTGTAACAAACATTATCTGAACTCTGAACTCTTAGCTGGAAACTAAAACCTCTCAAAAGTATTGTTTCACTTCCAGAAGTTGTCAGGTACTACTCCTGATGTTTCTAAATTGGTGGCACTTTTTGAGCTACATGTATTGAAACTTCCTTTCCAGATTGTAACACTTTGTGTTTATTGCCATTTTATCAGCTTCAACTGTGTCATTAGTGATAAGGAGTTCTTATCTTATCTATAGATATCAAGTCAAGAGGAATGGGAATTAACTGAGATAAAAAAAAAAAGACCAGCTAACATGAAATAACAATGTTTCTGACTGTGTAACTTCACAGGGTTTTGATACATATGCTAATAATTTACCAGTGATCAGATTGATGCTGTTTGTTATTGTTTAAAATGTCGTGGCAACTTTAGTTGGACTTCAGTCAAAGAAATTTAAAAGCATGAGTGGGATGCAAATTTGGTTCGCGGTGAAAAATGGAATTATAGTGTGGCGGGTTTGCCTCGCCCTGTTTTTACAGCGGTTCAGTTCTTTGAATGTACAACAGCGAGCACTGCATTTGTTCTGTCCGACATGAATACGTGGCTCAGCTGATTATTTTTTTTTTTATTGCTCCAGATGAATGAAAGTCTCTTTTCGGCGTTTGACAGGAAAGTGCGAGATGCCACAGGGGTTGACATCAACATGCGTGTTGGTGTGCATTCTGGGAATGTCCTGTGTGGTGTAATCGGGCTTCAGAAATGGCAGTACGACGTTTGGTCACATGACGTCACATTGGCCAATCATATGGAGGCGGGAGGTGTACCAGGGTGAGTGAATGAGAAATAATTTAGCTCTTGTTTTCATTTAATTAAAATATTATTATACTGAATTGGCAGTCCTCAGCGATGAGATTAAGCTGAACCACAATTAGCATTCACAGAAAATCTCTTTGTTGATCGCTCGTTGCCAGACGAGTCCACATCACTTCACTGACACTAGAGCACCTGAATGGGGCCTATAAGGTGGAAGATGGGGATGGACAGGAAAGGGACCCCTACCTAAAGGAGCATGGAGTCATCACTTACCTGGTCATCAACCCAAAGGTGCCTTATCATGTACAACATGTTCAACAAAACGAATATCAGGCACTGACTAAAATTCAATGAAGCACGATTTCCACGTATGCGCAGGTGGAGCGCCGGAGTCCTCAGCATCATTACCGCCCCAGGCACACTCTAGACGGTGCAAAGATGAGGGCCTCGGTCAGGATGACCCGCTACCTGGAGTCGTGGGGAGCCGCCAAGCCTTTTGCCAACCTGCACCACAGAGACAGCATGACGAATGAAAATGGGAAGATCAACACTGCTGTGTGTAATTTTTCCAACACGTGTCGATATGTAGATGAGGCAGAAGTTCAGTTGAAGCTTGTAACCCTTCCTTCTCCTCGTGCTCTGTGTCTAGGATGTACCGATGGGGCAGTACCACTTCCAGAGGAGATCAGAAAGGCAAGCTGCTCCTTTTTACAGCTGCAGCTTCAGTTGATCTGTGGCAGGATTATTCTAACGGCTAGAGGCTTTGATGTGTGTGACTAGTATAAGAATTTAAAAGATATTCTGTGTTTTTTGCCACCCATTACAGGACAAAGTCTCAAAAGAAGAGATTTGAGGAGGAATTTAACGAGAGGATGATTAGGACCTTTGATGGGATAAATGCACAAAAGTAAGATTTATCGTTTAAAGCAAGTATTAATCCGAGAATCATCGTTCATGCAGGATGCAGAGGAAATCATCCTAATGTTGATGAAATCTATCGTCTTTGAAAACTGCACTGCATCTGTAATTTGTGAAGGCATGCTGCAATGCCATAGAATATTATTAATATTTCTAATACCAGCTATACATGTTTTTAACATGTATGAGCATGGTGACCAAGTTCAGCCCAGCCCAGAGTAGTTAATGATTTAGTTAGTTAGTCAGTCGCAGTTTCCTGGTAAAATGAAAATGAAGACTAATACTGTTTGTGTGACCACATCAGCGAAAAATATTCTAACTCTAATAAGTTTTCTGGCCTTGCATTAAACTAGCTTTGACGTTGTTTCAAAAGGCGTCACACAAACACTGGAGATTTGTCACGTGAGGTTAACATTTAATGCTGAGTAGTTCATGGCTGTTAAAATGCATCACTGTGCCGACACGATGGAGAGGGAGTGTTTATTTCTCCACTTCAATTTAATTCATTTCAGAAAACACTTGATCTGCCCCTAAAGACCATGACGTACAATTCCAACTTGCCTTGCACTGTACTTAAAACCCAAAAAACTAAAAAAACTCCTGTGATTATGACGGCAGATGTTTACATAAACATGAAATGGTATAAAAAACAGTTTTGTTTGTTTTTGTTCAGCTGTTTTAAATTGTACCAACGTTTAGACAGAGGCCATGCTGAAAGGTTCGAGGTACTGCAATTTTAGAAAACAAGCGCAGAACCAGAAAGACGTGCTACTAGAAGGGTGTCAATCAATTTTGAGAAAAGTTGGTTCGTATTTGATATAGCTGCGCTGGAATGGAATATATTCACTTTTCACTTCTCAAATGTGAAATGAATTTTACTGTGTCTTCATGTTTCCAGGCAGTGGCTCAAATCTGAGGACATCCAGAGAATATCGTTATTCTTTCATAACAAATCCTTGGAGAAGGAGGTAAGAGGCTGTCTTCGGAAAGTAGAAATGTTTGAGTAGCTCCTGCAGAGAAAGTATTATGTCACTGCCTTATCTTTTTTCTCCAGTTACTATTTCTTGAAATCTTGTAAATAAAGAAACTTGAGATTCCCAGTTGCACACTCGAAATACCTTTTTAATAAGAGTTTAAAATTATTATTATTATTTTTTATTTTCTTTTTTTAGTACAGAGCAACAACCCTGCCTGCCTTCAAGTACTACGTCACCTGCGCCTGCTTAATATTTTTCTGCATTTTCATTGTGCAGATACTCGTCCTTCCAAAGTATGTGCACTTCATTTAAAACCATACGACTGTTTTTAATGCTATTTTACATATGCTAATGTGGAAAATGTATCTGGTGTATTTATTCTTATTCATTATACGTGGCTAAACTCGACTTCTATCTTTGCCTTGACCATTAATGTAAAACTAAGAGTTGTTCCATTTACATTTCACAGAGCGACGTTAAACTAACCAAGTAAATTTTTCTTTTCTTTTCTTTTTAGAACAACTATCTTGGGATTATCATTTGGAATGGCTTTTCTTATCCTCTCCCTAATTCTCTTCATTTGCTTCATTGGACACTTCCTGGTGAGTGAATAAGATTCCCCGCAGATGTTGCTGCTTTATGATAAAGCCTGCATTTAACCAGGACATGCCTGCTCTCTAATGTGACACTTCAGTGCTTAATGTTTGTTCTAATGTCGTACCAAAGGCACATGAGTGGTCAAAGTGCCCCTCTGGTCATCTCAACCGCCCATTAAGGGCATTTGCCATCAGCTTCAGTCCCCCACAGTTTAAGACAAGTGCCTGGTGTGACACTGTGGTGAAAATTAAGCACCTCTTCCCATTTCCTTGTTCAGCACATCCAATGTCCCTGAGAGAGCTCATGCACACAGCTGCTATGGTGGATGCCTTTATTTTTGCCCACAGACTCCTGACTTATCACCATCTTTGAAGTGAAATCATGATAAGTGATTTTGTCATATATAGACACTCTAGGGCAGCAAAGTACCTCACCTTTTTTTTTTGGGTTTAATTTAAAATAAATGAAAAGTTCAGAAAAAGGAAAAAAAAAAGGGGAGAACATGGGTAAGTTTCTATTAAAACGTACGAGCTAATGGAAATTCCATAACCTGTGAGCCTGCACATCTCTTTCTGCCCAGTGTCCAATTTTCAGTTCTTAACAAGAAAGAATCAGCGTTACGGCTCTGGTCTGTGCTCCCCTGGGAGGCTGCAAGGCTTTAAAATAAAACACAGCACTTGATAGCTGAAGTTGAGGAACCCGAGCTGCTTTATTGATGTTCATTTGACTTTGTAGGGTCTTTATCTTAGGTTGTGCCATCTACAATTCTGTGGAATTAAAAGAAATCATGTATAAAAATAATTTACAGCAAATTTGTGAATGGGGCCTTTGGGTTTTTCGTCAAGTGTATTTAAAATAATCCCATAATCTCCAATAAAGCATTTCAAGACGTAAGTTGTTTATCCATGTAACATATTGGATATTTTAAACAATGTCAAGGGAGATTTTTCCATTTGGGGAAAAAAAGAATTGGTCCCTTTTCGGTTTAATTATTGAATGCTGACAATGATGAGATTTTTAATGCAAATTATATTTGTTTACACATTTTGCACTCTTCTAATATAAGTTTCAATAAGATTAGGCAAAAACTAATTTTATAAAACCCCACAAGCGTGGTTTATTGCAATATTATTATCAGTACTGGAGGTGTACTTCAGAAAGGCAAAACATGTTTATTTGATGAAGAATCTTGAATTTATATTCGGCTGGTTGTGTGATTGGAACTTGACTGAATCCAATCCTAGCAGGTTTTTGTTTCTCACATTCTGATTCACCTAAATCATACGTCTCATTGTTGGGTTTACTAGTTTAGAGGAGAGAAGTTGTTTGTGGATACCACATTGACCTCAAAACAAAATGATGAGTTCCACCAGCTATGTATTCCTGCCTGTGCCTATTACAGTCTGCCATCTGCAGTTTGTATTGTATCGTAACGATCCACTCTGAGCTCCTCAAATGTCCCGTCCACACAGCTGGAGCAATGATCAGATATCACTCTGAGATGATCGGGCAAATGGGCCGTCTTGCATTCATTCATTCACCTTCTATTGCTTATCCATTTCTGAGCCGCAGGGGCTGCTTCAGCCAATCCCAGCTCTCTCTGGGTGAGGGCGGGGTCACCCTGGACAGGTCACCAGTCCATCAGAGGGCCAACACACAGAGACAGACAGAGACCAACAACCACTCACACTCACACTCAGACCTACAGACAGTTTAGAGTCACCAGTTAACCCAAACATGATTTCTTTGGACGGTGGGAGGAAGCCGGAGTCACTAGAATTTTGCTGCAATAATTTGGCAAAAAAGGGACACCAGCACATACCACCAAGGCTTAGCCATAACCACAACGGCCTATGTTAGCGTGTAACCCACATCCAGCTGGTTGGGAGGAAACCCACACAAGCATGGGGAGAACATTCAAACGCTGCAGGCCCAGGAACCGAACCTACGAGCTTCTTGTTGTGAAGCAACAGCGCTAACCACTACACCCCCGTGCTGCCCTCACTGTCATGCAATGAAACACATTTCTGCCAAAGCTCAGCGCTACAGAGAGGGCATGTTTTTGACTGTAGCAGACTCCGTCAACATTTCTCAGATCCTGAGCATAGTTTCTAAGTTTTGCTTTGTTTTTTTGCACCAATAAAGACTTAGCAATAAATAGCATATAAATGTAATAAAATGACAATGCAATATTTTTGACATGTAATGTGAGGAAAAAAAAAACCAACCTCAGTCATAAGGAGCTGCTTTAAGTGTGAGGTAATACCTTCGTTAGCTTTTGATGATTTCTAATCAAAGTTAGTGTAACATCATTAAAGCCTAACTGAAGGCTTTGTTCGTAGCTCAATATACTTCATATAGTATCATCTCTTTTTTTTTTATTATTATTTTATTTTTTTTATTGCATGCAGTTTCAAATGTATCACAGCATGCATCGTTACAATAATAAGCCCCCCGTCTCTAGATAATTGTATGCCTGCTGAACTTGTTGATTGACGCTTGTGGGGCAATTAGGAGCTAATCAGTAATAGGCGCTCCACTTTGTGAATGCTTTATACAGTCATTATTTATTTCACAGCAATCGTCCTTACTCAGCAGAGGCAATTAAATGGTTGGTTTTATTTTGTATATCCACGTACACGTTATTTCCCTGATTTGAAGTTGACTTGTGAGACAGTGTGTGCGTATATGTTTGTGTGTGCTTCTTCTTTGCGTGTTTGGATGTGTTTGTGACCTCTAATGTCTCAGCTACCAAGTCCTCTTATTTACTCATGATTTCTTTTCACTTTTTCTCTCCACATGCAGCACTGCAGTAAAAGCGCCTCCACTTCCTGGATGTGGCTGCTAAGGTCATCAGTCATTATTGCCAACAAGCCATGGCCACGAATCACACTCACCATGACAACCACGGCTCTAATACTGATAATGGCAGTCTTCAACATGGTAAGCTCCTATGTGCAGATACTATAGTAACGGAAGGATAACACAGCTATTTGGGAATCACTTGGGAAAAAAGTAACACGAGCCTTCAGATTGGTTGTAGGAAGTAATTAATGGTTGACGATAAACTAAAAGGGATTTTCTCGAAAATTGTATTCAACAAACATGCTGGCACTAATGCTGTGAATTAAAGTCGTTTTTTTTTTTTTTTTGTGTAACAAAAAAAAATGCAGTGCTTCAGCAGATATAGAAATCATTGTAAGCGGCGGTGGAGATAGTTGGTAGTTGAATAGTTTTTTAATAGTCTATTAAAATGCCAGCCGTTCATTTCTATATCCTCTTCAAACACACATTTTAGCCACACAATTAAATGTTTTCTTTTGCCAAGCAACCCATCTGTTGTCCAGCTGTTTTTTAAGACGCGCAGTGTTTTCCCTGTTTAGCAGTGTCAATGCCTTTAGAATGCATCGATAAGGGACTGGTATAAATAATATTCAGTTATTTTATTTCCTGTGCATTGATTATCTGATTTATGGAAGCAAAAAAAAAAAAAAAAAAAAGACAGAAAAAAAAAGGCTTGGGCAAAGGTGGGATCATAGCCCAAGGCTTGCGGGAAAGGTGCATGATAAAGCATTGTGTCAGGACCTTGGTGTACACACAAATCGATTTTAGAGATTATAATCTTGTTTTGCGCCTGACGTGGGCCAGTTGCTCAGGGCAGATGAACCAAATTAATTTGGCTTTGCTCAGCGGGGCAGCCAATCTTCATCCTATCCTGCAGGTTTTCTATAAAGGACATTATTGAATGGTTGTCACCATGGGTAATAAGATTTTTTTTTTTTTTTTTTTTGCCTCTTGCGAGTCTAATGTAGAGTTTGTTTGTTTGTTCAGTTGTTTTTTGTGGATGCTCATCTGCAAGTGTTTGCAATATGTATGTAATTATGAAACTTGTATTTTGTGGTTCTGTAGATTTGTTGTTTTGTTTTTTTTTTCCTTTTTGCCACAAAATAAGACAGGCCTTTATTTTAGCTTGACTCTGTGTTTTGTTTTTCGTTTGTTCGTTCTATGTCTAGTTCTTTTTGGAAGACAGTGTCTTGCCTCCGAGTCCTGTTAACAATTCGACCAATGAAACGCTGATATACCACAACGGACAACTAATTACCTTCACTGACAAGAACAATTTCTACCTTCCTGTAAGTGGTGATAAACATGAATATTGCATGATTTGCTGTAGATCAAAATATTTCCTTTGCCATCTATAATAATTTGGGCACCTGTCTGTCTTTCTTATGCGTGTCTAGTATTTAATTTACAGCTGCATCCTGGGCCTGATCTCTTGCTCAGTATTCCTGAGGATAAACTACGAGCTGAAGATGATCATTATGCTGACAGCTGTAGTGGTTTACAACATCATTATTCTCCAAACACATGCTTCCCTGCTCGATGAGTACAGCAGATTCCTTTACAAGAATGAAAGCTTGGACAGGTACGTGTGTAATGACAAACAAGGGTGAGTGGCAGATGGATACATATTCAAAATTGATGTTTATAATATGTAGGCAGCATGAAAAATCTTTTGAAAGCTGCGATGGGATAACGTGGAGGTGCTGTGGGATTCTCAGTTGAGTGGAAATCATAATCACCAAAAAGTTTAAGGAGAGAAAGAAAGTCCAACTCAAGGTCATCTTCTTGTTAGTGAGTCTGCAGGTGCCCAGAGGGGAGCTTTAGGAGGCACCAGTCCCACTTTCAGTCGATTCTCTCACTATCAAAATATTCTCCACGTTCTTATTTTTGCTTTCAACTACATCCTGCCCATCCTGAACCCTGCCAGTGTAGACTTGACTCAGAAACTACACTAAACATGCAGTGTAAGTCGTTTGTTTCTGCTGAGAACTGATTTCTACAGACCTGGGGCCTCATTTATAAAACTGTGCATAGGATCGTTAATAAAAGTGTGTGTAAGCCCAAAAAGCCATGGGTCAGCGTCATGATGAATTTATGTAGTCACTCCGACTTCTCTACCTGTGAAGCTTCTTTGGTTGCTTTGGATTTATATTTAGGATCGTTGTGCTCGTCAGGTTGCTTAGAGCTGCACACATGCTCCCGTCAAGTCTGTCTGTTTTTTATAGAGCACAATCTTTGCGTGGAAAGTGAAGTACGCCACGTTTAGAAATGAGGCCCCTGATCAACAGACGGAACGGAGCTCCTCCTGTCAGCTAAATTGTAGCTGACCTCTCTCTTATGTACTCTGTGTTTTCTAAAAGTACTTCAAAGCAGCTCTGTAGTGTGTGCATATACCAATTTTGGTGTAAAAATATCCACATTTACTGATGCGAGTAGCTGAAACAGCCAAGCGGGCAAAAACGAATCTGCCTCCAATTAAAAAGCTTTACATCACAATTATGACGTCTGCTCTTGGGTTTTGCTTTGAGGAGGTAAGGATGAAGTGCTGGTCTGACCGGACTGAGGACTTGAGGAGTTGTCATTGTTTAACAGTCTCCCTAATAATATTTTATTCACATCACACCGAAATAAGTAAAAGTAAGAGTGAGAAGTAGTTAGTATTTAGCATTTGGATCAATTACTTTGTTCAGGATTTCCAAACTTACAGGGACCCTCTGAGACACAACATGTGCAATTTCACATTAGTCATATAAAAAATTTCCTGCAATTACGGCAAATAGTGGGAACATCCAGTAAACCAAGAAGAAAACTATTAATACTTGAATATATGCAAACCAACTCTGAGCAGTGAGGTCTAATCCCATTTTCTCAGTGTGTTCCCATGGGTGAAAATGGAGAACACTCATTTTCTATCAAGTGGATGAAATGTAAATGACAAGTTTTGTGCGGCTGCGATTATCTTCTAAGTCAAGTTAGTCTTCTCTCGGCAGTCTGTCAACCTAAAAGTGATAGTTCAGATTGTTTGATGTGATGCTGTATGGGCTGCTTATCTTTAATCAGTGTTTGAGCTGCAGGAGATTCAGATGAGCACACTGTCAGTGTAGAGAAGCAGCAGGAAGCAGCGCGTAGAAGCTGACTGACTGTTGCGCTGGACAGTGAACATCTGCCAAAACGTGAGGCATGTTTATCTGAACCAAAAAGTGGGTACAACACACAATCCCACACCAAATATCCCAAAGTACCACTTTAAATAACTATGTGAGTTGTGAGTTTCCAAACGGAATCAAATTTAACAACACTTTGGCTTTTTGCAGAAGTTTCCCTGTGAACAGGGTGAGGAGGGATTTAGAACACATACCATTGTTCGTTAGAAGGCAGAGATATAAAACTCTGTGTGGGTGGTACTGACTTGAAGCTGCTGAATGAAACATCTTGGTAAGACAGTAGAAAAAAAATCCTTCACACTGTATGACCAGCATCAATCTTAACAGATGAACGGAGAGTTTGAATGCACCAATTTGCTAAAACTTGAGTACCGGGTAGCCAACTCTAATTAGTTTCCGTGAATATGCTCCTCAGCTGTTGCTGTCCTTCACCCAGTTTTCCTTAATTGTTCCACGCTTAGTTAATTCACTTGAATTTATATTCCACACCATATGCCTACAGGCCTCTGTGTTGTCAGCGGCTCAGGAAATAAGATGTGTTTAATAATGCCTAATAAGTGTCAGCTGCATAAATGAGGTAATTGAGGAATGAAATCAGTTTCTTTAAGACATTTTAAGGGAGAAGTCTTCCCCATGGATTTGTCACACATGCCATGTGGTACCACATAAGGCCAAGCAGTGACATTTGCTGAATGGAAAACAGTCCTCTGGGCCAACTCAATCAGTGTGGTGTGTTGTGTTGTGTTGTGTCTTCATTTGACAGTGTAGGAAAGTCTGCTGCTGAGCAAAGCACCAGATGGAAACTGGGAGTTTGATGATTCAAGACATTGATGTGAGCCGGGGAATCGTAGAAAGCTGTCCAACATTGGTAACCGTCCAGAGTATCTCATGCTAGCCTCAGTGATTGTAAGAAACATCCATTGACCCTCCCCCCATGTCATGATAAAACTCACTCAGCTGTATCAGAGAAGAAATATCAAAGTTCCTCAGATGAGCCATTCTCAGCACATGCTGGAAATATTGCACATAGTAGCTGTTTAACTTTGACCAGAACTGGGTGAACTGTTAATTAAAAATGTAATAATGTCTAGCAGCGTTTTAAACGTGTGTGACACCGCCTCTCACAACCAGCACCACCTGTAGAGCTGCAGCATAACATCATTAGTGTAAAAACCGGGCATCCCCGTTGTCAGGATGGGGCTACATAAAATGTTGCATGCTGGTACGGCACAGAGTTCAGAGTCTTTTTTTATGTTTGTCATTTAAGCAAATGTTAGATAGAGATAGAGATAGGGTTAGGGTTAGGGTATTTGTTGGTTTAACTAAAACGAAATTGAGTTCAGAGGGAGTTGTCCTGGACATTATGACATCACCCATTGTGGTTTCTCTTTTCATAGCAGAAGGACGTCCTGAATGTTTGAATATCTGAAATAAAAGAAGTTGGAGCCTTGAGCATCAATCACTTCTCATCAGTAGAGGCGTCATCAGATGATGCTGCCACTTGAGAGCTAAATTGTGTGAGGAGTTTCTTTGTATCACCTTTGTGGCAACTTGTAGCTTTTCTTTGCGGAGCGACTGAAACAGGATACGAAGTTTTGACTCCTGCCAGGCTGATAAACTTCTCACAGCTTTGGTCAGCGATAATACAAAATCAGAGAATTGGAAATTCATTATGAAGAATTATTACTTTTTAGCTGCCTGTAATAATCAGGTGGTGTTCTACGTTCCTGCTTTTCCTCTTCACCTTAAACACACCTTACAATTTTTTAATTTTTTTTTTTATTAATCTTTTAATTGGATGTGCTCGGATGCAAACGGATATAAGGGTGCAGCAGCCCGACACAGAGAGAGTACACAAACAATTCTTTTTCAATTTCTTTGAGGAAGGTCAGATACCTTCTCGGTGCATTGTGCCGATGATGATGCAGCCCATTTGACGGAAGCAGCCACCCCATTATTCTCTAAGTAGGAAAACATCCTGGCTTCCTGTCTGTGTGCTTTCCATCTCTGATTTGTCTTCAAATAAAACCTCCCTAACGTGCCATCTGTCCTCAGTCATCGCCTCTCAATGTGTGGAGAGAATTCATTAGTCAATGAACCAGGCGAGGGGAGGACTTGCAGTTTCCTCTGCTGTATGCTGAGCTCTGCACTAGATAAGAGTGGAGTCCATTAATATGCAAATACGCTTGCAGGAATTAGGATGCAAGATTTCAGTTTAAATCTTATCACACGTTCAGAACTTAAACAGGGACAAGCCAGTCTCCTTTTAAAGCAAAACAAAAAATGTTTACATTGTGACTTCAAGGATATGAAATTCTGCAAAATGCACTCGTGTTCATGGGTTTGAGCATGTGCACAGCCGAATGTGTATGTTCTCCCAGCTTTACAGTGCAGTGCATGTACAGTACACTACACACGCACAATGGCTGCAGCTTGGCCGGCTGCTTATTCTGATGTTCTATTTTTAGACATACGGTGCCGGAGGGATGGGAGCTTGTGGTGTATTTGCACCGCTGAATCTTCACATATCATGAACACAATCTGTTTAGCGTGTCTTAATGTTTCTGTTGAGTGCAACCTAGCGGAGATTCAGCCAGGGGATGCAAATGGTAAACAAGCTCGTGTAGGAGCGAAGCAGAAGTGACAGCCTTAAACTAGTGACAGCTTGGAATAAAATGGTCTGCTAAGCAATCATGTGACAAATGTCTGAGTCTTTGGATTTTTAACGGAATGTCTTGAATCATGTCTCCCTTTTACCTTTTCTCACCCACTGCTAAACTTTACTCCCCCCTCCTCTGATCTCTCTGCCTTTATCTTTTTCACAAAAACACATTCTTTCCTTTTTCTCCGGCTTTCAAGACCAGGGGTTCTCAAAGACCTGAAGTCTATGGGCTCTATCTCCCTCTTTATCTTCTTCGTCACTCTGCTCGTGCTCGCCAGACAGGTAAGTCCACGCTATAATAACTTGAATGATGTTACTGAAAGTCTCTGAAAGAAATGGTTTTCAGCTTTCCTCTTGCATCAGCACCAGCATTGCCCTCTTGGTTTCCTTCGCTGCACAGTTATTTTTCTGTTTTGTTCCTTGTTGATTTTGATCTCGCAGTTCCTTCTGCATGTGCTCTTCTGTGTTGGCTGTTGGCGCTGTAAGAATGTGACGACTGCAGCGTCAGACGCTTTAATGTTATATCCTCTACATAACTGACACCGCTCCTGATGAGGGACTCCTTGATCCCCCTCCACCATTATTGGTCTCTCATGCATGAAAACAATTGACTTTGATGTCGTGCCTGCCGTGCCAGAGGTAGAGCTTCTAGGGGATTGCACCCGGGTCAGTAGTGCGAGTATTTTTCTCCAGCAGCACCACAGCAAGCTTTAGATTTTTGATGGAACGACACTGCTGCTTCTCGCTGCCCCCCCCACCCACCCAACGTGTATCTTAGTTAACAATATTAATATATTGTAGATATAATTTAAAATAGTTTTTTATTGGACAGCTCCCAGTCTTTTTCCAAATCAAACTCACATTTGCACAGCCTTTCTGCTGCTGTGCACACGGGCCATCTCAACACCAGTGCCAGTGCTTTACATCAGCAAGGCTGCTGCTACTCTGGTAAGAAAAGCCCAGAGAAGCAGGGACCAGAGAGACCACTGTGCAGAGCGGTGTGGACTTTACTCCTGTTATTGTACGCCGTGAAAAATTCTCCACTGCAGGTTAATCACTGTACAACATCAGGAAGCTACCTCGGCACCACAGTTCAGTGTGGAGAACAAAGTACAAGCAGGCCAAGGAATGTGTGCAGCGTGCACAAAAGGACTCTAATGAAAGTGTTGTATATTAAGGTTCATCACTGCGAATCATTAAATAGGACACTGTCGATCCTGTGGCCTCTCTTGTTTCCTGGAAGAACAGCAGCAGCTGCTTTTTCCTCTGTGGGGATTTAACAGTATGCACGAAAACATACTGAACACATGAGTCAATGTACTGGTCCTGTGACTAATCCACTGCCGAACTGTTGTTACATGCACAAAGAAATGTATTAGGACAACAGGAATCTGCCACACAAAGCATCAAACAGCAACTGCCACTGGATTTTGATACCAAGTAATATTAAGCTGTTTGAGTGTGAATGGCAAATAAATGTATTAGCAGAAGACAAATTATTGACGTGCCCAACTAAATGAAAAGATATCAGGTGCAGCCATCTGCACAGCAAAAGCAATCGGTCTCACATGCTGCTCTACATACACAGCCTCTGAACCCCACTCACCACTTTTTATGCTCCCTAACTGTAACAAGAAGTAGTTTTTCTGATCTCAAATCATGTTTTCTATGCTTGTTCATTTTTCTGACAAACATCCACTTTCTTTCAAATCAGCACCTTGCTCAGAAAGAGGATGAAATACTCGGTTGTTTAGTGCTTCAAACTAAATTGAGTATCACATTCGGCCTCGTACTTTGGATATTTTTCCATCTGTCCTGAGACATCCCTCTTGCCTCGCTGTGTCTCTCCACATGTCGTGTTGTTAACGTCGTGCTGGTGATCACTTTCTATTTGATCTCACTGGCACCAACCATATTTCAGTCTGTCTTGATGTAAGTTCTATGAATTTCAAAGTCAAAGTTTCTCTTCTGTCTTAAAGTCGTGGAAAAAGTTCACACTTCAGATTTTTCTCTGTGACTTGATGGAAGCAAGCTGTACAGCTGTACCTTCAGTCTCTTCACCTCTGTGTCCTCTTGTAACAGAATGAATATTACTGTAGGTTGGACTTCCTGTGGAAGAACAAGTTCAAGAAAGAGTGCGAGGAGATCGAAACCATGGAGAACCTGAACCGGGTTTTGCTGGAGAATGTGCTGCCGGCTCATGTTGCAGAACACTTCCTGGCACGCAACTGGAAGAACGAGGTACGCATATGTTATATATATTTTTTTCTCTCCGTTGTGCTGCAAGATTATTCAAATTGCACTGTTAGGAACAGCAGCAGGAATGATGTATTGTGGTTTCACAGAGGTCCTGTTGTGCCAGTGGCTCTATGCCAAGATCCATTATAATCATCAGCTCTGATAAGGCTCTTACCACAAACCAAAATCTATATTTAAAGTCAATACAATAATAATTTGAAATAATGTGCATACTTTATTTCTTATTTTGCTAAGTATGTTTATTTTCGATCCACCCATTAACCAAAGCATATATTCTGAGCAAAAGCACTATCCAAGAGGTATTTCTCAAAGTCTTGTTTACTTTTGCTTTAATGATGGCATGCCAAAGGTTTCTGCAAGACCCGGAGTGAACAATTGAGTATTTTGACTTGCACATAAAGAACCTTGCAGTAAATAGGAAATACTGGAAACGAGGTCATTTGCTGTTTAAGATATTCAGAGAAAAAATTCAGGTGATCAGTTTACAGTTGCAGCTTTTTATAATCATTTATTTATCATAAATTAGCTGTGATGACTACAAAACACTGAAGAACATGAGGTAGATGAATTTGTTGATGTCATTAACTTCCCTGTGAGGCTTTCCTCTTCATCAGTCTCTTCAAATAAGTCAGCAAATGACTCATTTTCAAGCAGGAGTAGAAAAAGTAAGTAAATAAATAAATAAATAATGGTACTACTGATCTTATTTCCACCCAAATGTTTTCAATATTACTGTTGATGGTTTCTGATGAGGCTGACTAAACCATGATTAATAAGCTGAACCACGTCATGTGACCTCGATGCTAATACCAGACAAGACTTTTGAGAAATGTTGACTTCATTTGGTGAAAACCTTACCAAATGGTTTTCACCAATACAGGAAGGTAAATTAAGAGTTTGTATCTCCCTTTGTTCATTACGTGTTTAAGGAGCATTTTGCCTTTCAAACTGATTTCAGAGCAACAGATTTTGGGGGAATTTAGCTTTTTTATTTGGTAAGTTTATTGTCTGCAACTGTGATCCTACTGGAAACTGTTTTTAATGAGTACGGCCCAACACTTTAATCTTAAATCTAAATGAAAACTGTCACGTCATCTGCATCCAACATTTATGTGTGTTTTATCTACAGTGCAGCTCTGTGGTTTGTCAGTTTGGTCACTTTGTTTTGCAGCTGCCCATTCTAAAGTTGTGTGTTTTGTGTTGTGCAGGATCTGTACCACCAGTCCTACGACCTGGTGTGTGTCATGTTCGCTTCTATCCCAGACTTTAAAGAGTTCTACACAGAATCTGACGTCAACAAGGAAGGACTAGAGTGCCTCCGGCTCCTCAACGAAATCATTGCTGACTTTGATGAGGTAAATGACCCTCATGTTTCCGATCTTTACAGGGTTCCACACACAAACTGCAAAACAAGGGCCTCAATACTGGAATGTGACATGAGATTGCTTATTATATTGGTATCTGAGAGGGCGAAAAAAAGTTATATAGATGTGTGTCTATATAACTTGCAAAATGTGTAAAATTACAAGCCATCACTCCCAAGGTTAACTGTCTCATTTATTTTAGCTGCTGAATTGTGTGTGTATTTGTGTGCGTAGCTGCTGTCCAAGCCTAAATTCAGCGGCGTGGAAAAGATCAAGACCATCGGCAGCACTTACATGGCTGCTACTGGGCTGAACGCATCCCCTGGGGTGGAGCACACATCACAGGTAGACTCATAACACACGTACGCACAACTGGTTTATGTTTAAAAGACTAATTTCTGTGTTATTGTGATTGTTTTGGGGTTTGCATTGCCTCTCAGGAGCACGACAGGCAGTACATGCACATAGGGACCATGGTGGAGTTTGCCTTTGCCTTGGTGGGGAAGCTGGATGTTATCAACAAACACTCCTTCAATGACTTCAAACTCAGAGTTGGTGAGTTACACAAAAATGCGGAGCATAAAATCAATTGTTCCTGTTCTGGCAGGATTTGATTTGAAAATAGATTATTATATATTTAGGGAAATATTCGTGTTGTTAATTGGTTTTATGAGAATGGAAACAGCCATCGCATTATTTGTCGATAACTTCTTTGCATCATGTTTAACAACTTGTTATCTCACGCAAACTTCTGGACCGACAAAGAAACAAGTGCTGGATATCATTTATGTTGGCATCATTAAGCACAGCATACATAACATTTTTTGGACATTTTTATCCAGTCCTTATAGCTTCACGACTGCATCATTGGACAACTAATATCTGATTTGATAGTCGTTTCAGACGTGCACATTTTCCTTGTTGTAATTCTAGCATACATTATTGTTCTCCTTAAAGCCACACTGCATTGGTTTATAGGATTTCAAAGAAATAGATTGAATCTAGATTTGGCAATATCAACCGAATGTCTGCTCTGGTGTTTGGCATATAATCTTGACAGAGACGAAGGAAGATACGCACAGGCCAAACACAGAGAAAATAAAACCCATGTCAAGATGCAGCTATAGTCATGGTAACGTAAAGGCAGAGAGAGGGGGACTATAGAGGAGGAAAGCAGACAGCCAGGTCTCAGGTCCCTGATCCCTGCGTGCAATAAGAGTCAGAGTTCGATACCTTCAACCTGTCTGTGAAAATCGCAACATGGGATAGTCCATTAACTCAGCAGTGTGCATGTGTGCGACCGTACATCCCGCTGCTTCCAGATGGGCCTAAAAGGCTCCATCAGAGAGACACAATTCCCTACCCACAGGGGCTGGACAAAACCAGGAGCTATGTGCCTGTTTGTGCTGCTTGCACAACTGTACACATAGCATTTCCTCAGCAATCTGAAGACTGAAGAAGACAGAGTGAAGAGACACCCAGTGCCAACTCAGTGCTGTGAAAAGCTACAGCGCCTGCAGAGGTGCTGAGAGCGCTGGGGATTAACAGCTCAGCTGCATTTAGCTCCCACTTCATCTCATGCTCTGATGAAATCTTGTGAAAAACTTTTGTTTACTCTGAAAGTCTCTCGCTGAAGGCCTTTCGTTGCTCTGCTTCAGCTCCGCTCAGTAATTAATCATTAATCATTTTTAGTGACTTTAGTCTTTGCATGTCATGGCACTCCTACCTGTGTTAGGAGTCATAGATGGATAGATCGCTGTTTCCCCATTTAGATGAAAAGTAAGAATGCGTGTAGTAACCGAGATACATTCTCTGAGTCTGAAACCTTCACTAAATGGTGTGCGTCCTTTCAGGTATCAACCACGGTCCAGTGATAGCTGGAGTCATTGGGGCACAGAAACCTCAGTACGACATCTGGGGCAACACAGTGAATGTAGCCAGCAGAATGGACAGCACCGGAGTGTTGGGAACAATACAGGTGAGTAACAGAAAGCAATAACCTTTTGCTTTTTCTTCACACTCCTATTAGCAGTTTGTGCGTGTGTCCCTGTGAGTCTGAGCTCTCTCTCGATGGCACCAGGTCCACAGTGGAGTCAAATCCTGCTGTTGTAACTACTTACCAGCTCAAAGTGATTATCGATCCACAGGTGAATATAGTCTCTAAAAATCCCTAATGGAGTCAGTTGTGCTAAAAACTAAACTTCCCAGCAGTTTAAGGAGTACAGAACTCCCCCCTGTGAGAGAAGGTAAAAACTAAGTCTTCTGTTTTGCTTTTTGATAATGCGGTTTAATGAATTGGCCCAGTTAGCGCATAAGTGAGCTCATAATCAATGAAACATGCTTATTATTAGTGTTATTAGCACAGCATACCAAAAAGTCACATATAAATTATCAGTTACTAAGACTAATAAATCTTGTCAAACTGGTGCACCACAAATGAATATTGAATTTAGCATTAAGTATTATTTTATTCATCAGTTTCTTTCTTTCTGTTACATCAGTAACAGCTGTGACCAGCAGCGTTAATGTCTTATGTTGCTCTGTTGGACAGATTAGAGTGAAAACATCCACTTGAAATGAAGGATGAATTATTTTGGATTTAGCAGTCAAAGGTCAAGGTCACTGTGGCCTCACAAAACATTTTTTTTTTTTTTTTGTCAGAAGTCAAGACTTTATGCATTAACTATGACACAATTCCTTACAGTATCTAACAGTATCAAATCACGACGATGTCAACATGGTCAGTTTCACTGTGACATCATAATGTTCTGCAAAAATACTTGACCTTTAACATATGCTGTAAATCAGCCACTTGAACAACATTGGACAACATTTCCTCGATGTGGTCTGGCTGGCACATGCACAACCACATGGCAGTTTGTTAATAACAAAAGCAAGTCTGCTTTCTGTGAAGCATCCAGTAACAAAACTGATTCTCTGTCAGCTTCAAACACAACGTGACTGACAGGACTGTATTATTTTAAAAAGCCTAGATTTTAAATGTCGGCACAGATGTTTCAGAGATGAGGCTGATATTGCCTCCGTCCTCTTTCTGGAAACAAGGACATCAAATCAGTTCAGCAAACTGCCTGTTTTTTTTTACACCTGCGTGGCGTCGTGCCTGTTAGAATCATTCTGTCTTCAGATGGCTAAAATACACTTCACAGCCTGTACACATCTGATACAGCCATCTGCTCTGCAGTGTAGAACTACTTTAGCACTTTCAATTGCTTTCCATGTTTTCTTGATGATATTTCAAAGATGTGCAGAGGTAACAATAACAAACGAGTTCTTCCAATGTAGCGTGCAGATGTTTAACATCCTGCACTCATCTTACTGAAAAAGCCCAGGGGACATTTGCTCTCAGTGTCGTGTTTAGAAATGGAGGTCATCTTTAGTTTTTCACATATTGTCATGTGCTTGGTAGTTTGGAAATTGCAGTGTCATGAAATGATTGCTGTGCTTGTTTTAAAAATATAATACAGTGGGGACACTGATCACAGCCCAACTGGACATGCATAATGGGCTTTAGCCAACACTTTTTATTTCCAGATTAATACTGGATTTTTGTCTGCAAACAAACTGGCTGACAGATATTTCCTCAACTCTTGGAAATGTATTCCTGTAGGGAGCTGAGTATTTTTGCCGGCAGGAAGTTAACGTAGTTGTGTAAGATGAACAAAATGAATGTCACCCATTTGACTCTCCCTGTAGGTGACAGAGGAGACGAGTCGCATCCTTCTCACCCTGGGCTACATGTGCTCTTGTAGAGGCATCATCAACGTCAAAGGCAAAGGGGAGCTCAAGACCTACTTTGTGCACACAGAGATGACCCGCTCGCTGTCTCAAGGGAATGTAATGCCGTAACACTGATTCATACGACGAACTGGAGTTTACACAGACACAAAGCACATTCATTTCTAATACATGAGGGAGACTGGTCTTCTCAGTGCTCTTATAGCAGAACGTGTAAGGCACCAAGGAACAGGATCTGTGTTGTGAGGGCAAAACTCAGATTGTAATTTTGCATTGCAAGCGGCCAGTGCCACAGCTGTAGTATACATTTTGTCACTTATGTAACTGTAGCTTGTACAGCAGGTAGGCAGTAACTCCTGAGATATTTTGTTATTTGACAGTTTGGGTCCAGAAAAGTCACAGTGACTCAGTCAGAGACCAGAGTCTGAAACAGTCTAAATTAAAAATGAGTTCTGGGAGGTTTGTGGCATCACTTTACCAGAAAAGCATCTTTTGCTGCCAGATACATGAAGAACAATATTATTCTATTCATTTTACAAGAAACAGTACATTATGGATATCAAATAATTTACACTACAAAGAGGCGTGGGGCAGCAATTTTCATATCGATGCATCTCGAAAATCCTTTCTGTAACTAAAGGAAAAGAAAATGTATGAACGATAATACAAAACACACATGCTGGTATAAGTATAAGCAGTTTTCGTGCCTCCAACTCAAATTACAAAGAGATAGAAAAGGTTGCAGACAGATAATGAGATAATAACCTAAAAGCAGAGAACAAAGAATCAATGGTGAAACTGCATGAGCACTGTTGTCAAGGTGAAGCCAGTCTTGTTTAAACAGACAACCAACAAGGAGACACACATATGTGTACATAACTCCATTAACCTTGTTAGAAGCACGAAGTCTTGGATGTATTTTACAGGTGGTCTCGGACCATTACACACATCAAAAAACAGTGACTATGAATATATTATAATATTCAAGAGGGGCGACGTTTCCCAAAAATGTCTTTACACAAACCATCTTGTTTTGTGTTTACACTAAAAATTATGACAAAAATCTTTAAGGCAAGACAGACTGCTGGATACTGAAAATACATAGATGAGTTTATTGAAAAGACCTCTTTTGGGAAACCTAAGCCTGTTCTGTGTACAGGGTAGCTTTAGAGTAAGTATGGTACGGTGGTTTTGTAAGAAATGGATTTTGATGTTTTGACGATGCCATTGTTTTTTGTAAAAACTTCATTAAAATTTCTATGTATTTTAGTTCTATGGAGTGCTGTTATTGGTTGCATGGTTCTGATGAGCTGACATCATATTAACCTGTTGATTTATAATAAACTGCAGGATGATGAAAATGTCCCTGCACATTGGATTGATACTCCTTAGCAACCTAAACTGGTCAGTGTGAGACATCACAGTACTCACATGCTGATGACGTCAATCCAACACAAAGCTTTCAGCTAGAATCAGCTCAACATGTTTGCTCCTCAGGACAGCAGTGCACACTTGCCCCTGGACAAATGGACACGCAATCGACTTATGAGAGCCAACAATGAATCACAGCCTTGCCCCCGTCCTATCTGTCACACAGTTCTGTTTTAGGAGACTAACATTGCAATGAAATATATTTTTATCTTCTTCTTTTGCTTAGTTTAAATTAATGGGATATAAACACAAAGTTCTGGAAGCAGTGAATTAATTCTCAGTGAAATACTTTTTCTAACGTGGTCACCATCCTAACCTAGAAATCACACCATAGAATAATATGCAATTCAGTCACCTTCAACCAGACGGTCATTCACAGAGAGGTGTCAGGGATTGGTTGTTACCTTTAAGAGTCCTGTGTTTACGGTCTCGAATCATAACATGTTGTATACGTGTCATTGTATGGATCCACACGTTTCACCAACAGTCTTCATACTCATGCAAATGATCAGGGCTAACCTCTCACCACAATATGTTGGCAAACATAAAGTGCTCATTTGACGTCACAGAGGAGTGCCACACCCCGCAGGATCCAGTATTCCGGAGGAAGTGAAGTCTTCAAATCTACAGCTGCGATGTAATTCAGGTCTGTCCTGACTGGCTTCTTGTAGATTGGACAGGAGTAGAGGCGAGTATCCTTCACACCTGTGAAACAGAGAAATGAAATCAAATACAGCAACGCTTTAGATAAAAACTGAGCAGCAGCAACCTACCACCCACTGAAACTCACTGAAACCCTACTGTCACCCTAACAGATATCGCACAACATGTTCCACGTCCATATTAACGCCCAAATCTACCTATTATTTTGATTTCTATTTTTATTCACTTGTCTAATTCAGCATGCCTTCGGGAAGTTTTCACACCACTGCCACTATTCAAGTATAGGGAGATAAATTTACCCATTAATTTACAATCATTAATGAATAGAAATCAAAGTCAAAACATGTTTTGGAAAGAAAATATTTGTTCAGAATTTCAAAAACGAGCCTCTCGTTTTCAAAAATGATGACGTGCCTCCCTGTGGAAAATTGAACTGATACTTTAGTAAGACTTACATTGGGGTCCTACCATTTCCACTAAATGGTGTGGGGGAAGGAATCTGTGATGTCAAGGCTTAGATAAGGCTAAAAGTATGAAGCATTTCTTCAGCTTTATTACATTATTATATTCATGATGGATTGATTTCTTTAGATGAAACCTCCGACATAAAGTGAACAGGTGAAACCTTTTGAGGTCTAAAATCAAATTATAGTGATATAATAATCAAATTAAAAAATCATCCAAATAAAGAGAATGTGTGCTTATTGACCACAACTCCCATAGCATTTTGGTACTATTCTTGGCTCACTGATTGTATGCTGGAGTGTGGCTTTAGTCTTTCTCAGCAGTCACAATCAGCTAAAAAGCGAAAAAGCACAACAAACTTTGTCACAAGCTCACAGACAGGCTTTAAAGATGTTATACGCAGGGGTGATAGTAATCTCTTTGACGGAAGTTGTCAGTGAGTAAAGAGGTTTCAAGACTCTCACTCTTGCAAACACTTAACTACAGAAACATCCTTCCCCAGTCTCCTTAGCAACATGCACCGACACATAAACCCAGCAGGCAGCTTTTCCTGTGAGAAAAGCTGGGAGTGGACCCGGTGTAAACCACATTACGCTTTACACGCATTATACATTACATCATTAATTCATTTCACAGGCAGCATTGCTTGCAGGTATCCACGGGAGTCCTTCTCTCTGTAGCCTGCTTGAACGTAGTGTGGACTTATCCAGGACAAATGCTTTGCCACACACTGCTGCTAATCTATTCCCAGGCAAAATAAATAGCACTTAAGACTGCTTGACATTTAAATGTTACATCCATCCATTCTGATGGACTGTGTAGGAAGCAGACTTTGAGGAGGAAAGTGGAGACCAACAGATTAGAATGGTTGGTGTTCACAAGAGAAAAACACGATTACGGCAGATTTTTGTCCTCAAAATCCACTGCATCCACTGTTTTAAAAAAAATTTTATAATAAAAAAAAAAGAACTATCTCACCATTATTCTCAGCAAACATCCTAATCACAGGCATTGTCTCAAAGAGGACTTTGGGTTTGGAGTCGATGAGTTTGCAGTTGCGGCGGTCCCAGCCGGCTCCTTCTAGATACAGGCCATAGACGTAAACTCCCTCTGTGGGAGGTTGAGTGATGTCGTCTTTCATCCACCTGGTTACTTCATTGCACAGCACCATACGGTCCAGGGCCCAGCCCTTGTTGGCCCGGGTGATTTCCTATGAGCAAAGGGACAAATTCTCAACATTTACAACAAGGCAGAGCCAATGTTTGACTGTTCTATCATGAAAGAATCTATTTTGATAACAGCATTGGACGGTGCAATGTTAAAAGCACTATTGGGCAATAAGTCCACTCCATTGTAGATGAAGGTGTCCAGTATGATCCAATATGACCCAAAATGAGCAAGGAGCAATAGCAGAAAGCACAATAAATTATTTAAATGTGAGTTGTGTACCATTTCAGTCATTTTATTCTTACTTTGAAAGAGGGGAAAGAACCACACTGTGAACAAAAAACATTGGTTCTTACAAACAAGCCTGGATTTTCACCACACTACACACACAATCACAGTTCCCTGCAGATGTTTAGTGATGCCATTGGCCAATGAAAAGCTGCAATGCCTTTCCTGTGAAACTACAACTTTTGTGAGTTAAAATGCCTTTTGTCTATTTTCATGGTCATCCAGAAGTCCCTGCTTGGCAAAACACATCTGAATTCATAATGTCTTCTCTTGTCTTTGAGAAAAAGTGCTTTTTTTAGCTGGGGTAGAATGAGTAAGAACTGAATAGGAGTCAGATGAGCAAAGCAATGACTACTACTACTCTACATAAATGGTTAAAAAAAAATAATAAATTGTTGTTAACCCTGTAAGCATACTTCACTCTACAAATCCTAACCTTCTAAGTAGATTATTTATTTTGTGTTCAATATCTTGTATAGTAAAATAGTAAATCTGTAATACTATATCAATCATTTATCCCCATTAACTTCAAAACAAGCAGTTGCAGCGACTATGTTCACTGTAGATTTCATTCAACAAGGACACCAGAGGGAATGCTTTTAATGCAAGAGAGAGATGAGAAAGTGTAAATGCAAATTTACAAACCACATAGCAAAACAAACTCATCATCATCCCACTTTCACTTGTTTTTTAATGTTTAATGTAAATGTAGATACATTTTTGGATATTTGTAAAACTGAGTAATGAAGCCTACCAACAGGGGGATGACATGAAATGGACCTCACATACTGAGAGTGTGGTGAGTGAGTGAGTCTGTGTTTGTTCGTGTGAGAATGGCTGCATGGTTGCTGGCATGTGTGACTGTGACCATGCGCCTCCCTCTCCCTCTGCGTGCCATCTGGCCTCTTCTCTGGTGATGGGAAAGTAGGTAGAAAGCCTTGATGCCGTACATACCTGTCTCATGGCTGTCAGAAAGCCCTGCGGGTTGAAGAAGCCTGTCATCCAGAAGCAGTTGGGCCGTCCTTCAAAGATCCATGCCTGGAACTGCCGGTTCCGCTCAAGCAACTCTGTGAACCAGAACCCAAGGGTGCTGGAGGCCCATGATGCCTGACAAACAAAGACAAACAACAACATGAACCAAACATCGTGATGAATCCGAAAACTCTCATTCAGGTGGATCAGAGGAGAGGACAACAGGGGGACACGGTGAATCACCAGAGGAGAAAGACGAGAGAAAAGAAAGTATTCAGCATTCAGAGCTGAGGCAAGTGGGGGGAAAGCAGGAATCACCACAAAGAGAAAGTCTCTGTATCTGAGCCAAGAAGCCATTCAAGTCTAAATTATTTTAATGATGTCATGTTTGTAAGAGCACAGCTTGAAAGTCTGAATGACTCAGATGTAAAGATACAGGAAAAGTCAAGCCAAGTAGGACTTCTTTGTTGTTCTCTCCCTCTCTTAACATTTATATTCTGGCCATTTCTTCAGATAAGTTTGCTTGCAAGTTATTTTCATTTATCACAGAAAGGGATTTGTGCACTATGGAAAAAAGGTAAGGAGCATCAGTGTAGAGGAAAATTACAGGCTGATTGATGATAGCCAGCCTGGCATACGTGATGTTACCAGAAATAAACAAGCATTCAGGATGAATGTCTCAGTCTCGGGCATGAAAGGATTTCTGAGATAGTATTATCTGCCTAAAGGCTTTCAAAAATGTGTCATTATCATTCTGCATTAAAAGCTATGGAGTCACATCTATTTTTGGGGGATATTTTTTTTTTTTTTTTTTTTGTGTCTACACAGAAATAATAACAGTACTCAGTGTAACATCAGTGAGTTCAATTTACGAGATCAATCAGACTTTGCGCTGTACTGACCTTCTTCCAGCGTGCAGGGATACGTGCATCATACATGCAGTCCAGGGCATCCCGCAGGTTCTCACTCATGATGATGGTTCCATCGATAGCCAACATGAGGTCTGTCAGAGTGTTTCGGACCAGAACAATGACCTTCTGCATCTGATCTATCTCCTGACGCAGGAAGATGTTCATTGGTTGGAAGGGACCCATCTTTTGGAGACGTTCTCTCACCTGGTTTCATTAAATAAGACAATTTATTAATTTAATAATAATTTTACATGTATTATTTCATTTCGATGGATCTTATAAAGAATTTTTATTTGTATGAAATGACGTGCATGGGCGCACAGGCTTGCTCTATCGTTGCATTTCCCCATTGGTGACTGTAATACAGGAAGACATGCTCCTGAGCTGTGATTCAATACAGCTCATTTTCAACATTGGAAGTGCTTCATGACCTTTTCTTGTTCTTATCTGGATGATTAAAATAAACTGTCTACATGCTTCACATGCACACGGTGCCAATTTACGACAGGTACTACTATTTATGAGGAACAGAAAACCAGAGAGAGACCATGACTGAAAGCATGGTGTCTCTCTGGTTTTCTGTTAATTCAAGTAAACTTTGAAAGCCGCTCACAATGTAAACCAGGAAAGATTTGTCTTTCATTTCAAATACACTTATTTCTGTGTTCAAGCACACGTTTTCACTCTCAATAGGTTGGGGACATGACCACACAAAATTCTTCAATTGTTTAAAACCTATTCAAGGTGTCTGGGAAGGGGTCAAGTCAGCTTCCACATATCTTTTTAACAGTTTTTATATATTGGGAGACAAGCTGGCAGACAGATGTGAAAGTGGGAGACAAGGGGGTGTGCTGTGCAGTGACATCTTTTCAATGACAAACCTTGCACTAGATGAGATGACTCACAAAAGGACAGAAACCACAGAAACAAAGCTTCAGCTGCATTCGCACCCCCTCTGTTTCTTTCACCTCAGTCGTTTTTGCTCTCTGTCTGTCACATCTCAAACACACACAACCTTCCATAACCTCCCTAACACACATCCCACCTCGCTGAGCGTACCCCGCCAGGCAGCTTTGCACAGACACTGCACACATTTCTTCATTCACCTCGGGGGGTTTACGGTGCGCACGCACACACACAGACAGATACACTGCTTACTTCAAATGGTACATAGTCAGGAGGTAGTTTCTCCAACATGTCATCAGCCAGCCTTGACACCACAGCCTCTCTGGTTTCCCCTCTGCCCGATGAGCTGTCCTTTGGCTGAATGCTAAGGATGGTGTCCAGTACGTCCTTAGCCAGTTTACTCTGGTAGGTTATATCTGCGTTTGGGTGGAGACCAAATACTTCTGGAGTGTCATAGGCTGGCAGACCCTGTGAAAGAAGAGCTGCAGTTAATGGACTGGGGAGGTGAGGGTGTGGGGAGTCAGGTGCTAGGACAAGAGAGTGTGCAGAAAAATATTTTTACTATTGTGAGAGAATCCCGTCCTAGTGCTCCTATTGAGCAGCATACCACCTCTGACTGAGATGACGGATGATGGATGTCACGGATGATGTGTCAGAGAAATTTTCCAACAATGTAAAGTAGGTTTGTATGTGTTTTCTCCTCCACAGTTTCAAGTACCCATTTCCCTGCATTGCAGTTTTTTTCCCGTCACTGCTAAGCCCACTGTTGGCCCGGGGGAAGTGTAGACAGCCAAGTGTCTCCTCTGATGCACATGGTGTCACCAGCTGCTTCTTTTCACCCTCCAGTGAAGAGCGTCATGAGAGTATAGCACATAGGAGATTCACGCCACCCCTCCTAACTAACCTCGATCACTTGCTGGCTTTTGCCCCGTAAACACAGCCAACAGTGTTCAATGGGCCCCCATGCTGAGCCAAAGGATCTACTGCTGGAAAGTGAGCTCCCATCTCTGTTGTGATGCGACATATACAAAGACAAGATACCAATTCCTGTCAGTGCTTTCACAGTGAAATGTGTGCTGTGACAATTTCCCATCTCAGAGATTGTGCACACTTGAATTTGCATAGTTAGTGTCGGTGATAGAACAACTCAGTATTACATGAAAGCTTTTGTCTTCTGATCAAATGTGTTCACCTACTGTACAGACTCTGTGGCAGTCAACAAGAAGCCATATAGTTATTTATAGTTGCATGCCTTCACTGACATTGTTAAACAGTGCCGTACTAATATGGTTCATTGATGGTGAACTGTTGACCCTAATATAACACATGGCTATCATGGGGAGATTTAAATTCAAGTTGCTGGATTAAATTCTAATTAAGATAAACCTTAGAAGTTTGAAAACATCTGAGAGTCTTGTCTCAATGATGGCAACAAGACAGGCCATATGTTATTGTATTTTAGCTAATGGGCTTCCTTAAAGAGATCTAACATGCTGGATGTTCTATTTTTCTGTCAAGATTGGCTTAGAGTGGTGTGAAGTGACAGTTTTACACAGCAACAGAAGATAAGTTTCATGTTTAAATGTAAATATATTTTTAGCAAAAACTTGACTGATTTCTTTGTGCTCTTTCTTTGGTTCTTTGTTGATTTAGAACAGCTCAGAGTTTGGGGGAGGCACTGTGATGGGGAGGCACTTGTGATTTATGTCACGATCAGCTAGTTCATCCTTCTAACAACTACGCTGCACTCAAATAGAGTCAGACATCAGGAGGGAGTCTGGGTAATACACTGAGAAAAATGGGAGGTGATGAAGAGAGTGTCACAGAGAGTGTGCTGGAGAGAACAGTCTTTCTTCCTTTCTGTGGTCATTTACTTCCTCTTAGGGAATTTCAGTTTGGCTCCTGTCTGCATTTCATTTAAATGCAAGCACAAACAGACAATTCTCTGTTGTGTATTTTATATGAGTGGATAAAATGTGAGAAGGTCGTATGTACAAGGATTTGTATACACAAAGCACATGAGTGCTAGAGTGTAAGTGTGATTGTGTGTGTGTGTGTGTGTGTATACTCTCCAAGGCTGTATTTGTCATTCTCTATTTAAGAAGCAGTGCAGAGGAATGAGCTTGAGCCTTGCAACCCCGAGCATCCATCATAATGAAACCAGCTTTAATGAAACAGGCCCAGAAACTGCCCCCAGACACAAACACAAACACACACAAGCACACGCTAACCCCCACCCACCTACACACACCACGTAAGCACAGAAATAAGTCATAAATAATCCGTAGTAAAATGCACATGGCCACATTGTATCTAAAATCAAAAATGGCAACGTGTTGTTTACTTCAGCGTTTGTCATGTCACTAAAGGCTGTCAGCATTGAAAAGAAAAGAAAAAAAACATCGCCACATGACAGGGACACAATTTGAGCAAAAATAGAAATTTAAGACTATAATGTGCCAGGGGACAGGAAATCCTCTATCTACTGCCTTCAAATTAATCCTGTCATTTAGTCGTGTACAAAATGACTTATTCAGTGACTCACCTGAATATATGTCAGATACTGGTCAACACTGGAGCATTTCGGGATGCTGTAGCCCCTGTAGAAGTTGAAGGCAGGTCCAAACATGTCTTCGCTGAACCAGACCTTTGCAAAGGTGTTGAGGAGGCGCTTGTCAAAGTCATCAGTCACGCGGCCACCGTACTGAATCTCTCCGATCATGTATTGCACCGTGCTCCATGATATACCCTGAGAGGTAAAGAACCAATGACTGCCATTGTCATGGCAACTGACCAAAAGAAATAAAGTTGATCAAGTTGTTTTAGTCTAAATCATTCAGTTTGTTGTGAGGCACAACCTGAGGAAAGTAGAAACACAGCAGGGCAGGCAACGGGCGGCATTTTATCTTCTTCTGATGGACATGTTTTTGAGTGCTGACTGAAACTAATTGCTTTCATATCTAAAGACATAAATGCCACATAGAGGGGTACATTTTTGTGTGACAGAAACTCTAACAAAGGAAGAAAAGCCAGTGGGATTTTTTTTGTCGATCAGTTTTCCTAATTAAAAGAATTGTATTATAAAATAAAATTATGTTGTCGAAAACATAATGTGTCCCCGTGGGACTAGAGTAATCATTTGACAAAGCCCAATTTCTTATGGTACATTTATTAGTTTTTAACAGGCTGCCAAAAGAAACTGTGACAAGAGACAACTTGCTGGTCACTTTCTCCACCAATAATAAGTCTATTATTCACTATTTTACATTTTTTTCTTTCTCTAACTCTGCACTCAGAGCTGTAGTGTAAATGATGTGTGCAATGATATAACAAAATAAAAATCTCTGTGATCAAGAGGGCATTAGAGAAGCTTCACGTCTACCTTTTTAATGTCCATGTCATCAAGGTGATTCTGAACAAACTGGACAGTGGCATTGAAGTCAGCTTGGTTGAACTCATAGGGGATGTTCCACCCCAGGGGGCCATATTTTCTTCTTTCCTGTACTGTGCTGTGCAGGAATGCAACTCCATAGAGCATCGGCTTCCACTGCACAATGTTGCTGACATCCAGCAGGTCCTGGTTTATACCTGGCAAGGATTAAACACACACACACACACACACACACACACATCAACAAACGAGCAGTCACTTCAATGACCAAAAATAAAATCAGTATTACTAACAAATTTTTAATTTTGAATCTATTACTAAACAGGTTTAAGGTGTTCTAGGTATGATTTACGTGCACAATGGATACGCATCTACTTTGACGTAATGAAAGTTGGTCATCCTCTTTTAGGAAATCTATCAAGTAATAGCACAAAGGAGGGGAATTAAAACTCCAACAGAAAGTTAAATTGCCTGTTTTAAATGCATAATTACCACATCTTGATTCCCCAAACATTTTTTCCTTGAAAAAGTTTCTGCTAAAGCCATAAAAAAAAATAAATAATAATAATATTTGGAGTGCACTACTTAAAACAAATGCAATTTCTCAGAATCCAATGAAGAAATGCAATTTTCAATTATAGCCATTAGTCAAGAGCAGAATATAAGCATGCATGCAGACTCTTAATTATCCTTTGGGAACAACACATATCTACCATATGACTCAGGAAAGAACAGCTGGTTGTTCTTTAGGGTTTGACAGTTTCAACTTTTTTTGTGTAATTTAATAACCTTATAAGCTCCAGGCGCTTGGATCTAACACAATGCCAAACAGTTGTTTATCATCCTTTCTACCACTGACTTTCCCTTAGGATATATTAACATCTATTAGGATATATAGCAACTAATGTGACTGATCAACTGCTCGTGGTTGTCAGTGTGTGTATCCAGCTGTACACATCAACAACTTTTGTTTAACTTACACAGACATACCCATCTACCCTGCTCAGTATGATAATTATGAAACTATAGACTGTTGTCATACTTCATGCTGAAGCGTTGTACTGACTGATAATGGGATGTATACTGCTTATGTGCCTCTGCATTCCTTGTGCAATGATGCCACTGAACATTCACAATAAGGTACATTTGTAACAATTTTCCTTTAAATTAAATCAAAGTGGCCAACCTCCATAGGTCCTTCTAAGCCCCGCCTTGAGGCCCTGTGGAGGCTCGTTGGTAAACTTAATTGACATCTGCAGAAGGGTGATGGGAAATTGTCTGTGGACTTCTGTGGTCATCCAAAGGCGGAAGCTGTCATGTACAAATTCTGTCTCTATGACCGTGTCCATTAGCTCATCCATGAAGTCCAGGCCCAGGTGGCAGTTCTGGAGTAAGGCCCAGCCCCCCTGCAGACATTTAGTGGTGGTAATTGTGAGCATCCAGACAAAGTGATAATACAGATCTCCAAAAAAGAGCAACTCATTTAGAAGTACTCATTTGAACTAAAATCTTACTGTCTTGCTCATTTGTGAGACCATATTTTCTGCTACTGGATGAAATGATGCAAAAATAGCAGCAAGCTCACACCACTGACTCACATTAGCCATGGTCTGCTGCAGAAGCTTGCGGGCATGGACCTCTTGCCCTTGTCCCATGGAGACATATCGGGTCTCAATCTTCAGCCTTTTCCCCAGCGCGATGATGGAGTCAGTTGGATCTGAGCCCATTGACAAGAAGCAAATGAGAGGGATTCGTGGGTCTGATTCTTCCCACATCCTCTCCAAGTCAAGAACCACCCCTTCAGCGTACTTCTCTCCCATCGCGTCCATTATGTATTTACGAGCCTAAAGGAGAGAGGTAGAATACTGACGCACAGTCGATTTGTTTCCTGCTTCATGATGCAACACACTCAATAACCAGGGGAAAAAATGTTCATCATTACAGGCCAAATATGCAGGCTAAATACTGGAATAAATGTATCTTTATAAAAACTGGCGACTGAGTGGAATATTTGTTTTGACTCTCTTTTTGTTTGTCAATAAAAACTAAGAGGGGCTCCAGGCCTATCTACAGTGGACCAAAAAAAACTAGCCATCAGTTACAAGAGAGTGTTCATTAATCATTTTAGATATTCACATCAGCAAGCTTCAGTGAAAGTGCTGTTTAACTAAATGTGAGCATATCTTTTCTTCATGGAAAGTGTTGGCCAAGGGGCATGTTGCTGTAGATTAAGAGATTTATATACTGTCTTTTTTTCTAGACCCAGTCTCATTAATACAAGTATATCTTTGAAGAAAACTGACATCTCCTTCCAGGCCTTAACCTATCCAATATTTATTAATCTGCTGTGTCAGTCTACTCAGCTGAATTGGATTTAGATGACCTGTACTGTTCACTATGAAAATGGAAAGTGTATTGAGACAAGGTCCAGATCACGGAATCGGGGTATCTTCCCTGCACACACAGATGTGGCTTTTCTAACCTGTGCAATGGTCCTGTCAGGACACCAACAGCGAATGAGAAGCAGGCGTCGAAAACAGTCAAGAGCCTGATTGTAAGAGTTTGGAACTACTTCTTCTTCTGGGGCTTCCTTATCAAACCACGACTTCCACTGCTTCTCATTACGACTTATCTGAAAGACATTATAAAAAGTTTAGGAACACGCACACACACACACACACACAAATCTGGTTATAGCTTTACAGTATATGAAAACTTGATATATTTCTGGATCCTATATTGTCAATGTGTGAAAATTAGGCTATAGTTTATATTCAGTAACCCTGTCTACTTGCTTCTCTCCTACTCCCTTAGCTCACATATGCAGTATTTTAATGCATAATAATACTATTTCCCAATAAAGCAGGGTTTTTTTTTTTCCAGTTTCTGTTGACAGACAATGGAACAACAATGAAATAGAGACTGAAATATAACTTCGTGACTCACACAGGGTAATCAGTTGGCCAGTGATGTAAGTCAGTCAGTAAGTTGTGCACATTTGCATAATACGGCTAACCTGTTGTTGCAGTTGAGTCAGTCATTACATACTGCACCCCAACACATTTATGTCATTGATCAATAGAAAAATGAATCTAAAAAGGAAAAAATATATATACAGTACAGGCCAAAAGTTTGGACACACTTTCTCATTCAAATGAATTAGAAAGTGTGTGTACTGTATGTGTATGTATATTCATATACTGTGACATTGCATAGCTTAATAATCCCTGTGTTGACATGCACAAAAGAGACCACTTTACTGTAGGAAAAGCAGGAAATTGAAAATCATGTTTACCGTACATGGACTGCAATACCTGGTAGTTGTCTTTAGGAATATTTTTCTACTCCACTTTATGTAAGTAAGTGTATTAGTGATATGTGATACAGCTTTACAGCTGTCAATGGGATTTTTGTAGGGAGAAAGCACACAATCTTTTCTTCATGTATTAATGGGTGAATTTTACAAAACTAATGGTCAGATATAGAACCAACTTAGAATATTAGACATATTCCTGGTTTCCATTTTACTGTGCAAGTAGTTAATTCTTTCCATTTGCCAAACCCTGTTAGAACACCAGCAAAATCAGATAAATTATATAGACAGAAACATAGCCATGTTAATTAGGTTTATCTACTATTTTCTTTGACAAATAAAATGCATTTACTCTTTATATGATATTTCACTCATGGTGTTACTAGAGTAGGATAAAACTGGCATTTGATTTTCCATCAACACTCAATTTCTGGAGTATACATTTTTCTGGAGCTTGACATCTTACTATAAAGAGGCTGGACAGATGTACTGGTGATTTTGAAATATGTGTATCACCATTACTAATTCAGGAGCATGAAGCAACCACCTGCTTTCCCTTCATCAAGCTAAAGACATTCACAAATGAGAGTTGCTTTTTTTGGTCTATTAGCCACTGAGCAGCTCTGCTTAAGAATTAAAGGGGTTCTTTGCTGCAGAGCACATTAAGATATGCTTTTGATAGGAAATGTATTACACATTCACATCTCAGATCAAAAACAATGTTGATGTAAATCAATTTTCTTCCAATGTTAAAATAGTTTCCTGGGTGATGTTTGTTTTGGGTGTGAGAGGCAGGCCAGTGTAAAAGCTTCTGTGTCAAGTCTGAGTCAGAGGTTCAGATTAGTTTCTCTTTCTCTCTGGGGGGAATTACAGCGCAATCCTTTTCCCAACTTGTTCATTTTGGTAGAATGATTTCATCAAACAAAGAACTGTTGATCCCACTCTTCCTGTTGATCATCCACTCAGAAAAAACACATATTTGTGTGCCACATGCTCAACCAGAAGAAACTGATTGAAAGTAGGTTTTTTGTTTTTTTTTTCAAAGACAGCTAATTTCACATAACACTGAGTTTTCCCTCCACGAGAGCCACCAAGCTGTCAGTCACCCACTAGGGTGTATGTGCTTTTATGTAAACCACAGTCAGTTGCGATGAGTGACAGCAGGTGTGTATAAAAGAGAGGAATGACAGTGATGCATGGCAAGACCGATATTGACATGCTTACTAGAGCAAAAGGGAGCTGTGAAAAAATACTTAATAAGTGCCTTGAGACCATTTCTGAATCTGTATGTGTGTGTGTGTTACTGTGTGTATCCGTGTGTGAGACAGATGACAGATGAGAATCTGTATCTACAACCTTCGACTAAAAGAGATGTCATGCACCTGCGAGAGCTCACCAAAGTTGATCAAGCTGTGAATTTCTGTGTGTGTTGTACCTGATCCAGTATATCAGAGAACTGCCACAGTTTGCTCAGCTCTACAAGGTTGAGCCAGGTCATGTCAAGAATCCATTTAGCTGGTTTCTGAGGACAAGCCCTTAGGTCCAGAGATGCTCCTCCTGCATAACAGACACACACACACACACTGTTTTAGACATACAAACATAACCTTCTCATAAGAGTCATGTGGTGAGTCTATGTTCACCAGGTCGTAGCTGACAGATGGTCAAAGCTGCATGCAAGTAGCAGTTCTGGCCTTGCCAGTTGTCATAGCTGGCTTTCATCCCTGCAGTGAGGGGTACACTATCTCTGAGTCAGTGAACTGCAGCACTACCAATATGTTTGAAATGTTAAGAAACCAAGATAAGCTTAAAAGGGTTAGGGTTAGGGTTAAATCCTATAAGCAATAAGTGAATCATGAAAACATTTACATGTATCATAAAAATATTAGTAAATGTAGTCTATCTTTTTGGGTCTTTACCAACTTTATCAAACATCCTGGAGGCTGTGCTGAGGTGAGTCATAGACGTACAACAACACTTGTAGCTTCTCCTCTTTACATGTTGAGGTTTTAATGTTGTCTAAGTGGAAACAGGTACATGCTGCCAATGTTTGACTGCAAGGTCAAGTCATATCCAATGCATGTTTTCAGGAATCAGTCTAAGGGCAAACCTTTGTGTTTTAAAATACTGCTACAAACTTCAGCTAAAATATAATGTCTTTGCTTTTGTTGCAGTCTCATACTGTAACATTCTGAAATTTCTCCATGTCTCAGTGTAGATGTTTTCAAACTGACAGGACTTGAAAACCTTTGGTTTTACTTGGTAATGTGTACACATAAATGCACCAAGGTGGCAAATATATATATATATATATATATATATATATATATATATATCATCCAACTTTTAAGCAGCATGAGTGCAAAACAGAAACTTTCAAAATAAACCTTGCACATTGTTGTGTCTTACCTTTAATGAGTATCAGAAACTCCTCGTGTTTGACCCTGTTGTGCTGCATGTCAATCTTCAATGTCAACAGCAAAGTAAAGAGGAACTTGTGCTCTTCATATAGACCCCGTGCTGCATACTTATAGACCTCAAAGGTCATGAACTCTATGATGTTGGTGATGCGTTTGCTGGTGATCGGGCTTTTTGAGGACCTTTTAAAGCAGCATTTTAAAACAAATTTGACACACATAGTTTAGTACAATTTGCATCTTTTCAGCTCCTATTTGGGAGAATGCTATAAAGTTACATAGTCTGAGTTTTAATATTAAGTACTGCAAATCAAAAACTAAACAGATTAGAGAGCAGGAGCATTTATGTGCAAGGTTTACTGACAAAACTTAATTTGTTGTGATGCTTATGATATGAATAACATACATCTAGCCTTTAAGCATATTGGTATTACAGTTTAAGCAGAAGCAAAGGTGTGTGTTAAGTCTAAAAATGTTGATTACAGAGAGAGACAAAAGGAAGCATATTCTCACCTTGCCAGAGAGAAGTCAAAAAGTCCCAAGAACTGTCTCAGAGAGGTCTGATACATGACATTCACCATACTCATTTCAGTGATTAGGAAGTACAGGATACTGCCCCTGGTTGCCACTAAGAATGCACACAACACAACAATTGGAACAGCACTTGGCTGATGGTCTTTGCAACTGAATTCTTTAATATGTCTATTGACACTATATTTGGCCTTTAATCTTGAATAATAAAAAAAAAATCTCTTCTCACTCTCACACACACACACACACACACACACACCTGTGTCCTGTGATACACTTTCATCAAACTGTGTACTGTTGAATGTTGAAATTTGCTGCACAGAAAGGCAATCTTGCTACACTAAACAAAATATGTTCTCATTGATGGATTTTTATCATTGATTGAGCTGAATCACACTGAAAATGAAAAATTTTCACCTGATTCCTTGACTGAAATATGGCAGACACACTCCACTAAAGTAAACTACCAGAAAATCAAAAAACTGTATTTGCATTTCGAACTCTGTATTTGAATCAGTTGTCATGACCTACCAGGTCGGTACTCCTCTCTGGCAGCATTAATCTGGATCTCAGTCTCTGCAGCAATATGCAGTTTCTGAGTGACGTCTTCTGCTGTGCGTTTGGTGTTGCCAAGGACAAGAATCAGACTCTCATCATCCACTAGCGAACCCTACAAAAACATATATTTGCAAGTCAGGAAATGAATGGAAATGGAAACGCTATCCATGGTAACAGAGCTCAGAATTAGAGGCATAGGTGGATAGACTGTGCATGTACTATTATTTGTCTCTGGGGTGACATCCTTAATGACGCTCTTCAGTCTGACAGCAAATGCAGTGGCCAACATTTTAAGGCACACCAGATGAGCATATTTTCCAGCAAATATCTCTAACAATAAGGTATTACTGTATTATTTTGGCATTAAGAAGGCAGATAAACTAATTTAAAAATTGAAAATAAAAAATTTCCAAGTTGCGCCACCACAGTATTCACGCCGATGACTCTCAAAAAGGTCGGTTTTCTTATATATCACACAATGTGCTGTACGTCCTTGCCTGTGTGCTGGTCAGTCGGTAGAGGAGGTTGTCCTCTAACTCCTTCATCTTTCTCTTGTTGGATGTCACATCTTCCAAGAGGTCTGTCCTCTCTTTTTCAAGTTCCTGGTGTCAACAAAAGCATATACACATAGGTTATAATACCAGCCATTAAACTGAAAGAGTTTACCCCTGAAAGTAAGCTTGAATCTTTTCATCCAAACCAACTTTTGTGGATATCTGGTCTTTAGAGAAGTGAATGACACAGCTCTCACAAGCACAAAAACCTTTCACATGTTATTGACAGAATCACTCATGTGGTTTAAAGCAATTATACTACAAGATTAACAGCTTACTTTCCTGAAGGCCAAATTTTAGAATGCTGGTTTCTAAGGGATGGAGGCCTAATGCTTCTCACATTTTTCTGTCAAAAAAAAAAAAAAAAAATCTGACTGCAAATATTATTTCGTATGGAACCTTAGAACTGAACATTGAAGAAAGAAGAAATAAAAAAGAGTCCACAAGGACATACTGTATTTGCCTCAACACTCCTCAGCTGCCAGGGTCCTGGTTGTCACATTGACTGATTTAAAGAGAATGCATCCTCTCTAAGAAGCAGGAACCAAACAATCTCTCAGCCATAGTAAAACCGTGTGATACAGCGTATTGGAAGCCTGCTATTCAGTATATATATAGGAAAGGACATACAGGATGAAAACTGTCTATACATTGTAGCTGTGACATGAGGTAAAAGCAAGTAACTGAACATCGTTGGGCTTGTGAAAGCTTTATGAATTGCAGAGACACAGGCTTTGCCGCAGAGTCAGTAGCTTCAGCTCCCATTATGATTAAATCCATATTTAGTATGGAGCCACTTTTCACATCAGGCATAAATCCTTCAACTGATGATCAGCCATTACTAGAGAAAAATGGGCTTGCTACAGTCTACACATTCAGTCAATGCACCCTCTGAATTTGGTGCAATTACAATGCATTTGCCCCAAATGAAGGAGTCAAGTCACTGATCGTGTACAGGTGTCATTGTAAACAGACTTAGAATTGTTACATATGAACACTACTTCTAGATGAATGCTTGCTTTCTCACATTGTGTCTCAAGAGTGTAACAATTGCCATGTTCTAAATTCAAACACTGCTAATAACCTCCCTGTTATATTGTCATACAGTGTGTGCTTTCCAGACAAGAAAAATTAGGTACACGGCAGGAAAAGCTGTCGCCAGCCAGAATTTCAATTTTCTCCGGGAGCTACAAGGGAAAAACAGGGATCTAAGCAAATTGCATTTTGGTCAGAATAGCACTCTCCCTAAAAAAACAGGGTTATAATTCAACAAAACAAATTGGTAATGATGTAATAGAACATCACATCTTGGTTTATGTGAGGTTGCTAAAACAAACAGAAAGTGGCTCCCATTTTCTTTGAGAGTAACTACCCGCTTTTCTGTGAGGATGACTCTGCCCAACAACTGGTCCTCCAGTCCCCTTATAGTGACGGTGAAATCAATGAGAGAGGTGCGGGCACTGATTTCAGGGGTGTAGGCTGGGTTAGGCAGCTTGGTGGTCACATACAGCCTAAAGCCCTTCATCACATCCACCTCTTTGTCTCCAATTTTCACCTGCAAAAACAGGGCAGATACTATGAATATGCTATATAACATAGTATACACTATACTATGCATACAAATTTACAGTTGGAATTTAGATTACGTTATCACAATTGTAAAAATAAAGAGAATGTTAAAAAGAGTTTTTGTGTCATTTGTGTCATGTCATTCATAATCCACCTCAGGAAGACACATATAATTTGTCATAGCAGTCATTTAAGCAAATACAAAAATGCATGAATAGTTCACACTAGGAAACACAGCCAGGGTATTCAGGGTATCCACAAAACCCAGCAGATACTGGTGCCCAGAACCATTTCCTGTGTTTGTATGGTTCCGTGTGTGTGTTTGCTCTGATCAGCGTTTAATCACTCATGACAGTATGACTTTTAATCATCCATCTGACAGTTTTTGCCTGGAGCTGATGTCTGCGGACACCTTCACTTCATAATCACACTAGGATATTAATAGAAATTAAATCTTTTCAGGAAATGGTGGGAGAGAGACATCAGTTAGAGCGTTGACACCTATGCTTGGGTCTCTTAACAGGGAGCCAAGAGACTTTTGGCTCAATGTGTTGTCTACATATAACACCTGTTTATTTGCAGTCACCATAAGGTGTGAGTATGAGTGCAGTTGTACTTCAATTTATGTGTGAGTGCATGCATGTGTTAGAAAGGGAGGCAGGTGCAGCGTCAGCTGCTGAATAACCAGCATCAGCCAGAGCTGCAAGTTGAGAGGTGATAATGAGAGAGAGAGAGCAGGAGAAATGCCTGCAGGCGAGTTTCACTCTGCCTCTTTCTAGTAATCTTTTACAATCTGTATGGTTTTGTGTTTTGTGTTTGTCAAGCTGTGTGCACAGGACTCTGACTGGTCTGACTGAAAATGAGATCAAGAATGTGACAAGTGATTTTTTTTATTATTTTTTTTTTTAACAAGCAAGACAAAAAGATACTTAAAAACGCTATTTGGAAAGTTCAAAACAATTTACTGGTAGAAAGTATAATTAACAGTTCTCCGTCACACACAATGCTCCTCTAATACCAACATTTCACATGCAAAGCTACCTAACATGCAAACCTAAGTGATGTCATTTTGGTTAACAAAAAGCAGACAAAATAGGATTCATTCTCAGCAGTTTCCTAAATGAAAAATATCTTGCGCCAACAGAACACTGCAAGAAATTAGGAGGCTGAGATAGAAAATATCCTCCTTTTTAACGACCAGCCACAAATGACAAGTGCAAAATATATCCACAAGGAATATTAGATTTCATTTCTCATAAACAGGAAATGCTGTTTCTTGAAGCCAATAAGACCCTTTATAGAATTATACAGTGGTTTCATTTTATAGCTCAGAGTGTCATCATTATGAACTATGAGAAAGCACTGAGTGTGGCTACATATTAAATGCAGGAACATCAAGTTTGTTTCTCTCTTGTTTTGTTTGTTTCTCATGTAAAAATATTTAAAGTGCTAATCAAATGGCCTAAATAATGTGGATATTTAGTGCTTTGTGGAAAAAAATAAAAAGTTTTACAGGCTACAAAAATACTAGATGGCTATTTGAACAAAGTACAGAAACTGTGACATGACTTATTATAAACTTATGTTCACCATCTCCTCAGTGAATCCCCTGAACAAGCTTCATTTTCTTTTCTAAAATGTTTACAGCTTTGTTTGTCAGTCCAGGGAATTGAGTTTAATCCACGAGGGAACACAAGATGGCATGTATGATTATTTAAGCATCAAAATCAGTAAATATAATGCAAGCCGATGCTGGTGAACTTCTCTAATATGGCCAAAATAAAACATGATGATGAAAAAAATAGAAATCAATTACACCACTGACCCAGGCAAAAAGGAGGGAGTAATTCTGTACAATCACTGGGTGTGCACTCTATAAAACACAGCGTGAGAAACCAGGCTCACTGAGCACAATTTAACCTGTCCCCAGACAGTTAACATGATTTGGGTCAGATGCTCCAGCTGGCATGATTAGAGAAACCAAAGACCCTCTCCTCCTCAACCCAGCACTGTCCATGTTGTGCAGTGCCAGCGAACAGACTTGTCTTTCCTCCTTCTGTGCTTATCAACCTGCAGCCATACAGGTGTAACAGCTGGCATGGGGATGAAGGGACTAGCCCCTGGGTACCCATCATCCCATCATGCCTCCCACCAGCACTCACAAGACACCTGTCTCTTTCACATGCCACCCCCCCCAAAAAAAAAAAGGAAATCTCGTACATAGAGTTCTTGGGAGGGTTATTTGTGTCGTGATACCTTGTAAGTGGAGCCAGTTTTGATGAAGTTTTTCTCCAGGATGTTGTCGAGTACGGGGTCCAACTCCTCCCCTACATCTTCAATCAAAAGGGGCCGTCCAAGAGACAAACTGTCCTCCAGGTGGTTTTTGAAGTACTTATGGTTCAGTGAGGTGATCTGGGATCAGACAAGTAAACTTCTAGTTAATACATAGGTTTAAAAATGCCATTAGTGGGACCTCAATATGGTATGCAGTTGGTAGCCAGAATAATAAATCAATGCAATTCCAAAAATGTGGTCTAAAAGGGTGCAACTTGCAAATGTTTTGTCTAACAAAAAGGCAAAAATAGGTTAATTTTACCATGCTACCATTTTAAAACCTGACCTCAGCAGGAATCACATTTTCATTCAGCAGGCTGATGCCTGATTGGTGAGAAAAATCACTAATTTACAAAACGGAAACTGAGGACAATCTGATTCTGTTGAGGGCTACATTTCACTTCTCCCTTATTCCTTCTGCAGTACAAAGGATAGACTCTGCCCAGAGTATCTATACTAATAATATATTCGAAGATTTTCTTTTAGAAAATTCAAATAAATAAATATATAAATAAATAACTAAATAAGACAGTTAGTCTGATGAGGTCACTTCCACAAGTGACCTCTTCAGAAAAACCCAGTGCTTAGAGGAATGCTTCATGGAAGCTCATAATAGGACCGCAGAATGCAGTGACTTGGCTCAGAGATTGCCCCTAATAGGGCCAGTGACCTCAGCTGGCCCTATTACAGCTGCAGAATTTTGCAGGACTTTTACAATGTGAAAGAAAATATATATATTCAATTTCTGCAATATTTATTTTTTGACAAAGAAAAAAGGAATCAAAATACAGAATAAATAACTTGGCATACTGTAAGCCATTATTGTGTTCCTTGAAGTAACACTGTCAAAAGACAGTGTAGCATAATTGATTTATCCATCAGAGTTCTGTTGTTATTATGGTTTTTTATTTATTTTATATATTTTATTTAATTTCTAAGTTTCAACGGATAAAGAATGTGGCCTTTTAATCTGCACTCAAACTTATTTTTTGTTTGTTTGTTTGAAAATTATTCAAAATCAGAAACTGAAACCCCTCATTTACAAAAATATCCTATATTAAATACTATGCAGAAGTCTTTTCGGCAGCAATTACATGTTCAAGTCTTCTTGGGTTTGTTTGCAGACCTGGATTTGTCCAGTTTATCCCCTTCTTCCATGCAGATCCTTTAAACTGTCAGACTGAATGGGAACAGGAGCTGCCACTTTCAGGTGTTCTCTAAACGCCTGAAGTTTCGGCTTCAGAAAATCACTGAAGCTCTGTTTAAGTGGCCATTGGGTTCTTTTTAGCCCCCTAACCAATGCTATTCTTGTCAGGGCTTAGGACCCAAATGGATGTATGTCCTTTCCCTGACCTATGAGTTGGTTTTCATCCTGAGATGCAATGTGAGTGACCATTGGGAACTCATATATGGGTACCAACAACAACACTTTGTAACAAACACCAATCAGGTTTGAGAGTTTGAGATATATATATATAAAGGACAAATAAAGCACTTAACCAGAGTTTTAACTACCACAACAGAGCATATGAGCACTGTAAATGAGATGAATGAGAGATATCTGGGTTTCTTTTTTTTTTTTTTTACCAGATCAATAATCTAGCAAACGTTTATAAAGCTTTCACTTGTCGTCATGGGTTATCAAGTGTAAATAAAACTGAATGCCACTGTCCAACTGTGTTATAAAGTACAGATGAAACTAGAGATGAAAAAAAAAAATAATAAATTGTAAAAATCCCAAACCTGCAGGTCATTCCTAGCCTCCTTGTTCTTAATCCAGATTTTTCCCTGCGTCTGTGGGTCAATAAGGAGGGGGAAGCGGGCAGCTTTGGTGACAATGATGCCATTTTGAATGGAAAGGTCATCGCTGGGGAGCCCCTGTGAGATGGCAGACAAATTACTGATGATATTTTAACAATAAACATATTTATGCTTTAAAAAAACTAAATAATAATGAATTTAGTGAGGCAACTGCACTATGAAGTCTCCATAAATATATCCACACTTCAATATGTTTCACAGAGAAACGTTTCTATAACTTATCTTATCTAACCCTATCTTCTCCACTTATCTTCCTGGTAGTCGTTAGTAATTATGGGTGTATATTTATATGTTAAATTATATGTACTTCACTCTGATCACTGACCTGTAAGTTCCACTCACTAACAGTAGGTGCATCAATGAGCAGCTCAGTCAGATTGAGATTGTTGCCAAATGGGATACAACGCTGCTTCAACTCCCGCTGCCAGTCACTCAGCAAGAGATTACGGAACTCCTGATTGAAAGGGCCGGAGTAAGAGAGGAATGCCGTGGCTAGAAGGACATCGCCTGGAACAAGAAGACAAAAATATCTTTCAACTTTTGAACACATGCTAGTTTAAAGTATTGGCCTTCTGCTCCATGGATTACAAACAGATATAGTGTTAAATGATGTCTAATACATTCAATACAGCAATACAGCATTCATTGAAAAAGTAAGTTATGAATGATTATTGATTATTTGGTTCCAGAGACATTGCTTTGTTGCCATCATTAGAAACCCACCCACAAGACGTTTGGTTTGAGCTGCAAACTCTTTGCTCTGCTCTGTCCATCTCTCCTTTTCACCAGCCAGACCGCTGATGAGACTGGACGCCGTCTGCATTTTGTGTCTGCAGCGCTCAGCATCCTCCAGCAATGTCTGATGGGAAGGGATGGCACACAAACAGGTCAGTAAGTTGAACTGTCCAACTCCAACACATCCCTAACACTGATTTTTCTCAATGTCCATAGATGCTAATCTCAGGTTTATATGCATAAATACAGATATACTAGATGTGATTGATATTATTTGTAAACCCAGTACAATACGACTGAATACTTGACATGACAAATACATTCTTTCCTTATGACACTTCTAGGTTACTGTCTGTGGTTCTAAAGCTTTTTACAGAAGGGCCATCCATGTTACCTTAGGCCCCTAGAGAGGAATAGCTCTGTGTCCTAATCAGAGAATTATAAAAAGAGTCCACTTGGGCTGTCCAGTTTTCCTAATCAGGGAGTGTGGATGCACATAGTGTTCCATTTATATGGTGTTATTTGTAACAGACACATACTACAATGTAGAAAAGCACACAGTATACACAACTGATGTTAACCGCATTTATTGACAAAGTGCTACTTGTGTAACTTGGTTGGATAACACAGTTTAATATAGATCTTCAGGCAGTGGTTAAAGTTAAGTTGACATCTTGGGGTTCAAGTTATGGAAATGCCTATTTTAAAAAGAGTTTTTGAGTGCTGATATTTGCTGAAAATATTTCATTGTCATGGCAATGATGTTAAATCCTCAGCAGCAAATTCAAGAAGCACAGCTCACAAGTAACTATGTGGCACTGTTGTCAGGACAACATAAGCTTGATTTATCTTTTTAAACAAATATGCAAGTAAAAATATTAATCATACTTTCAGCGATCATTCCACATATTTTACTTTTATTTATTTATTTATTTATTAATGGTTGAACTTGTATTCATGCATAAAAATATATTGTTAAGTGAATGAGTGAGTACAAGTATGCTGAGATGAGTAATCTCAGTGTTCTCAGGATTTATAAAATTAACAATAAAACACAAAGATAGCTGTGCCAGCCATATTAAAAAAAAAAAAAAAAAAAAAGGTTGACCCATTTGAATGTAGGATAAGCAGAGCAATGTCATTTGCTATTAAAACTCAGTTAAGCATATTAACATTGTAATTCCTCATTATGTTAGAGGCTTCAGAGGAACAGACTACTTGTCCAATCATCATCTGATATGAATTAGTCTTAGAAAAAATCCTTGAAATGTCACCAATTTGTGAATTGGAGATAATTCTTTCAGTATTTATTACATATTCATTCATTCATTCATCTTCTACCGCTTATCTGTTTCCAGGTTGTGAGAGGTTCTGGAACTAATCCCAGCTCATTCTGGGCGAGTGCAGTGTACACCCTGGACAGGTCACCAGGTCCAACACAGCGCCAACACACAGAGACCAACAACCACCCACACTAACACTCACACCTACGAACAATTTAGAGTCACCAGTTAACCCAAATCTGTCGTCTTTGGATGGAAGGAGGAAACCCACGCACGCACAGGGAGAACATGTAAACTCTGCACAGAAAGGCCCCAGGCTGGGAACCGGAGCCGCAACCTTCTTATTGTAGGGCAGCACTAACCGCTATGATATAATGCTGCCCATTTATTGCATTTACATCAATTAAATTGTAATGCTCTAAAGTTCCTGTAGTTGAAACAGAAACACTGTAAATAATTCACTTCACATCTGCTTTATCTCACATGATCCAAGTGTTGCTTCAGATGTCTTTTGGGAGTAAATTGTAAACTGTAAATTGATTTACACATGACTCTCAAGGATGTTGAATAAAAATATTAACCTGTTTCTCCATCATGGCCTTCTCATACTCCCCCTGTACCACATCAAGCTCTGCCTGCTTCTCATCCAGCTCAGCCTGAGCCTTCTGGAGGTCCACATTAGCTATGGCCAGGCGATTCTGCTGCACTGCCAAGTTAGCCTAATACAGAAGGGAGAGAGAAAGACAAAGACAAAGGGATTTGTAATTCCTTTATTGCACGAGAGAGATAGGAGGAGAGAAAAGACCAAAGAGAGGAAAACCTACATGAGACGGAGATAGGGAGGATTTTACTGAAAAAAATAGAGAAAGGTGGTAGGAATAACATATTTAGCAAGTACTGTCTCAAGAGAAAAACTGATGATATTAAATCATTTGAAAGGTTGGCAAAAAAACTTGAAAGGATGGAAATCTTCTTTCAAAGAATTTAGAAGCGTATGAGCATTGGTAACATGTGCAGACGTATGAATGTGCAGTCTAAGAGCTAAACTGGAGATTCAAGTTTTTCCAAAACGAAGTGGGGGAGATACAGAGAAAGTAGGGAAAAAAGGGTGCTGAGAAAGGCAAGGTAAGAAGAAAGGGAGGCAGAGGACAAGTGAGGAAGAGCCAAAAGGAGCAATTGTGGGAAGAGCTGGGTGAGGAATGATGAGGAAGAAATGCAAAATGTTTGGAGACAGATTTGGAGAAAAGTTGAGAGCTTGTATAAGTGTGCATGTCTAAGAATATTTGGGTGGCCTAGAAAAGAAGTCTGGAGTATTCATTTAATATTAATTTACATCAGAGAGGACCATCACTGTCTGTCTGTCTGTCTTCCTGTCTCGCTGTCCAACTGCATCTCTGTCTGGCAGCCTGGCAGCCAGCTTAAAAGGAAGCTACCACTGAGCTGAAAATCAATTTACCAGGCTGTGTTCCAGGCTATTGCAAAAGGTCAGGATCAAAGAGGAAAGGCAGGGAGTCCTCATGGAGGTTGTACAGAATGAGAGGAAAACGTGAAAGAGAACGATGAAGAAAATGAGCGAAGAAGAATGGTGAGGAAAATGAAGTTGAGCAGACACATTAAGCTGCAAAGAAGAAGTGGCAGAAGTTAAGAAATTAAGAAAACGAGACTTAGGGACAAGAAGGCATGGAAATATATTAAAAAGTATCACGTTTGAGATTATATATTGCAGAGAAGAAGAAGTTATAATCTTAAAATAAGTCTCTTACCTAATCTTAGAGATACTAATTAACATAATTAAATTAAAGTTGGTCATGAGACTTGGCATGAATCAAATGTTATTTGTCTTTAAAGCCTAATTTGCTGTCAGTATTAAATATTTGGGCCATGTATATTATACACACCATCAGATCAAATTATTGCTATCAAAGTGTAGGAGTATGAACAAATCCTTCCATAACAGAGACAGTATGTTCTATTTGTGTAACCCAGGGTCTCTCTGGAGAAAAACAAGCACTCTCCTTCACAGTAAGTGCTCCTGAATAATCAGGGTGGCAGAGTAGGAGGCCATGGACTTTGCTCAGAGAGTGTGTGTGTGTGTGTGTGTGTGTGTGCGTGCATGTGCGTGTGTTTATTGTTGTTTGTGCACACTGGACTTGCAGACAATTTAAATGATCTATAGGTCTGCACAACCAAAAGTAATGTTATATTTCAGTCCTAAATACACATGCAACTAGAAAAGCACCATTTCACCACCTGCTGCACCAAAGGATCACGTTGCTTAATCTGCATTTTACCTTCAAGGGCAAGACCTCCTTGTTGATGGAGAAGAAGGAGGCCATGGCTTTTGTCCAGGATGCAAGACCGGCAACATTTCCACACACCCTCTTTGCTGTTTCAATGTTGTAGTCGGGCATTTCAAAATAAGGCTGCAGCAGCTCCACCATTTCCTCATTAATGGTGTCTTTGGGGAATTGCTGCAAGGAAGACAGAGGGGAAGAGCAATGGAGGGGATGAGGATGGGATGTTTTAAACAGAAAGAAATTGGATTTTTACTGTACAGATCATTCACACATGTAACACCCCTAAAATTAAAAAAAAAAAAAAAACTATGTTAGAGAATACAAAAATACAGAGTAATGGTAGTTATGAGACAAAATGACAGAGGGAACAGGTAGTGCTAGCTGCAAAGGAAATGATAGAAGAGCGGTAGAAAGACACACGAGTTCAAAGAATGAGATGGAGTAAACAGGAAGGGAAGAAAAAACAGAAACAACAGAGAGAGGCCTGGATGTGGAAATGAGGGACGGAAATCTAAGAAGCAAAGAAAACAGGATAAAAAGAAGCTTGTGCAAAGTAGGTGACAGAAAAAGGGACAGATAGAAAAAAAAAGCAAGGATGCAAAAAGATAAGAGTGCACAAGATTAAAAAAAAAGAAAAAGAAAACCTGGTGTAGTGATGTTGGGTGACAAGAGAGATGATATAAAAGGTACCAGAAAAAATGTGAGAGATGGGTAGATAAAAAAAAAAAAGCAACTAAAGCACAGAAGACAAAGTGGAACAAGAAGAGCTGTGGACTGAAAAATAAAGCAATGGTGAGAACAAGAAAAATCTGCACAGATTAATATTTTTTCTTTTCTGGTTTAATTTTACTGAACAAATTTTATGGATGGTCTTTCGTGACAATTTTACCTTATTTTCATGTTCAATATGATAAATAATGTGTGTGGTTTAGAGCATATGTGGGCAAACCCTCCATACACCAATTTCAGGTGTTTTACTATATAAAACGGCGAGCGTACCTGCAGACTGCCCAGGAAGTTTCCAGCTGTCATAAGTTTTAGTGACTCCTGCCAGGATGGCGCGTTGCAGTTCTTCTCTGGGTCGACCTTCACTGTGTTGACCCGGCGTTGGAAGAGCAGCAGCACGCAGTCCATTATCCGCATGATGAGGTGAGGGGGGCGGCCAAGTGTTCGAACAGTGGCGATGTCTGATGGTTTGATTGTCTGAATGGGAACAGAGAAAGGACAACACGGGTTCATTTAAGTCTTACCCTTTGGATAATTTTAAAGCAAAGTCCTAACACTATTTACAACACAAGGAAAGCTATAACACATTTTTTTTTTTTTTTTTACATAATAATTACTTCTTGCACCCATCTGTAGCATAATTTAACTTGAGAGTAAAATTGGATATGCACAGGCCACACTATTTTATATAAAAAGTAGAGAATTAACTGGGATGAGAATAGGGTCATTCGTTATTCAGTACTACTTTCTTTGACAGGACACACAGTGCTGCAGTTTGACAAAAAAAGAAAGAAAAGAGCAGAATGTGTGACAAGGAGAGATAGAGGGGAAGAAAAAAAGCACAAAGAGTTGGTGTAAAAGCCGACAGAGAAAGAGGAATTCTGTAAAGCCGGACAGAGAATTACTTCAAGAGACCGATGAGGATGAGACAGAAAGCAGTAGAGTAGAGAAAATGTCCAGTGAGCATTATTTGGAGATTTCACCTGTTCCCCTGCCTGCTTGTCTCATCTCCAGAGATTGAGCCAGCAGAGTCTATCCTCTGCAAGGCCACCGTGACTATAGCATTGTTACCTTTGATTTTCACATCTGACTCACCCAATATAAGAACATGTGCTATTTGAATGCTGTTGTTTCATTTATGATTGTTGCTGTTGGAAACTAATGCTAGAGCCAGTGCTGGAGCCAATCTCTGCTTCCATTTGGTGAAGGCGTGGTCACCCTGGACAGGTCACCAGTCCATCACAGGGCCGACACACAGAGACAGACAGAGACCAACAACCACTCACACTCAGACTTACAGACAATTTAGATTCACCAATTAAAATAAACATGCATGTCTATGGACGGTGGGAGGAAACCCATGCTGAGAACATCCAAACTCTGCACAGAAAGGCCCCAGGCCCCAGACCGAACCTGTGACCTTCTTATTGTGGCATAACAGCTAACCACTGTAACCACTATGCCACCATGCTGCCCAGCGCATGATCATATTACAGAATGTCAATGTTTGGACTTTTGTGGCTTGACATTATGTTTTCTTTTTTTTTTTTTATAAGATAAATAAATACATCATAGATATTATAAATGTAGTATGATCCTGTGAAATATTGTATGTGGCTCTACAGGAGCTGCTTTGCAGGCTGCCCTGCGAGAATTTTCAAAAAGACATGCTTGTGCTGCTTTAAGTTTTTCCAGCATTGTCTTCAAGTTACAGTAAGAGCACAACTGTGTGTAAATAACTAACTATAGAGATTACTTTTCAAAGTCAGTCACCCACCTTAGTTGAAAATATTCTATATCTCTTGAAATTAACATGATCAGAATGCATGACCATCAATTCAGGTGGACTGCCCAGGGTTGCCTGTTTGCATAATTAAGGTTTCCATCTACAGCAGCAAGATGAAAATCCCAATCAGAGGGCTGCCATAGGAAATCTGCATACAGCCATCTTCCCAGAAGAAGTGCTTTAATTACAGTTTAGCTCCAGGCCCAGAGCATCAAGCTAACTTTAGATATACCCACAGTTACACACACAGTTACACACACACACACACACACCAGGGGGAGAGAGCAATAAGCACAACCCACTGTATCTACAGAGGGCTCTCTGTGTGCCCTGAAGCAACACAAAGTAACCTGTAAGGGGGGGGGGACAGTTTTTATCCCTTGGGCTATGTTTTAGGGGAAATCTGTGCACAGATACTGTGTCTGCTCAACTAGGTATACTCCAGAGACCGTCAGGAGAGGTACCTTTTCCACAGTACGTTTAAAAGAAACCTGACATGTTTGTACAGTAGATGAGCCACAGGAAAATACAACAAAAACATACACATACATACATACAAAAATCTTTCTATATATGTATGATACGTTGTACAGTTAACGAATCCTTCAAATAATATAAGCATTTGAAAAATATTTTTAAAATGAGTTGATATCACAGAGAATCAAAGTTAACATTCAGACTCATACCTGCAGCGCTGCCTCTGCCTCCTCAAGAGCTGGCCGGGCAGCTTCCAGTTTCTCCTCAGCGATGGCCTTGTCAGCTGAGATGCTGTCCACAATAGCCTGAGCTTTGTCTTTCACTTTCTGCACTTCAACCTTAACTCGCTCTGCTGCCTGGGCCTTTACAGTCACCTCCTTCAACACCTAGAAATACACACAGTAAACACAAACAACAATCAATCAATCACTCTAATCTCAACGTTTATCCCTTTTTAGGAATCAACAAAAAAGGTTATGTTAATTCCTTCAACTTTTAATTTCAGTTTTTCAGTCAAAAAAAAAAAAACAAAAAACGTACACACCTCACATATATGAGACTCACAGCCATGTCAGCATAGACTTGACTGATACAACCACAATGAACCAGAAATATGGGAAATACAACACAAATACAATGTTCTTGAGGTAAATAATGTTCACAGGTCAATGTGAACATGCAAGCCAACTCTCCAGTGTTCCTCTGATTTCATTCAAAAACTAATTCATATCTAGTGTTAGTGACATGTTGACTAATTAAAAAGCATGTTCTGTGACCTACCATATCAGCCTTGTCATTTGCAACCTGGAGCTCCTTTTCTTTCACCTCCAGCTCTTTGCTGAGCGCTGCTACAGACTCTGATGCCTCCTTCAGTTTCTGTAGACCTGTGTTCATCCTAGACAGAAATATTAAACATAATCAGTTAAGCTGCTTACAATTTAAGCATACATCTTACTACAATTTGCCACAATATCTAATAGGCATCCTCACATTTACACCTGCGGTCCTGCTTCTTGTAAATATAAATAAAACACAAAAAGGAAGTGAATGGCATTATTATACATCTCGTTCTGACTGACATTCTGAATCATTGGTCCACTGGGCATCAGGTGGGGATAATACTTGCTTATTATTTTAGGGGAAAACATCTTTTCCTTCTTGGCTGCTTTCTATCTATCTTGCATCTGCTCAGAATTTTAGATATAGTGATTTCCCCTCAGGAGCTGCCATTAAATCTTGGGAGACTGAGGGAATAGCTGATGAGCTGACATGGGTTCAAAATCATGACAAAAAGGAAAACAATACAAAGCACATCTGTAACCCCTGACGACAACATGCATTTTGATAATGTGTCACTATCATTACCTAGTTCATGACTACTGACTAATATAATTACTGATGTGGTACCGCAGGTTGACCACGCAGAGGGACTCACAAGTCTTATAAAATCCATTTCTATCATTTCTAGGCATTCATTTCCAACCCATTTTCACTGATATCTTGCAAACATGAAGTAAGTCACTCACCTCTGCAGCTTTACCATTTGAAAGGGATGTAGAAATTTTAGGCCAAGGTGGAATTAAAGCTGGCAAAGAGCTGCACTGGGCTATCATTGAAATCATACCAATTATCTAAATGTGTCCTCTTGAGTCCGATTACCTGTTGGCAAGGGTCTGGACTTCAGACCTCTTCTCCTTGTAAATGGTCTTGTAGCCGTGAATGAAAGACAGGTAGGACTTCGGTGTGACGTGGGTGGAGCGTCGGTATCTGGATTGATAAGATATTGAATTGGGTTAATTTTATGTCATTTTAAAATGATGGAGACTCTTCTGCGCAACTATTTATGTTGTGATTAACATGGCTTTTATGCTGAAAGATTTTCAAGAGCATCTTTCTGCTGTTAGCTGTCTAATGAAGTCATATACCAAATACATCTACCTCTGGAAGTAGTCCACACATTTCTCTGCCACACCATCCTGGAATGAGCCCATACACTGAACAACCTCACTTTTCACCTGTGGTGAGCAATCAATGTCATAGATGGAGAGGAAATGCTCCGAAACTGAGGGACAGAAAGATAGCGGAGGAAGAAAAAGAGTCAGAAAAACAGAAAGGAATTAGTTGGAGGGGGGGAAAAAAGGAAATTAGCCACAGACAGCAATTGTAAACGTATCTCAGGTTATTTACTGTAAAACACAATGACACAGTTTAAAAAAAAAAAAATCTACATTATTGTTTTCTTGACTAGGTCAATAAGGAAAACTGGCTTTTGCAGATTTATTACTATAGGAGCTGTGCCATAATGCAGAGTAATTCAACAAACTTGAGTGGAAACAGAAGGAAAGAGCAGTGGGTGATAATTGGGGGGAAAAAAAAAAAAAAAAAAAATCACAACCAATTCTCTAAAAGCAAACCAACAGTTCCTGACAGATGTGCTGAAAAAGATTTTTCTCAACAAAATAAGATGCACCAAATTACAGTTGCTGAAATTATGATCTACTGCATACAAATGTAATTAAAGGAAAGCATTACTGAAGGCAACAACATTTAAAAAGGCAACGGTGACAACTGTATTGATGCTAATGGGATATTCAATTTCTTCATCTCATTCAAGTACACAAACCCGGAAAATTAGAAAACTTTGTTTCAGCTTTCAGTAATGAGAAAGCACAAGAATGACAAAGTTAACAAGGTAACCAAGAAATAAATGTTTTAATATCCAAGTTTAGTACAAATATGTGTACATGTGTATCGTATATGGTATAAATCATGGGCAACAAATGTCAGGCATAAACCATAAATAAATATTAAATAAAATTTGTCTGCGACGTGTACCTGCTACAAGAGCGTCCTTTGGCCAGCGACTGAACCAGTCCATGGTGCAGCCAGATATCAGTGCTGGAAACTTTAATGCTCGGGTGCGGAACTTTTCTCCAACGGGTGAGAAACAAAGAACCACATGAAGATTATGTCGGACTCGTGACATGAAATACTCATACAAGTTTTCATTGGTTGGCGGTCTCCTGGGAAACTCTCGCTTCATGACAGGGATGAGATCACTGAGGATTTCGTCAATCTCATCACGAGCAAATAAGTTGGACACCTGAGAACAAAAATACACAACCATTCATGTCATAAAGTCTTGATCAATGAGCAACATATCTATTTGTGTGTGTGTGTGTGTGTGTGTGAGTACACCAATACAGTTATTAATATATTAATATTATAAATAAATAAATATTATTTATTAATATAATAAATATTATTATAAAATAGTGACACAAACATAATAAAAACTGATTTTCAGAGAGGGACAATGAGGAAAAAAAGCTCTCCTGGTAACTGATCTTCTTATCTGAAGAGATAATCTAAAATCTCCCACTAGCTTTTGATTGGCTACATAATTTCCTTGTGTGAATTTCCTTTACCACAATAGTATTCTTAATTTGGTTGAATAGCTGCATTTTATTTCAGGATAGAAGATGATTTAAATCTGTATTTTATTTTATGATCGATTGGTTTGGCACAGAGCCACAGGCACTTCTGGAGGCTGTCCTCAAGCTTGCTTTATTATTTTAGCTTCATGGTGACAAAAATAAATAAATACATAAATAAATAAATAAAATAAAGTTGCTATCTGAGGTGTTGTAGTCAGAAGCACCATGTCTCTAACCATCTGCTGGTTTATCTCAGATTAATAACAACCTCACACTCCTTTTGGCTCTCATTTCTGTCACAATGGTAACTGTCTCACACATTCACTCATCCACAAACACAGCACACAAACCTCTCACGTGAAAGAAATAACACATGAACACAGACACCACTCTCCCAACTTCTACCTCCCCCCTCCGATAAAGCTGCTGCTGCTTAAATTTTCATCCAGCCAGGGGGGTTAAAAAAGAGAAAACAGATAGACAGTTTAGAGAGCAAAAAAAAAGAAAATGAAGAATGGATAAAAATAAAAAAGGAGGTAAAGGATTGACGTAGATGGGATATAAAATTTTAAATATCTAGACATGAAGAAAAGCAGGGACTGACTCAAATAAAAAAGTAAGGGCACACAATGGGCTGCGTAAAATAAGCAGCCCATAATGTTGATGAACTGACTTGCCCTACATTAATAAATATTGAATTTAAATGAAACAGAGAAAAATGTTTTACAATTTTCAATTTCTTTGACAAGTTTCACTGTAGATGGAAGATAAAGCACAGCAATTTATATACTTTCAAGGATCTGCTGATCATTGAGGCGGAGGCTGCTGAGGCTGTCAAATAGAGGTGGAAGAACAAATTGATTCTTGGATGCCTCATGTTTTTTTTTTCTTGAGGTCATTTCTATAAGAAAAATCATAATCAGAAATTTAAAACTCAATCCTTGCCTATAACAGCTTTATAAGATGGGCCTTAGAACCCAACTAGCGCCTCCTAGTGTTGAAAGCATTTTGGCTTCTATGAAGACACAGGGAAAAGAGACCTGGACAAAAACTTATTTCTTTGCAAAACTGAGAAGTATGTCGACAAGTGTAACCTTCCAGTTGACAAAATCTTCTTGTGTCGTTATTATTAAAAGATAATGGAAGTATATTCACATATTTATTTTCATTATGGATCATTAGAAATATAAACTATATTTCAAAAGTAGCACATAGCCACACTTATTTGAAAACAAAACATAACAAAAAGACAACTCAGAAAATGGCTGCTATTGTTGACTGTAAATGGTTTTAAAAAGATGATAAAGGTCACAGTTGGTTGCTGTGCTTGTATTAAAATCATTGCAACCCCTCATACTGTACACATGGATGGAAAAGTGAAAACTAAGCGGGGGTAAGATACTACATATAGTCCGGCATGTGTGTAAAATCAATATTAGGTCACTTATAAATGTAAAGCTCTGCTCAAATATAAGTAGATAAAGAAGAGAAAGACAGAAAGTGAAAAAAAAAAAAAACAGTATACATTTAGAGAAAGAGACATTACAATTTTAGCCTGACTGAATTAAGATAAACTGCACTACTCATAGTCCATATTCAGACTTTGCGTTAACTCTTCTGTGTGTGGTGCAGCTCTCTGGTATCACAGTTGTGTAATGCTTATTTCAGCATAGGAAAATATAACTGATTTTTATAGAAATATCAATAGTCAAAGCTTGGTCAACAACCACATCTAAACGTTGGGTTGCCTTTTTGAGAAAGACCAGGGTTTCAAACCCTAACCCTCTGACACAAACCTGCTGATTTGGTGGATCGACAGCTATACAACCTTTTGATTAAACAGTGAAGTTGTCTTTTTCCTGTACTGAAATTGAGATAATGTACTTTTTAAATCCCTGATACATCTCATTCACACATTGATAACTCTTTAATTCACATTAAGTGTAAAACAAATAGACAGACATTTTGTTTTTGTTTTTATGTGCACTTCCAACCTCTCCAGATGACAGGACGTTGTTCATGTATTCAAGGAAAGACTCTTCTTTGATTTCGTTGTCAGTGAAGATGAAACTGATGCCTTTCCCATGCTGGCCAGCTGTTCTGTATAAACCCTTCAAGTCATCCATCAGGTTGGCTGTGTTGTAAGAGCTGGCAGAAAACAGGATGCATAAGATAAAAATATATACACCGCCTCCCCCTTCTACTGTTTATTCCAAACAAAACTAAGAGAGAAGGAAAATGGTGTGTGTGTGTGTGTGTGAGTGACTCTGGAAAATTTTGACTAGAAGAGAAAAAAAACATAAATTTGACCTGTCAGGGGTGCATTACTGTGGCGAGTAACATTTCAGAGGTTTGTTATGTGTTATAATGACATTAATCTCTATTAAATCAAATCTCAAATATGTTAACCTCTATCACAACACAGATTTAATCTACAATAATCTACAACCACTAGTTACACTACTACACTGTCAGTGTCAACTGTGTGTTAATACAGACAGTTGGATTTTCAAGCAGCATTTGGTTTTATTAGTTAACGCAGCAACTGATCTGTAGATTGAGCGAAAAAAGCTATTTCCTTTTCCCAATTTCAAATGCGCCTCCATCTTTTTCTGTTTGTGCATCAATCTGAATGATTTATGATGATAGAAATGAAAAATAAGCAAGACTGTAAAAGTGGAAGATTAATGGGCTGAATACATTTGGAATACGGAAAATGTGAAAGAAAGACAAAATAAAAATCTACCAAGAGAATAACTGAGTTTGGATAGCAGAATTGAAAAGGGATAGATATGTGAGTACTTCACATTGCAGAGATAAGACAAGAATTGTATACTGTATACCTGTAAAAGGCAACAGCAAGTAAGTGTTCGAATGTTAGAGAAAAGGGACAGCAATGAAATATGCAATGCAGGGAGACGTATCATCGGGAAACATGGGGTTCATTCATATTAATTCAGGAAAATTAAAGAGGAGAAAGGGAAAATGATGGCAATAAATGTACACAGGGCCCAAGAGAGGAAAAACATTTCAGTTGAGAGAGAGAGAGAAAGATCAGGGTGTGACACAAAAATGAGCAGTGGAAAAATGACAGTTGACTCAAAATGAGTAACGGCACTAAAAAGCAATTCATAGAAGAGGATATTGCTTCACAAAGAATGAAACAATATCATCAGAGCTGCTAAAATATTGGACAGTAAATATTAAACTGATGAAGTGTTAATGCATGTTCATTAAAGCTCCTGAAAGATGAATCTTTCTCAAATGTCAAACTGAGCCAGAATGCATTTATACAGATGAAGTGACACGTGGACCATCAAGAAGATTTGTTGTCAATACAACAAATTTAATTGCAAAGCATATTAAAGTGCAAATGACAGGACATATTGAATTTTGAAGGGTTGAAACTTGTCTTTTCCAACTGTGTGGTGAATTAACTTAAGAACAATTGACAGATAGTTGAATTGCAGCAACACCTATGATCTGGTTATGGAATATAGAGAAAAGATAATTGCTTTGCATACAGTATGTGCGTGTATCCACCTCAAATACTGAGCATTACCGTGTGAGAGTGATCTGGAAAGTCCGGTACCCAGCTATGAATGAGGCCAGTCTGGTCAGGCTCTGTTTGCCTGAGCCCCCAACACCCACCAACAAGGCATTCCCCCCCGGTGTTCGGATTATTCTTGACACCTGAGCAAAGAAATCCAGACATAGACAAAAAAATAAAATAATAAAATAAAATCAATAAATGTATTCATTATGTGCATATATGTTTTTGTGTCAGAAACATAATAAGAATAAAATAAGCAAGCAAGAGAAAGAATTGCAATTTGTGAGATGTGAGTTTGTCAATGTGAGCAAGCTTCAGAAAGCTTCAGAAATCAATTTCTCCTAAAGTAAAACTGGACTCTTTTGAGCTTTGAGGCTGTTCCGAAATATCTGCACACTGAAAAACCTTGACCAATTTAATAAAAAAACCAAAAACAAAAAAAACCAAACCAAAACAAAACACATATTTGCAGAATATGCCTAAATAACTCCATGTGGTGTGCCAGTGGTGTGTCCAGTAAATGTGCTTGGAAAAGTTCAGGGCTCTGTCTGGGTTTGTTTTGAAGTGCATGAAATCTACGTATTTTACAACACTTATTGTTCTATTATGCCCTAGTGATGTGGCTAAAACATTCCCGTAGAGTACCTTGACCAGATGAATCATCGCATCCTGAAAGAAGACCATGTCCATCCCAGTACCTCTGATGTTCTCATTGTAATGGCTAAGGAACAGGTTCAGGCGGTCTTTTAAACACTCAAATGATTCGACTGGCTCATAAACCTTGGGCAAATCCAGGTCTGTTCCTTCTGACTCCTCTGTCATGAAAGAACATTTTAAAATAATCACAATATAAACGGCAAAGCAATTGCATTTTTTACAGAAGAACAACAACATTGCTGACATTTTTTTCCATTCTTGGCTATAGAAGTTTCATGTTGATTAATTTCATACCTGTAGCCTCAGGTGAGTCTCGGAGGAAGTCGACAAAGTATCTGTCCACTCCATAGTCCACCAGTTTTTTGTGCTCTTCGCCAAACTCTTCTTCTACCAGCTTTGCCAAAGTTTGGTCAAACCAATCTACATCCTCAGGCATGGTAAATCTGTCGGCTATCACACGTTTGCACTCGTGCTTCCACAACACCAGCAACACCTGGGAATTATTTCTTTCATAAGTGCTCCCCTTCAGTCTACTAAGGTGAAAAACCTTGCGATGAGAAAAATCTCTCTACACACCAGAATGACAGGTGAAGAATGGTACATATTCAGTGTTTACTGGAACAATTGCATGTATTTGAGGACAAGGTTGTTGCAAAAACTTGCATGAAGGACAGACAATGGACCATTTGTTCATGTTGAAATTCAATAGACTAAACACTGACTGATTTATTGATTGCATGAATCTGGACATAGAATATCACACCTTCATATGAAAGGCTGGGAGAGTCACATTTATTAAGATTTAATACCTCAGTATTTTCCTTCTATATGTGCTTTAGCGTATTCAAGCCTAATCCTTTGTAGCCAAAGTCTTCTGAGCTAAACTGGCTGCCTCAGCAACAATGTTAAGAAAGCCTGAAGTAGAAGATATATTGCATTTTATTCTATTATTTGGTGAGACCAGAAACCAACAGAGACTTAGTTCTCAGCAACAATTGAGTTTGCAATGCCAGAAACTTCAAATGTCCGTACATTTTTCTCTCATTTCATTCTTACCAACCAAAAATGTGTATTTTTTGCAAATATTATTGCACGATAACATTATATCATGAAGTCACATAGTACCCTCCTCTACTAAAATGCTGTGATCATTAAGCACACTGCACTGTTCTACTCTATTACATAATACATATACATAATACATACATAACACTCCATATATTTCTCCCCATGGTGTTTACACATACACATAAACAGACATCAAGGGGAACTCAAGTTAAAGCACTGTGATTATCAAATCTGCCATGTGAACCATGTTTCTTAATTATATAACTCTTAATTACATAACATTTTAAAACTCAAGACACAGCCCTGCTCATTAAATGAATGTAAACACTGCTTAAAACTTCTCACCTGGATGGAGTTGACCACCTCAGCAGTGGTAATGAGCATGCCTTGCCAAACCCTGGATAGATCCCTCAGGTTGAAGATGTAGTGAAATTTGGCAGGAGTTGGAAGCATCCTGACCTTGGTCAACTGCCAGAGATGGCGGGTAAGCGACACCAGGCGGGGCACGGCGTCCCGGACCTCCTCAATGAAACCATGGCGTGCACAGAAGTGGCCCTCACCTATCACTCCTGTATAATATTAGTAAGTAGATGGATTTTTGTTCATTTGAAAACAGGAGCGACAAAAACAGCTATGATACGTAGTGTGTCCTTTGATTAAAATTTAATAGCACATTTTCAGTGTATTGTTGTAGCAATAGATAATAAAATATAAGAAAGTTTGATGAGTTATTGTAGTTAATTGCAAATAAAATGTTTTCATGTCCATGTCTTGCTGAAGTATTAGTAGTTTTATCATTTTTATTTTACTATCTCTGGTAGCATTGACAGTGGATTGATTGTTTAAAAAAAAACAAAAAACAAAAACAAAAAAAACACACAATGGGTGAGGATTTTACTTCTCCATTACACTGTCTTTACCCACCAAATATCTTGTCTATGGAAGAGTTTGAGGGGAGAGTACAATTAAAGATGGTGAATTGTCTTTTCAGTCTCTGTGGGATGTCATTCCGGCCTCCTCCTGGATGGATCATAGCTGCCAGAAACTGAACATCTACAATATTGGTGAACTCTCCTGGTTTCTCCAGATTGTAGAACCCATTCTGCTCCATCAGCTGCCGGACTATCTCATTAGTCACCTATGATGAAGGGAAACAAAGCAGGGGCTTAAACCAAGAAGATGCTTAACAAGGTACAGAAATGGTTGCTGTTAGCATCAGTTCATTTAATGTTGTAATTTGATTAAATCATCAAAAAATGTCAAACCACAGAAAAGTTCTATTCAATAAAAACTACTTGAAATTAATAATGCAAGATTAAATCATCGTTTGTGGTTTTTCTTCCTCAAAGACTACAGTACAGAACATCCCTGAGGCCTGGCCTCAATATATGCTCCAACCTGGCACGGTGATAAATTTATGTCCAACATTTTTTCTAATATTCCAAATGCTGCTGATCATCAAATAATAATTGGAGGTGATTTTAACCAGGTCCAGGACCCAAGCACGAACTGAGGCTGAATCTAAACTTATACCTAGGATTAGGTCAGATTCTCATGGCACCACAACCAATCCCACCGCTATTAACATGTGTTTATAGACTACTACTCTAAACTGTACTTCTCCGAAACCTCTCTATGTGACTGGGTAGGCCCAAACCCCCTTGACCTGCTCACGTACCCTCAAATCGACCCAGCGGTTGCTACTGACCTAGGTGCACCTATCACAGTCTCTGAGGTTGAAGTTGCAATCAGCACTCTACAGAGTAATAAAGGACCAGGACTTGATGGTTACGCCACTGAATTTTACAAGAGCTATTCTGCAACTCTTGCCCCAATAATTGTTAGGGTTTTCAATGGCGCCCAGGTAAAGGGCCTGTTTCTACCCACAATGTCAGAGGCTTCAATTACACTGCTATGAAAAAAGGCCAAAGATCAGCTTCTTCGCAGTAGCTATAGACTGATCTCCCTCTTGAACGCAGATTTTAAAATACTAGCGAAAGTCCTAGCAGGCTGCCTCTAGAGAGTCATATCGACCCTCATCAATCCTGACCAGACTGGCTTCACCTCTGGGAGACATTTATCTTCAAACACAAGCAGGTTACTTAATATTCTCTATTCTCCCCTGAACTTGTTTTGTTTTTAGAGTGGAGATGCCTTTTTATGTTCTTGATAAATTTGGCCTCAGCCTTGAATTTATGGATTGGATAAAACTTCTCTATACTTTTTCTGTAGCCTGTAACAGTATGACGCACCCGACAGGGTTGTACCCTTTCCCCACCATTGTTTGCCTTGGCAGTCGAACCCCTGGTCATTTGGCTGGGGAGTGGGAATGGGTTTGAGGGTGTCACATGCCAACAAAAGCTTCACAAAATCTCCTTTTATGCTAATGATCTTTTGTTATACATCTCCTACCCTGCGTCCAGTCTCCCTATAATTTTAGATATTTTTGAGAAATTTGGAAAGTACTCTGGTTACAAACTTAATTTGGGAAGAAGTGATTACATACCAATTAACTCTGCCGCTGACCTTCTCCCTCATGATCTCCTCCCCTTTAGGAAGGCTACAGGTGGTCTTAAGTAGTTCTTCAATGTAAAATTCTACATAGAGCCTATCTTAATAATGCCAAGCTGGCCAAAATCTACTCTGACAGAACAGACTCCTGTAACAGATGTGGGAAGGCTCTTGCTGACTTTGTGCACATGTTTTTGTCTTGCCCTAAATTATCAGAATTTTGGGCAGCAATATTTGAAATAATTAGTAAAGCAACAGGCCAAATCATATTATTCAAACCCCTCTTTGGACTGTACTCTTAACGCAGTGTGCCTCAGTCTACACGAAAAATCATTGCATTCACCACACTACTTACTACACTACTACTGCGAAGACTCATTCTTCTAAAATGGTCACCCCCCTCCCCCGACTCATAATGAATGGTTTATAGACGTACCGCAGTGCATTACACTAGAGATGATTAGGCTCTCCTTGAAAGGTTCCTCAAGCAGTTTCTATAAGATGTGGCAGCCCTTCCTCTCATACATTGACTCTCTGACCATTGTAGCAGAAATGAACTGAGCCCCACCCCTTTCCTTTTCTTTTGTTTTTCCTTATTCGTGTGTCTGTTTATTTGCTCTCTGGTCAATGTTAATATATGTAAATAGAAATATATTTTTCTGCTTAGTATTTATAATCTGTTTGTTCTATACAAAAACCAATAGAGAAAGTTTGGACAAAGACAACATTCATTTAAATATGTGGAAATACTAAAGGACAGGTTGTCACTGATCGAAGTGATCCCAAACCTGGTCTCCCCATTCATTGATGACAGGCATGTTGATATCATCTATGAAAATGGACATTTTCTTTCCTGCAGGGGGTCCATACGTGGTCCCCATCCTCTTATCCACATAGCTCTCAACTGTCCTCTAAAAAGGGAAACAGGGGGAGCAAGGAAAAAAAAAAAAAAACACATGTGGACAAAAAAAGATAAAATGTGAGGGGAAGAGAAAGACAGATGGCCAATCTATTAAGTTCCATTTAGACATAATCTGTTCTGACAGCTTGATCAATATGCAGCTTAGCCATGTACAGAAAGAAGACAGTGTTCCTTCCTCAAGTCTGCACATGATTCATCAGACCAGACATTGATCAATAAGTCTTCCCAGGTTCATGGTAATCCTTGACAAGTTAATGCAGACATAGAGTATCTACAATCAGATTAAACTGCAAAAAGTGTCACAATGAGCTGTGGAATCCAAACAAATTAAGTAGGTTGTGAAGAGAAAGTTCTGTTTTACCTGGAAAATGAGGGGTGTGGTAGCAGAGGAGAAGTTGAGACTCTTGCCCATGTGGGTATCTGCATCATACTTCAACATATAACCCTTGATGATAACGGTCTTGGCTGTTCCTTGCTCTCCAATCAGCAAAACAGCCTGGAAAAACATGGAGATTTTTATTAGGCCTAAGCTTCCTATATGAACAAAATCTGTATGCTAACATTTCAAAACACAATTTCCAGTTATTAATAATTTAAAAGTAAATCTGAACTGAATGACCTGACAAGATTGATATTTGGTAAACAGATAAACCAGGCCCTGTGAATATAGACCTTCAGTTTATGTGAATCTCAAAGGAATTGTCATGCTTCTCTAAACCTTACTGGGAAAAAATAACTGACTCCACTCAGCTGAATGGGATTAATGTGACCCTGGATTTTTTTAGTTATTTTTTTTCTTGTTTGTTGCTGGCTGTTGCTGTCCTTGTTGCCTGCTTGTTTATTATCTAGTGTAATTTGTAAAGCAATTTTCTTATACATATCTTATATTAAAACAGTCAAGATGGGCAAAGTTGAATACATTTTATTTTGTCATGAAATAAGAATTTCCACCACAAATAACTTCTGAATGGCTAAGAGACATCACAGGACAAATGTGTGCACTGTGATTTGAATACAGGCACCAAAAAGAGAGATAGCATAACGAGACATTTTTCAATCAGCCTTAATATGCTTGTTTGAAAAGGGTGTAATGTTTGCACAAGATGGCTGAAAATAACACAATATTTCAATGCCTTAATTTACTGATCAGCGATTAGTGATCACGTCCAATTATTAATTCATTATTAGATTCATTATTATGGATGATTTTTGACTCCTGGGAACTCCTGGGATTTAAACTAGTGTAATGCTACGATTAAAGATCTTAGAAACTGGGATGAGAAAACTCAACTGCAAATTATTGTTAATGGTAAATCCTGTGGTAATATATATATATATATATATATATATACACACACACACACACATACTGTATATACACATATATATACACACACACACATAAAATCAGCCTTTATTAACATTAAACATAATGAAATAACTTTTTTTTTTTATCTGTACATTTTGTACACACTCTGGAAAAAAGCTAATTAAGCGCACCCAATAAAAATGAAAAGAGCTTCCAGAATGAGTGGAATTAAAAGAGATCTCATCGACACCACAAACCATTTCTTTAGAAGCACACCAGCATACAGAGGTTCCCCACTTTCCGCTTGTGGCGCTATGACTCATTATGTAAACACATGCACAGAGGCACACAAAGACAATATGATGAATGACATGTTGTGGAGCATTCTATGGGCTTTTAAGCGGAATACTGACCACATCATTTTAATTTTGGTCTTTTAGTTGAGCCATGCTTCATCCAACTATTCTGCCATGTTATCCAAACAGGGCATAAATGAATCATTACATCGTGGATAGAGAATAAATAAAATTGGCTTTGACTTTATCATAGCCTTCACAAAATCAATGAAGAGGTAAATGTGTATGTATATATAAAATGTATGACACAATTGCTTTACACTACTTTATACTTTTACCAAGGACTGCCCCTGTTTATAAATGTAACCTTCTGCATCACATCATACCTTGCCCTGCTTGGCGATGGTCTGAATTAAGAAGTCTGTTCTAACATTGTCCACATTGGGGACCAAAATAGAGCTGTACTCTGGGGTGATGTCAGATGGATAAACATATTCCTCCACTCTGGTGCTCCAGTGGATCCAATGACCTTAAATAAAAAAATAAATAAATAAATAAAGCATCAACAGATAACCAATGGTGTTGAGATGAACACAAAAAATGATGCTTCCAGGTTATTTTCCAATTTGATAAATATGTTTACCTGCAATCAAAATGTGCAACAAGAGGTATGATGCCTCTGCTTGTCAAGGAATAGCTTTAATTTTCCCTGGCAGCTATTCAATAGGTGATAACATCTGTTTATCAATGTGTGCATACCATCTGCTGTGACATAGTAGTCAAACATGGTGTCCTCGCTGCCATGAGGAATGTCTGGCAAATTCAGATGGATACTGTCATTCCCTCTGAGCCAGATATCCATCTTTCTACGGTCGTCCAGTTCAAGTAGGGCTCCAATGCTCCACATGAGCGCAAAGACATATAGCCGCTCCAAGTACTCTCTGGATAAGTCACCACACTGTTCCTGGAGATTAGAACCATTATACCCATGTACTTTTAAAACAATTAATATTAGAGAAGACAGGGACACAGGGTGAGGAGAAAGAAACATAAAAAAGTTTTTATCAAATTGTGTTAGCATCAACACAAAAAAAGGCCTATGTGTAACACAACAGGGCAATGCTAATTTTACCAGGCTCTCAAAAATTGTGCAAAAGTGAAGGAAAAAAAAAAACAAATCTCATCTAAAATAAGGCTACTGAGCCACTGAGCAATTGATGTGTGATCTAATTATGGCAGGCCAACACTACTTAAGGTGTAATGATACCTATTTTGTTCCTAAAAAAGGAACAAAATCCAAAATGTATTATTTGGAGTTAATGCTTTTATGCCCTCATTGCAAAAATTGGGCATAATTATGGCTTTTATACTTCTGCTAGTGGCATCAATTAGCTTCCATTCTATTTTTCTGTGTGATTAATTGTCATCTATTTATGTAAATTTCATCTTTCACCGCAACAGTCATTTTTGTCTTGGCAGGATGAATCAGCTTCACCATGAAATATACACTAATGGTGTACGAGTGCAGTCAGAACATTTTAACCTTACCTTAGGTGGCATGAGTCCCTGTAGCATGTTGATGCACTGCATGATGACAAAGGCCTCTAGCATATCCATCTTGAACTCCAAAGACTGCACACTGAAGCGGTAGAGCTCAGAAAAAGAGGAAGAGAAGAGCTCCCTCAGCACATCTGACTCCTGAGGGGACCGTTTCTTCAACCAGCCCTGAGAGAAGCGAGCATATCACTGCAGTCAGTTAAGATTATATGAATTACATTAGTTTCAAACTGCTGAACCTCATGAGGCCTGGGAACTGTTTATGTATTGGTTCTGTGGCCCAGTTATATCCTGCTTATTTATAGCACAGAAGTGAATTCCTCTAAACTATTCTTCCTGCAGAATGAAATAGCCATGCCCACTTCTGGACTATTTAGAAGCAATATGGCTTAATTTCAGTATTTTTAATTTTCAATGAGGACCTTTGGACAGAAACTGTGTCTTTGATGTCCAAATCCTTTACCAAACTCCAATAGTTATCAAAGGAATTCCCCTTGTAGTTAGATGTTATGAAGCAGTTAATTTTACTACATACATCATACAAGAAATTATCATAATAAAAACAATTTGTTTTTATACAATAGTGGAGTAAAAAAATCATTTTGTTTATTCACCTCAAGTATGGGGCTCCAGCTGAGCACAGAGGAGCTCATGAACACCATCCCATTGCGTGAGACAGTGGCTGGAGAGGCATTGTCAATATTATGTGGCTCAAAAACCACCTTACAATTAGGAGCCATGGGTATACGGTCTCCATTCGCCAGTGTAAGAGTTCTGTTGTCATCCAACACAGAGTTTAGGTTCTCAATCCAAATGGCATCAACTGGTCCATCCAGAACTATCCAAATGTGCTCTCCTGGGAGAGAAAACAGTGTTTTTGTTTGGTTTCATATGGATGAAAAAGGTGAACTACTGCTTTGACCTAAAATCCTAAATTAAAAGGCCTCTGAATATTCCATTGATACATAGAATACATTGTGCAACTGTTTCTTTTTTTTTTTTTTTGCAATATACTTGCTGATATGTACTGGGTTTTCAATAGGAAAAAAATTATCAGTTTGTAGGGAACATCAGACCTGTAATTTATCAGTTATATTATTACTGGCCATAAATATAATTCCAATCTAGTTGCTATTCAGCTAAAATAACTGGAATCAAAGTGCCAATACAAGACCAACTATTAAAGGAATAAACTCCAAATCAAGAAATTGATCAGGATAGATTATACAGCGATGCTGTCATTAATATATCAGGTTCTTTTTGAACACAGTATTGTATTAACCACAGTATTGAGATTACTGTGATCCTATGCTATGCTCTGCTCTGCGAGCACTGACCCAAATTCACTGCTAAATAAATGGACTCACAGTTTGAAGAGTCAAAAATAATTAAATATAATTATGACTTGCTTTTATTCACATGAGCCATTAGCACAATTTTACATGATTTATTAAAATAGACAATACTTGGAAATGTACCTGAAAATGGTAAATGCACCTGTATTATACTATATTCTCTGGGGGCTTTTATTTTTCTAGTAGAATATGTCAGTTGTAGGCCTGTCATTCACATCCTGTCACAGCACCTTTCTGCATTGGATTACTGTCTGTAAACAGCATGAACCACAAACAGCTGCACAAAGGCAATTTAGAAATATAAGGAATGTATCGTGTTCAAAGATATGCATAGTAGGATTAACTGAACACATCAGATGCATATTTTGACACATAAAAGCAAGCGCATAATGTGCATTCAGCCCAATGCACACATGCATTATTAATGAAGTGTGTAGGCATAGGACTGAGCAGAAAGATAAAACAGCTGTTGGTGCTGCTTTTAACTATGGAAGCAAGGAAGTCCCAAGATATTTAAAGTTCTCTGCAATGTGATTGTAAGCTGGTTTCCTCAAAGTTCTCATAGGAAAATAATCTAAATCAATGATTTTTATTCGTACCAATGAATTATTTCAAGATCCATTTCTGAAAACAGCAGCGACTCAGTCGCCAGGACTGATGACTGATATTTTATTTCATTCTCATATTAACTTAGCAGGAAGGATTCTGCCATGAAACATTTGTGTTGTATTTTTTGAGTTGCCCAATATAATTTCACTAACACAAAGTTGTAACACTTCAACAAATGTTAATTTAGTCACTTGTATGTTAAACTCCATTAATATCAGCACATTGCACCAAAAATTAAATCAATACTAAGTAATTAACTTCTCTGACCTTTCTTTGCCCTCAGTGTTTTCCTCCACAGTGTTGAGAAGATACCATCAGTCCAGTCGTTTGTGGCCACATCCAGGCGACCAAACATCTGAGGAGCTGTGATGGCTTTGGGGTTCATACGCATCTCTCTGTGGGGCTGACCACAATCTGAAAATAAAGGGAGGTATTGCGTGCACAATCAATTTATTTCAAGAAAAGGATGCAAATGAAGAGCAATTTCAACAATGATTTATGATGTGTCATCTGTGAGTCTAACAGCAGAAAAGAGACAGTAAACTTATATAATAATAGACTTGCATGTATACTTGTGTATGGGAGTGATATGCAGTTTGGCCAAAGCGGAAATTTACTAGTAATTTTACACCCACTTGGTAAACAATGTAAACACTCAGCTAAAACATTCGTCATGCTTCCGTACCTATATAGCTGTGCAAAAATTTGATGCACAAAAGGTAAACTGACAATGCTTTGTAAAATAATGGAAAGTAGGGCTGAAACGATTCCTCAAATAATTTGAGTACCTCGATTACAAAAATGATCGAGGAATTTCCTCTGCCTCAAGGAATCATTTAAATTTTGCAGAGCATAGTATTTCAATGGGACTACAGGTGTCTCGTGTCACTCTCCGTGTGCCAGCAAACACAAGCAAATGCCCAAAAGCTGCTGTGTGGTAGGGCGATCTACTAACAGGGTAAAGAATCCTGATCTAATTAATTTTAAGTGTGACTGCAGCACCAGGCAAATTTACTTATAATGGCAGACAAGTAAGTATTCTGCAATAGTTCTTCAGTGGGTTTAAACTGTCTCAGTGTTATCTATCTCTAATTCCAAGTTGATGAAATATTCAGAGCAGGGCTCTGTGGGGGTCAGACTCCTCGCTCCTTTTATCTCTGAAGATAGTTCTTTGACTCAAGCTGTATGCTGAGGGTCAATGTCTAATGCTGTAGAATGAATCTGGAACAGATCAGCTGCCTTCCTGACGGTGTTGCGTGCTGGATAGCATGCAAACTCTATAATACCTGTGTGCACAAAATCCTACCCGTCATAGCTCTCATCAGTGTGTGTATACATGTTGTTTTTCCAGCTCCGCTGGGCCCCAAGGCCATCATGCCATGTCGGACCCTCTGGGTTTCAAACAGCTGGATTATCTTCAGCTTCCAGGGTGGGTGACTGATAAGACCTGCATCCTCAACCTGATATAGCATATTTATAGTAAATTAATCTGCAGCACTGTTATATTTCCCATACTAAGCATCTACATACACCAATGTACACATAAATACAGAGACATGATCTGAATTGATACTGTTTGGACAGCATATAGCATATGGAGACAAGACAAGTGTAGATTAATGGAGAGATGATAGTACAAAACAGACTACAGCCTGAAGACCCAATATTTAACTGTACTACTTGTATTTTCTTCTGCACTGATTTCCACAGTTACTTAGGCCAGGCCCTTAACAAGTAGTGACAGACATCATGCATAACCCATCAGTTGTTGTAGCTTGAGGCATTTAAGAATGACATTGAAGACCTGAAGAAAGAAGGGTTTTATAATCCCTCAGTCATCTACTTAACTTCACCTTTTTTCCCTTTTTTCTCCACCCTGTTTTCATCGGGTCCCATTCCGCTCTCTCACTGTACATTTCTCCCATAAACAAACTCGTTCTTCACTCCCTCCTACCTGTTTGTCAATGGCAACCTCTAGCTCAGGGTAGCCTGCTTTATCAAGTTGGATTCCCGGGAAAAGGTCCTCAATCAAGCTCAGAAAAAGTGGCTCATCCTCATCAATCTAACAAATACACAAATGCATACAGGGTGAGCCAAGCTAGCAAAAATCCAAACTGAGAATAATTCATCATAAATCTGATTCAAATTGTATGTCATCATGACTCTTTTATGTCATCAAATCAACTTGAAATACAAGGACATACATACAATTTGAAACAGAGTCATACAGTCATACAGAGTCATGTGAGATTCATATATATACATATATATACATATACATATATATATGTGCAATTATCTAATATTCTTGTGAAAATATAGAATTTGGGTTGACTATTCTATTCCTTTTTTCATTTTCCATTTTCTATTCTCAATTTACCAGTTTGGAGAGATTCATGTCCCTGAGGACCCTCATGACGATGGTGGACTCTGTGTCACTTGGGTTTGCTCGCTTGGCTGCTCCCAGCGTCCGCAGCACTGACAGGATGTTCCGTAGGCCAAAGTCATAATGAACCTGGTCAGTCAGGAAAAAACATTTTAGATTTTACTTTGACAACACTGGATTCCTCTAAGTGAGTTTTCATACCACCCCTTCCGCTGTTCTCCTTTTGCCAAAAACTATAAACCTTTAGTTTTTCCACTATAACTCATTAAATAATAATGCAGGTGATAAGACAAAGAATGAGTTTCCACTCATATTTCCACATGAGGCTCAAATAGTGACTTAATAACTTTGATTTAAGGATTACACACACGCACACATGCTTTTATTTCTCTTAAGAATATCACTGAGACGTGACTAAATCTGACCTTTTCAAAGCTTTTGTCCCCAAATGGCCAATTAGCTATTACATGAGGGATATAATACTACAACTAAAGTCACTCATTGCATGAAAAACTTTATTTTCTCCACTAAAAATTGTGCTCTTGATGGTGGTTCGGAAATGAGCACAAGTGCACCTTGTGTTATAAATAACCCTAACCCAAACCCAAACTTTTAAATGCATGGCTAAAATACGACATTTACTCAAAAAGGTAAAGGGAAAGATGAAAATATTAAAATTTAAAGATTTTCCAATCAGATCTCTTCCAGCATTTTTTTTTTTTTTACCTGTTTGGAAAGTTGCTCCTCACACAGCTTGTAGAGAGTGAAGAACTTGCGGGCAAGCTCTATGTTGTCTATAAAGCCGCAACTCGCCAGTTTTACTCTAATAATGATCTGACGGTCAGGAACCATCATGGCCACTGAGCGGAAGTTGATCTTCAGGTTCTCTGGAAGCTCCTGGCGACCTGCATAACCTGGATTCTGATTATTCAGAAAAAGACTCTTAAATAAGACGGAAAAGGGAACAATTACATGCTAATTATGAAGAAATAATGCACACTGCAATACATAAAATATTTAGAACCTGTGCTACAGAGGAACAAACAAAAAAGCAGGTGCATGAAAACTGTAAAATTTATAACAAATGTATAATCACAAACTATAAAAATGTTGATTATCATTAAAATTTACAGAAAGCATTATCCTTCAGTGACGTCACACAGTAAGATAAAGAGAAATGATTCCTCTCCACACATGCTGGAGTTATTTCACTCTTCTGTTTAAAGACTTGCCTTTGGAGGCTGTTATTACTATTACTGGATGAAGAGTACAGTAATGAACACTGACTAATGGTAATTAACTGACTGACCCTTGTCCTGAATATTAGACACATTGGCTTGTGTGTGTAGTACTGTTGTGCTACTGACCATGGTGAGGAAGATTCCAAACTCTGGGTTCATATCCACATTATCTCCATCAGTGAAGACAAAGCTTTTTCGACGTTCCTTCTTGCAGGTGAGAACTATTGCAATCTGCTGGGCGGCTACTGACAAGACAGGCAGGTTGATGCGGTTGAACTCGTCGAAACAGCCCCAGGAGCCTGACTGAGCCAGACCTGGAGACCAGATACATGCAATTTTGTGGTCAATTAGAAATATTCAAAATACCCAAATGTCCTTTTTCAGTTATTTACGTAACATAAAAGCACCAATTTACTCTGTGACCTTTACCTTTGAATATTCTTCCCAAGCCTCTGAAGTCCATCTGGTCAGAACAGTTAAAGACCACAACGTACTTTCCCAGACAGCGACCCATGTCTTTTATGGTTTCAGTCTTGCCTAAAAAGCAAAAAGAAGTTTTGTCACTTTCTACAATGACTACAGCCATTTAAATGCTGACAGAAATAGATCATTCTCACATTAAAACACCAAAACTAATGCTAATCCTTTGATCTGTGAAAAGTAACAACCCCTCTTCCACCATGTCTCAAGATCAGTGCAGGAAATATCCCACAGACCAGGTTAGAAATCCTTGCTGCAACAGGACCACAGACAGAGAGGAACATATGCAGTCGGCAAAATCTTTTGAACACTATGTCAATTACAATTAACATCATTACAGTACTGCCACACTAGTGACATGCATGCAAAACATTGTGTTCAGTTCCATCAGCTATTATATTGCATTCTAAATGTCTGGGGTCCAGCAAAACTAAACAAAACTGTATTTTTCTTTAGTTTTCATGTTGATTTTTTTCCAGGCCTACCTGTTCCTGCTGGGCCAGCAGGGGCTCCACCCATACTCATACCGAGAGCCTGGGCTAAGGTGATGTAGCACCTGAAAATACACACACACACAAACTTCAATATGATTTCATAGGCATAGAAGGTTAAGAATTAAATTTCTGACAAAGCGCTTGTCATTCCCTTCACATTTGATTTCTCACACAATGAAAGTAATGTGGTATGATCATTCAGGCAGCCTAGATGCCAGGTAGAGGAAGAGAGGGCTGCTCATGAAGCCAATGGAGTTTCAGCTTCTTGCTCAGCGACCCTTGGTTAGAGAGGTGACTGACAATAGGACCTGAAATTGGCCCTGGCTAAGTTCTGCCTTTTTACTGAAAAGATGGTCTGTACCTCATTCTAAAACTGTGCATGCAATAATTTTTGTGTACTGTAGAGGATAAAGAACAAATAAATGATTTATTATCTACTGCTTTTCAATAGATTGTCCGCTGGATTATTTTCCAATCATCATTGTTCCTGCTTTCATGTGGCATCAGTTCCACATTTACTCATTTTTGGAGGTGAGGCAGTGGTAGAGAGAATAAAGGACAGATTAAGTGAGAGAATCAGAAAAAACAATCAGTGATTGAAAGAAAACAGCAAAATACATCATAGCTAAAGACAGTGAATCAGATAATGTTTCAGGCATGAAAAGGAGGCAGGGAAAATACAAGGCTACCCTGCTGCCTTTAGCCAGAAGGGCAGCATGCCACCTCTTTGTAGAGATGCTGTCTGATGTCAGCTGATGTCAGATGTTACAGTGACCAATTCTACTGTCAAAGAGACAACCGTTACTAACAGTTGCTAACCTTGAGCTGCATCAGTTTTTCTTCTTTTCAATGAAAAACTAATCGTTTGTTTCCTGCATCATCACAGAGGACATAACAGTGCCTTAACATATTCCGAATAGCTGCATACATATTAGCTCATCAGCAAATAGTTGTCTTTCACATATTTGCTGGCTGATGTAAGAGCATTTTGGCAGCCAGTAATTATTCCAAAATTTTGTTATCTTTCTTCAAACTGTACAAAAAACAAGTGGTCATAAAAATATTGGCCTTTTTTAACATGTACAAAGAATATAAATGTATCTGTTTACCTTTTCATACTGATCTCTGGCCAGCACAGTCAAAAAGATTGATTATCATTTAACCTTTGTCTTGTGTGTCAGTGTGTTATTTTTTCCTTGTGTCCTTATGTGTGGACCTATACCTGTCAGTCAACGGTGTAATGACAAGCCTTTCAGTGCAGCCCAAGAATTCATTCTGGTAGACAAAGCCCACATCTGTAATGTTGATGATCATCTTGTCTGAATCCTCATTGAAGTAGAAACGGCACTGCTTCAGCCACTCAAAGTCGTTGGGGCTTTTGATGTGCAGCCGGCACTGGATGGAGTAAGGGTGAGGGTGAGAGGAGGGACGAGGAAAAGGGAGAGATGGGAGGGGGAAGAAAAAGGCAAGTAAAGAATAGGAAGGTGAAGGTCAACACTCAAGAAATGAGAGATAAAAGTTAGAAGAAAGAGAGAAGGAGGAATAGAAGGGTAGGATGTATGAAGAGGCATGAAATGAATGGAAGGTTATGGGTAGACAAAGTTGCAAGGTAAGTAATGGAGGATGAAAGCAAAAAGGTGAAAGGCCATGATTTAAATATGAGATGTAAGCAAAAGATAGGATACAGGAGAAGGAAGCAGGAAGGACACAAGTCAAGGGGATCGGTAACATGAATATGCCAGGTACAGTCAGAAGAGAATGTGATGAATAGAAAGATGAAATAAGATGAAAAGGTGCAGAGAGGAAAAGAGGATTGGGTAGAAGAAGAGCAACAGACATTATATGAGAGGCCATTGAGGTGAGGAGCAAAGCATAGGGGGAGAATTGAATACAGCCTGTGAGTGGAATTAGATTAACATTAAGTTATTTGGCAGGTGCTTCAATCCAAAGCAATTTAAAAGTGAGCAAAATAATAATGATGAAAAAGCATCAAAATAAAGTTAGTTGACACCTGCTCTATTCACCTTGGATATCAGCATTGTAATTCATTGTGTCTGGAGGGGTAGACTTCAAAGTCACCCTTTCTGTAGTTCTAAATATCACTTGCCTGCCAATAAGAAATGCTTTGAAGATTTTCATCAGAGTGACTTTTTGCAAAAAACAACATTCGGTATTCTGATACCCTAATTCCAGTGTGGGTGAATAGTGAATGTACATCATGAAAAGAAGAGCCTTATATCTAATCAGAGTGCCCTACACTCTGATTAGATATAAGATTGAGGAGAAATGATACAAAGTTTGTTTTTTCTGGTTCAATATATTTTTGTACAAAAGGTGAAGAGGTATGACTAAATTATCAACAGGATACTCACCAGGTCATCAAATATGTCCCTCTGATGGACATGGATGGTGATGAGGGTCTCATACTTTGTCCTCTCCACTGAACCCAGGTCTCTTGTGGTCATGTCAATCAGTGTGTTGAGCAGGTCCAGGAAGAGCTGGTTGGTTTTGGCCATAATGCGGCGATCGTAACGAGCATTGGTCAGAGCCTCCTCAGAATCTCTAGTCCATATCATCTGAATACCTAGCAGGCCCACCTAGATCAACAACAACACCTTGAAGAATTAGATCACTGAATGATTTAAAAAAAAAAAAAAAAAAAAAAAAAAAGCGCTTTCAAATCGAAACTGACATTACAGGAAATGAGGACAAGGACAACACATGCCTCGGAACATTAAGCAGACTCATTTAGTTGGTGTAGATAACCCTAAAATTTCATGTTTCTCACATGTTTTCCTCTAATTAACAGCCCACAGTCAACAAATGGCCCAGGTTTTTATACTGTAATGGATTACTGCTTTAAATCCAACTACAGCCTACCTGAGCAGGGAAGGAGTTAAGGAAGTCAGCGAGTTGGAAGCCAGACTCTTGGATGGTAAGGGCGGCCTGTCGGATAATCAAGTGCAAAGAGCGCTGCGATTCCTTCAGCAGGGCGTTGAGCCAAACCTCTACATTTCCCTCTGCTGTGATGGGACGCTCCAGCTCCACAGTCTCCCCCTCCCGGGATGACACAGCTAAAATACGGTCGTATATCTGTGAGAGATGAAAATGCTTTATTTATTAGAATGAGACTGATCCAATGAATATATGTAATATAACATATCAAATATGTATACATTCTTCACATTCACTTTTTTATGTTTACTAAATTTAATACTATGGCCTTCTGTTTTCCTTGTCAGAAGGGTTTAAAGATGCCAATGATCTGTGACACTGAGCAGAAAAAATCCCAAAACAATAAGAATGATAAGCAGCTGCATAAAACCAATTACCTTATCGTGGAATTTGACACATTTGATGTTGTCAAAGACATTAAGAAGGTGGGCCTGAATGGTGTGGGAGTCAGAGGCCTGGCCAAGGATCTCAAGCAGGGCAGGGTCAGAGACAAAGAAGAAACGAGGAAAGAGTAGACGCTTTTTCTCCAAATAGCTGTTTGACAGCATGATAAAAAAAAAAGTTATGTTACTTTTTCTATACATGTGTCTATACATCTGCACAGAACTATAAAAAATATTTTTTCTTACAATTGTTTTCAAAAGCACACCACTTGGAATAATTTTTCTGCTATATCAGCTTTGAATAGTCATATCACTTGGACATATGAGTTGAATACAATTTTCCAATTTCATGCTCACCCTGTTAGTGACTTCTGACATATCTCCAGTTGCTCAAGGAGGTGGGGAAGCAGCTGTCCCATAGTCTCATCTCCAACACATGACTGTACCACATTGGGCATCTCGTGGGCTCGCATCATAATCTTCACCCATGATTTGTCAATGTTAGAGAAACGCTTTGCCTCCTAGAGAAGGTTAGAATCAGTTAAGTCCATTCGTCATTTCTTCGTCAGAGATTGCATTTTTGGCTTTTGCTAACAACAAAGACTTGCAGAGGACACTAATATTGAATGGATATTCTTGGCAATAATACAAAAAATGTGAAACAGATTGCATTTTTAAACATGCCACCCATACATTTCTACCACATTTTGATTGCACACCATGCTAATGGATGCTTCCAGGACATCATATTATATGTATTAATAATAGAGACTTAACCATGGTAACCATGCCATTTCAAAAAATTACAGACATAATTAGAGAACAAATTCCTTGGATTTCTATAATCTACCTTGGGCATCTGTTTGGCAATGTCTCCTCCCACAAACACAGCTTCCAGGTAGATCCAGAGGTTCTGAACAGTCATCCAGTTTTCAATTATATCTGTGGTGTTGGAAAGATTCTGTACCCACTTCTGAATCTGGGCTTTAAAAGGGGTGTTATACCTGGGAACGCATTTACATCAGCCTGTCAACCTTAAATTACAGCACATGCCAAAAAGATCAAATCACATTTCCCAGTCCTCTGGTGGCAGAACATGTTTTGCACAGAAAATGTATTGATCCTTTCTCATCAAAGTAATTTGACCACAGACATACCTATTGCTCATCAGAGAGCCCAATATCATCAGGCTGTCTTCCATGCTGGCAATGATCTCCGAGGTACTGTCTCCTCTGAGCAGTAGCTCTCCGCGGGTCTTAAAGTTGGCAAACGTAAAGGTTTTGTTGTCCCATTCTGCAATCACCTGCTTCAGCTTCTGCTCAATGTCACGCTCCTTCACTGCACTGATGCAGATATCCTGCATGAAATTTGAGAAATCATAAGCAATACCGCAGAGAGCACAGGAGTACTGTCAGTTAGTATATACACAGTGCATACCACCGAATGTCAGTGTCATCCCATAAATGTCAGTAGCAGAAAATTAAAATAGGAGCATAGTATAACAAAGTGCTAAATCTTTGTCAGGATAACAAGCATAATTAACAATATTATCCCCAAACATTTTTAATTTTTAACATTTTTTAATTTCTGCTATCATCATTATCATCAGCAATTTTTGACAAAATGCCAGAAGTATAATAACTGAACGATGCTTTCTGTATAGACATTACTTGATTTTTATCACCAGAACAAAACAGTTATTAATGTGTTGTCAGCTTATTTAATGGCCTGTATAAAATGTTGCTGGAGCGTCAACACATTCATTTGAAACCAAGATTAATGCTCAGTGCGTTGTGAAGATAACATTAAGGCATATTGCAGTTCTGTTACCTCTTGCTATAGAGCCCATTTGGGTGCATTTTCCTAAGGGGGGAGGAGAATTGGAGGGCTCCCTCTCCTCACCCTTGGGTCTATGCATCTCTGCCACTAGTGAATTATTTTTATTTCCAGTAGAAATAAATCTGATTTGCATTATTTTTAAATGGATTGTAAATTCGGAATATTGATGACAATTTTTATTTACATTTTTTTAGGAACAGGCGGCAATCCAGACACTGACATTTTGTGGGCTGCTGTACGGGCATATATTAGTTTAATGTAATTCAAGGATTTGATCAATAAAAATAAATGACCAAAGGCCATTACTTTATTTATCATCTATAATATGGATGAACAGATTCTTCTAAATTGATATGATTCAAGAATCTCCAACTGAATCCAGTTGTGAATGAATCCTACGTTCAACTCTGCCAGAAAGGTATGACCTGAATGACTGGGAACCCACAAAGATGTCAATGATGCATTTATAAAAATAAGGTGCTTTTCCAAATCAATGTTTTCCCATATAGGTAGCATTCTATCCATTTTTACCTCAATCTCCTCTTTGTACTTGAGCAGTGGAGCCTCCATAATGTTGTGAAGCTTGAATGTATCAGTTTCTACTTCAAATGTATGTCCAGTCACCTGCTCCCAGAAAAAGACAAATTCGTTGCAAGGAATCTAGGTTGTCAATGCATACCATGTCAACAACAGTGCCTAATGTATCGCATACAGTGAGTGTTGAAGTCATTCTGAAATGAAATAACTAGGGACTGCAGTGCCATGTAGTGGTGGCCTTGTGTCTCTGACCTCAGTTATCCTTTTCCAGTGACGCGTCATCATAGCCTTGTTAGTCATGAGTTCCAGCAGTGGGCAGCACTCACTGAATTCATCAACCGTTTTCTTCAGGTCCAAAAAGGCTTGCCACTCCTTTAGAGCACGAGGCAGCTTGCGACACCTGCCAGTCATGGTGATGCAACAGTCAACAAAACAAACAAATACCGGCCTACCGAACTCCACAGGCCTGATATCTGTGTGCATTCTGTTTAGAAAGTACATGCACCAACAATATTGCACAGTTGCTCTGTGCACTTCTAAAAACTTATAGACACCATGGCTGCCAGAGGGTGAAGATGTCCTATAATAGTCACCTCTTACATCAGCACATACTCTCTTGGTTCCTGCTAACTGCTTACAACGCTCAACCTGTTTCACACTCACAACAGAACACAAAAAGTGGAGACATTAAAAACTACTTTTCCACTTTATGGTACTTTAATATTCTTCATTTCTCTTTCTCCTGCAATTTCCCTTTGACATGTGCAGAATGTATAAACCCCTGTAGAGGACAGAGTGCAGAGACAAACATAGGTGGGAATGGTGAAATTGAAATCTTTTGGAGCATTCATGCAATACTCAATGAAAAGCATTATAGCATAACTCCAGAGGAAGGAGCCAATTTTAGGCAGGACAGGGGTGATGCTGCTGGGAAAGGCAGACTAATGTGAATCAGCCCATTTGACTCAATTTGTTTTTCTTTTTGTTTCTCTGTAACATTACTTTTCTTTATATGTTGTTTTATATATTGTCACTTTTCTATACCGATGAGTTTAATTTACATTAATGTCTAACCTTGTTTGAAAGTCCAGTAACTCATTATTGATCTTCTCAATGTTGATGTCAGCCCAGAGGATCTCATAGTAACCATTGACTGTTTCGATTACATTGTTGTAAAGGCCATACAGCTTCTGCAGCAGAGCCAGCTGCTTCCTAATCTCCAGCAGTTGAGGATGTTGGGTAACAGGAAGTCCAAACAGCTCCTCTCCACCTGTGTAAGTGATGTACTTTCTGTACAAGTTGTCAAATCGATTCTAAAGAGAACAATGGCACAAAATATCCTGAATCAGTTCAAGCAATAATGAAAGTTCTAACAATCCTGATTTGGTGTGATATTGGCAATGAGTTGCTCTACAGAATCCATGGGCAGTGAAGCTGTATGTATTATGTATGTCATAGTATCATGTAGGATACAGCTCAACCATTACAACAGTGTTATAAAAACACTAAATGACAGAGAAAAAAATATTAATTTACTGATTATCAGAAAAAGTCATTATCAGTAACAAACCTGGAACATGATGAGTCTATCACTGGCATCCTGAGGAGCGAGCCCTACCGCCATAGGGCCATCCTGAAACAGAAAAAAAAAAAAGAAATTGAAATTTGCCAGCTGGTATTCAGCTAAATCTTAATCTGGCAATTTAAATAACAGCATAATCATTGTGTGCCACAATGGTCATCAATGTAATTTAAGCAAATCATTGTTTTAAGCTGGATGGGTATTTAGGACTATACTGTAAGTGTTTGAGAAGGCTACCTAAGCCTTTCAGTGTACAGCCGTTTTTCCTTCACCTTCTCATAATCCTGATAAAAGTGTTGGCAATCTTCTAGGAAGGCCCCCACATTGCTGACAAGTTCTCCTCTGAAGTTTGGCTGCAGGGCCACCAGCTCATTCTGCACCTCTGTGCTTCGGGAAAGCAGCTTCTCCCATGTGTAACGCAGCGTATCCACCTTATCGGCCTCTTCTTTAGCCACTAAAAGCTCATATTTATGTAGCATGGCATAGGACTCCTGTGAGGAGGGAAAAATGCTATAATTTCACATCTAAAAATGTAAAAATCACACATTCCGTACATCCTAATTTTTATTATTCCAACATTTGAATCAGGTTTCCTGAGTGGATTTCTTCTTCTCATAAATATCACTTAAATGTTTCATACTCAACTAAAGTGACCTTCATGTTTGGGCCTTACAAATGATCTCACTACACACACACACATAAGCGCACACTCACACACAACTTAAACAAACACTGCTAAAAAGCTCTCAAGCACACTTCTGGAATAATCCAGATATTTTCCACTGTGTCGATCTGTTTGTGTGTGGAGGTTGGCAGAATAATGTTACTATGCTCTGCTTTACCTCAATAGGTCCAACTTGAAAATCAAGAGATATCTGCTGCTCCCTTATCTCCTTGAGTGCTGCCATGGCGATGCGAATATCATCCAAATCTTTGATTTGTCTATTCAGTTTCTTTCCTGCTTCATCTACAAAAGCAAAGATATGCTCCATCTCTGAGCGATATTTCCTGTTACAGCACAGTCCGTAGTCCACCATCCAGTTCTTGGTTTCAGAAGTGAGCGACAGCTTCAGGTCCGCTAGGACAAAGATGTAGATGAAACTTCTTACCAGTTATGAAAATTGAAGTGTCATATTTTAGAATCTGAAAGGTAGTGATTAAGTTATAGCTATTGCAAGTAACAGCTCCAGCAAATAACTTAATCCAACCTGTGAACAGCGCCAAAGCTCCAACTGTAATGAATTCTGGTTCTGAGTTTATCTTCAGCTCTAGATCTCGATAGAAAAGGATCTGGCTTTCAAACTCTGAGAGCAGGGGACTTCCTTGGGTGAAGCTGTAAAAAAAAAACAAAAAAAATAAAAAAAACAACAAGAAAAGGCATGATGGTTTTTGTAGTTTTTAAAGGCTGTAATTGCCTGAGATAAAAGTCAGATATGATGATCAGTGATCAATTTATTATACTTCTGCATGGTGTCTTGACGGTCCTTTCTCCAGATGTGATGGTAACAGCTGAAACGATCTAGGGCAGTCATCACTTCCTGCATGTTATGTAGGAAGTGGGGGGAATTAAAAACTTAAATACAGTTGTTTTGCCTTTGCAGCTTTACAGCTGACTGTACAGATTTAGCGTATTCCATATATGTACTATTCATTAAGATAATCATCTGATTGAATGAAACAAGATATACCTTTTTGGTGGAACTGATGGACGTACTGAGAACAGACACTAGTTTAACTATCTCCTTGTTCTCAGACACACTCTTATAGTAGTTTCTGGCTTGGAATGGCATGGCCTGAGTAAAAGATGCTGAAATGTCTGAGGTGCTGCCATCTGGAAAGAGTTGGGAGGACAGAATACATTTTGATAAAAAGTGCATATAGTGCATACGCAGGATGTGCCCATTATCTGCATATTAAACCTGCTTCTAATCTCTCACCGATAATTGCACCAACACACACAAAAAAAATAAATGTTAGAGTGAAGTGTGAGCACTGTAGCTACAAGTTTGATACTTGAAAATATATAAAAAAAAAATATATATATATAAAATCACTTTACACTGGCATTTTCTGACAGTGTTTATGTTTAAGTCAGTGGATGCTTTAGTCATCTGTATTTTTCCAACGATCAAAGAGACCAACTTTGGAGTTTATTGAACATGGTTTTTGTGACTCTACAGTGAACCTCCTGAGAATATTTTGTGTATTTTGAGTGTTTCACTACATTAACTCCATGTTAGCTATTGTGCGATTTAAATCAAACAGCTGCTGTATGTGGGTGACTAGGTCTGTTGTTGTAACTATTTTGCCTCCAAAGTCATGGACATATTCATGTCAGTTCCATCAACACACTTCTTTCTACTCCTAGTCAAATGTGATTTGCTCTGCTGAACTGTGTAATGAAGAAATCTTTAATATCAAAAGAGCGTGGTGCAGTAGTTGGCATTTTGCGTTCTTCATGTTGAAAACAATATAGATAAATAACTCTATTGTCCAGCTGTTGAGATGTTGGATTGTTCAGATTATGTGAAATTAGATGTCACCTCTGCTTATACCAGCCAGGCTCCTGTGTGTTGTTGCTCCATCCTCTGATTCACTCTCTGAACTGTCTCGTTTCAGGGCTGCCATGCGTCTTTCATTCATTTTCCTCTGCGAAATGAAAAAGAAAATGACAGGGGACATCTTAGACTACAGGAACATGAAGTTATCAATCCAGAAAATTAAAAGTATCAAGTATCATTAGTTATTTACAGTTATCGCAAGAATAAGTTTTTTACTTGCCATAAATTATTGTTCCCTTTTTAGCTCAAACCCACCTTGGAAATCCTTTCTTTGCTCCACTGGGCCACTCCTTTGCTGACACTGACCACACACTCTACAGCCCGATTTAAAGCTTGCTGAACCTCCTCCAGAGCTGGAACTACAGCAATGTTCGGGATGGAGAGGGTAACGTTGAGCCTGAAGATTGCCTGCTGACTGCTGCTTTTGCCTTGACTGGTCGACTCATTCTCTGCTGCAGTGGGAGAGTAAAGATGCTCTGACACTTCATTTAAAGACATTTTATGTGCGCAGAATTACTTAGTTGGAAAAAAGATCTGTATATTTTTACAATCCTTAACAAGCATAGCTTTTTTTATATCCATTATAAAATTTTAGGCTATTCATTTTATGGCCAGTTGGGGTCTATTGAGGCTACAGTGAATATCAAGAGTTCCAAAACATCTAATGTGTTTTATTGCTCCACTACTTATCAACATAGCAGTAATAGCTACAATACAAACAATAGCTACATGTGAAAATGGAACATGAAATAGAGTAGATTAAGGTACCATGTTTTCAATTTGTATTAGGTATCAATTTCATTCATTTAAAAATATGACATTCAGTTTCTATTATAAGTAGCCGATTAACTGTTGAATTAAAAAAAAACAAAAAAAAACTGAGGTAACAATTATATAATACTTATAATACGATAACTCACTCGCACTTATGTTTTAAAATGGTTACACAGCGTCAAGGGCTTGGAACAACAGCAACTGGACTTCTTTTAGGTTATGGAAGATGTTTCACCTGAAAGGCTCATTAGAGCCATGGCTCTAATGTGAAGACTATCATTACCCTGACACACACACACACAGGACCCACCCAAAAACAGCGTGAGTGAAGAAGCATGGATGCGCTTGCGAAGCATCTCAAGTGTGTTGCGTGTTAATCTAAGCAATGCGTCCACGTTGCGGTGGTTAAAGTAGGAGAGCAGCTCCTGGGCTTCCTCCTCCATCACTTCCATTAGATCTCTCTTTTTCTTTCTCCTCATCAAGGGTGAGGAAGGTCCAACACTGGCTGAAGGCAGCAAAGTGTTCCTGGAGAAGAGGTGGCTCTCTGAGTGGCCCTCATCATCCCCTTAGATGAAGGAAGCGACACATTTATAAGAAACATTGACTACAGTTTGCCTTGATAGTTGAAGAATTTCAAATGTGAATAAACACCACGTTCTAAAGTTCTAAATACTCAAAAAAATGAAATGTGTCTAATTCAGCCTTCATACATGCAATCATGTGATGATATGCTATTTCACATTCACATATCTTCCAGCTATTTTGTTGAACCATATTTTATCTGGTTCTACTTGATCTCAAGAGTAAAATGTTCATGTACCTTCACTATCCGCGTGATCCATGGTTTTGCGCTCGACGCAGCTTTCTTCTTCAACTCTTTCCACCTCCTCCCGCTGAACGTGGTCAAACTCCAACAGCATGTTGATCAGTTCATTAGCAGCCTCCTCCACTAGTGAGCTTTTCGTATGGAGATTCTGAGCCTGTCTTATGCACAGGTCCTGTACACATATGTATATAGTGTGACATAAACTAATATAACATCTAATGCTGTGCATTTAAGCATAGCATTCTGTTAAGAAGTCAGCACAATATCTAAACATGTATATTTATAATTTTTGTATTTATTTAAATTTCCAATCAAAGTACTGGTATAACTTAAATGAGGATATGCAGACCTCAAATTATGTCAGCTTCAATTAGTGTCAGTGATTTCCATGCATTGGGGCTCCAAGAGTGTTCCCATGAGTCAATGCATCATTCACATTTTTAATATACAGCACATTCCCTTTGCTATCATTAAAATTACTTTGTTGTCATATCACAACAGCTATTCACCCATGTGAATAAATCATAACTGATGACCTGCAGCCTGGAACGCAGGGCCATTTGAGCTCATTCAAAAGCTCTTTCTTATTAAATTCTGTATACACTTTCTTTGTATGAGGAATGGAGGTTGGATTGGAACTACAGGTTAATGGTGTCGTTTTTACTCCTATGTATTTACCCTGGTGGTCTGAACAAGCTCCTCACAGGTCATCGGTTCATCCTCAGGCAGGACGCACAGTGTGGAGCCACTCATCTCCTGCAGCACTGCATCTATCCTAAATTTCACCAAGTCGTTCACCCTGTCCATCAACAGTTCCAAGTCGACTGAAGACACGAGGAAGAAGAGGAAGCAAAAATAAAATGTGGAAAAAAGTGAAAACAGTTGAAAATATTTTTTATTTTTTAAGCTTTTCTTCAGAACACACACTAGTGAGTACACAAAGAACATATTCATGTTTTATCAGATAACGCCTGTGCTGAATTTTGGGGGGTTTTTTTCTTACCCAAAGTCTTGTCAATGTTGCTGAGGTACTTGTCTATGTTCAGAGATGTCCAATTGAGGGAGGTCAAGCCTGGCTGTATAGCCTCATCCACCTGTAAAGTAAGTGATCTTTGATATGTACTATGTACAATTTATTTCAGATAAACTATGTCTAACAAAGCAATAAAAAAAACGTGTTGTTTAAATATGGTGAGCCCTGGAAATGTATTAAATTTATATATATATATATATATATATATATATATATATATATATTACATTAACGTTTCCAAATGTGTTGTTGTCTTTTGTGTCCCTTTCTCCTGAAGCAGTCTTCCCTTCCTCTAAATGAGTTTGTCTCATTTTAACTAAAACTGTGTTGAGTTTCCAAGTGCTAAAAAATCAATTAAAGTCAGAGACAATACAATCCCAAAAAAGCTCAAACAGAGGACGAATGAAACGAGCATAATCACACATTACCTTAGCTACATGCGGCATGGCCAGCTGTTCAAAAGCACTCTGAATCTTTGCCCGCACTCTGGTGTTCTCACTCAGCATTAACTACAGAGGAAATATATTTACACAGTTTTATTTAGACAGTGAAATTACTTTCTCAGCAGAACAATATTTTTGCAATATGCACTTATGTATTTTTGTTCTTCTCTCTTTATAGTTTCTGTCTTGGTTAAATGATTTGCATTAATGGATTTTCAATTTCCAACAAAGTCCATGCTATCCTGCCACCAGCAAACACTCTCTCCCTCTCTCTTCTTTATGTTGTAAGTACTTGCAGATGCATATGACTGTATATCCACCTGTATCATGTTATAGTTCTTTTTCAAGGTGTCCTGTTTCTGCTGCAGCAAAGCAGCAAAGGGAGGAATCTCTAAACTCATCCTTGTCATGCAGTTTGCCTCTCTGATCTGGGTATTAATCTCTGCGTCAAAGTTGACAAACAGCTCCCCCGTCTCTGGAGATCTGACCAGCAAAGAGGCCTGCAGGCCAAAACGGGCATGCTCCACCTGGGAATGAGGTGCAATGTGCAGTTTAAAGACAATTGTGTGAAAAAAGGAAACTGAAAGTAGAGTGATTAAGAATATACATGCATATATGTATGTTGTGCACATTGCAAATGTCCAGATTCTAAACATATTTTCCTCATAAAAGTATTAGTTTTGTTCAAATTACATCTCATTTATTTGTTCCATACTATATGTTGTAACATTTATATCTATAAAATTTCATTTTCCTTCTTTCATTGTTTCTTCCATTACCTTTTTCATCCAGTTGTAATGGTAAAGCATCTCAAACTCCAACAGGACTTTTGCTACCTTGTTAAAGTTCCGGATGATCCTCTTTGCCTCTGGTGTGGAAAGAACACCAGGGTGCTACACAAGAAATAAATGGTGCTGTATAACTTAGAAGGATAAATACACTAACTATAATACTGCATAAACATAAAAATAACAGTTTAATTACACAAAAGAAATTGTATTACCTGTTGAAAGAGATCCATGGGACCCTGAATCCTGTTATAAAGCTGCCGAGACCACATAATCCGACCTGCCACTGGTGGTAAATCCCGGTCAATGGGGGGGTTTAGTTTCTGTTTCATATAAATTCTGGAGACCATTTCAATGTCCCGGCCATAGTTCTGGAGTATCCGCTGATACTTCTCATCGATGCCAAGATTTGGGATCCCTAGTCTGTTATTTTGTCAATTTCAAAAGGACAAACAGTTCATCAGAATTTAAAAATGGACAATGAGTATTGACTTTTTTGGTCAAGGTCTACAACACAAGAGTTTAATCATAAACCCTAAACACTTAGCAACACTTTCAGGTTCTTCTGTGACCTAAGAGCATTGACAATGACCACATTCCATTTACATGTGCCAATAAATCATGTCTGAGTCTATATGCACAAACGGGACCATTAAACAGGCAAATTTAATGCAATTTAGTATTAGCTAGACCAGCAGTAACCCTCCCTAGAAATGAGTCAAAGGATCCATGGTGAGAATGTATGACTTGTGATTTATTTACGGGCTGGTGTCAACCTTAGGTGACAGAGAAATGCAGATGTCTGTCACCCACTGGCAGCTATAAATACCTGTTACACATGGGATGATAACATGGATTACCTTTCAAATTTCTTGAGGACATTTAGAGCTCGTTCTGTATTCTGAATTTTTTCAAAGGTGGTATCCATGAAACTCTTAAGTTGATTCTGAAAACACAGGGAGCAACTACAACATTTATCAAAATATCTGGCTAATAAGGTCAGACACACATCTTTTCATTTACATTTTCTCAGCACATTGAGTAAGCACATTAACTAAGCTTGATCAACCTTTCCTGGTAGTTTTGGTTTACTTGCTGAGGCAGTGCAATTTACACCTTTGTTATTCCCTCTAGTACACAGACAGAAGTGTCTAATTAGTAGAATAGTAATTTTATTTCTAATATGGAGGAAATAAACTAATAGATACTGTCTATAATCATTTACTTACATGGAGATCAGCAGTGTTTTCGCAGAATTCCTCATAGTCAACATCAAAGTCAGTTCTTCTCTGGTCTAAGAAACTGTAGTGTTTTTTCTTCATGTTCAGCACTATAGCCTATAACATACACACAAACATGTATGAATGCAATGCACAAGTTTAATTGCTGCACATTCATCAGTTCAAAATCTGAAATTTTAATGCCTCTCTTCTCACCACTGTTCTATCGTAAATCCTGTTTCTTTGATCAACTATGAGTCAGGGCTTTATGATGGTGGGCACATTTGTGAAATGAATCAAAGTTTTATTATTGCAAAGGAATAGAATGCATTAAAACAGCGGAAATGAAATGCGCAATCTTAAACCTTACTGTAAATTATGCATACACAAAACTGTGAAGTTTGCCAAAAGAAGAATATAATCTATGAATGCAGTTCTCTTTGTTTTGGTAATATAAAGCCTGTGGGAATTACATTAGGTAAACAGGACAGCCTGAAAAGGATTTATTGGCTGTGGGAAATGAATGCACAACAAAAAAATGAAACAACCAATATGAACAACACATTCTCCTCTTTTCATGCTCCATGCAGTTAGTATTATCTTATTATGCATTATATGGTGGCGTTTTCTTTTAAGTTTGATGGATGTGAATTTAACAACTGCATGCAGTCAACTATTAAAGTAGGCCAAGCTATACTATATGCCAAAAACTGAAGCAAGAAATTACCTCCCATTTTCCCTGCATTTCAGCAGTCTGCACATCCAGGGAAGGTGAAACAAACAGATATGTCACATCATATATATATACTCCCAAGGGAAATCATAAACACCAGTTTGATGAATTGATTAAGAAAAAAAAAAAAAAAAAAAAATGACTAAGCAAAAATTCAAGTGTTCTTCTCGATTAGCCAGGGCAATATAATCATTTAATATAATATAAATAATATATATATTTTTTAAATCCTACTGTACATAATATTTTCTTTCCTGAGCTTCACTGCCTTTTTTCTTATTTATATCTCATATACCTCAACATACATATCCTATATATTTATCTGTCTATATTTTTCCCCTCATTGTTTTGCAAATGTTTGAGAAAGTGAATGAATTAAATCATATGTCATCCTCAATTAAATTGTATGTACAGATGTATTAGTTGTACAAGAGATTTCAAACTTGTTCTGTTCATTGTACAACCAGCTTTGGCAGCCTGACAATGAAACTGTCCAACACTAATGGCTCTCAGAAGAAGTGCAGGCTCAGCTGGCTAGAACTTGCATTTCATCAGCTAATGGAATAGCTCTCTATGTTAATAAAAATTTCTGAACAACAATATGATCTAATTCACCCACTTGAAATCTGGTGGCCATGGTCTCCAATCCTTCTATCTTAGAGTCTTGCAGCGTAGAGTAGGTTGAAAATGTGTCAAACATTTCCAGGATCTTGATGAGTCGGCGCTGGAATGTGTCAAACTTCCCAAAAATGTACATTTCACTAAAGTCAAACTGTCTCTCTGAAGGGGTCTGTTCCAGCTTCTGCTTGGTTTTATGGAAACACTGCTGGTACTCCTAAAGGACACAGGTTAACATGTTACAAAACAAATCCCATTCCTATTCATCCATTTATCACATCAAAATTGCAGCAGTTGTTGCCTGAAAAATTAACATTGCTTCCCTTCTTACCAAGTGAAGATGAACATACTTTTGGAAAAAAATACACAAAATACCACAAAGACACCACATTTGATAATAATATGAACACATGATAAATAACGTATTCTCCTAATGTGTACAATCCAGTACCTGGTTCAGGTGGATGGCAGCTTTGATTTTATCAACAACAACTTGTTGTGGCTGGTCCCATATTGAATTGGAGCCATTATTGGTGATATAAGCCTTGCAGGCTGTGATCATCTGGTTTGTCACCTGGACATAGTGATGGTTGTAATGAAAAGAAGAAAAGGCATCTGAACTGTTTTTGGGTCCAAACAGCATGGGCCTATACGTGTAACTAGAATATCAAAATATTAGCAAACACATTGTTATGAGAAAGAACACCTGATCTTTTGAAAGTAACCTTTTAATTTGTACATCAAATGTTAAAAATGGCAATTTCAGTAATCCCTTAATGTCACAGTGACCTTAGGAGACAAAACATGAATGTTTGATTTTTTTTTCATTCATCCATAAAAGCATGACAATTATAGATACCAGAGTGTTCAAATCAAAACAGACCGGAGACAGGCAACTTGGCTGAATTGCATTGTTGGTTAGAATATAATTTTCTAATTACAATTGTCATTGTTGTAGTATTGTGAACAGCAACCTTTCCTACCTTAACAAAAAGTGATGTAATCTTTTCTGATGTGTTGTAGTAGCGAGAGATATTGTGAATCATCCTGATGGCATTGATCAAGCCTGGGATTGCATCTACCATAGACACCTGGGATAAAACAGAAATTACATTTTACTTATGTAATAACAAAAATGCATATGCCCTCTTCAGAGATCAGGACACTTAAACTTGAAGACAGTGCCTGTGGTTAAAGGTTTTGTTTGGAAAAAGAATTTTTTTCTTACAGGGTCACTATTGTAAAGAGGATCACAGAACTTCTCCAGACTATAGAGGTACTTGACATTGTCTTTGGCCTCATTGGCTGCATCAGTAATCCTGGTGTCCAGTTCCCGCCACGACTGCATAGAACAAACAGTGAAAAAGCTGCACAATTGATAGGACAGGATTGGTTAAGACATGTTAAGATAACTAAGTGTCCTATGAAGCAGCAGAGAAAGACAGCGTGTTTACATTTGGTACATATAGTCACTAAAATTGAATGCTGATTAAGAGTCATATCTGACCTTTATAAGTTTAGATTTGGCAAGCAGGAGCACACCGAGTACAGCTCTAACACCGGGGCTTTTCAGCTGGTCCAGAAGGTAGTTGAAGCGGGACATTCGTCTCTTCCAGTGCTCCAATTCAGCACGTGGGCCAAGGTCATCAGCTTCTTTTCTCAGTTGGTCACTCTCAGCTAGGACCTGCAGCACAGAAATACATGATAAACACTTGTGACAATACTAAATGTTTTATACATCATTACTGCAGCGTATTCTTTTACTTTCCCTGAATTTAGCATATTCCATTTTGTAATGCTTTTGTTGTACTTTTCCCTCAAAAGATTTTGAATTAGTCTGGACCATTTAATGTTTTGGAAAAAAAAAATAAAATTAAATGTTAACTGCTTTGTATCTGTAGTTGTTATAATGGCACATTCAAAGACATTTCAAGCTGACTTAAATCAGATATTACGTTTTCCTTTTCTAAATGCATTCGCTTGCTATAATTAAGAGTACAAAATTACAGTGATTTTGAAGATAGGCAACAATTGTAATTAGTTTGAACATAGCTTCTTATCTGTTAACTAATATGTCTAACTAATTGCTGCTGCCTATCTCGGCCAGGTCTCCCTTGTAAAAGATGCTTGCAATACCCCTGGTTAAATAAAGGTTAAATTAAATAAAAATGTCTTACCTGCTCTATCTGCTTGATCCAGACTTTCATGCAGGCCTCTATCTTTTCTGTGGTCTCTGTGCTGCCTGCTGCTGCCATGTAGTCTGATGGCCCTTTAAGCACACTCAGGTCAAGTGTATCACACTCCTTCAAGGTAACCTGGAGGCCAACAATTACATGGCTCATTTTTGTTGTGGTCTTATGATTAATTTCTTTTATGCCTATGTGTGTACTGGAACTGAAATACAGATCCTGTTTCATATTTATTTTCATTTAATTAATTTATTTGTGTCCAAACCTTTGACTGGTACTGTATCTGGGGAAAATGTATCTAAAGGAAGTGCTCAAAACAGGCTGTGCACATTTATTTGAGAGATGCAAGGCCTTCATGTCTATATAGTCAACCAAATCATTTTGCAATTACCTGTTTTGCTAAGCAACATACATATATTGGCATGGTTGTGATATCTGGTTAGTGCACATATAGTTAAAATGATATTTGGATTTTTGGAGCAATTTCCTCATTGGCTATAAATTAGGAATTAAACTTGTTCTTGAAGAGTGTCTGCTCCGTGCCTTTTCTTGCAGACTCTCCTGTGCTCCAGACAAAACTGACACAAAGCTTTCCAGTGATGATATGAACTCCTGTTTGACAGCCTCAGCCTGAGGACTGGCCAGCTCTCCCCAGCCATGGTTCATCTTCCTCAGTGTGGGGATGAAGATGTCAGAGAGCAACTGCTCCACACTTTTTAACAAACCCCCTTCTGTTGTGTCCAGCATGTTGAAATTTACATCCTAAGAAAATACAAAAAAAAAAAAAAAAACTGACATCATTACAAAAAGTAAACATCCATGCAGTCATTGTCTTGTATTGCCTGTTGAATACAAAGCATCCACAGCAGACACAGAAAAACATTGTTCATGTTCAGACATTAAAGCCATCTAGTAGCCAGTAGCCCTATGGAAATCAATTTGTGGCATTGTAATTTTCACTATAACAGCAGATAAAGAACGAATGCATTAGAATCAAGGTGACCAAAACACAAACCCAAATTCACATATAATTTCATGATTATTTTTATTTGGATTAAACTAAATAGTTTTAGAAAGAAAAAAATACTATATTAATGAAGTGCAAAATGCTCCTTTGTACCTCAGTGTGCCTGTGTACCTCTATTGTGCTGTCTCTTTTGTGCAGACACACTGACCAAATTTGTCAACCTTCCACTTCTTGCTGTGAGTGTCTTGCAGCAAACATGTCCTGTTATCAGTAGCAGTGATTAGCGTTACTGCTTTCATGGTGATCAGCACAAAACAATAGCCAGTACTGCTCCTGCTGAAGCCCATATAAAGCTATTGAAACTATCTTATGTCATCTCTTCTCCTAACTTTAAATTTTAAATGGTTGCCATTAGCCATATTCTCATACATAGTAGGAAAAATTGAAAGACCCATTTAAGATAGGACAATGAAGAGTGTATGTATGAAAAGAAAAAGGAGAATGGCATGGAGTAGGGAAAAGTTTCCTATATACAACGTGCAATACTAATAAAAATCATTGTTTTTGCCTAAAATAAGTCCACAGCTTTTCTTTATTTGAAATGACCACCATTCACTTACCCTGAAAGAGCACAATGTCATGCTTGGTTTTAACAAAATTGTACAAAGGGACTCACTCTGTGTATGTTCTCAGAGGTGATTGCCTTTGAGGTATTGGCTCTGGTGAAGAAGACACAGACCCCTGTCAACGCCACGTCTTTCCCATCTGTCACAAACACTTTAAACTTCTTGCTGGAACTAGACTGCTGACCAACAACCTGGGAGGTTACAGGAGCTGGTGTTGTGGCTGCTGGTGCAGCTAAAGCAAAGAATTGGACACACAACAGCACAAGGCTTTAATTTATCACTGTGAGTTGTCATCGTATGTATTTTGCACATTAACATGTGATGCTACATGTCTGTCCATCTGTGGTGTCAGAAGCTCTTGTATGTTGTATGTGCTCTGCAGTCCTGTCTGCGTGTATGTCTTTGTGGGGCCAAAGATGAATTTACACAAACAATTTACACAAGATCTCAATCAATAACTTCCCTCAGGGACAGAAAAAAAATAACATACAAGACCTCAACTTGATGTGTTGTAGTCAATCAGATACAGTCATACGAGTGTACATTTTCATGTTACCTGCTTCCATTGGCTCAGTGTCCTGATGGTAGAACATGAGGTGTGGAAGACCCTCCACCATAAAAAATTGTTCCATACGGTCAATCTGAGAAACATTAAAAAAAAAAAGAAAAAAATCCACAATCAGACACAACTGTGTAAATAAATAAGAGATTTTTTGGCGTTTTTGCAGGGCTTTCTCCTCTCACTGTAAATATGACCAAACTCTAAACAGTCTATGTGAGAATTTGAGTGTGAATTACCTGACTGCCCTCAAGTATGGCATCTTCCACATCGGCTTTCTCCAGTCCCAGGCATGAAGCAACAATACTGAGGATGTAGTCATGTCTTCCATCCAGCTGGGCACGCTTAGCTTCACGCTCTTCTTTCAACTTTTGCTAACAATAAGCACAGATAATTATAGATAATTGCTATCTGGGTACCATCAAGTTATTAAAAAAATAATAAAAAAATCAAATTTCAACATATGTCAATTTCCTGCTGAAAAGAACATGAGGATTCTGACCAACTCGGGCTCACCGATGATAATTTAAAAAGACAAAAAAGTATATAGTATAGTATAATATAGAGTATACAGTACAGTGTTTTTCATAGGAATCGCATGATGAGTCCATCTATATTTAACATACTTGGGGTGTCGTGATGAGTCTGCTGGTAGTGACAGTTGACTGAAGGCCTGTGGCTCTACACTTTGGCTCAGACATAATTTCAATCACCACATCATGCACAGTTTTCTATGATCAAGCATTTAAAAAAAAAATCCTCATTATTATCTTTCTTTATATTGTATATGACTCCAAACAAATATGACAGAATATGTCCAAAGCCAATATCAGGATTTCTCCAAAAAATTTAAAAGGTCACAGCACTATCAAAATGCAACAAAATTCCAGGGTCTTTGACTGGATTAACCAGCGCCACTGCAAATTTACCTCAGGCCGTGGCTTGGATTCAAGGGGGTAAAGTCAACCACATTGGGTTGCCAGGTTCTGCTGATTAGCAACACTAACAAGGCCAGCCAATAAATTACATGAAACCTGGTTTTACGTGGGGTGCCAGCTGCAGGGGTGCATTCAGACTCTCTTATTTACCTTCCCCCTTGTCTGTCTGGAATTTAAACAGGGGATGACAGGAATAGCTCTTTCTGGCTTAAAATACTTTTTTCATTGACGTCAAGATGGTCTGACCATCTTTTAAAAGGCCCTGTTCTGCAACAAAGCAGGAAGCACCCCACTGCGACTGGCAATCCAAAAATAGAACACTTGAGAACTTGCTCTTTTTTATGCCAGTCCATTTAAACAATTTTCAGCAATTGGATTAAAGTTTAACATTCAAAATGATGAATTAAGTGATTGGGTTTCTATCACGTTTTACCTTTCTTTCTGCTCTCTTCTATGGGCTTTGAGAGACATCCGTGTGGCTGCATTTCATCGACCCAGGATTTTACTTCAGGTAAACTTATCCTTAAATATCTGTTGCGGTTTTTTGTTTTTTTTTTTGGGGGGGGGGGTTTCAATTAAAAATTACTTCAAGTCTTGGTAGTAGCATCCACTGGAGGGCAGGGCATACTGCACATGGAAGCACACTGAGCCATTCCTAATTGATTATTGTGAGATCAGATTTGAGCAAATAGATATGACTTGGTTTGGGGGATAGAACAGATAAACTGCTAAAAGGAACATATGGAGAAACAAGATCAAACAAATGGATTAGAAGAGATTAGGCTGACAAGACAGTGTTGAAGGAAAGAAGTGACTGCATAGTCAAAAACTTAATGCACCAATGAAAAGATGGCAAGAGGACGAGGAAATTACAAGAGGCAAAAAACAAAAAGAAAGAAATAGAGGGGGCAGACAAAAGATAAAAGGCAAGGGACGTAGAGCTGTACAAAGAGACAACACATTGCTACACTGCAACTCTGGATCGGTAAGGCTCAATGTATTGATCCTTGTTAGTTACAGCATGTGTGGTTGGTGATGAGAGGCCAGAGTGAGGTGGTGTATAACAACAACCTCACAAGCTGTGAGTGTCAGCACGGTGAGTAAAAGCTGCAATGCATTAGCCAGTCAGCATCTTTATAAGAGATCAGACAGTGACCACGGTGACATCTGTGAAAAAAAGATGCACCTGCCCTGCACTTGCATCAGCCACTCAATATACATACACATTTATTTACTATTTCAGCATGCATGGTAAAATCTGCTAAGCAATAACAAACCACTCTCAGGAACAGCGGCTGCATCAACAGATAACAGGGCAGTTATTAAGTGCAGCAAAACTAGAGGTCTGAGTCATAGTTCATTCACGTCACACATTCCTCGCATTCTTTACTTGGTTTTTTTCTATGTGCTGAGTTGTATTTCACTTTAAAGCAAGCCAAACATGAAGCAGCTACATTTTATAGCTTCCAACGTGCATGATGCGTTCACAAGAAGAAGATATTGCAAAAAAGTTTAAATAAGCAACTTCAGAACCACAGCAATGAATATCAACAACCTTGATTAGGTCTTTATTAGAGCAATGCACACACATTGTACAAATCCCCACATTACAGGTTGACCATAAAAAAAAAGCACGCCAAACCAACAGTTGCCGTGCAACCAGCCATTGCACACTTTCTCTGTCTTTATTACAAAGTGTCTGCTGCACAGAGATAAACAATATAGGCACAAAGCACTGTGGTGCACAATATACAAAAAAAGTTACCACTGAATGCAATACATAAAAATATAAAATGAACTAGCCAGCAATAAATGGCTCCAACAATGACAGATACCCAAACACATCCATATTTAGTTATTCCCATAACAGACACAGAAGCCAGCAAGACCAACGTAATAAAAGCTACAACATTAATAGCTTTCAAAGGGAAAACAAAGCCTCATCCTGAGATAAGCTATGAATCTGACAAGCCCTGTAACAAACAAAGTGGAGTTTTTGGAATTAAAGCAAAAACAGCTGTGACAAAAATTGTGCAGCAGAACGTTTGGTAGTTATCTGATTATCTAATATTTTTTTCTAAAAAGTAATGCAAAATGTTTTCAGTGCTTTGGCAAATCTCAAATACACACAGATAACGATTTAGTCCTGTTTTAATCCACATCTTCTGGGCAATAGAAATAACATGCACTGTCAAAGTCAGAGCAGTGGGTGTGGATAAAGCTTTGGAGCAAATTTTGTCTATTTGATTTAAAGTGGTTTCCGTCATAGTAGAGGGAAGCTGTCCCTTAAGAGGGGAAAATTATGCAGCTGGATTCACTGAAATGAGAAATAAAACCTTACAAGGCGCCACAAAAACACTGCTGCATATTTGTCTTACCTGAATGACCTTGGAAACTGTTATTTTCCAGAGCTGCTTACTAAACACCTGCGCCATGACAGTTCCTAACCCCAGAGCCTTCTACATCTTCTGTGCAACCTGCTATCACTTTCTCATCTGCACGTACAGATGGATGCCTCTCACCCTCAACGAGATTAGACCTATCAAGTTTACACCGGTGACCACCGAAGCCAGCTCATTCAGAGCTGATGCTGCACTTTCAACTGGTCAACTGTTCCAACAAACTTCAAAACGGTCCGCAGGCCAGCGGCACACACAGGGTCATCACATGCACGTTTGTGATTTCACAATGTGTGTAAAGATACAGATGAAGAATGGGTCACTGACAGCTTGTCATGTAAGCATTTTACATTAACATGCTAAAAAATGCGCATGCATGAACACATACGGACAAACAAAGAAAACACACCTCTGGTGTCACTGCTTTAACAAAGTAGGTGAGTCAGTCGGAATAGAGCTGTGAATTTTCACTTTAAAGCTAGTGCAAGTAACAAACTAGTACAAGTAAGTGCTTAAGGGCATGTTTTGTGTTGTCTTGTACAATCACGATGCAAATGATGTAGTGTTAAATGTGGGAAAATGTGTATATTTTTTATCTATAAAACAGTTAAACACAAATGGTCAAACTTTGATGCCAAAACATCACACAACAGGCCAGTATCAGTGTGTCCGTTGATTGCAATAAACTTATATTGACTCAATGTGGATTAGCAGTAGTTTTAGGCTACAGTACCACTCCTCTTTTTCTCTTGTTTATATTTTTTGTACATGCGATGATACAGCAAAAATGGGAGAAAAAAAAAAAAAAAAAAAAAAAACAGTACTAAACCAGATCAGCCTACCGACTGCAATAATTGCTGGATTCTTATGTTTTTCTTTCCTCTAATAAAAGCAATAATATACATATATTTTGTAAAAAGTTCGGTCTTTTTTTTATTCCCATAACCATGAAATCAGCCATTACGGTTCACTGTGCTGAGTATTTACAGTATAACTTGGGAGTTCAGAAAAACATTTTCAGATAGCAGCAGATTTTCTATGCTTTCTCTGACTTTTGCCATTACCCTTTACCATTTTATCCAAACATTTAGCTGTATACTGAATCCTCACACATTAATGATGAATTACATTTGGCTGAGGCAGTTAGCTAAGAAGACAAGCTGCCTGTAACTTCAGAACGCTTGGGTCACCTTACCTTGTTTTGATAGTCTGGTTTAAAATGCAGCATTGTCAGCAATGGCCTTTCACGCTGAAACCTCTTTTCAAGTTGTTCCACCTTCTTAATTGGCTTTGCATTTCATGACATTAGAGAATCACAGTGTTCGACAAAGAAGACAAGACTGGAACAACTGGCCTTCATACAGAATGTGAGCAATCAGCCTTCTTATTTGCCATGTGAGAAAGGTTGCTGCCCTGAAATTATGAGATGCTCCTAAAAGGGGACTGCTAAGTAGATAATGAGGTGTTGGATGACCACCTGTCAGTAGGACAATTACCAAGGCCCGCTCTCACCTTACAATTCTGTCACAACAACGGGATGGAGAGCCAAGGATGCGGGGGAATGTAGGGGTGGGAAGGTTGTTGATGTATAGCAGTCATTCTCACTTGTTTTCTGTTATGCCCCCCCCTACAAAGCAGCAACCCCCCCCCACAACTATGGGTATTGTAGTATGGTATTACTATACTAGTATTACTTTAGTATGTTAGTATTGAGCTTGCTTACAAAAAGGTTTACTTTATTAACCCTGTTTTTCATTCTGAGTGCATTTTCAGAAAAGACTAAACATGCATCAATTTGCACTAACTTCGACAAACTTAAATCCTTGTAAACCTTAAACAATTAGATGAGTGTAACTGCTAAATCATTCCCCAGGAACAACAAAAAACCCACTTTAATCTACAAAAAGAAAATAAATTAAAAACATTGTGCTGATTTTTCTAATCAAAATAATTAAGTCTTTCACAGGATTAATGGCAGAACTCAAGCAGCTTATCAGTGTGATTGGGGTGTAATGTCTAAGTGCCACCTCAATTTATTTGGCTTCATGCTGTCCACTGCCAGAGTTTTTAGACACAATGCACACACCAGCTACTGCACCGGGTGTGTAATTATGCTTTGTTTTGGTGTGGCAACGAAAAAGCTAAGACATTTGCTAAGGCCTGTTCCCTGGGGTTCAAACGCGGCCCCCTGGCATGTCTACGTGCCCCGCCCTATACATCAATGTTTCTCAAACACTGATGTATAGGAATATACAAACAGTGGATAAAAGCACTAACTGTTGAAACAATGCATAAACGCAAACACTGGCACATAAAATATGCTGTGTATCAGTGCTGAAGGAAATAAAAACTAACCCCCAACAAGATATTAAGATCCCATTGAAGAATAAATAGGTTTCTCATGGAAAGTACTTTTTGATTATAATAAGCATCACCAATAAATTAAATTCATTAATTCATCAATCCATCTTCAACAGCTTATCTGTTAACCACTATGTCGCAATGCTGCCCTAAATTAAATTAAACTTATATGAATAAAATTTTAAAACAAGAATAAAATCAGACTTAATGCTGACTGGGTCAACACATATATTTACAGGCAGACAGTATTTAACTTAATGATATGCATTTTGGGGAGATGAGATGCTAAATAAAATTTAACTAGACAGTCGACATTAACGAAGATTATTAAATTGCAAGATTTTTATGAGGCAAATATACAAAAATCTTACAAATCTTCTAGCTTCTCAAATGTGAGAATTTGCTACCAATCTGTCACTGCATATCATTGGATATTCAAATTTAGTTTTTTTTTTTTTTATTATTATAAAACAATTAATTTAGACATGCCACTTTGACATTTTATAGATGAAAGGAATTGACTTGAAAGAAATTAAATATTAGTTGCCACTCCAGTGTGGAGACACTAATAATTCACCCAGTGAACACGACATATTCACTCATGCGACATACACAAAAACATAGACCTTCAATCAATTAATATAAAATTCCATTAGCTTTCAATTTGGCATCCAGCAGATAGAGAGCACACTTCTCTCCATGTGGATCTGACTGATGGTTTGATGTTGAAGAAATGATTGCAAAGCATTGCATTTAAAAGCATTTGGGTCATCAATTTTTTACTTCGCCATGACTGATTTTCTACGTTGAACTGTCTGGTTGGGAGCTGTCATGAAATAGAAGAGTGACCCTAAATTATAAATGAGGAGGTGGTGGAATCTAAAAGAGGCAGACAGAGATGGAAGAAGGTCCATGGTTCTCCCAGGGGATGCTCCCACTAACACGGATTTTGACTTGTGCTGTTTCTCTTCTCATTGACTTTGTCTGTTTTGTTCTACACAGTCCTGGGTGCAATTGCATGTAATCCAATAGATCACTTTGTGTTGGATTTGTTTTGTACAGTAATTTAGCTTATCTCTTATCTCTTTTATTAGACTTAGACAGACTGCTTCTCTAATGGTCTATTGATACACACAAGACAGGGTATGTTGTGCTGGGTCAATCTATTTCTTTTACTGGACGCTGCAATTGTGGAAGGGGTGAATCTGAAGAGATGAGTGACGATAAAAAAATTAAAAAGTGAAGTCAAAAAAAGTTGAATTTTCTGGATTTTAACTGCGTTATGGAGTGGCTGCATACACAGAATGTATCGCTCACAAAAACAATTCATTTCATAACATAGTTGATATATCCGCACATTCACTAAGACCAACACACGTTAAATATAGTCCCTCTAAAGTTGACAGCTCCACTACCTCTTCATTGTCATGAATCGCGTGCCCATGGCAACAGCAATTACACAATGGACACAACGCCATCTCGTGGTCAAATCCCGATAATGCAATCTGCGCATCTTAAAACTAGTTTTCTAACAGCGATTTTTGACTACTGCTGTGATCCCAGGGAGTCTAATTGTGTAGGAGTTCCCATAGCAGTTGTTAAAAAGTCTGAGGATGCTGTTGAATTTGAAAATGAAGTGCAGATTAATTCCTCCCTCTGTGTTCTCCACTTATGAGCAAAGGGAATTCTGATGTAAGGTGTCACTGTCCCAAGTCATGATCCCATGTATCTGGCATTTCCTGTTTTGTGTTTTGCACAGTGCTGGCCTTTGGGAAATAGTGAAATTTAAAAATCAGAACCAGGTGTTTCTCCTTGTTCAGCCCACCTACATCAGTCAGGGTAAGCTCTACCTGAAGGAAACATGTAAGCTTCATGGAGGTGTACCTATTCATCTTGCAACTGGATGTGGATCCTTTTCTAATAGGCAAGATGGCCATACGCATATGACATTAACATGTACCTGCTGAATCGATACATGTTTAATGCTGTGCTGGACAACTATGCACGTAGCAAAACAAAACAGACCTCTATACAAACAGTTGTAATGGCTACATGTCAATATGAGGACTCTTTAAAAACGCAAACAAAAAGATCCCATTAACAGATAATCCCCCCTATCATATGCCTGTCTCAGTGTTTTCCAAGGCCACATGGACAAGAAGGGCCAGTTGAGGCCCGAGGTTTAGGGTTCACCTGTTCACCTTGAGTTTTGTCTTTGGATATAAAAGAAAGAAAGACAGAAAGAGAAGTGTCATCTCGTCATGATTATCACTGAGTAACTGGAAATCAAACCTGCGTCTCCTTGAGTGACTCCAGTTGGACGGACGGCTGTGACGGTCGGCTCCTGTAGCTAACTTTGGTGAGCCTGGAGCTGAAGGACATGGCTCCTCTGCTCAGAGACCTCCTGGGGAAATATCCAGTTTCCTTTTCTGTTTGTGTACTCTGTTTTCTGTTTTGTTTTGTTTTTTTATGTTCCTGATCTTCCTCGAAAGGTATCAGACTCTACTGCAGTCGTCGACGACCGCGTATGTTGTTAGCGGTTCCCAAGGTAACGGGGTATTTGTGAAAGGGGCAGTGGGCGGTGTGTTAAGTGTTGTCAGCATCAAAACAAACAACAACCCAAAAAAAAAACTCTACAAAGAAATCAACACACAATGGACGTCGGTTCTGATTGAAGCGGACTTACACCTGGGGGAAACAGAAGGGGCAACTTTATTGACACCTGCCACAAGTGCGTCATGAGTCAACCCTCATCTGATTGGCTGTTCCCTCTGTCCATCACACAGTGTCTGCATTCTCAATACAACCCTAAGAAGTCTCTTCTAAGGGCTGTTGTGGCAAACAGTGAAAAACTTTATACCTCCAGACCAGTTTGAATTCTATTTATTCATCCTGTTTAAATTGCATTTTATACACGCAACCTGCTGTATCATGATGTTCAATGTTGCCATGGCTCATTTGCTAATTATTGTGTTTTGCACCAAAAAATTGCCTTATACAGAGAAGAAATACACAATGATTCGTTTTTGGTGTCTATTTTTGAAAAGCAAATACTGCATTGCCGAAGATGCTTTGAAGATTATTATGATGGGGATTCCAGTGACATGGAGAGTTAAGGAAGATGATTCACCACATCTTTCTAGAAATTTACTTCAGTGGGACTGTTTGTGGATAGTTTTAATGTATAGCAGAATATTTTTTTTAAAACATTGTATGGCCACCATTTCATGGAATACTGAAATTAAGGCTCTTACAGATAAACAATTTGGTATCCCCCGGACAACACTGAATGCTGTAATGAGCAAAATGTTCTGCCCAGTACTGCCCATTACTCTGCTAGAGGCTAACCACCCTTCAGTCAGCCTTTGATTTTCACTTCAATGAAACCTATTATGAATGAATAAAAGATACAAGTTGTATCTATGTTCTGTTGTGGGAGCCTGTCAGAGAACATGGCAGTATCAGAGGCAAGGTCACACAATTTGAATGACCTTAAAAGTCACACTTAATGGGTAGCTGAATTTGTGATTCATTTGTGATTTTGGGGCTAATATGGTGTTTTTAACAAAGCACTTACTGGTAACTTCAAGTTATTCTCTCATGATAGCAATTTGCTTATATATCTTCTCACATTCAGTAAACCTTTTTTCTGCTATCGATAGTACAAATTTTGGTTTTCAAATGAATTTTTTGTTTGTCTTTTCACTCACTTGTTTCTGTGTTTATTGTTTAATTGTTTTTATGTGTACCATATAGCTTAATAAAATGTAATGATAGCAACTACATTGGCTTGTCCAGTCGATAATTCAAGAAGGTGGCTAACGTGCCTGTTTTTAATACTATTTTAATTCAGATTTGGAATATCATGTGTTTCTGTTCACAGTGAGACAAACCATGGGACAGACAAGACCACGACACCATGATGCTTGGTACCTGATGTAGAAGGCACTGGGACACTTCATTATTTCGGCAACAGGCCAACCTGATTCAATGGATGCCAACTTAAAAAAAAAAAAAAATCACTATAAATTGGTGCCTACGTGCCGAAGCAGTAAGTGAGGGTGAGCTGTAGATGGCAGCAGAGCACCGTCCCCTGGTTGAAGGCCAGCTCTGCAGCTGTCAGAGGAGAACTGGGGTAGATTTGTGGGGCAAATGACCTCATAGTGTAAAATCATCTTCATCAGCAGGAGATGAAAATAATATTCAATAGCTCGTTTCCGTCAGTGGCGTTTTGTCCACTGTAAACGCATTTGGTATTTGGTGGTGAAAGGAATACGACCCTCATGAACAATCCCACAGCAGCTCCTGACTGAGTAAATACTGCAACATGGTAACTCAATGAGCTCATGGGAATATCAAAGTCACGTTTGGAAGAATTCAGCTTCAAGGGGCTTATATGGTAACGGGAATTATGAGAGGTGCATGCTGCTACAAGACTTTTGGGAACAGGATCGCTATCGACGATCCTGTAATCTGCGCTAACATCTGGCCCTGAGCTATTAAAGCACCCGGTCCAGAAAGACTCCCGCGCCGCCCCGCATCAGCACCGCAGTGGGTGACGCTGCCGATGCGCTGTCTGTGGCGCACACTAAAATCGGGTGGCGCACAATGCACCAAACCCGCTCCCCACCCCAACCCCCCAGAAACGGAATCCCAGGATATCCCACCCCCCACCCTCTCCCTCTCCCTCCCTCGAAGGCGGAATAGACCTCCCCCACCAATCCTCCTCCCCTCCCCTTTTTACCTCCGCCTTCTCTTCCTATCACCCCTCCTCCTCCCCCTCCTCCCCCTCCCTCACGTCCCGGCTCGGGAGCGCCGCCGATCGGTCGTCAGGATTTTCCCCCACAGATCTCGGGCCAAAATGGAGGAGGAGGTCTCTCGCTTTAATGAACGGAGCACAGATTGCATGACCGGATCTGCTTGAATGAATCGCCTCAGGACCCACTTTAGCCGATAAATAATTATTGCAACAACAATTGAAAAAAAAAAATCATCCTCAGAACCCCGCACGGAGGATATCCGCCGCTCTTCCCGCACAGGCGACCGGAGCCATGAGCGCAGCAGAGGGACTAGATGAGGCTGCGAAGGACGCGGCAGACATAGCGGCGTTTTTCAAATCCGGTAAGTCGGGAAAGGGGCGAGTCCGGAGGAGAGCTGGATCAGCCGTGCCCTGCCACATTGTGGACAAAAATCTAAAAATAAAAATGAAATAAAAATAAATAACTGACGGCTCTTCGGGGGCGAGACGTGCTGGCCACCGCGCGTCCGAGCAGCTGGAGTGACGCGCACACCTTGTAGTTATTTACTACATACGAGTCCACTTGACATTCCGCAGTCTTTGATGACAGCAGCTCGGCCAACACCTCTCAGTGTGTGCGCTTCGGATCTTCTAGGCTGCTGACCCCATTTTGGGTCGAAACCGAGCAGGCTTGGGGAGGTGTGACTGGTCTCTTTGGGCGCTGTGAGGTGTTATTTCGACACCACGAACCCGTTGGTTGCAAATATTCTGCTCGTGCATCACGTCTGCAGAGGCTGTGGATCGATCATCGATCACGCATCGGTTGTTACCAACACGGGTCCAGCAGGTCTCATGCACGGAGAGAGGCGAGGCCACAGGCGCACGTATGGGCGATAGGTTCCACTCTACGCACTGGGCCTGTCTCATGTGATGGCATCATCACAACAAATAAGGATAGGCCTGCCTCTGCATCCAAAACATAAAACCCTGCTGTATGTCCTGGGAGGCTGCACTAGAGTCTGATATCAGGCAGAACATTCATACTGAAGCTTTCGTCATGCACTGAGCTGTGTTAGAGCTGGAGAGAAGCATCATTAGCTGATCTATAGTTGCAGATGTAAGCTATAACTGATCATCCCCATGCTATCTGTATTTATAATTCCATACATAAACAGAAATAATCTGAATATATCCCTGCAGGAGTATGTTTCACAGGTATATTGCTGTGTTAGGTCGCCCTATAGCAAATTTGGCTTTGTTTGTTTGTTTGTTTTTACAGTGCAAACATGGGAAGTCAAGTTGTAGAGCTCAGGCATTTCATCATCAAATGTTGACATTGCATATTGCTTTCTTGTGCATGCCCTGCTGAATGTTAACCCACAATGAAGCAGCTTTAACCCAAACTGCCACAGGTTTTACATGGACAGGGAGTGCGACTACAGCTTTTGGAAGGTAAATGTTTCAGCAGTGTTGGGAAGGATGTTGCCACTATTAGAGTGGGACCACCTCTGATTCACACCAGAGGAAGCAGCTGTCCCTCCCCCCCACATACACGCACACACACATTCAGCTGTTTTTCTGTGTGACACCTGGTGCCTGGGGGTCTGCTGGTCCTCATCTCCACACAGTGCATATATGCAGGAACACACACACGAACAGCACGTGCGTTAATCCATTTCCCTGCCCCCCCAGACACAATCACATAGACTTATACCTTTTTAAACAGTGCATAAATCGCGTACTTTCTTCCTGAAAATGTCACTGCCACTCAGAATGTTAGGAATGTTGTCAAAGTGGATTGTATTCAAATGCTACAGTTTCCCTTACGGTTGGTTGGACGCCTGCCAATGTATTTTCCTATAGCTGCGTTGTATCAGACTGGAAAGTTGGCTCACAGTGAGGCTGGACTGCTTGGATGTTTATATAGTAGCAAACGCAGTTCATACAGTATTCATGATGGAGACAAAAATAGGTATCGGCTTCAGGAAACTTTTATAACTGACTATTATGAAGAAAAAATATGGAGAAGAAGTTTGTGGGAGAGTTGCACTTAATGCTGAGTGAATGTCTGTCTCTGAGATGAAAGACATTTAGTTAGCATTGACTTTTGAGTCGCATTTGAAAACATATGGGAAAGCTGAAAAAATCTGAAATTTGATATGTACGCAAGTTCATCAATTCTAATTCTGCTTTTAATAGGATTTCATCACAGCAGAATAAATCACTTCATATAACATGTTCAGTTCATCAAAGCATATTGTTCTCACTCAGTTACATTAAGCTAACATTTTCTCATTCATTTGCCCAAAGTGTCACACTTCTTAACCTAAATTTCATTTTACTATCTCTTTGGTTCTAAGGCAGCTACTCCGTCATGCCTTTGACTTTTTGGTAATCCGATGCATCCCTTAATTTTAAGTTCTGTCATCCGTCTTTTTATTCAGTTTGAAGTACAGTTCATCACACGCGCTTCACATCATCTGTCTTATTTTGATTAATGAATCAAATCAAGGCATCTGTATTAATTAGACAATGATCTGCTTGTTCATTCATATTTGCATCCTCTGTATCTTTCTTCAGAGTTTCTCGGTGCGTGGCTAGTAGCGATGGCTCGACCTCTCTCGGTAGCCTCTCCAGCAGGCTCTCTAATTGCTGCCAGCTTGTTGCATGTTGAAATGCCTGCACACAGCTGCTCATCCTAGTTGATCCCAAGCACTTTACTTCTGTGTGTGTGTGTGTGTGTGTGTGTGTGTGTGGTGTCTTTCTGTGGATCTGGATGCACTCTGGTGCCCTAGTTAGCCAGTAGAGGCTCGAATGTGGCAGATTCTTCTACTAAACTAGACTGTAAAGTGACTTCCAGGCTGCTTTAGAGGCTCGATCACTCATATAGATGTTGATTCAGTAGGAGGCTAACTTTGCTGATCAGCTGGATAACCATGCATACGTTTGAAGCTATAAACAAGGCAATGGACAGAGCAATTAAACAAAGATTTCCATTCAAAGTACTGAACTTTGTTTATGATTCTGCCCTAGTTTTGACTTTCTTCACCTGAATGGATAATATTACTGTTGGCCCTTGCAAATACTTGATGTTCCTCCTGGCTTGACCATTTTCAGTGAGCAGATGGAGCTCTCTGAGTCCCACACTGTTGCTGTGGATCACAGCTCAGTTGTTGAGTCACTCTCCAGGTTGCTCATGCTGTGATTTAAAAAATAATCTTGAAATATTTGCAACTGGTTAATGCAATACAATTTAAGGCATTTTGATACTATTCCATTCTGCATTTCTATATTTATAGTTGTTTATTTCCCTTTATAAATAGCATCCTGACTATTAATCCAAAAAATATCTCCAGCTCTGTTTTGAATGCAGTTGATGACAGTCCCCCTTTTGTCTCCAATTTAGATTGCAGATATTTAGACTATAATCAGGCATCCTTTAGAGTGAGGCACCACAGCCCAATAACATACTGTTGATTGCTTGGAGCACACGCAAAGTTTGGCAACATGTCTTCTGTGAAAGTTGAAATATTGGGTAATTTGTAATCAAGGGAAGTTGATCCTAACGAGAGGTCTGGCTTGGTGTGGAATGGTCAGGAAATGTAGCAGGATGAGTCTGGCAGTTGTGGTATGTTGTTGTCAAATATCTTCCAGCTGTTTGTGGCAACCAAAAAATGGAGTGAACTGAAGTACCGCTCTGGAATATTTACAGTTTGGGCTTTATGGCGAATGGCATATTTAGTTGATTTTGAAATTGAACTGAAGAACATGGCACCCCCACGGCAATTGTTTAAATCACCCATTTTGTCAACTTCAAAAGCAGAATAAATTGTGGAATAATTGCGGAACGTGAAAACATATGGGCACCCTTTTACATGTAAAAGGCACAATTCAATTCACATTTGGTCTGAATTTATGTTGTTATGTTATGTTTATGTTTCACTCAACAATGCCCCCCCCCCCCCCCCCCCCCAAAAAAAAAAGCAAACTGAGCATCTAAATGCTTGCATTGTCCTACATGTCGTTAAGAATCAACTGTTGAGGGGATTTGTGGAATTTGAGACAAGATATGAATCATTTACAAAATCTACAGACAAAAAAAATTTTCTTGGCAGAACAGCTAAGCAACATGGCTACAGGGAATTGTGGTAGAAAGAGGCATCAATTGGTTCTGCTTTTCTCTTCAAAAATCAGCAAAATGTGTAATTTGCTAAGACATGACCAAACTTGTAAATACAACAGTATGATTTTTTTTATTGTCAGTATAATTGTTATTTTTCTTCCACTTAGTGTTTTGTACATAGTGGATGATTGAAGATAACACTGTAGTTGTATAATATGCATGCATGCATTTTGTCTTCTAAATTGCAGCTTTGAAATAAGTTAAAAAGGAAGATTTTTTTTTTTTTTTTTTCAAAAACAGATTGTTGTTATGACTGTTGCACATTTTACTACATCATCTGCATTATCATACCATATGCACTACGTCAAATTATAATGTGCATAAAACATGCTCGGTATTTAAACCATGTCATTATCTTTTGGCTTAACTCAGGATGAAGAATTACTGTGGTATTTCTGATCTGTCTGAAATAATATCACATTCATATGTACTACTCAATACATGAAATGAAGCAACCCTGATTGTGGTATCAGGTCTAATCAATTCAGGGCCATCAAAACCAGATTAGGGCATTCTTTTTAATTAGCTTGCCTGCAAATTTCCTAAAGCTTTTAATGTATTACCTGCTCTCACAGAAATGTTAGTAACATGCTGGTCCTGTAAAGTATGTAAAGCCCAACATGTTTCAGTAAGTGGAGAGAGTTATGCGAAGCAAAGATACTGTTTTTGGTTTATCTTCACGTCAGTTTCTTTAGATAAATCTCCCCTAATTGTATTTCATATCCATGGAGAGCCCCAACATGATGAAATCAAAAATAACATTTCATTAAGGCGTATTTTTACCTTAGGTATCATTTCATAAGAGGTATATTGACATGTGATGAAATTACTGGGTTAGAATTATAAACTCAATTGACATAAAAGCATCCAAATGTACTGAGCTGGAATGAGATTAAACATCTGTCCAAACAATTTACATCAGACTCATATCCCCCATCATAACCACAGTGGTCATAAGACAGTGAAAGAGTCACCAGTCACATCAGCCAGGATGCTTGAGGCTTAAGGTCTGTTACAAAGATCAACTCTTTATTATGTGAAACTGGCTTCTATTTCTGTTCATTACGTATGGAGACTGGCTTTCAACTATACATGCATGAGTGTTTTGGCATTCTGCAGTGTTAAATAATGTATATATATATATATATATATATATATATATATATAATTGATAGGCAGGAGCACAAGTGATTATCTGTATTTTGTCTCAGTTCTTTCACAGAGAATAATTATGAAAGAATTCATACTAACTCATAATCAGGTTGGAAACCCCCCCCCCTCCCTTTTTTTGCAGAAATGGGTGTTGAATGCTTTATTCATGTTGCATTGGAAAGTTTGCCGTGCCTCTTGCATTGAGGGTATAAATAAGATATCAGCGTCACCAGTGGCAGTGTCAGTATTGACGATGCAGCAAACTATTTCCCTCAGTGCCCAAAGTGAACCCAGTGACCTGTGCCAGTGCAGTCTGTAATGAGATCCAAATCACTGAGTGGTGATTCTTCATTTTCTTCTAGCACAGTCCCAGTCGATGAAAGCATAATGACCTAATGTTATCTTGTGTCTTGCGTACTTAAGCAAAAAATCTTATGTAATTACACAGACGGGGAAGAGGACTTCAGCGGGCTGTGCAATATGGACCTTAGAGCTTTGGCTGTATGGTAGGCAGTGCTGATAAAAGCAGGAGTCAATGGAGAGGCCAGGACGAATGTGTCCTTCGAGAGGAGACTGGCAGAGTAAAGATGCTGAGATGTAGGATCAGGAAAGTAAATAAAAATACAGTCGCAGTGAGATTCAGACAGAGAGGACATGACATACTTAAAAGGACAAACAAGCTTTCACTCATCAAATTATAGAGCTGAGGCTTGGGTGGAGCACACCCTGCAAAATGTAGGCTGCTCTGCTCCTCGTGAGGCTGAAACCTTACGGTTGCATCCAGGGGCAGTCTAATTGGCAGTTGGTCAGAGTTAGAGACTATGAGCTTAGATTGGCATTGCCTGCTCTGCTAAATCGGCTATCTCACTCGTTCAGAGGAAAGCAGGTCTATTTTTGAAAGACGTAGAAATGTGAAGTATATAGTCATGTTGTCATGGTATGCTCACGATGAGGCAGATAAAGTGCAAGAACTGTGCAATCAAAAACCTTGAAACTATGTCAGCCATTGTTTTATTATACCAACAGTATTTGATAAATAATAACCACAGTTTCCTGTCAATATGATGGTTATATTTTTACAATATATCAATACATCACTGTTTCCCTACATGACTTGAAGTAACAAGCTGACACAGGTTCATTATTAGAACGTTTTTTTCTGAGCAAAGGACTCTGAAAACTGCAAATCCAACAAAAACAAACATGGATGTCACCATGGCACTCACTGCCCCCCTTCAAAATAAGACTACATGCTGTAAAATAAATGAGCACAATGTCTTACTTACTGAAAAACTTTGTAACTAAGTCTTCATTCTGGCACCATTTGTGTGTTTGCAACTTCAGTCACTTCTTGTGTTTGCTGCAAGTTGTCTAAATTAAGTTTAACCGATCCAGCCATATTATACATCATATAATCAATAATATAACACCATCTTTGAAAGCCATAAAAAATGGTTAACAGTGCCAATAAACAGATCAGTGTGTTGATACAACCATTAGGCGCAAATAGTCGCATAGCCAGTAAGCATAACAAGCTGCAACATAACAACAATGAACAATTGCAGCCTGGTGTCTAGTATGCGAGTGAGATAGTTTTCTCCTCCTTCCTTGAGTTTATACAAGAAGGTCTCCTGTATGCTCCCAATAAGGACCAGATGTTGAGATGCTTGTTATAGCTTGTTTTCGCTCTTAGTGTTTATTGGGGAGTTTTATGGAGAGGACAGTAGCACAGTAAGACAATTACCTGTTTTACAGCCAGACCATGCTGATCGAGCTCATCAGAGACTCTTGACCTTTTCAGGAGTGTCGTTATACACTTTACGGACATGTCGTCCCCCGCCCCAAATCCATATTGCCAAATGTTGTAAAATGTCATGTATATCTATTCCAGAGGTCACTTAGAAGACACGCAGACACGCGGAAAATGTGCAGACCTATCCCAGTTTGCTTGAACCGGGATGAAGCTGCTCAGATATTCATTTTTTGGATTGTTTGAAGAGATACAGTTAACTTTGCATGATGCACTGGAGACTGGAGCGCGAGCAAATGTTAAAGACCTCAGTGAGAAATATCTGGGAGAATGAAGCTGTCCCTTAGATCTATACTTCATAACGCCACATTGTGCATCCAATAGTGTGCTCAGCATAAAATTATACAGGGCCCGTGTATATACAGCCTCAAACTACATTGGTTAATTTTATCATATATGAGGGAAACCGTTATTTTCCTGCCATCATGGCTGACATTACAAGAATACGCTTGCACATACATGAACCATATTGGTTGGTAGCTTTGTCGATAATCAGGAATTCCAATAAGCTGGTAATGTGTGTGTAGGTTGCGCAGTGCAGCCTGTGGGACAGCTTCATTACCTCACACATGCACATACACACACGACGCATGCATGCACGCACAGAGGAATAAATCACTACATCCCACCCATGTTGCCCGGGGCCATGGAAGCAAGGAAAAGGGGGATGGAGGGATGCGGGATGAATGAGCAACGGAAGGAGGCATAGGAGGATTGCAGGTCATAAAAAGGCTTTGGGCTGGTCTGTGTGTCTCCTGCAAATCCCTCATCTGATAAGAGAGAAACCTCTATCAGTCAACTGCAGACTCCCACTCTTTCTGTCCTGTCTCGTTCTTTTCATCACCTCCCCCAACTCCTCTCCCACACAGCCGTCCATGATTACCTCATTCCTTACCTCTGCTCAGGATTGTCATATATTCAAACCACGATCTTGTTTTGTAATAAGTATAATGCAGTGCTGTCATGTCAGCGATCGGCAGCACAACGTCTGGCTGCTTCTTTTCTTGGAACTATCGTAAATGATACAGAAGAATAAATGTTTTAATATTTGGACTTAGAGATGTCCTATAAAAAGAAAGAATCGAAAGTGTCTCATGAGTTTGGACACCGCAAGCTGCCGCAACATTTTGGCACCGACTTTAAAAGCAGGGCACTATTAAACCAAACAGGCGAAGCATTTTCACAGTATTGTGTCAGCTTTTGGAACCAAATTCTGTTATATTGTTCCAGTAAATGAAGCAGCCATAGCCAATGACCACGCTTATCATTTTCACTTTATTACGTGCACTGGTTTTTAGCACTGCTGGAGACCATCACATAAAATTAATTTGTCTCCTAATTCTCCCCCCCTTGACCTTTCTCCTTTTCTTATTTCCTCCCTGAAGCACTAGCCCCCCTCCTCCCACAGTCTTTCACACTTCCTTCCCCGTGTCCTCTTATTCCCTACAGCTTAAACTAACCAAGCATCTGGATCTGAAGCTGCAAGCTTCCCACAATGCTTTGTGCCTCTTTTATTTTCTTTTTTCAAGAGTACCTCTTTGAAAAAGCAGCCACAGACTCATGAGGCCATGCCCCCCTCTAACACACGCTGTTTCTAAGAACTTCCTCTCGTGCAAGTCAGTAAGTCAGGTGTCAGGGTCTGTTTCATTTTGTTATCCTTAAAATCAGTTTGTGAGAGAGCCAGTTCCAGTACACAGTGAATTAAAAGGATCAGTGAACCTCTTTTCCTGGTTGTGCAGCAGTTTGATAGTTTTGACCTTTTTCCTTTAGTCTTAAGGTTGTGTGCAATTACTTGTTACTTAAAGCTGATAGTCTGTTCCCTCCCAGACAGTCGCACACTTGCACACGTCCAACTGTGTAACTGCGCAGCTTCAGATGCTGGACCCATGTGTTTCGGTTCACTTCCAGTACTTAATGGCACCTTTTACGGTTTTACTTTAGATAAATATGACAAGATCTTACTTCAGTCGGTATGAAAAAAATAAATAAATAAATAAATAAAAATAAAACAGAACATGAACTGGGTAAAAAAGAAAGCAGTGCGCAGCCTGCAGTGTGTTGGCATACATGTGTGAGCTTGTGTGCTGCCTGAGAGTGCTTGGCTTCTGTCAACAGCTGCACGCAGTCTGTCCAACAGGAACTGTGTAGTCTCTCCTAGCACACACACACACACACACACACACACACACACACTAACCTTCCCTTTTGCTTTGAAGACAGCAGCAGGCTCTGATCCCTGTCGCGTGAACAGTGCCAGCCCAGTGCTCCTTTGGCTTAGGAAGGCTAAACTGCTGTTTGCCCTCTCTGGCTTCAGATAAACTAGGTTGAGGATCAAACATTGCATTCCGCTATATTGGTTTTCTGAGGCGCCTGCTGATAAAATGGTATGATTTTAGAAGAAATTCTGATGTTTTTGTTCTGTTGTTGCTGGATGTTGTTTATTTTGTAGGTGAAGAAATAACACATTTCAGTCAAATTTAAGCTTATAGCCTATAAAACTTAAAGAAATTTAAAAAAAAGTTTGATATTTGGTAGATTATATAGTTATAGTTAATATTGTTATGTTGTTGTTATTGTGCATATCTAAAACTTGGGCCTTTAGTTTTACATATTTCTCAGGACACATATTCCATTTGGTTCATTCAGTTCTTTTCAGACATATGGACTATGCTTTGATGTTGTTTTTTTTTTTATCAATAAAACCTTGGATGATATCCAAGATTTGTCATTCGAGACAGGTGGATTTTCTAACAGCTTGATTTTAATCATAATTTCAAATCAAAGCTCTCCCACTTTGGTTTTTCGCCCTGTTTGGTAGAAGATTACTGACACCCGCACGCAACACATCTAAAATTCTGTTAGAGGATGAGCGCTGGTCACTGGACCAAACAGCACTGTATAAACTGAAACATACAGTGTGTGAACAGGTGCTTACTGTAATCCTCGCAGGGCAGCAGCATATGCCAGGCTGTTCTTTTCAGAAAAGCAGGCCGCCAGGAGAAGTCAGAATGAAGAAGAGCTAAGCTGTCGCTGTCCTTCATCCCATGCCTCTACTATCTGTTATCTTGTGCCACTACAGTGTCCTACTGATGGGTGACCCAGAAAGTTTGTCACTGTGCTGTCACATACAAGATGCTTTCTTTTCAAAAAGGAATTAAGTGTCTTTGGATCCGGTGTAGAACACTTCACAAATCTGAAGTGAAAGGCATGAGGATCCAATGAATGCCAACACTGAAAAACTCATTATCAATTAATAAATCCTCAATCAACAGCGATGCAGAATCTGATGCCACTGATCGCAGCATTGTCATGAAGGCACAAGACAATGCTGTCGTGACTCTGATATTACAAGGTTAGAATACCCAACCCGAGGCATGCTGCTGCGCTTTTTCACAGGTCTGGAGGAATATTCTTAACATTTAATCTCCCTGAAGATAATTCTTCAAGCATTAGAGATAAAGCTATCTAATGCACTTGGTATCTTTAAATGATTCATACACTTTATCAGCTGGTGTGCTGAGAGTCGTGCATGCATGTGTGTGTGTGTGTGTCTGTCTCAAGGCATGAAAGCACACAGGCTAAAAAAGAGAGAGCAGGAGAACATGAGAATCTGTTTTCACCAGCTGTTCAGTGATAACATGGACTATATAGATGCTATATATGTAATTCTACATGCGTGCGTGCACATGCATCAGTACTTATCATGCCTATTAGTGTTTTAATCTCAGGGAGGGACCTCAAATCAAAGAGCTGATCTACAATTGCTCACTCACGCTCTCATTTGTACTCAGTAATCACAAAGCTCCAACTTCTGACAGTAACACATGGCAAAGGTTGCGGTAATACCCTAGCAGGCCACAAGATAGATTTTCACGCCATTTTCTGTCCCTTTCATTTCTCTAATCTTTTTGTATCTCTCTGTTGCCTTTTAGATTGTTCTCTTCCGAAATGTGAATCCAAACTGGATGGCCCAGGTCAGACCTCAGGTAGGAGAAATCATGCACCTAATCTCCTGATTTTAAAGTGGCAACCAAGAATTTTCATAAAGAAGAGCATTAAGAAAACTGTAGAAAATCAGCAAGGCAGAGACCAGACACCCTAATGGATCAGATGTAGTGTTTATGTGTGTCTAATATGCCGTATGTATTTGTGTGCATGCGTGTAAGCGGATGGAGCTGAAACATCGAGGGCACATTGCACGCTCACTTTAAGTAAAACGTTATGTTCCTCCAAAGCTCTACTGCATTCAGTCCCATTGGACACAAGTTCTTCTGTGGTATCGTGACCTTGTGTATTCATATCCCTAATACCCCCAAGGCATAAAGTACAAACTGAAAATACACCAAGTCACATTTCTCCAGGGAGACTTGTTTTTGGGTATAAACCGTACAGTTAAGTGGCCCATATTAGGGTATGCACGTAGATAATCCCAAATGAACGTGGGCCTGTTTCCCTGGCTATAGATTAATCTTAATCTCTCCTGGACTAACATGCATTGTGTCTGCAGTGTTACAAAAAAAATTAAAAATAAAAAAGGCTTTTAATTTGAAAGGCCTAATCTGTGCCAAATAATTGCATCCCACAGCACACAGGGCATTTGTGTTATGTTGCAAAGCAGAAATGCACGTGGAATCATTTGTTTAATCAATCAATCTCATGTCATGCAATCTCAAAGAAAGACTGTCAGAAATCATGCATCAAATTTTGTGACCTGAAAAACGAGTAGGGCTGCATTCCATTCAGCTCCATGCGGCCTGTGTATTTGGCACAGTTTTGAGCTGATGTTTTCCAATTGGGTCATTCAGGGATGAACACTTTACAAGACCAATTCCATCCACGACTGTTGTATCCTAGATGCCAGAATCTGAGTGGGTGTTAATGGAAAATGATTGGGAGCAGCCAGCCAAATCCTGTGTGCAGGCATTTTGCCAAAAAACCTTTTGAACTTCATCCCTGAGGCTGATTTAAAAAAAAAAAAAAAAAAAAAGAAAAAGTAAACTTGGCGGTAAAGATGTCTTTCTACACTTTTGTGGGAATCAGGCAGAAATTTACAAGCTGCTCAGAGTAGATCAGCAGCATCAGGTTGTGCTGTCCATTTATAGCTCATTGTTCATTTTTCATTTTCAGTTACCACGAAGAAAATTAATTTCCTTTTGATTTTGTAAATTGCCTGAAGGGCTGTTCTCTAATATGAAATTTCAGGTATTCAGATTTCACAAGAAATGCACCATTTAGTTTTTTACTCACGGTTCTGGCACTTTTTTAACATAGATGGCCACTGGAGAACGTTAAATATCAAATTAGAAGAGTGAATAAAGGACGTGTCGGTGAGGCTTGTGTGTCTGAGTGTGTGTGTGCGTGCGTGAGTGCACGCCCTCAACAGGACTGACCAAACTTCCTTTAAGGATTTTTCATTAGCACAACTCTGTATTTCCTGTTTTTAATATAAGCTCGGCTTGTTTTGGTTGGCGTGTTTTGAGAACGATTGCTCTTTTTCAGAGCTTTACACTTGTTTTGCACGGAAGTCTCGTGTGTTACAGGCATCCCAAAGCTTTATGTAGTGGATATAGAGGCCAATAAGTGATAAGTTAGCAATAATGTATGAAGAAGTATCCTGATAGAGAAATGGAAGTGAATTAAAGACCACCAAATAGTATTCATTCCTTAACCAGATCACCAGGTACGATCAGTTATTTTAAATATGAGATCTCACACCATTGTTGAACTATGATTATTTGCAGCTATTGAAGGCTAAGCAGTGTGTGTGGCCCGTGACGTCACAAGAATTAAATCAAACTTTTGGCCAAAACAAAGCTGCAGAAGGCATGCATCAAGTCATTACTGATTTAATAAGTAGCCTATTCCAGTTGCTTTTAAGGGCATGTTGCAGGTTCCATTTTTTTGCAAATTCATAAAATAATAAAAAAAAGGTATGTTTTCAGTAGTGTTGTATTGCATTCATTTAGCCTTATCATGGTAAATTATTGTGTTTGTGGAGGTTGCACAAACTCCAGCCTGTCAGGACATCAAGCCCACAGGCTTCCTAACAGGAAAAAGAAACTGTGCGCTTTTTGGGCAGCTGAAGAGACGGGACTTCACGGCTGAGCCTTTAGACCGGAGGATTATCAATCAAACTGTCTGATGGAGCTCAACACGGGATGCCGGCTGACACCGGGTGTGGTGCCTTCGGTGCACACAGCCTCCTCAGCTCAGTTGTCCGAAGCAGGCTCCGGTTGTGCCGGAGAAATTTAGAGTTTTACAAATCTGCTGAACATTCAGCATTATTATGTACTTTATTATCCTCGTTCGAATACGGAAAATAGAACATGTAAGTAATAAAGAGAGTAAAATAACTAAATAGAGAAATGAATTATTTCTGCATTAAACATAACATGTCTGCTGGCCTGGAGAGGTCCATGCTCCTGCCTGTAGTGCATGAAGGCGATCTGAAGCACGGAGGGATTCCGGCAGCAGGCATTGAACCCCGGGTGCTGTGTGAAGCGCTGCACTTGGAGCCTGGGGGTGACCCGGCAGGCTTCTGCCTCCCTGCAGCACATGCTCTCCTCGGCACCTATCAAACAAAATCCAATCCAAAATGGATCACCAAAGTGTTTCTCTCCCTCTGCAGTAGTACAGCGCTAAACCTCGTAGTGTTGACGGATATTACGAGTATGACACTTCATCAAGATCATTAGTTTTGATTATTTGTAAGTATCAATACACCTGCCTGTAATAGATGACCATTAATAATCTGTGCAGTATTATGAAGCGAACACAATATCACATAACGCCACCCGCCCTGCTCTCCACTGACTGCTCTGTCTCTCCGTAACAGGCTCGTAGCTCGTAGCTATCGGGCTGCGGTCGCCATATGTGTAATGGTACACATTTAGAGTTTCTTCTGTGTCAGAAGAGAGAGTGAGATCGGGATCCACTCACTCTCACTCGTCTTCATCCACTGTTATCCATATCCGGGTCGCAGGGCTGCTGGAGCCAATCCCAGCTCACAACAGGCAAGGGGTGGGGTACACCCTGGACAGGTCGCCAGTCCGTTGCAGGGCCAACACACAAAGACAAACAACCACTTGCATTCACACCGACGGTCAATTTAGAGTCTCCAGTTGACCTATGCATGCATGTCTGTAGACGGTGGGAGGAAACCCACGCAGGAAACCCACAGGAAGAACTCAAAGAAAGGCCAGGAACCGGACCCACGACCTTCTTATCCACTACGCCGCCGTGCTGCCCGATCGGGATCCATTGTTTTCCTATTGTTCAATTCACTGCTCTCCCTCTGCCTATGTTACCTCCGCTTTAGCTTTTTTCGGATGAGGAAGTAAAATTTTCTCACAAAAACGACGAATATGAATATATTTACCAATTATTTTGAAGAAAAAATTATATCTATATTATATTTCTACGCATTGACTCAATGGAGTCTCTAACCTGCAATATGCCCCTTTAAGCCAGCGCTGAGGAGTGTTTCTGTGACCAAAGAGTCATCCTCTCTACCATCACGATCCCGCCTGTCCCGTCTAATCAGTCAGCACTCATCTCTTATAGCCATGTCACAGAGCTCATACAGGTCCTGCATCTATTTTCTCTTACTTTTCTCTTTCACTTAATTTGTTAGATTTTAATTCTTTGCCATTACTTCACGAATATGTGTGGATTATTTAAAGTTGCTCTAGTTTCCAATAAAACTGGATCGACTTTGGACTCAAACGCGTTCTCACACAGTACATGTGGCCTACAATCTGGGAGTAGTTTGCAGAAGACACTGAACCACCACATCACAAGTGTCCCAAAACACTGTTGACCTGCATATGGATTTCCAGACCAAATGTACTTAGAGTCAATATTTGGACTGTTCCCCAGATATTCTCTGGCTTTGAGTCCACGATAATCTCCAACAGTAGCCAACTGCCTGTTCAGTCAAGATGATTCTGATCTTGCCGCACTAACAACATTTTGCATGAATAGGATGGTGAATTAGATGGGAACGATTTGCAGTCTGTGTTTGGTTGGCAGACTGAACAGACGAAGATTTGACATGGATGGAGAAGAATAAGGGCAGGATGCAAGGAATAGGAAGTAAAATGAAGGCGGAGACAGTTATGATATTGAATTGATGCATATCATTCCTTCGTATTTCCTTTGCTTTCCTTTCCTCCACATGTTTCTGTTCACTTTAATTCAGCTGTGAACTCCGTCTCTCATCTCTGCCCACACCAAGCTCGCTGTGTGGTTCCTATTGAATCGGGCTTTGAATGCTAACCATGTGCACTGCGGGGAGACAGGCAGGCAGACGTGCTCACTCAGTCCCACACACATATGCATGCACACCCTTTAAGACAGCAGAGGAAGTGGTTTTCTCTGTTTGTTTGTTTTTATTCTCCCCTGCAGAGGCCCGGGTGGGGAAGACTTAACTGCCTGTGTGTCTCTGTGTGTGTTTGTGGACTTCAGTTATTCACTCTGTCATCCCCTCTTGTTTTCTCTCTTGGTCTCAATCTTTTTTCACCTTCTCCTTCTTCTTTCGCTCTCTCCTTGCCTGGTTATATTCTCAAAAGAGATTGTAAAGCAATCTCACATCTTTTTATTGCATCATTTATCATTTAAAATCCAGCATGTACAAAATAAGCCAAATGGCTGTCACAAAAGCTCATAACAGCACGGAAACACACAGACAGTTGAGAAAAGTTGGCTACAGTTTCATGCCTTCACAGCACATGAAGTGTGTGCTTCATATCACAGCTTAACTATGAACGAGCACTGACCATCGACCAAATGCCGACAAAAGTGTGTGTGATGAAAGCTTACAACTGATAGCTGTCGGTGTAACGTGAAGTGTGACAAACAGGACAGTGTGTGTAATGGTGTGACGTTGACTTCAGGGCCAAAAACAGGACGAGTCACTGTATAGTAGGTAAACTTTCAGACGTTTATAACGTATTTTGCACTGTGGAGCAGTGACATTACAAGGTGTCCGCTACGTCACTACACGATTTTCTTCTTTTATTTAGAATTGGATTGGATGTTATTTGTTTCAGAGCATTAGAAAGTTGTGTTTGTAGCAAATATTAACACACACAGACACACACACATGCGGAAGATAGGATGAAAGAGAAGAAAGCCAGTTAGACTCCCTGTGGTGTCTTCCATTCAAACAGCTGGACTCTGTGGTGGTGTCATGTTTGTCTGTCTCTGCGCATGCACTTCATTCAGGTATGCACGCAAATGTGTGGCTTTTTGCTTTTTTTGTGTGTCTGTGCAGTGCGCCTTAATTGGATCATGCTGTAGAACGCTGGCTCTGTTGGTTTTAGGAAGAGCACAGCTTGCATCCTCCTGTCACAGGATATCAACATAATGATATCTGTTTGCCGAAGCAATATTTCCTGTGGTGGCAAATAACAACACAAACAACTCCAAAGAGGGAGAGAGAAAAGTCTAAAAAAAAAAAAAACAAAAAGCATGTGACACCATTTCATTTACGAATCTTAAGTTGATTAACTTATTAAAACCATGCACATCATGCATCCCATGTTGCAATGATTTTCTAGAGCGTAAAGGTTCATGCTGTTTTATTGGACGTGCTGCTGCTGAGACAAAAACTTTTAAATTTTGATGCTTTTTGTCATAAGTGGGTGGCATGGTGGTTGATAGGTAAGCACTGCCTCACAACAGGAAGTGGGGCTTTTCTGTGTGGAGCTGGCATGTTCTCTTTGTGTCTCTGTGGGTTCTCCGGCTTCCTCTCACAATCCAAAGACATGCACGTTCAGGTTAAATGGCTTCAAATTTCCTCAGGGGTGTGTATAGTTGTGTGCTCCTGTATTTTAGCGCTGCGATAAACGGGTAACCTGTCCAGGGTTCCTGTCAACCCTCAGCCAGTGTCAGCTGGGATTGGCTCCATCCTCCTGTGTGTCCCAGAGGAATAAGCGGCATAACGAATGGATCGCTAGAAACTGCAAATTCCACTTTCTATGTCATAGGATTATTATCTCTGCTGGGTCTTCAGCGACTTGTGAAAAAATTTGTTTGCACTAGAAAGGCTCCTCTGGTCCAGGATGGAGTTTGATTTATTCTTTTTACCTTTTCATCTTTTCATCTTCTAGTTAAATAAAGGAATTTATTTATTCCATTTATTATTCGCCAGGTTGCTCTATTCTTATGTATATTCTGTGTTCATGGTACAGTATTCCTGCATGATCAATGCATGCAATCCCGTGCTGCTCACCCAGAGTCTTATGCAACGGTGTGTGTGTGTGTGTGTTCGTACAAGAGGTGGAAAGAGAACTGAGACATGGGACACGTGACCGAGAACAGGGCCCAAGGAGGGCACACACATTATACACACATGCACAGATGGACACTTCAGCTGCAGCAACATATCAGCACCAGCTCACTGATCAGGCTCCTCAATGAGGACTTTCCTCGCCGCCATGCATGGCAGAATCCTGGCCTCCGTATAAAAACAGACACATTAATTAAATACATAAATACACCACCCTGCTGTATGGTAATAGGCCCCATCTGTCGTAAACTGGATTTTCCCTGCAGTCGAGACAGTGTGTTCTGCTGCACAGCATTATCAGATTCACTGTGGCTTTCAGTCTTCTTTGAAGACTTAGTGTTTGGGACAATAAATAAAAATGGTCCATGTTGTGCAAGGACAGGATTTGAATAAATCAAACCACATCCCCATCTCCATATCATTTCTATTTCCCACATCTTTATCATCTTTGCCCCCCCCCCCCCCCCCCCCTCTCCACGACTCTCTGAAGAGCAGTGATGCATGGGAAAGCGAGGTTCTGCTCCATCGCCCGTCCAATCGCCATCAACCTCTCCCCCGAACGTCAGCCAGTCGGTTGGGAGAGATGGCCAACTGGGGAGGGGCAAAGCACAAAGGGTTGGACTGGGGCGCTTGGGGGTGGAGTGGGGGGGCAATGTGCATGTGTGTGTGATGTTTGCTCCTTGATTCAAGGGATGTAAGAGATACTTGGCTCCTCCGGGGATGGGAGAATTTCACCACAACGCACTTTCCACCCTCGTCAATGGATGTATTTTCAGTTTTTGGTGGGTGTGCTGCTGCAGGAGAAATGGCCATTTAGACTGAAAAAATGCTTTTCATTCGTTCATTCATAAGAGGGATAGGTCACACTGCCCGGTTGTGTGACAAGTTCATTATATTTGCGCAAATATGGAAATTATTCCGATCATTTTCATGTTGGAGCACTGCAGATAAGTGTTTGATCCGGCAATGTGGTAGACGTTGATACAATTTAAATGAATAACTAATGTGTTTTTTCTTCCTTTCTTTTCAAAATAGTTTTATTGGTTGTTACCCTCATATGTTATTTTGCAGTAGAAACAGCAGTATTTTGGTAATGAACACCATTTCCAATAGGTGACACCTACAGTAGGTGTTTCATTGACACATGCTTGATGATGGAGAAAAACTCACAGGCTTGAGGTCTGCAAGTTTGTTTGTTTTTTCCTCCCTCTCTCTCTCTGAGAGGGTAGGTCATCCTATCGCTCTCCTCTCATCCATATCTCCCCCCATATCTCATCCTTTGGACCGTCACGAATGAATGGAAATCGTCCTGTGCTGTCATTCCGCTGGTCGTAATGGTCAGTTGACCGGTTTGCGCGCAGAGGCAGCAAAGACAAGCTGAAGACATGTCCATCCAGGTCCTGTCTGCTGGGCCCTGTAAGTATGATGATTTTACCGTTAGAGAACAAACTGGATCATCTCATCGAGTGTTCAGGTTCCTTTGAAATGGCAGATGTCATTTGTGTGAACCTGTGTCATACTAGTGAAGAATAAATGGTCCAATAGCAGCATGCGGTTTCCTCCTAACTCTGCCCTATACTTAGAGCTACTCTTTGACAGCATCACAACACTTTATTTTTAGTCTGTCAGCTAACCCAATCTCGAGTGTGTGTGTGTGTGTGTGTGTGTGTGTGTGTGAGTCATGTGCTCTCACTTCTCCCCCAGTGAAGGTTTGTGTTTTCATGGAGAAGGGGCAGAAAATAAGGCCTGTCACATAATGTTTCCAGCCTTTCACCACATAAAAGGCAAAGACATTTCATTTTAATGATTGATAATTGATAAAGTGATTTTGAAACGCAAAGATCACAGATCACAGAAGGAAGATCTGAACTTTTGATGACCCGGCTTCTGAAGCTCTGCTATAGAAAAACCACACTGGCTGACATTGTGTTACATCTCTCTATGCATCTTTTGCTGAACTGCCACAAAAGAGAGTCTAACAGTGGCACAAACTGCCAAGAGTAATAAAGTCATTTAATTGACTCAGTAGTGTCCAATACAATATCTCTCCAGCAGCTAATGTCAGTTTCAGAGATATTGCAGAGCTATTGGTCATACCAGCACATATAAAGCTGCCGTTTAATTCAGGGCAGAGTATGTGCATGTGCATTTAATTCTGTTTACTTTAGTAATTTCCTTTTCTTGAAAGATTTTCTTTGTGCCTTGAAGCCAATACTTAAGTGCTGGTGAAAATATTTTAGGCCAAATTCATAATTTTCTGTTTCAAATGTTTCCTTCTTCAGATAATAAAATTACAAGGTACAAGCACGAGTCCGATCTCACACAGGCTGATCTATCCAATTGTATTCATTCATCTTCTGCTTATCTGTTTCTGGGTCATGGGGGGTGCTGGAGCTCACACTGGGCGAGGGCGGGGTCACAGGGTCAACACACAGAGACAGATCATTTCCACCATCGCACATAAGAACAATGAGTCATTTTGTTTCATCAATCTTGTGCTGTCATTTCCTAATTAATCTGTAATCTGTATATTTAAGAACTGTGGAAAATGAAGCAAAATATTCAAATCAAGTGTTTGCTCTTTGATGTTTAACACTCGTTCCCAAACGTCTGTCTCACACATAACCTTCACTCCTTCACCCTGCGTATAAATGAGTAATTGGCTCATTTTGTCCTTGTTTGGTCTATTAGGTGTTAATTTGATTGTCTGAGCTGTTACAGCTTTGCTCATAGCATGATGCTCACTTTGGCTCACTCTGCAGGTGAGTGGATTCTGCTCAGATGAGGCTTTTCTAATCTGGGACAAAAAGCAAAAAGGGGCAAAAAGTTTTTGAAGACATGAAGGAAACAACATTTTACAAAATGATCCTCCAGAAACTGTCTACAGATGATGCCATTCATGTTTTTGTACACAGTTTGGTTTTATCTGCACACAAATAACTGCCCCGCTGATGAGAGAAAGTAGTAACCTCTACTGCGAGACACAAAGAGTGCCCTCCCTCCATCTTACCCTTCAGTCCTCAGAAAAATGCAGCCATTCTCTGCTGTTTGTGTCTTTTTCATGTTTATCGGCAATAAATAGTCACAGTTTCTCGTGTTTCCCATGTCGTTCAGTTAAAACCTAAAAGTAAAGCACGACTGTGTCCTATCTATATGCACCCAGGGTGGAGTCCGGATTCAGATGTGGTTCTGTGTCGTTTGCTTGGAAATGAGGCCCCATAGTCATAAAAAGACCTACAATTAAATGGCTTGAAGAGACCGTCCTAAATTGGGAGTGGACACAAACCGCTGTGTTTGTTTCTCCCCGTTTTGTTTCGTCTGTCCATACATCTTTTTTTTTCTCACCTTTATCCGTTTGCCTGTCTCTCTCAGTCCTCCTCAGCCCTCCTCTCTCTCTTTTGGAGTGGTTCGACACTGAGACACTTGGGAGCCTGAAAGGAATATGAAAATAATTAGATTTGGAACTGCTGAACAGTCTAAATTGGTGTGAAATATTTCCCTCTGTAGAAACACTGTTGTAAATCAACTGGCAAGTTGCAAACATACACCCACCAACCAGCACAGCTTATTTACTTCTTTATGTGTTATTTTGGCTTTATAAATTATGATTTAGTGCACACGCGCACATGAGTGTCTTACATTTGGCGAAATGACTGTATTTTTATAGTATATTATTACAGCAATGCATTTCAAGACAGAATTAATTCATTCATCATCTATTGCTTATTCATTTCCGGGTTGTGGGGGCTGCTTCAGCCAATCCCAGCTCACTCTGGGTGGGGGCGGGGTCACCCTGGTCAGGTCACCAGGCCATTACAGGGCCAACACACAGAGCCAGACAGAGACCAACAACCACTCACACTCACACTCAGACCTACAGACAGTTTAGAGTCACCAGTTAACCCAAACATGATGTCTTTGGGCGGTGGGAGGAAACAGGAGTACCCGGAGGAAACCCACACAGACACGGGGAGAACATGTAAACTCTGCACAGCCCTGCTGCCCCTTCAAGATAGAATGTAAGACAATGTAAAGCAGAAACCAGACATGTAATCTTTTGGCTCCCCTTCCTTGGTGTACACACTTGTCTGTGAGCATTCATGCAAATAGGTTTGATATTCCATCAGATAGTGGGATGGCCCCCAGTTTACATAAGACAATTGTTTTCAGAGCTGTAATAACAGGGCACAGCCTGGGGATCCACTAGCTGCCTCCTGGCTTGGAGACAGGCTATGGAGTCATAGCTGGTAGTTCCCCATCTGCTGTGTGTGTTGTTTGTGTGTACTCAGTGGGACATTGGTCTTTGTTGAGGACAAGTCTAGTGAAAATCTATTCACAGAGGAATGGAAAAACAGGGAGACAAGAGATGAGAGGAAGAGATGGATAGGGGTTGGAGGATGACAGAACAGAGGAAGGGCTGAGTGAGGAGAGGAGAAAGCAATGAATAGGTGCACCAGTAGCTCATAAACTTTCCACACAAACTCACACACGAAACAAACAATAGTATTCAGGATTGTCTCTGTATGTGTGTCCTGTGTTTCTGTTTTTGCGCGTCTTCCTCTGGGAGGCAGCTCTGACTCCTGATCTTGTAAACAGGAACTCCTCTGTTTTTTGCAAACTGGGAGCCCTGCAGGTGCACACACACACACACACACACACACACACGCACACACACACACACACACACACACAAGCACAAACAAACACTCACAGATTGTCACAAGAAAACAGTCGGATGCAGTTCTGGTGGTTTGGTCTGCTGGATTTGCTGAAGTAGTTTGACTCCTCTGTTTATCATCCAACACCTGGTAGAGGCGTTCATTACAGATATGGTTTATAAAAAGAAGGGGGGGGGGGGGGATTGCTCAGCAGAATTGTTGCACCTCTAAATGCTCTGCTTGCACACTTTGTTCCAGCTTTTGTCGCTGCTTTTTCAGTCCAACAGCAGCAGACACAGGAGAGAAAGAAAGTAAGCAAAACAACTTTAACGAACAACTCCAGGCTTTGCAACTCACATTAAATGCTGATTTTAAAGTTAATCATTTGTTAATTTTGAGGTTTGTGGGAGTAAATAATCCTATTATGAGATCTCAGCTGTCGTTCTGTTAATGCTGCTTTCAGCCGAGGTCATGCTTTGGCTAACCAGACACTTTTGTTGGGGTGATGTTCCTTTATGTTTGTTCTCACACACTTATTGAATACTGTGTGTCCTTCTGTGCAGCACACTAGGTTCATTAGATTTCTTTCCACACAAGGCCTTTGCCTGTTTGGAATGGTTGCGTCAGCCACATGCACATCCTGTGTTGTTTCTAGCAGTCCCTGTGCTGATTTGGAGCCTGATATGAATGACTTTTCAAAAGTATAAGCTGACCAGCACGTCAAGGCGTGTTTGCAAAATCTGTGTCCATCAAATTAAAAGGAGCCAGCCGTGTCTTCTCTTCTTCCCCCTAACAGGCAGAAAAAGCATGTGTGATTTTGGGTTAGTTCGTTTATTCTGATGTTGTCTATTTGGCATTTTTCATGTGCAAAAGTGAGAGTACTCAACAAAAAAAAAAATAAATAAATAAAGCAGGTAGTGAAAACAACTTCTTTGCCATCTGACATCCTCAGTCCAAGTCCCATCTGCTTTGGGCCACAGCTGCCTGAACTGAACGAAGGATGACGGACATGGTGTTGTCTCAAACACATTTTCTTTCTGCCTCCTTTCACTCTCCTTCTCTGTCCTCTTCTTTTCTCAGACAGTTGTGAGCACTGTGGATCACAGAAGCATCTCTCTCTCTCGCTCTCTCGCCCCTTTCTGCACCCTGCCTGTCGACTGTTATTTGGTCCGCTGTGGTTTATTGGCTTGATTTTGTTGTGCAGTGGGACAATCGGAGCAGGGTTTGGTTAGAGGAAGCTGATGAATGATCTTCCCTGAGCCGTACAAAGCCTCCTCCTCTCTACTTCATTGATGTGTTGATGCGACTCAGCTGGCTGCCCAGTCAGTTTGTACTGTATACTGGTGTGGGCTTACAAGCAGACGGATGCACATGGATGCTCAACAAAGAAAAGGGCTTTTATTCTCCTTCTTTTTATAGTGGTGATCCGTCTCACACCCACTCTGCTCTTATTCTCCCTTGCTGCTAGAGCCACAGTGCGACATATGACAGTGAGACAGCGTATGGAGGTGAAAGAGGCAGACTTTTGTGAAAGCCACAGAAACTAACAGTGTTGCAGTGTTACAGTACACTGAGAAGTCCTTAGTGTGAAAGCTAAAGATAAAATACAGAAATATACCCAAAAAAACGTGAGATGTCAAAAAGCTTGGTCATGATGGCTGGGAATAATTTGTGTGACCGTCCCCCCCATCAAATCCACCAGCACCACCAGCACTGCCCTGTGTCTCTCTCTGAGAGGTGACAATCCCTCGCAGTTATTTATTCCAACTGGATCAGTCAGATATGTGACCTGGCCTGCTTGCACATGCAGACCTTACAGCTCACAGAGATGACAGAGAGCTGTCAGAGACCAGACATGATCACCATCAGCTTAGCACAGTCAGCTCTGAGCAGCTGCACGCTTGAATATTCACTCCACAAGATTTACAGCGAACAGCTTTGACTCAGTTTCCATCAGGCTCAAATTTGCCTCTTGTTTTATTTTTCATTCTTTAATGATCAACAGGGTTGTTGCTTTTCAAAGCTGATTTGTGTCACCACGGATCACTCTGGACGGTTATCTGTGACGCTGAACATGGCTGGTCTGACCATGTTGTTCCATTTCCACTACATGGGCTTTCTCAGGGACAGGAGAGTTCGCCTCACCGCGGAGCCATGTCAGACAGCTAACAGAGTTGGTAGGTGGGCCAGGAAAGTGCTAAAGAGGGAATAGTGAGTAAAAATTACAGCAAAAGTGTAATTGATAATGTATTTGGACATTTTTATGAGGGTTTGTTTCTGAATTACCTGCACATATTGTACATTATGTCTGCACCTTTCACACTGAAATGTTAGCAGCAGCTTGAGTGTCAATGCAAATAAATCACATGACTTTTGGCTGCCAGATCATAACGGCTTTTGGCTTTGCTTTTGTGCAAAGTCCCCTGTCAAAGTCGTTTTTAGAGCTTATCAGCACTTTCCTTCCAGTTTGGAAAAATAATGGTAATCCCCATTTGACTTTTCTCTTTTAGGGGCAACAAAGAAGCTTAATTTCTCTCTCAGAGTAAACAGTGAATGAGCTCTTTGTTTCATTTCCTCCGCTGAAAAGATTTTGGCTCCCAATCAAACAACTGTTTTATGACAGTGGATGTGCATGAGTATTTGAATTAAATTTAGCCGGACTCATAAAAGAAAGAAATACGAAGAAAATTTGGTCTCACTGAATTCCTACACAGAAAACGATGATACAGTTTGAATGTCCTGGAGATGTACTGTCATCACAGTGGCTTTAAGGGTCAAATATAACTGCTTTAAAATGATTATAAATGAATAAATCAATTGCCATCACCAAATCTAATATTTGGTATTTTATCCCTTTTTTTCAACAATTTTGTACCACATGACAAATAACATGTAGCAAACTTCTGATACTCACTCTAACATGAAAATCAGATCAATTCACTCTATTTTCTGCTACTTAAATTCATGTGTGCCTCTCACAAGGTGGATAAATATATGTGCTCCTTTAAAGATGATAAGGAAGACATTATTTTCATTAAGGATCTTGAGGTGCTCTGGTGCAAAAGCTCACAGTAACCAACAAAGTCTAAGTGTTAGTCAGAGAGAAGATTACAGCCAACCATTATTAAAGCCTATTTCACCCGCAAATCCACCAGCAACAACTGTTTGGATGGCTTAACTTTTTTCCCCCTGTGAGTAGCGATTTGGGCACATGGGGAGGGGAGAAACTGTTTAATGCAAAGCAGCGCTGGTTAATAAATCTTGTTTTGGGGAGGGGTGAGTGACATGGGGGGAACATGGCAAAGAAAAGCCAGTTGGTGAAGGCAGAAAGGAGCTGGCTGTGCCTTTGGCTCTCTGCAGCTCAGTGGGTGGCAGGGCGGTGGCCAATACTGTATATGGCCCGGCTGTTGTTTGGTTGCCTTCTCGCCACATCATGGCAGTGCAGTTAGAAAGCTATCGGCGTGGTGATAAGTGCTGTGGTCCTGTGTAGGCTGCAGTTTAGGCTAAGACAGATTGGGACGATTTGGTGCTGGTTTTGGTTTACAATGGCAGTGCTGGATAACCACAGCTGGCAATACGCCCAGGCCGGAAAAACCCTGATCAGACTCTCAGGTAGGGCATTGTCCATCTTAGATTTATAATGTCGTGTATATTCAGAAAACTGTTTATTTTGATTCTTGACTGTAAAATTACCAAAACAGGGTTAATTCAAATCTTTAACGAAAGAGTCTGCAGTCATAAAACATACGCAGTAATTCATTCAATGGAGGGATATCTCCTTCAAATAATAAAAATAAATATTTCTTCTACACTGATTTAATATTTCACCGCATTATGTTTTGTTGCTGCTGATATAATCTACATGTTTATTTTAATCTTGACAAATAGCACCTTAAATAATGACTCAAGATGTTAAATATGAAGATATAATGGATCATGGATCATAACCATTGCATTAAATTAAAGGAATACCCCACATTTATGAACAAACCAATACAAAAGAATTCCAGAAAATAATACCATTGTGAGATATTTTTCTTTCACTGAGATTTAAATTTCTTTGTGGGACAAATCCTGTCAAATTAAACTAAGTCCTCTAATGTTTCTTTCAATAAGTGTTAAGTGGACGTTTCTGATAAGTGAAGTGAGGGGAACTAGAGAGGCCACTACATGTGTGAACACTTCTATCTTTTGTAACTCACTTTTCCAGCATCCCCATGCTTGAGCTGTCCTGCTTTAGTTGGTTATATGGGTCATTCTTATCTTGTGCTGTGCTGCAAAGACACAAAACTCTTTCAGCTACTATTTGATATAAATAGAAGGAACTTTTATTTGGGCATACGTTACAGCTCATGTTTACTGAAAGTTTAGGGCATTCTGCCTTCTGCCTTTCTACATCAGCACCAGGTGTTGAAGCAGGCCAGCCAGGACAACGGGCATATGCCTTAAGCACAGGTGGAGCAGAGAGCTGTGCACGCAGAAAGTCAAATATTAGGCAAATACAGTCCATGACAGCCGGTTTGCCTTTGGGCCCTCTAAAAACCTCTTTTACCACAGGGTATCAAACAGGATATTTTTTAATATCATATATTTTTTTATTTAGTGTTATCTCCATAATAGTTGTGATGGCCACTTCTTGTTATGTGTAAATAAAAAAAAAACAACAATTTAATAAAGAACACATGTATTTTGTGTGAAATGGATGATGAGCAAAGACAGTAGACAGACAGTGTTTAAAATAACAGTACATTTTCAGAAATATCTATTTTGTTTTACTCTAACACAGATTTAAGTTTGAGACCCCTACAGTACTATGGCGGCCGAGAAGATACTGAGGCCCTCACTCTCAACAAAAATGGAATTGCTCTTTCTCAATATTTCCTTACTTAGTCACAAAGATATGGTGCCTGCTAGGGTAATGAATGCAGATGTCTGAGGAGATGACTGCTCTGAGGCGATTAGGACAAATGGTGCCATTTGTCATGAGGAGAGCACTGCAGCATGAGATCACAACAAGGCCAGATGAGGGAGGAATTTCAAGTACATATCCCATGACCTGGGATTTAACCTGAAGTCAAGGGGCCAATCTATTACCTGTGATGATGACTGCTTTCAATCCATCTATTTGGTCATCTGGGGCAGGTGAACTTTTTGTCCTTACACAGTAAAGCATGATACATTATCTGTCCTTTTTGCTGTCAGGAATTGATCAATAGAAAAGTTATCTTTTCCTTTTTGAAAAGACCAATTATCAATTGAGAATGCCTTCATTGTGTCAGAAAGACCCTTCAGGGATTTGAAAACACCATTTATTGGATGATAAACTTTGCTGTTGGCTTTTCAAACTTCTAGACAGACAGTGAGGGCGTTCCCAGGGAAGAACTGAAAGGTATAGAAAGGCAAGCTGACAATGGCAGGGAAACAAGTGTTTCTAATCCAAAGGTTGCTCCTTTGGGCTTCTGTTACTGAAGATGACACAGCCAAAAAGGGTTGCATGGCTGTGGTGACTGTACTTCCAGCATCAACTCACATTTTCTCTTCCTTTTAAATTTTGTTATGTTGCAATGTGCGGACACAAACTCCATTAAAAACAAAAAAAGGAAAACAATAAGCTCTGGCAAGAGACACAGAGGGTTGCCAATAGTGAGGCTTACAGGAACACTAAGTATGTTTGAAGTCAATAGAGCAGCAGAGAGAGGAGAGGATAGAGACAAATACAGAGAGTGGTAAGGGAAAATTTGTAAATGATTCACAGTTCAGGTTGTTTATTTGGGCTCAGTGAGGTGTGAAAGGAATAGAAAAAAAAAAAACAGATGAAGTACCACAATAAGAACACATACAGCAATTATATTCTGTCAAGGTTTACAACCTCAACTGCATAACAGATAAAACAACTCCACACAAAGACACGAGAGTTACACGTGCAGCATGCATTCATCCTGCTGTCTGCGGCTGTGTGTACCTCACGTTAATATCAATTTCACTGCTTCAGTACTGTTATCATAAAACTCTCCCTATGTTTAGTAAGAAAGTGTGTTAATGTGAAAGCACAAACATGGGAACAGTAGTTCATTGTGCAACAGCGAAACTGCTCTGATTGTGCCCATCAGTGCACTCCCAGGCAGCGCCAGTGAAATGGCCTTCACATGCACATTCACTGGCCTGTATAAGACTGCTGACCAGTGTTAATCTTAGCATTGCCCCTTGGCTGCTCACAGTGATAAATCAGAATGGCATGGACATGATATAGAGTCTTATTTGTCCCCTGCTCTGCTCTGCTCCGTGCGCTGTTCGTGCACAGATCTCTGTTATCTATGTAGGTCTAATTGTACAAAAATATAAAAAATGTACTTGAACAGTTAAATTACGTATTGTAAAGTTTGTTTTCACGGTTAAATTGCTGTGATGATCTGCATGCTCATGCTTGTATTGGAGCAATCAAAGCAATCATGGCTACTGCGCAGTGGAATAAAGGAATAAATAGAAAAGATGTGCTTATCTTCATTTTAAAATATCAGAAATGTTATATTTTGGAGAAAGGAGACTCAAAAAAGATGCCAGGTTAGTTGTATTGGCCATTATTCATTACTTTTCCTAAAAAAAGAATTATGAAAGTAATTATTAATTACAGGTGCTTTAGTGGTCTATAAGCAGTATTGTTCAAATTAATCTATCCTACTGCTGAAGCTAAATAGCAAATTTGGGGGGTGGAATTTTTATGAGCTGATAGCTGATCCTGATATTGTTCTTACTTCATGGTTGTATGGTTCAAGTGTAATCCTGAAGACACTTTGGACCAAGCAAGTGTTGATATGTCTGTCTGCCTGCGGTCAGACTTTGTCGCCATATGAACATCACAACTTTCCAAGATACATTCACATAGGTTTACTGATTGATGTGTGGTCCAACCCAAGAGAAGTACTCATGGGACACAACATCAATATAGTGATGAGCATGATTCCATCTTGTGATGTTCTCTGTATTTTTTTTATTTTTTTTATTTATTTATATTTTTAATGCAGCTACAGGTTGAATGTTGTATTTAAACGATAAATCTGTAGGCCAGAGCTGCATCATGAGATTAGTTTTTGTTTCCTACCCCATCCCTTTTGTTATGACTTATCCATAGTCTCTTTTTGCTGTGATTTAGGGTTATATCCAGGTCAACGGGTTGTGGTAGGAGCAAAGTGTTATTTTTGCTGTAAGCCACACTGTAACAACAATATAAGAAACCTGATGAAAGTTGAGCTCACCACAGTCCCCAGGCCCCCTGCCAGCTCCGGCTGAAGGTCACAGAGCCAGAGTAGAGCCGAGGCTGCTCGAAATGGCTCTGTATCTGAGGGAGGGGGAGACATTCTTTGTCTGTGTTTGTAAGAGAGGAAAGTAAATAAATGAGAAGGATGTATATTTGAAAAATGGAAAGAGATGTAGAACAGGGAAAGAAATAGCTCCCAGTTGTTTATCCTCTAACCCCGTTGTGCTGAAGCATTGCACGCTGGCTATTATTGTAGTCGAGGTTGTCACACAGGGGACGTGACAAACAACCTGCGAGTAAGGGCCAATCATCTACAGTAGACAAGGTTAAAAAGTCCGTAAAATCATCAAGGCCAATGGGAGCCCAATACTTGTACACACTAGGGGGTTTATCAGGAATAGCACACAACCTGGCAGCTTCATATGACAGAAAGAATAAAGAGGAGATGTCATCAAATGGAAACCAGTTGTAGTTAGACACCTATAGGCAGATTTTTTTCCCAGTATCTTTGATGAAATACTTTCAACTTTACATTTGCATATCAGCATGAAACTTAAGTTGTGGTAAAGTTAAGGCTGAAAAAGATTGTATTATTTATTATTTTTAGGTTTGACCTTTTAAATCTTTTGAGTGTAACATCCAGACATAAACTTTAAGATAACATCATAAACACAAATCATCATAAACACAACCACCACAAGGCTGCCTGGAATACCTCGATTGTAGATGATCATGGCTAGCTGTTTCCTGGAGGAGGCTGACGTAACTTTCTTTTTTAGAGTGCGCCCATTTTGTGTTGTCCTGAAGTAAATCTGTGGTGGCCTGTGCCCTGCTTTCTGTCCGGGCCCTGTCAAGTTTTGCCCAAAATGCTGATAAAGTGGCGCATTCACTTCTCAGAAGTGGTACTATTCTTAGAGCCCTGTTAAGGGTGTCAGTCACACTGTTGAGCAGCCAAACACAGGTCAAAACACAGGCAGACTCCTAAACAGACTCAAAAATCACACACACACACACACACTTTTGTACAGTAAGACGAATGCATACACCTTATATCTCTGGGACTGGGTAAACCATTCCTCGGCTCCCACACTTCCTCTGTTTCTGCGCTGCTCCCAAAAGCTCCCCACGCTCTAAGCCAGTCCAAGTCAGACCAGACTGAGCCAAACCAGGCAGAGCAGTGTGACAAATGCCTCCCAGCTCTCTCTTTTCACACAAACTCATAGTAAGGTTCACAAACTGGGCACTGACCCAAAACTTAAGACTGAGAGAGCCATCTGAAATCCATCACAGTCACGTGTTGTGTAAATCTGTGTTTATAGCAGACATTAAATTATAAAAGTGCCGTACTTTTATATAACAAATAAATGAGAACACATTTGCTGCTTTTGTCCAATGACATATTGCTGAGTGGTCAAGTGCTAGGTGCACATCACTGTTATAAAATGCTTGGTGACTAGTGCCCTGAATCTCTGGATCTCACCAGTCATACTCACTGGCAGTTGGAATGTGTGTTATCAGGTTTGTACTGAAGTGGTTAGGACAACAGTCTGGGGAGTTGTGCTGTAGTATTTCTGCAGTATTATGTACCAGACTTGCTCGGCTCAGCCGTACTACACATACTGCCTAGTTTGTAATTGCTCTGAGCATGAGGTTGCGAGGCTATGATCCAGAGGATTGGCATCATGCAGTGTGCCAGGCTGTGCAGATGCACCATGTACAGTCTAGCCTGTGGCCTCAAAGAACGGAAACAAAGGGATTGGCACTGTGCGCCGAGGCCGTCTGTTCAGATGTGCTGCAAAAAGATGACAGAAATGTGCAGTTGTGTTCATTTTTGGGGGCTTTGATGCATGTTAAGTGAAGAAATTGGTTGTGTTTGCCCATTTTACAAGCTTGGTCAGGGGTTTATAAACTGATCAAAGCCTTATACATTCATTCCAAATAAAAATGAATGAAAGCCCTGGAGAAAGCAGGTCTGCAACCCCGTTTGGATCCCAAGAGATGTGGGATGTTTTGAGTTGGTGCTGTGAAGAACTGAAATGAGTCACTAACACAATCTGTTCTGTAGTGGTGTGTTCAGACCAGCATGAGAGCCTGGATTTATGGAGGGCAAGGGGAAACGCATTGGCACACTTGCAGTGTCCTGGAATACTGCTTCTACAGTTTGAGGATTAAAGTTACATGTTACTGAAGTTACAAAAACAAGAAGGCTTGAGCGAAGTGTATCTGTGTTGCTTTCTAAATTCACACTGAGCAGCAGGAGGTGCACACACTGTACTATGCTCTAGGCGCATTTGAAATGTTTTCACAGTGACTTTGAAATCTGGCTTAGTAAAAACAAAACAAACCAACTAATATTTAACTTCCATGTATAGGCTGAATATACAAGTTAAATGTGTCTTCACCTCAGCATTGTATGTCACAATGTACACAATTAGACAACTTGCTGCCGTCACTGGGGAAGTTATTCAGCACTCTCGTGTGCATGCAAGCTTACGACAGGACAAGCCCAAGTGCAGGTGAAGACACCTGAGGATCGCCCATGCGGTGTTTGCTGGGATGAAAAATCTGGGACTTGAAAAATCTCCCAGTGTTTGGAACACTGGACTGGTGGGGAAAATAAAGCTACTACAACACATGTGCCGCAGCACAGCCAAAAAAAAAAAAAAAAAATTCCCTCCATTTTCAGTTTTTGAATTCTAGATTAAGAAATCACGATTTGAAAAAAGCCAGCTGCAAAAACCTTATTTGTCGGCCAATCATTTTACAGATCACTCAATGCCGGCTGCCAGTAAAATGGATGGTTCTCTGTTTGAGAGTGTGACGAACAAGTAGTCTGTGATTGAAAGGCTTTATTTTATGCTCGGCAGACTTGTCAGTGAGCAGCTGTGCATAGATTGTTGTGTGTGCCTGTGTGTAGAGCAAGAGGCGGTGATTGGCGTTCATGAATCACTGTGTGTAAGGTAATGTTGTAGTTGTCCGGCACATCATATAGGCTGCAAATAAACATGACTAAAATTAGGAGATGCTCTGTGGGTGCATGTTTACTGACTGGTGTCATACTATGGAAGCAACTTACTCCTCGCCAGCAGCTGCAGCTGCATTTATGTGGAATTTTGTGACATTAAAGATGTGCAACCTGCTTCTAGCTGCAGTTTTAGCAGGTCTGCAGCAGTGTAACAGTGGTCAGGGTTGGCCTTGTCCCAGGCCTGTTATCTTACATAAACCACCACGGTGAGGAATGTGTCTGGGCTCACTTCACAGGAAATGCACACAAGTGTACCAACGCACAAAGCGCTAGAGGAGGGGTATATTTTCATGTTTCTTGTGCCTTGCAATATTGATGTTGCCTCCACATGTACATGCCCCGAGCCACTGTTTTGAAGGCACACATCTAAGTATGCATTGCTATTATAATCTTTTCATTCAGTTTAATGGCGTTGGGGGTGGGCAGTGGCTGCCACAGGTTATAGAAGAGACAGGCAGCAACAGAGAAGGAGAGACAGAGATGATAAGAATTACGACTGTGGATTGTAAGCGACTGTCTCTGCCTTACCAGCTGTGGAGAGAGGCTGAAACTGTCTTTGCTCCCTCAGTCCTGTCTTGTCTCAGCTGTTTGTGACATTATCTTTGAGTCAGGTTGTGTCCAGTCTGGTTACTTCCCACAGCGAGCTAATGTGCTTTCGTATGAGCCCTACCGCCACCCCTAATTCCCTCAGACCGTGGATGCAATCAATATTACAGGAGCCATGAAAACCTGTAGGAGTGATTTAGCTGTCTTTCTGCTGTCTCCTCTTTCTGTATCATTATCTGTCTTGCTGTACACTGTCTGTCCGTATAATCTTCTCTTTGCTCTCCCGCCTGAATCATTATCCCTCCGTGCCTCTGTTCCTGTCATTTCTTACTGCATACTATTTAAGACTGTCCCTTTCTAGCTCAATGTGCCTTTGATCCATTTATTCTTTCATCTGTCAGTCCATCCACCTGTCACCATTGCATGCTGTCACATTTTTTTCCCCCTTATTTCCCATATTTTTTCATGATTTCTCCGTTTCTTTTCTCATCCCATTTTATCACTTGTTTTTCTCAAGACACATACATACAATATATAACAATTAGTACAATATCTTACTTTGATCCTTAAGTCCTCTTCTTTAATTTAAACACTTGCTTTACACAATAACCATTTTTGATATTTAAGTCTGCCAAGATACAATTACATCTTACATCTAACTCTGTCGGTGTGATATGATACAGTTAAAGACAATGACGCACATATTTGTGTATATTTTGCATGTGTGTGTAAGAAAGAGAGATGACTCACAGCATGATGTCGATTATCTGATGACATCATCAGCAAACTGCACCCGCAGAGAGGCGCACTCTCCCACCTCCTCAGTTGCACTGTTATATTCAGTGGTCAGAGTTGTCAATATCGTGGATAAGATGTCTTTTTTTTTTAACTGCTGCTTTTCGCATTCAGCACTTTCAGTGTCTTTTTGTTTTTTTTTTTCATTTCCACATGCTGCATTCTTATTATGAAATTGCTCCGACCAATAAACTTGTTTCGTTCGTTGTTTCATGATGATATATATTGTGATGCTGTTTGGCAATCAGTGATGAAATGAGAATGGTCCGTATTTGAGTTAGAGGCTTTGACAGAAACGTGGCATGTTATTTCACTATATTGCACTACATGTTTCTGTTCAGTCGACCATCTAAGTCAGTCACATCACAGAGATAAAACTCATTTGGTGTGCGTCTGTCTGTGTACGCTGAACTGCACCATCTTGCTTCCTGGTTTTAACCAGTGTGCCATCTGTTGAGGGCACGAGGTAAAAGAGTTGAAACTATAACAGGCCAGGCAGGACTGTGGGGTGAAAGTATATGAGGCTAAATGCAAGAAAAAAATAAATAAATCTAATTACTTAGATGTACAGACAGTCTAATTAATCTTTTAACAGCTCATTGTGCTTTTCAGCTGAAATCAAACTCATTTGTTAATACCAACTCATTAAGTAAATTCATTAAAAACACAAAGTTGCGTTTTTATGAAATGCAGCTGAACAGATACTATCCAAGTTGGTTATTCATCCTGATAGTACAGTGATGTTGCCTAATAGAAGCTACAGTATGTCGAAGAACATTGATTGTCATGTTTAGTAGCTTTTTATGTTTAATAAGGTTGATTCGGGTCATCTGGATTACATGTAATATGTTTGCTCAGCTAAACTTGAGACATTATTAGCAGACACTTGTTTGCACATAATAAATATATCTCATCGTGTGAGCCAAATAGGTGTGAAAAAATTATTCTGGTGTAACCTCTACAGCTCTGCTGATAATGTTTTTGTGTGTCTGTGTCTGCTGAAGGATCTTGGTTGGCGAACCTGCTTCCTTGCTGACTTGTATGTTTGTTTTTTCCTCTGTGTTTTTAGGGTTTCATCGCAATGAGGATATGAAGGCCATTGATGTGCTTCCCATCCTCAAGGAGAAGGTTGCTTTTCTCTCAGGTCAGTGACAGCAGATTTCAACGTTGTATCAGTGGCATAGCTCACACATTAAAACTTGCACCTCAATCTTCATTAGTAATTGGAATGAATAGGGGAGAGATTTTCTGGGATTTGAAAATAAAATATTCCATGTTTCAAGTGCCAACAACATTGGGAGATTATGTTGTGGAAATCTGTCTGTTTGAAGGAGCATCATTTGTTAATGCTTTGCAGGGTAGTAGGCTTTTAATATTTTTAAGTGCCAGTGAATCAGAACAATTTGATTTTGTGGCATAAATACCATCTTTAATTTTTAAATCAAACACCTTTCCTAGTGACATTGCTACACATCAATGTTGTTCCTGTGCTTGCAAGACATTAGAATGCATATTGTGTGTCCCTGAAACAGTGCAGCACAGGTATCATTTTGCTCAATACTCCCATTTCACTCATTGTAATTACTACTTTTTAGGTTATTTATATGTACTCGCTTATTCCTCTGAACTGTTTCTGACCCACGGTGGTTCTGACCCGACCTTTACCTCATTACTGTTAACTGTGTAGGCAATGGAATAATTATGAGTGAGTATGAGGGAGTGTTTTTCAGGGCTGTTTACTGCTGCAGTCTGACTGAAAGGCTATTACCAGCCTTGTCATCGTCAGACTAATTTGACCCCCTGACCCTCCAATTTGACTCAGAATAGCCATGACTAACTGCAGACATATTCACAGATGGTACCCATACAAATTAGCTGCTGTCATCTCAGAACACAGAAGCGGTCTTTTAACATCTTGTTGGTGTAGCTCTCTGTAGGTTAGGTTATGCTTGTAAATGCATCAGGCACACAAGCTATAATCGCACCGATATGAGAGTCACATTGTTTCATGCAGATTTATGGGAAATGGCGTGCTGCGACTCATGCATGTTAGTGTGCAATACATATTTTGAGGAAAATTCAAAAAACGTCCCCAAAAAACGAATGGGTGTCTATCAGGTTTGTGTATTTGTGTGTAGTTTGGAGTTACGTGGCCGAGGGTGGAGAGGACTTTCAAAAAACTTCCAACAAAAGCCCTTTTCTCACTACACTTAAACTAAGAAAGAAGAAATAAAGCTTTAAGAAAGCTTTCATACAAATTGTAATACGGGCTAACCCAGACTTTAGGCCGGGGGTAGCCAGGACTTTTTGGGTTATCCCTAGAAAATCATCTTGGTGTGGGCTAAGGGCTAAGAGATTGCACATACGTCACCATGTTGTTGTCTGGTCACAGCCCTTCTTTGACATGTCAATTTCAGTTTCCATTCACGTTCACAGCTGACCAGCCAGTCAACTCACTTTAACATTACTTCTCAACTTTATGTGTCGTATCAAAATGGTGAGCAAAGGCTTTGCCATGTACCATTCGGAGCAAGCACATAAATAATATATCCTCCACTTGCCATTCCTGGAAAAGGTTAAACATGTGTTTTCTCCTCAGGCTTGTCTTTTCCTGTCTTTTCCTCTTTCTGATCTTTTCCCCGAGTAAAGTCCTGCTAGTGGCGACATATTGTTGCTACTACAGACACAAAGTAACATCAGCTGAGTGATGACATTTCAGAACCTAAACAGCTCTCACATGCATCAAGGGATTCCTTCAGCACAGAGTCAGTAAACGTGTACAGAGAGGTGTTCAACCTGAGGCCAACGATCTGTGTGTGAAAAGGGGTTCATTTAGATAAGAAGCCTACAGCAACTTTCCCCTCAGAGACACTCTGCATTAGAACTGAGGAAAATTCGTTCTTCACCTAGACATCTGGCTGCCATGTTAAATTTAGCGAAAAATGTCACAGTTTTCACAGTATAAAAATAACTAATAGATGACTGTGTTTGTCTGGGCCTCCTGTTGATCACAGTCCACTGAGCTTGCTTATAGTACACAGGGTTGCTCAGTGATCGGCACTTGTTGGAGAGGTGTCTTCCCCTGTGTGAGCTTCATCTTCCTTCAATATTCAGCTATAACTATGTGAAGCTAAAGCCAGCTAACTGTTGTTTATAGGAAGTAACAGACGCTAAAAACAATTAGCTGAAGCTAAAGACAGCTAACTGGGGATGTTGCTTTCGAGTATTTTAGTAATCGGGTATTATACTGAAAATTCCATCGATTAATCGGATAAAACACAATTTTGTTTCGTTAAAGTGTAATTATAAATATACATGAGCATAACCGTTAAAAGATTAAACCATATACCAGCTGACTCTGACCGCCCGGTGTGTTAGCTCCTGTTCCCCTTTACGCTGATTTACTGCTGAGTCGTGCATAGTTGCTAAGTTACCATATGTACTTAAGGAAGAAACGCAAATAGATGAGAGGAAAGCGAAATGGAACAATCAAATGTGTAGGTTACTGCTATGCTATTTATTATATAAAAAATAAATTGAGCATTTTTTCGGCTTTTCATTGTCAGTCTTTGTGTAAATGGATGCCAGCTAGCCTAGCTGTTAAGTAAACCTCAGTGCCGTATCACTTACGCTAGTTAGCCGCTTCCGGGTCACGTGGGGTGCTGGAGCCAATCCCAGCACGGTGACGTCATGTGACGTAATGTGAAATATTGAAATGGCGCAAATGTATGGAGCAACTCGAGCAGCGCTGTGGCGCAGTGGCAACGCTGCTGCCCCGCACCAAGGAGGGCGGGGTTCGATTCCCGGCTAGGGACAGGCGATGCGAATGTATGAATGATGTGAATGTATGCTGTAATGTAACCCCGGGGTTGAGTAATGTATATGATGTATCAATGATGTAATGTAATGTATGTAGTGATGTAGATGTAATGTAAACATAATGTAAGTGTTAAATGTGTGATTTGATATGTAATGTATGTAAACGTAATGTAATGTATGTATGTAAAGGTCCATTCCCGGTGTGGGCACCTGAACGTGTCTACGGAGTTAGTTGGTAGCGAGTAATGGACTGGGCTAATGCAAATACGGCGCCCCCCCCAGGACCTAGGCCGAACCACACCAGACGGGTGACGGCACCCCTCCAGGAACGGACCGAGACCAGACCGGAGACAGGACGCGTCCACAGACTAGACCAGTAAAAGAGAACGATGATTTTTTTTTTTTTTTTTATGGAGGAAGAACTCACACTACTTTACTACTATTTTATTTGATTGATTATGTAATATTTGAGTTGCATAAGCTTCTTACTTGTTTTAATTGTAACCCCCCCAACAAATGATTTTGGCCACTGAGCCTTCGTTAAGCCCCGCCCCCCTTGGTTACTGTTGCTATACTAGCCTGTTCTCTGTTGTCTGTAGTCCGGTAGGAAAATGTCCAGTCAGCATCAGTCCAGAGAGAAGAACAAGAAAATAAAGGGTTAAGAAATTTTCTATACAAATGGTGACGGTGAATTTGGGACGAGAAACAGGACCGTTAGTTTGTAACGTAAGCGAACTGGCCAGCTCTAATGCTAATGTCCATTAACCTAGTTTGTATTGAAGCCCGACACAAAACGTTATCTTTGACAGAAACTGAGTTTGGTAGCTCCACCAGAAAGGAAGACACAGAGAGGAGAGACCTCCAGCTGCAGTCAGGTCACAGAGACAGTGACATGGGGAGCAGAGGAATTTAATTATTTCCGTACAAAGATATTGACCGCAAATTTTGAAGAAGTACTGCACCGCTTCAGACACAACAACACACACCGGTCTTCAAGGCTGATGTGAAGCCGACGGTACCTCTCGTCTGTAGTGTCTGTATCCACTTCTGTCGTCTTATAAGGCTCATTTTTTTCTGTTCGGCGGCTTCCAAAAACTTAGAAGGTTCTTTGCTCTGTTAATAGTCCACCCTGCCACTGTTGCTTGTGTTTGTTGGCACACGGAGTCTGACGAGACACCTGTAGTCCGGGCGAAATCCCATGCTCTGCAAAAATTAAACGATTCATCGGATCAGTTTAAATCTTAAGTACTCGAATTATTCGAGGAATCGTTTCAGCCCTACAGCTAACTGTTGGTTACGGGAGGCGAATGGCGCTGAAGACAGCTAACTGTTGGTTACGGGAGGCGAATGGCGCTGAAGACAGCTAACTGTTGGTTACGGGAGGTAAATGGCGCTGAAGACAGCTAACTGTTGGTTACGGGAGGTGAATGGCGCTGAAGACAGCTAACTGTTGGTTACGGGAGGTAAATGGCGCTGAAGACAGCTAACTGTTGGTTACGGGAGGTAAATGGCGCTGAAGACAGCTAACTGTTGGTTACAGGAGGTAAATGGCGCTGAAGACAGCTAACTTGGTTATACGAGGTGAATTAAGCTAAAGAGGGCTAGCTGCAGGTTACAGGAAAGTGGTAGCTAATGTGAGCTAACTGAAGTTAATGTAATTTAAATTAAGCTAAAGGCATGGAAGTGAAAGTAATGGCAGCCACTTCAAGCCAATACCGACTAACTGAAGCTAACTGCAACTAAATGAAGTTAATGGCAGCCAATTTATGATAGTTTCAGATAAGGAGTTAGCTAACTGATCGAAATATGGAGATATCAATTATGTAGTGGCATAACTTCAGAAATGTCGCTCTTCTAACTGGATTTGATGGGCGAGAGGAGACATTTCGACTTTATTCACGATGTTGTACTTCAAAATCAATCTCGACATTTTGAGATTTGCATATCGAAAAAAAAAATTCTCTGCCCCTAATACTATACCATTATACACCAATACCGTAAATCTAAATTAATTCCCTGTAGAGGAAGGTAATGAAAGCTAATGTTAGTGAATTTAAATGAAGCTAACTCCAGTTCATGCTACCACCCGACACTAAAGCGTGAAGCCAAAGCAGCAAAGTACGAAATGTATAAGGAGGAATTTTCTAATGTATTCCGACTCTTAGTATCAGACCATGGACTTGAAGGTGGTGTATTTATACATTTAGAAAGATAATTTATTGTGTAAAATGTTTGGACATTATGCATGGATCACCTATAATACCAGAGTGTCTGTCGAACATTGGCTAGGTTGCAAGTAGCTGATATTTAAAGGCTCTTTTTGTCATTTTCTTTGTGCCCAAAAGGTGGCAGAGACAGACGTGGTGGTCCCATTCTCACCTTTCCAGCACGGAGCAACCACGACAGAATACGACCTGAAGACCTGCGCAGGCTCATAGCCTACCTGGCTACTATTCCCAGGTAGATGTACACACAAATACACAGCGAGGTGATTTGAGTGGAGGATTCAGCTGTGCACAGTTATATGCACATGCATCTAAGTGCAAACCCTGTTCTGGATCCTGGGTTAATTTGAAACAGATTGCTGATTTTGCATCTCATGCAGACAGACACACGCACACTGATGCACACATGTATCTCATCCCCTTCTTTGTTTTAGACTTTGCGTCCTTGATTGGATTTTAAATTGCTGAGGCATAACCTGAGGCTACAAGGAGTTGAGATGGTTTTATTTTGGATACTCTGTGATGATTCACCTCCCTTCCTCTTTCTTTTCCTCCCTTTATTTACTCAAAATGCACTCCTTTACTGTTTGCAGGTTACTGTTTATCCCTGTTTAGTATCTCCTCTCCTCTTTCTGCTATTGATCATGTCCAGAGTTCGCCAGATCTAATCAAACAATAATTTATGTAAACACTTTTCTTTTTTCCCTCTTTCTTTCTTTTGTCTTAAAAATCTGTTGCCTTTTCTTTCCTGTTTCAAAGTTATTGTTCAGACACATGGTTCAAGAAACTGCTCCACGAAGTATGCACTGTGTGGTGCTACAGGATATTCTTGTTGTGCTCTGTTGTTGTGTGGAGGAGGGTGATTTTCAAGTCTATAAGCACCTTTCCTTTGCATTTAATGCTAAGCTCTAAGCTATTCTGTTTTGTGTCAGTTCTGATTAGCACTGAGGAAAGTTTGCAATTTTGTGTCCTACTTCTTCTGCTCCCCCGGTGCTGCACTTTCTTGTGCTTTGCAGAACTGCAGAGCTGTCTTGAGGCAAGAGGGGGTCCACATCCCTGTAAATATTTGGTCCAGGTTTGTTTAGGGCTCCTTGTGGTGGGTTTTGGGACATCCAGAGTCTGCTTACATTGACTGTTAAGTTCCCAACTTTTGTTTTATTTCCTCTTATATCCTGTAGATGGACTTGCTCCAATTACAAATTAGAGAGGCTAAAATACAAACCTCTCTGCTTTTCCGTTCATTACTCTTTGTTTCATTAGTTGGTGCTCAGCTTGGAAACTTACCCAATTTAAATTCGAATAAAACCTAACTAATGAAATGTTTTGTTTTCATATGCTAATACAATTTAGTAAAATATGCTATTATGAGTATGTTTAATAAAAGACAAGGTAAAAGTGAAGTACCTAACTGAATCCAGACATACTCCACTTGTTAGGAACTGTGTGAAGAAGTTAGACCAGAGTGATTAGGAGGTCTGACAGAGGTGACCAACCATCCAGTTTGTGTCTGACAAGGCATCAAATATCAACTCCCAAGGACGTCAGCCTCATGTCATGAGCTTGATTACTGTCCATCCTGTGAAATACTTTTCAGTCTTTCAATTTTTTTGTTACATCTGTCTCTCTCCCCCAATTTCTCTCTCTCTCTCTTTCTCTTGCCCCCTCCCCCTTACATCCTCTCAAACTTTTTCTTAATTCATTTGGCGACTGCTCCGTTTTCAGAGAGTGAGGTCAGAGTGAGTTAGAGCAGGAGGGCCTGCGTCTGTTTCTGTGTCCTAGCAAGACACATAGAGATTAAAGTCTTTAACACTGAGAAACAACCTTTTATGGACTTATACAGCAGCAGGACTCCTGGTAAACAGCAGTGGAAATATCAACGCTGAATGTCTGAATTAATTTTTTTTTTCTCTCCCCTGATGCACTGGAGATTTGCAAAGGATTTCTGATTTAAATCTTTATTTTCATTTTGGCATCTTCCCACTTAGAAAATACATTTTCTTGTTTTGCTGTTTGATAGTGTCCCCATTTCTTTTGCATGGATAATGACGATGATGATGTAACTCAATAGTTTAAAATTGGTTTTCAAACTCATTCAGTTTCAATCACATCTTCACTTTACACTCTTAGCTTTTCCAATGCTTTTATACTGACATTGTAAAATTATTTAAAAGTACTGTATGCTGTCCTGTGCAAATTTACTCTTCATCCTGCAGTATGACCTTATTATTTATATTTCTGCAGTGAGGAGGTGGCCAGACATGGGTTCACTGTTATTGTGGACATGCGCGGTTCTAAGTGGGACAGCATCAAGCCTCTGCTGAAGATCCTTCAAGAGTCCTTTCCTTCTTGTATTCACGTCGCTCTCATCATCAAGCCAGACAACTTCTGGCAAAAGCAGAGGACCAACTTTGGCAGCTCCAAGTTTGAATTTGAGGTGAGTGCAGCTTTGTGTACTTTCACTACCTAAAATACAAAAAAAACTAACCCTTTTAATATAACTCGTGTGGACTTTGTTGTTGATCCTGTACACGAACAAGTCTCCTTTGAGAATGTATTCTTAAATTATTAAATTTTTTCCACAAGAGATGGATGATTAATAGTGATGATTAAATTATGTTTCAGTATACTTTAAAATGAATAATTAGTTGTAGCAATTAGAGTAGTTTATTTTTCATAGCCACTGATCTTAATTTATCAGATCTAATTTAACTGCTGCTCTATGACAGTGGCACTATTCTGTCCCGTGTGGGCATGTGGTGCTGGTATATTTAGTCCTGACCCAGTTACTATGGAAACGGGATATATGGGGCATGGTGAAACATTTCACCCAAACTGCACTGTCTTGGGTGTGGACCAGCCTAAGGTTATTGTTGTTTTCTTTCAATCATGCAAATATGCGTTGTATGTAGTTGGTGGATTATTGTTACCACAAAGTTGCTAGTTTGAGACTATTTAAGCCTGTATTTGTTAGTGCATCTCTACAGGAGAGCACCCAGCCTGAAATCTGACCATCCAGCTAGTATTTTTTGTTTCCTGTGCGCAGAGCCGTCTCTGTTTTTATTTCCTGATAGCTTCTATCTGTGTATTTTCACCTTATTAATAATAACATGAACACAGTTTATATTGTCTGGAAATTTTATTTTGGTAAAGCCACCAATATAAACAGTTGATATGTAGCTTCTCTGACTCAGCAAATGCTTTTCACAGTCTAGGTTTAATATTTGTGTTAAATATTTGGACGTGTTAAAGTCATGCTCATTGTGCAGCTTATTTGATGTGGAGTTCTTTGAAGCATTTATACATCATCAGGGTCCCTGTGGTAGATTCAGAACGGCGTCTTTCCAGTTTAGAAAAGCAGCTGGGAGCACTGGTACAGTGGGTCACAGATGTGCTGTTCTGGACAGGGCCAACTGCAGAAACAGGCACTAGTGCAGAATTGTGTAGCTGTTCAATTCAGACATATGGGGATGAAAATTATGATAATTTAGATGTTGCTGGTCTCTGTTTATTCTCTGCTCTCCATTCTCTCTACCTCTTCTGCATCCCTATTTCTCTGTCTACCTACACCAGACGGTGATGGTCTCCTTAGAGGGCTTAACCAAGATTGTGGACCCATCCCAACTGACAGCTGATTTTGAGGGCAGCTTAGAGTACAACCATGATGACTGGATCGAGGTTTGAATATTTTTCCTTTTGTTCTTTCAAAATTTCCTCACGCTGTTTAGAAAGCATAGAAGACATCAGTTTCAAGGATTGTTAGTCCAATTAAGAAAAAAGAAGAGGGCATTATTATAGTCTTTTTGTTTGATTGCCCTTAATTAAACCCAATATTGTTTCCACTTTGGACAATGTAGGTTACTTTTAAGTTTCATTTTAGGTGCGGCTCTCATTTGAGACTTTTGCCAGTGATGCAACGCGAGCTCTGGCACGGCTTGAAGAGCTCCAGGAAACCTTGTCCCAGCGTGATCTCCCACGAGACCTGGAGGGGGCTCGTCGGCTAATGGAGGAACATGCAGCGCTGAAGAAAAGGGCAACTAAGGCATCGGTAGAGGAGCTGGACACACAGGGGCGAAGGCTGCTCCAAAGGCTACAGTCACAAATTGCAGGAGGTGGAAGTAGTGGTGAAACCGGATATGGCAACCGGTCTGGTGGAGCTACCGGAGATTCCAACGACCATCATCATGGGCTCCACACACACGCCGATGCACACAATCTTGGGGCTAAAGTCACAGGTTTGTTGGATAAGCTGCATGGGACACGCCAAAACCTGCAGCAACTGTGGCACATGAGGAAACTGAAGCTGGACCAGTGTTTCCAGCTGCGACTGTTTGAACAGGATGCTGAGAAGGTGAGGGTGCTTCTATTCTACTCAATTATTCTTCCTATAATATGAAGTGAATTAGTTCCTGGCTGCCTCTTCACCTTTTTGCTCATGGATGCTCCTATGTTAATAAGTGCTCATCATTCACATATTGATATATGAGTATTTCAGGAGATAATGTGATTTGAGTGTACATAGGTGCTAGTCTTAGCTAGGAATATGAAAGCATTACATTACATGAGGTGGAAGGAAAAGCACAGCATCCCTTGCTCCACTAGTTCCTACTAGTACCACCTGCTTCCCTTCACCTGTCCATTCTCCTGCATCTTCTCTGTCCTTGCTGTTCCCCCCCCATATTCACCGAGGTGTAGCACTGCCCTCTCACAATGCCTCATTAGGTCATTTCACCCAATGATCTTCAATAAACTAGCTACCAGGGAGGGCTGGTGACAGTTGCATGCATCAACTGAAATAATACAATATGTAGCTGCAAGGCTAAAGGTGTATCAATCTCATAACAAGTAGACACAGCTGGTGTTAATCTATGAGGACAAATGCATACAAAAAAAGAAAACATTATATTAATCCAGACATTAAAGTCCTTGGATCAAATTTAATCCACTTGCAGACCAGATGAGGTAAAATGACTGGACATTGTTAAGAGTATGTTCTGTACAATATCTTAATATACATTTCTATTCACGAGTACTTAAAACAACCCATGGATGTATACTTTAAGAAGTGTTTTTTAAGTTAGAAGTTTGAGCCTTGAGAATATTTTTTTGTGTGTGCTTAAGTCTTATTTTATTGCTTGGTCAAATATTATTTGAGCTGTGTATGTGAGTTTAAATTAAGTTGTGAATACACATGCATGCCATTGGTGTTCAAGGACAGTGTGATGTTGCATGTCAGGGGGTGTAGTTAGATGAATTTTGCAAAGCTGGAGGCAAATATAGAGGCCTACAATTGAGCATCGAGCTTTAATTAAAAGCACATTTTCCCTACAACAAATACTTAGAGAAATGGATTATAGCAAGAACACAGTGCCACAAAATTGAGGGATAAAATGGATTGATCCAATACACAAGCAGACTTGCACATACACAAAGCATGTGCTTTTGTTGCTGTTTATTCCAGAGGAACTTGGCAAATGCTTGTTTGTAGAAGTCATTGCCATGATGAGTTAGGAACGTCATCCTCTCCCCTTCATCCATGTGTAGATGTTCGACTGGATCATGCACAACAAGGGCCTTTTCCTCACCAGTTATACAGAGATTGGAGGGAACCACCAGCACGCAGTCGAGCTGCAGACCCAGCACAACCACTTTGCTATGAACTGCATGGTAAGATGTTGTCTCTGTTTCATTGTTGCACACATGCGCAGAAACATGTACACACACAGGCAATGCAATCACAAACTATCATCATTACTGTCATTCATGGAAATACACTCAAGCCTCCCACCACTTTACAGCCACAACACACAGACACACACACATGCATCTCTTATTTTTTGTAGCCTTTGTCTCAAACCATCCTCTCCCTTGGGCTGTAACTTGCTACAGACTGATATTTTCTCTGCTGCTGCAGTCTCCATTATATTATTCAGCTGTTTTCCACTCTGCCCCCTCTTTGCTGCACTCTGTCATGTCTTGTCACAGTGCTGTTACCATAATTGACCCATATTGCCTCTTTGCCCCCTCCCATGGCTGTTTGCTGCCCTCTGCTGCTCTGCTCCACACCCCTCCTTGTCCTCCTATATCTTGCTGTAGTGTGTAGAGCTCTGCTGCTGACTAATAAGTGTAACTGAGGGTATTATACTGTATTGACCCTGTAGTCATACTGTGCTCTGTTGTGGCAGGTTTTATCAAAACCTTAGACTGCTTCATGGTGCTGACTCTAAAGATACTGATCCTTCCCTCCTCTACTTGCTACAGACTCTTCTTTGCCCTTTCTTTGTCGCATTGCCATATTAGTGCATTTTTTACTTTGTGAAGTGTACAGCAACAGCTTACCATCAGGACTCTGTAGAACCTCTTTGCCTCTTCATGGTCTATAATGATGTATAGGGCCTGATACAATGTGATACTATACGAAGCAAAACACGCTGAGTGGCTTACTTCTCTCTGGAACATAAAAAACTACCCAACACTAACAAAAGTAAACAAAATTAAATTGTACATTTTTTTTGTTCATACTATTTATTTTTAGCATTAGATAATGGGTAGCCAAGGGAAAGCAGCATACATGGCCTACATCTTCCCACTCCCAGTGTCATTGCTGTTTGAAACCATTCGCAGTGAACAGTGTCAACATTAGGGCCCATGGGCAGCTCCACTGACTGCCCAAAGCCAGTTGTGTCAACAAGTCCAGGCTGAGATGAACCAATAACCCCTGAGACAACAGTAGTAGAAAAGACAGATGGAACTCAATATAAACACACACATGTTCACAAACAGCACACATGCAAACACACAGTTGGGTACACTGAGAGTGACCACCGCCCACTCCACCCATTCTTCCACAGGAAGCAACATTTCCCCTTCCTCTCGCCTGCTTAGCTGAATGGAAACACAAAGTGTCAGGGTTGTGTGTGTGTGTGTGTTTTTATGTGGTGCTGTTCATATCCAATCATGCAGAGATGGTGCCTTTGTCAGTGGTGTCTGTGTGTGTTTTGAATAAATGTGACATTTTCTGGTGAGTAAAGAAGTTGAAACAACACAATAACATGATTGCCATCTTCCAGTGAAAAATGTATCGTGTCACTGGTTTCACAAAATGTAGGACTCCATCCTGCTGCTTCTTCAGTTAGTGATGACTGCAAGGCATATGTGCTTCATCAGCTTTAAGTCAAGGTTTAAACCAAATGATGAAGAGTATGTAGCAGATGAAGTTAAATGTATGTGTAGTTTGGGCTACAAGTATTCTCACTGGACACTGCACTTTGTCAAGAAACTATGTTGCAGTTGTGCCAGTGAATGGCTCATGTCCTTGCATTTAAAGCACGAATATGGTTGACACTGAGCTATGTTGAAAATTATAACAGAAATGTGATTGATTGTTCAGTCACCAGGACTTTTTTTATTTCATCTCATCAAAAGTTGCTGCATCTGCTTTTAAATCAAAATGTTTTATACTCACATCGAATTAGAATTGATTGCAACAAATTTAAATGAGAAATAATTTTTAATACAAAACATTAAATGTGGCCAGCTCTCTCCCACTTCCAATCTTTACAAAATCACAATATCAAGTTTTAAGTTGTCCAAATAATTTTTAATAAATTTGGTATAGCAGGAGAAGCCTGTTTGTAAAAACAGGACTTTTTCTTTCCCGTGTGTGTGTGTGTGTGTGTTGTTTTTTTTTTTTTTTTTTTTTTTTTTTTTGGGGGGGGGGGTTTCTTTCTTTCTCCCCCCCACCCTGGAATCATAGATGGGCATGAAAATATGTTCTTCGATATTAGAGATAAATGGAAGCTATCTACCAAAGAGAGGACAAACATCCATCCATGATTATTTCTGCTGCTTCTGTTATCCATTCAGTCCAGAGGAATGGGATGTTGGAGACTCAAATTCCAAGACCTCATTACAGAGGTGGAATAAATTCTGTTTCATTTGCTGCTGTGGGAGCAAGAACTATTGCTGATTAAGATTAAACCAATTTATACCATTAACTTTCTATATATACACCTTTGTGGGCAGATGGACACCCACACACAATTGATTCATTGATCATCTACCACTTATCCGTTTCTGGGTTGCAGGGGTGCTGGAGCCAATCCCAACTCACATTGGGCGAAGGCGTGGTACACCCTGGACAGTTTGCCGGTCCATTGTAGGTCCAACACATTGAGAGAGACAAAGATGAACAAACGCTTAAACTCATGGGAAATTTAGAGTCGCCAATCAACCAAGACATGAATGCCTAGGTTGATTGTTTTGATCGTCCATGGACTGTGGGAGGAAACAAGAGTACCTGGAGGAAACCCACACAAGCAAGGGGAGAACATGCAAACTCCACACAGAAAGGCCCCAGACCTGGGAATCAAACCCAGACGCTTCTTGCTGTGAGACAACAGCAATAACCACTATGCTGCCGTTCTGCCCACCCTCAAGCACTTGATAGTAGTTAGTAGTGTAGTGCATGTGCTTTGGTTACGTTCTGTAATAGCTGCAGTCACTGGCATTGGTTGTTTCATGTTTTACATTGCAAAAAACAGGAAACTTTTAGGATCTGTGTGCATACTGTGTAATAGTAGTACCAAATAGTAATACATTCCAAAAATGCTAAACACTGCAAATAAAAAATATTTGTATAATACACATTATGCACACTGCACAATAATAATTGTTGCTATTTATGCTATTATCTTATTGTTTGGGGTTTGACCTCATGGCCATTGTTCCCCTTTTTCTGTTGCCTATTAACACAGCAAGACTGATTTCTGGTCAACCGAGTCCTTTGTCGTTGTCTCTCATGTCCTCATCAGGTTTAATCAAGAATAGCCCCCTCCCATCCATCCTGACCAACCCCCACTCCCTCCATCCTCCATCAGGTTTGGATTAAGGCATTACCACCAGTGTGTACAAGTAGTCCAGGCTCCAGTTTCTTCATAACTGTGCAGATGGCCCGAAGGCCTTCAGGCTTATTATATGTGACTCTGTTCTAGCTTTGCTCAAGAGTGCCCTCTTCATCTGTTTATAGATAGGAGTATGTTCTTGTGGAGGTCTTCCTGTGCATGGGTTCTTTCAAAAAATCACAATATTTTCCTTCGGTATAATACCACAGAAAGCTTATTGTAATTAAGAGGTATTTCTTGTGGTGATGTTTAATTTGTAGTCTCGTAATTTTTTTTTAAATAGGATTAGGTAAGTTCTACTGTGCTACTGCTGGTCTGTGTATAACGATTTACCTACTTCGGTGTATTTGTGAGAGAAGCTGGACTCATGATTTCTCATGTGAGCCATACTTCTAAGGACCACTGTTTCTATTATCATCCAGCCAACATCAGCCTTAATCTCATACTTCTGTTCTTGCATTAAGATTTTGCTGGATTTTAGAGGGAGAAGTATGTCTCCCCTTAGTTCACAAGCAAAAAAAACTTCCATCTGCAGAGGTTGTTTCTAAACCCCAATTTCAGAAAAAGGCATTGTCAGAATTAATCTCACAGTCTTACAGCTCAACCAAAACAAAGTGTCACTTCAGTGCCTGTAGCTTTGATCAAAACTCAAGATTTGTATTGGTGGAGTCATCGCTGCTCCCAAGACTCTGCATCTGTTTGAGGTTCAGTAGCTGGTGCTCAGTTCATCTTTCCTTCCCGTTGTGATTGTAACAAACAAACTAAGAGCCATAATAGGCTCCAGGAGCAGTAATTCATTCAGTCATCCTCTACCGCTTATCTGTTTTGCGGGTTGCGGGGGTACACCCTGGACTGATTGACAGTCCATTGCAGGGCCAACACACAGAGACACAGATGAGCAACTACTCACACTCAGACCTACAGACAATTTAGAGTCACCAGTTGATCCTAAACATGCCTGTTTTTGGATGGTGGGAGGAAACTGGAGTACCTGGAGGAAACCCAAGCAGGCACAGGAAGAACATGCTAACTCTGCATAGAAAAGTCCCAGGCCTAGGAACTGAACCTGCGACCTCTTGTTGTGGGGCAACAGTGCTAATCACTATGCCTCAGTGCAGAATCGGTAATTGAGTAGAATAATAACACAGCACATAATTAGCATTTCCTGATCCGTGCCTATCTTCACAAAACACCTTGGATCCCATATATTCAATAAACACTGAAATGTAAAGAAGCAAACTGGTTTTCTTTCATTATTCACATGGGGCTCATGCATCTCAAGTGAATGACTTTTTTTGTGTTTTTATGTGCACAGTAGGAGTGGGAATCTTTAACTATCTCACAGTTCGGTTCAGATTTTGGGGGCTACAATTTGATTTAAATCACTTTGATTCATAATGATTTCTACTTCATGCTATAGGTGTGCAAAGGATCCTTGTGATCTACTCCAGTCTTCTTTGCAAGACAGAATGACAAATGGAGACAATGAAGTATCTTTTTCACATGTATTAAGTTTAAAACATTTATTCATGCTGAGATGGAATTGTTGCAACTGTTGCATAAAAGCAAAATAGTGCAGTTAAACATGGGTTCCTCATTTTGCAAACCTTGCACACTGTGAAGCTCATGTCAATCTCACACCCCCCTACCCATGAATAAATGAGTGAATGAATAAATGTGACTTGAGCGTAGTGGACATGGTTCAATTCCCAGTGTGGACACCTGAACATGTCTAGGTCAGTTGATTTTAAATGTATGTGGTGGCCTGAGCAGCATGGTGGCATAGTTGTTAGAGATGTTGTCCCACAATAAGAAGGGCGTGGTTCAATTCCCGGTGTGGGCACCTGAACATGTCTAGGTAAATCTTTGCCTTCAACGAGGACGGGGCCAGTTGAATCTCTCTATCCTCTATTATTGTCCGCCTTGTTTTGGTGCTTACCGTGCATGCGTATGTTCCAGAATTATCTCTGCGGTGATGTCCCGCATACAAAATGGAGGCAGACAGTCTCCAGATTTGTTTTATTTATTTATTTATTTATTTATTTTTTTTTTTGGTACACCCCTAGTGTACAGGTTTGTGGGAGTGTGGACAGGCAGGAATGCAGAGTGCATGTATTGACTTTTGTTTTTAATCTGTATGTGAATATAATTGTGGCAAACATGTTTCAGCAATCTACACTACTGTACAAAACAGTTTTACGACGTAGTTGTAGCTAATGTGTAGCTAACAAAATAAAACCTTCATAACATTTACCAGGCAAAAGACATGTTCAAGATTATGAACAAACAAAAAACATTTTCAGTATTTCATTTAATTAGAGCTAATTTCTTTTGGTTTGTATTAAAATCTTTTACTTGTATTGCTGTCTCTTCTTAAACACAGAATGTGTATGTGAACATTAATCGGATCATGTCAGTGGGGAACCGGCTCCTGGAGTCCGGTCACTATGCCTCACAGCAGATCCAGCAGATCTCAGGCCAGCTGGAGCAGGAGTGGAAGGCCTTCGCTGCAGCATTGGATGAACGCAGCACTCTCCTGGAGATGTCTGCCAGCTTCCACCAGAAAGCAGACCAGGTACATACAACAAGAGACACAAAAAAAAAAAGAAGTATAGCACTAATAGAGTCACCAAACTTGTATGTTTCTGTCCCATGTCTTAATCTAGATGTGTATTCTTTAAGTAGGAAAAAACATTAATCCTGCATACTGTACATGCTGGGTAAATACACAGTATAACATACAGTACAATAATACACTCATCGTATAAATAAACCATTTCTTCAAAGTACCTCTATATACAGTATTTCTGAGGTTCTGCGATAGTACATTGAATGAAAATCAGAATTGGGATGGTGCTTAAGATCAGCTGTATCATAGATTTTTGGAGATTGAAGATTGTGTTACTTCAGCTGTATATTTTATACACTTACACAAACAATAGATTTAAAGAAAGAAGAGAGGTAAGAATTAGATTTTTTCTCCAGTTCAGTTTACAAGCACTGAAATTGCTTTATCCCTGATAGACCTTTTAAATGATCAATACCACTTTTTATTGTTTTGCTTATGGTTGCAGTAACAACACATTAGTCAGTTGTTGACATCTATTGCTTCGTCAGTGGCTGCTGTTCTGAGCAGTCTTTTATGTAGACGTCCTTGTATACAATGGAGATCTGCCTTTGCCATCAATACCTAGCTGGACAGAGCAGTTTTACAGACATGATGAATGTTTTCATGTTATATTGGTGGCAAAATGGACTTTTGCTTGAACAGAAAGCATGATTTTCATTTAGAGCCAGACACTTTCTCTGTCTCTGGAAAACTGATTAATAAATCTAATTGTCATGTATATATTTTTATCATTTTGAGATCTGTTTTATAACCTCTGATTATTTTTATATTAAATAAGTACTGCTAAGATATAAATGTCTATCATGACTATACTAGAATAAGAATGGGTTGTAAATAACAAACAGCATTATTCTGTAAATTTATTGTCAGTGTATACAGCTTTCCCTGAGAAAGCTGAAGTTTAATAGCAGACAGCTAAAGGCTGAGAACAAGTAAACTGCCCTGCTTTATATGCATTAGTATTGAAAACAGCAGTAGCAAATATAGAATACAACATTTGAGTATATTGTTATAAGTATTACATATATAACACATATACATACATATACATATAATGAAGTGTATTCTATAGATGTAGCTCTGATGTATGTATGTAATAATCATGGTGTATTCTGTATTTCCAGTACATGAGTAAAGTGGAGCCGTGGTGTAAGGCATGTGGTGAAGGAGAGCTGCCCTCTGAACTCCAGGATCTAGAGGATACAATCCACCATCACCAAGGATTATATGAGCACATTACCACTGCATACTCTGAGGCCAGTACACACACTGTATGCACACACAAGTGAGCATGCAAAACTCACAGACATATGCAAATGTCAATGCCAAATTTGCAAAATGGGACTGATACTCTACTAGAAATTATTCAAGTCAAAAGGCATGTTAAACTTTACAGGTAAGCCAAGATGGCAAGTCTCTTCTGGACAAACTGCAGCGACCTTTGACCCCAGGCAGCGCTGATTCATTGATGGCATCAGCTAATTATTCCAAAGCTGTACATCATGTCCTGGACATCATCCATGAGGTGCTGCATCACCAGAGGCAGCTGGAAAACATCTGGCAGCATCGCAAAGTCCGTCTGCACCAGCGCCTACAGCTGTGTGTGTTTCAGCAAGATGTGCAGCAAGTAAGGCACACAGATGGACACACAGAGCAAAATCAAGCTCCAGACTTGCATATTTTTGAGGTTCAGCATTTTTTGTTTGCACGCACCAAATGACATGCAAAGTTTACACATTGCAATGCAGGAGCAGCTGAATAAAGTGCTCTGCCATCGTCCCGTTATGCCTCAATTTACCTATCTACATATTAATACAACCGCTTAAGTAACACAAGCCACTGCTATTGGTCATATCTATCTAATAAAGGTTCAAAAATATTACTTTTACAATAGAACTCTGTTTAATTTCCCTTTGATGGCCTTGAATCTGAAAAACGCAATTGGCGTCTAGTTTTTCTGTAAATATTTTTTCCTAGCAATGGTAAACATGCATATTCCAAAGTTCCATATATTTTATACAAACAGCAAAAAATCTGTGTTGTTTTCCAGAGGGAGGGATACTCATGCTTACAGGATAAGCGTCCATACTGGGTAGTGATATAAGGATGCAATGTAATCAACTCGGCTTATTCAAAGCCTCATTCTTTTCCTCCTGAGTCTTCAGAGTGTCACTCCATCCTTCTGTGTGATTGTCTGGATGTTAGAGCCCTTATATCTAAATGAATCAGTTGGTGTGTAGTCTTGTCTCTGTGCTTCTCCCCTTTGGGCATGAACTCCCCCTACCCCTCCCTCCTCTCGCTCTGTTTTTCTTTCTTGCTGTATCTCTGCACTTCTGTCTTTACCCTTTTTTTTTATCTGCTCTTTCGTCACCCCTTTTCTCTTGATAGTGGTTTCCATGGTGATGCAATTTACTGTCACATTAAGTGTCGAGGGCATTGTGCATGTGTTCATGTGTTTGTCCCATTATTATATTCTCTCAGAGACCTTGAAAATATCATGAAAATCGGCTTCATAGGAACAGATGGAATATAGCCATCTGTTTAATAGATAATAAGGTAATTATGTACAAAGATCTATAGTTAATCTCATCCACAGAGGAAATGTTTATACTTTACACTACTCTGGATTTGCTTTCTAGTAAGAACCAAATAGTCCTCACTTTGTAATTTATAAAGATGGGGTGCAGATGATGAAAAAGAGGAAAAAAGTAGGGATGAGTACAGACTATGAATGAGCAAGTTGGAGGGATAAGGGAGAGTGATTACATGTAAAGACAACTCCAAATAAATGTAATGTTATGTGAATTTAGCCAATTTAGTCTATTGCACCCCCTACTGCTTGTAAATGCATACTGCATTCTTATAATATGGTTATCCTGTGGTGCTGTATATGTATTTAAATATGTGTTTGTGTGTTTCAAGGTGCTGGACTGGATAGAAAACCATGGTGAGGCCTTCCTCAGTAAACACACTGGTGTTGGGAAATCTTTACATAGAGCCAGGGCTCTGCAGAAGAGACATGAAGACTTTGAGGAGGTTGCACAGGTGAGTTATAGAAGTCATGTCTTTCAAAGTGAAAGCACTGTTCTTCAACCTGTGCCACTTTTTTCCTGAACATAAACTTTCACTAATACAGGGGTCAGCAACCTTCAGCATTAACAGAGCCATGTGGGCACGATTCCCACCAATGAAAACCCACCTGGAACCACAAAAACTATTTGACTGCTATCAAGAAAATATTTTAATTACAGTTACATTATGCAAATAACAACTGTCGTTTGTTATGTTTATGAAATAAAAGGACTGCTTTCTATTTTCCTCAGAAACTTTTCTTTTATTGGCTGTATCCATGGTTAGCTTAGCAGTGATCAAGAGCTCAAAATAAGTCACCAACCTGTCAGCAACAGGTGCCACAAGCAAGGTGGGACACACATTTTGATCGACAAAATATTTTAAAAACAGTTTGTTTCAAAGTTACATGATCACCTAAATCTTCACAATCATAACTATTACATTGAAAAAAATTACTAAGAATAAAAATTAAATAGACATTGTTTATTCACATTATTTTCTCAAAGCAACAGGGTGCCATGGTGGAGTCACAGGTTGCTGACCTCTGCTCTAAGACAAGAGTGGGGTGCATCTCTTAGAGACAAATAATCAGTGAGGTGTGGCTGTCAAGTGTATGAAATATTCCACGCATCAATTGAACCAATGCACCTCATTGCTGTGAATGATGCATGGGATACTGTACTCATTTTAAATCTCTTTCCTGTCGATGTTTCAGAACACCTACACCAATGCTGACAAGTTGCTAGAGGCAGCAGAGCAGCTGGCTCAGACTGGAGAGTGTGACCCAGAGGAAATTTACCAGGCTGCCCATCAGCTAGAAGATCGAATTCAGGACTTTGTGCGACGAGTTGAACAGCGTAAAGTCCTACTGGACATGTCTGTTGCCTTCCACACTCATGTCAAAGAGGTGTGTAATCTCCTTTTTTCTTTTCCCTTAAACTGAATTGCTCCTAAATCTCATTTACATCAGGTTAAAGAATACCAGTGTATTGATTACAATGTAGGCAGGAACCAGATAGTAGTGTCAGATAGTAGATAGAACCAGTTAGAAGCTGTCATAGGTTCAACCATCAACAACACAGTCATTGATAATGACTAGTCACTACAGTCAATTTTGACTATAGTCATAATATCCATCCATCCATCTTCTACCTTTTTTCTGTTTCTGTGTCATGGGGGTGCTGGAGCCAGTCCCAGCTCACTCTGGGTGAGGGCGAGGTACACTCTGGACAGGACGCACTCATAATATAAGGGTCGTTTTTGTTCCAAGTGACTTGACATGACTATATAATTTAAGGTATTTCTTCATCACATGGAGGTGAAGTGCCATCATATTTGCAGAATTCATCCCAGCAGATTGTGACATGCCTCGTGTCATCTCAAAATTACAAACTTTTCACTGTTATTGCAGTTTATGTCAAATGTGTCTTGCATACAGATCATTTTATAAAAAAATACTTGGTTTTTAAGTCAGTGCCTTCACTGTGAGGGAGACTCACAGCCATGTTGTTATTAATGAAGCTAGTCTTTATATCCATATGGACCAGTCTCCTTCACCCCATCTGTCAACTCGCACTGGCGCAGATCATGTGTATGTGGTCAGCCTTTTTGTGTGCGTGTGCCTGCACATTTGTGTTTGTGTCCATCTCCAATGTCCTCCTTTGTGTGTATGTGTATAGAAATGAATGTTTCCAGCTCTTCTGTCCATGACCTCCTCTAGTTCAATAAAAAACTTTGGATGCTGTTCAGCATGTTGAAAGACATAAATGAATTCACTGTGGAGACAGAGAATGAACTACAGTGGATGAGAGAGGATTTGCCCACATGGATTTTCATAAAGCATCATCGCACTTAGTTCATTACCTTCCAGTCTAGTCTAGCCTACTCATATAATAAAAATCATGTTGAAAACCGCACACTCAGTCAGGTGGTTCCACTCAGCACTGCTTACATAATTGCCAGGTAATATGTAACTTCATGTATGTTACTAAATGGATAATTGCAACAATATCCAAAGCAGACATGTTTCTGAGCAGGCAGTGTGGGTGTTAGACAGACCATACGTGCCAGGGTCTACCTCCTGCAGCCTGGATGCAATGCCAGGGCTTTAGTGCACTGAGCCAATTCACCCAGATGGCTAATCTGTTACAAAGATGACCATTCACAAAATACCAGCTTTGAGCAGAAATGGTTGGATTTAATTTCTGTCTGCCGTCTTCTGGCCATCCATGTGGCATCATCAATTCTTACATCTGTGTTCAGCTCACAGTTCTGTGGGTCTGCCCCTCCCCACCCCCCTCACCTTCCCTCAGCACATGTCTGCTGTTAACAAAACCGCTGTTTGGCTGCTCCTTTCTCTCTTCTCCACACTGCACTTTAACTGGCTTTCCCGTTCTGTCGATCACTGTCAGCTGTGGACGTGGTTGGAGGAGCTGCAGAAGGAACTGCTGGATGATGTGTATGCAGAGTCAGTGGAAGCAGTGCAGGACCTGATCAAGCGTTTTGGCCAGCAGCAGCAGACCACCCTGCAGGCCACTGTCAATGTCATCAAGGAGGGAGAGGACCTTATACAACAGCTCAGGTTATCATTGTTATTGCATGCTTTCCCTAAGTCTCAATATTGTTTGTTGAATTATTTAATGTACACTAGGGTAAGCCACTAGGCATTAGCACTAACAAGAACTTAAACGCGTTAGGAGTTCTTTGAAGCCTCTGGCTTCAGAGATTTGACATTATTTTTGCATTCATTAGACAATCATGTGATAGTGAAGGAACAGGAAAAACCAACACTGAGGCAAAAGAGAGACTGGATTTTCTTTTATAGGCAAAGTAAACTGAGCACAGGCGTTATTTTTGAAAAAGTGTTCTTTAACTTCCACAGGGATGTCTTTACAAGAACTGGGAGCCACATGTCTGGCCACATATAAACTGTGCCTCCCCTGTATTTGACTGTGTCCACAGAGACTCGGCCATCTCAAGCAACAAGACTCCACACAACAGCTCCATGGCCCACATTGAGAGTGTGCTGCAACAGCTGGATGAGGCCCAGGGCCAAATGGAGGAGCTGTTCCAGGAAAGGAAGATCAAACTGGAGCTCTTCCTCCAGCTCCGCATCTTTGAAAGGGACGCCATTGACGTGAGTAGGCATTTTCATTGAGGCGCATGATGAATATTTATTTTTGCTTTATCCTGCAACATTCAGGAGACAGGTGAGGGTGGGAAAGATGAAAAAAGCATGTAAAGATATACATCTACAGGGCAATGGGTTAGACAAAAAGCCTCACTAATGAGCTCTAAAAATCAGAGGTGTATCAGAATCTTGAAACTTCTAGACAGGATAAGAGTGGTGGAAGAAAAGAAGAAACTGAGGTGAAAATCAGAACATTAAGGTGACAAAAAGAAAAAAAAAAAAACGGCATGATTAAGAGTGCTAAGAAAAGGGTTGAAAACATTTTCTGAAAATGATCAATGACTGACTGACTCCTGTTGCAAGGATTCCTGCTGCTTTCAAGCTTGGTTGGATCAATCCCCACTGATACTATCACATGTGCTACACTCAGCATTTGGTTCCACTTGATGTGTCTCATCCACAGACTCTTTCCAGTTTTGTGCCCACCCTCTCTTCCCTCTCATCCCTCTCCAGCCAGCAATTGCCTCCATTGTATCAAGTAATTCCTCGACATACCCTGTGAGATTGAATACTTCATTCAACTCGTGCTAATGTAATGCCTGTCCTCTAGAATATTTTTTTTATATTTCTTGTGATCTTTATCACAGCATCAGGTCATAATTGTTGAGCCAGATGAATAACATGTTGTCATTTTTGAAGCAAAAGCTGAGAGCAGATATGCAAAGCTTACATTCGTGAGGATAATCTCATTATAAGTAAGGCTTGTGGAAAGGAATTGCAGCATGTTGTTGTTGTTGTTGTCATCAGCTAGATTTGTTTACACCAACAACTTTGATGAAACAAACAAATTAAGCGAAGGTAACATGGACGAACCTATATGTACCGTATTTTCCGCACTATAAGGCAAACCGCATTATAAGGCGCACCTTCAATGAATGACATATTTTAAAACTTTTTCCATATATAAGGCGCACCGCATTATAAGGCGCGACAGTAGAGGCTGGGATTACGTTACGTTACGTTATGCGTTAATGTCCATATTCACAATATGACCACCCTTGTTCAACTGTAAACACACAAAAGAAACACGTAAAGCTTACTTTATCAGTTCATTCCTCATCTACCAATCCCTCGAATTCTTCTTCTTCAGTGTCTGAATTGAACAGCTGGGCGAATGCGGCATCCAACACGCCCGGCTCCGTCTCATCAAAGTCGTCATTAATCGAGTCAGTGTCGCTGCTGTTGTCTGGCAGTTCAGTGACAATTCCTGCCTTCCTGAAAGCTCGGACCACAGTTGAGACTGATATATCAGCCCAGGCATTTACGATCCACTGGCAGATATATATATGGATCAATATCAATATTGATCCATATATAAGGCGCACCGGATTATAAAGCGCACGGTCAGCTTTTGAAAAAATTGAAGGCTCTTAGGTGCGCCTTATAGTGCGGAAAATACGGTAACTGTAACCTATTTATTATATTGTTGTACATTACACATCTGCCCATGCATGAATTCTCCTTTTTATGTTTAGCAGGAGTTCTTTTGCTTCTGCAAAGCTTGCTGTTTCCGTGTTGTTAAGTTGGGTGGAACAGATAGGTCTTAAATTACTTCAGTGTCTCATGTTGGTTAACTAATAACTCATGTCAAAGAGTTCAGTATGCCCACATAAACACAAGATAAATATGACACATTGTTCGATCATGAAATTGGGTAGAGGAGGTGTTTAAATTTGTGCACTATGACACACTCTGTTACTGGGCGTGTGTCTGAGGTGAAGGCACAAGTTTAGGTGAGACATCTCACAGCGCCTTCTTCTCTGACAATAAGGTCTATATCACTGCATTCCATCGGGGAAAGAAAATTGTCTTAAGAGGAGATTTATCTCCTCCATAAGTTCGTTCTCACCGTGTTGGTAGCTGAGGGAAATGGTCTTCTTGCACACAAAAGGTGTTTTACTCAACTGTAAGAGGAGAGGAGAAGAGTTCCTGGTAAGTTTCCATTTTGATACCAGATTAGTAAAATTATCATATCGGTTTAAAGAGGGATTATATTATTCTGGTTTGATGAGATCACTGTGTGTACTAACCAAGGAAATCATATGTTTATAAAGAGGAGAATTTATGGCATGGGAGTTTGTGTTAATCCAAATTCCTTTTGTACAATGTCATATGGCATCATTCTTTTCAACGTGGAGAGAGAACAAGTTCTTTATTGCTAAAGAGTTTTATCATCATTGTTTTTATAGATCTATTTAATTAAGTAGCATCATGCTCTAGAAACAATTTTTTTATTTAAACAATACAACCACTTTCATGGAAAACTTTTCCAAGACTAAAAAAAAGAATATCCTTAGTGGTGTCAACATTAAGTGGATGCAGCTTCTTTGGTCTGACACTTTTATGGATCCGGGTTTAAGGATCCACTCTGCCACTCTCTGTTTCTAAGAGAGCTCAGCAGGTCCCCTTGTGTCTGTGACCTACCAGCTGCTAGTTGAGCGAGTGGAAAGAAGCTGTTCTGGACCGTAGAGGGTCCTGCCAGTCTCACGCTCTTATCACAGAAAAGGCTTAAAAATATAAAGCTCATGCTATGTTTTTGGATTGGCTTTTTTTTAATTGGCTGCATTGGCCTGACCACATTAATAATGTGAAAGTGAGGGAAAGGTTGTGACATCTGCTTTACATGAATATTTTGCCACAAAGTAAGAGGGCACCCCTACAGGTGGTTTGTATTGTCCATTAAACTAAGACTGCATTCTGCCAATCAAAGGCAGAAAAGTTAATATCCAACTCATCACATCAGCTGGCCTGGGTAACTAGACTTACTACAATATGGTGCATAAAAGTGATATATATATATATATATATACCAACAAGTATTAAGTTCACTCTCCCTTCTATTTTTATTTATATAACCTCTAGTGCTTGCACTCTTGATTTAAAACACACTTTGTGTGTCAGTTGTAGCCTGGGGACGGACCTGAGAGAAATTACAAATTTTTACAATTTCAAATTGCAAATGGCATGTCCTGGGCACTCTCACACATACATTCAGTGAAAGCTAAGGAGTTACCCAATTAACTAATGCTGTGCCAATTTAGCTTTGGTGCACACGATTGTAGACATGCAAACATCAGCGCTGCCTGTGTAACTGCTGGACTGTCCTTTCTGCTGATGGATGACAAATTCTTTCTGATGAATTCTTGTCATTTTCCAGTTGTCAAGTACGCTTTCCAAATAGAGAAGCGAAATTTTGCATACCTTTGGAGAAACTGCTGACTGTGCCATAAATGCCAACATCAAAAGTGAAAATCTGACATAACATATGATTTCACAGTATAACAGGCCCTTAGTAAAAGCCAGTAGTGCAGTCACTCAAAATTGAACTTGGGTCAAATATAGTTAATAAAGCTTGTTTCCCCTTGACGATGCTTTCAATAAAACTAAACACATCCTCTAGTTGCCTTCCAGGAAAGGGAGCGCTTCACCACAATGAGAAAAAAACCTCTATGACAAGTGAGCAAATCAGGCAACAGATTACATTTACTAGATCATAAAATTATATAATTCCACCAAAGGGTGTATTATGATGAACATTTATTTGCAACAATAACAATAAAATCTCCGTGCCCCAGAGCAAGTCTTGGGTAAACTCTGAAAAAGTGTAGAGCAGACTTGCATAGTGTGGTTAAAAAATAAGCAGACAGACAGAGCTGGAGGCTGCCAGGATCAAGGTGCCCATGGTATCATGACTCACTCTGCGTGGGCAATCAGACAAGCACTGACACCTCAGTACATCTGGTTTACCGGCCATGCCTAACCACTGTATTTATGCTATCTGTTATTATGACAGTCAGTGCAGGGTGTCAGATTACAGCCATTAAACTGTCTGACTTAAAAAATTGCTTCATCATAAAATTGCAAAGATCATTAAAAGGTTGTTTATTTTTTTGTATAGATTTTGATCCTTTAACAGTTTGTGCTTGAAATTCCAAATCACCTTCTCTTTTCCTTTTCACCATCAAATGAAAAACCAAAGCAAGATAAATATCAGTTTCAGTCGTTTTTATGAAGATTTTTTTTACCCTTTTTATGTATGGGTTAAGGCTTTCTGTTCCTTTTCTCCCTCTAAGATCATCTCGGATCTAGAGTCATGGAACGAGGAACTGTCACAACAGATGAGTGACTTTGACACAGAGGATCTGACACTGGCTGAACAGAGGCTACAGCATCATGCAGACAAGGCTCTTACCATGAACAACCTTACTTTTGACGTCATCCACCAGGGACAAGAGTTGCTGCAGTATGTCACAGAGGTCCAGGCATCTGGTGAGTGTGGGAGTAAACTTCCTTTATTTATTAAATGCTGGTTGCATTGTAAGCACAGATTTATTTTATTTAGGTTTACAAGTCTGTAAATATGAGGTTCTAATTAAAGGGAATAAATAAGGGAAATATTGAGTCAAAGAACGGAGGTAACTGAAATGGCAACCCGAGGTAATGTAATGAAATGTCCACTGTGCGCAGGTGTGGAGCTGTTATGCGACAGAGACGTGGACATGGCTACACGGGTCCAGGACCTGCTGGAATTTCTCCACGAGAAGCAGCAGGAATTGGACCTGGCAGCAGAGCAGCACAGGAGGCACCTGGAGCAGTGTGTCCAATTAAGGCATCTCCAGGCTGAAGTCAAACAGGTATGTACTTGAAGAATGAAAGTATAAAGAAGAAACAGGAGCAGACAGTAGGTAAAAAAAAAAAACAGCTGTCTGTGCATCTGAGAAATAAACACACATAGGCCTATTTGTGATGCCCTTTTTTCCCTCTAAGCCAGGGTCAAACTGATATGTGGAAAACTGTTGTGACAGTTTATTGCTGCAGACATGCTATAGAATCTTCTGCCTGTACATGTACGTAGATGAATCACCCTCTGTCAACAATCACTTCTCTCTCTCTGATTGCATTATTTCTGTCTACATCTGTCTCTGACTTTGGGGAATAGACGGAGTGCTATGGTTGTATAACTGGCCAAAGTTCAATCTGAGAGGGAGATAAATGTGTTTAGTGTTACAGAAGACAAATGGACGAGTGAGAAATTTACTTGATAGACTAAGAGCAGAAATAGAATTTCTTAGCTTATTTCTGTGCCAGTGAAGAATTTGTCAACTAGTAACTTCCTCCCAATATTTTTTCAGTAGTTGAATACAATTAGAGCACAGAAAATTGCGTGGGCTTTTGTGATTCAACCAACTGATGTTTCAAGGCAAAACAACAGAAAACATGGAGCCAATAGTCCCTGTTATCATAGTGATGCAGCTTAATAATTAGAGACTTTACACTCCAGCTAGTACAAAATTTTATGAAAAGTTTTGACAAAAGTAGTGGCAGACATGAAATTTAGACTAAAATAACCAAAATTGCATAAAGTATATGGCTGTATAAAGTATTGTCACACTGTTTGGCCAGATCTTACAGTGATGATAATGTGCTGCCAAAATGATGCTACAGTGTTATTTTTACTCATCTGCCAACTGGGAGGCAGAATTAGAAATAATCAGCTATGGCCTGTTGCAGAAACTTGTCTGTCTGTGTAGGTAATGGTAATTTGCAAATCAGAATTGTTTTCAGAGGTGCCTTTTGTTTGTTTGTTTTCTTAGTCTAGTAAATATAGTTGAATGACCTACATTGCACTTTATAATATACATTGTGGATTTCCCAGATTTTTTTCTTAAATACCACTTAAATAATTTTTTCCACTCCTCCATTGGAAAGCTTTGTTATTATATGGCGTGCACTGATTCCTGGGAAAATTCCTGCAACTCTTATTACACCAAAGCTGGATACAGTCATACTCTGGTAATTGTAGGCTGTATATTTATTTATATGTATTCTAGCCTTTCAGTCTTGGGCAGAAATTACCACTAAAGTTACTATTGTTAGTGTTTTCTCTTTTTTGGCAGCTTGAAAAGTCGCAAACCCAGAAGGTAGTTATATGTTAGGTCTGCTCTCTATGTCATGAAGAAATGTCTGTTTGAGAATAGGGATTAGGACAAACCAACAGTTATAAGGAGTTAAAAGATAAAATCAATGCTAGTATAATAAAGTAGTGTTGCTATAGTGACCTAGCATTAGAATTTCTAATCTAATAGGAGACCATACTGTACCAATTAATCATATATGTACTCATCACCCATTATTTACATCATATATCACCTCTGATATCAGTAGCCAACACTCATACCTATTCTGCCTCAGGACACTGTAAATGAAATGGAAATATCTTTCCCATTGAAACTGATGAAAAACAGAGGCCAGCATTGTGTTACGTCATCAGTTTTATTGCCAAGCTTCAGTTGCACTTCTGCCTGTCACCCACTGAGTAGGTGTGTTAGCTGATTTAGAGAGTGAGAGTGGTATCTTTGTGAGACTATTCTTTAGCTAGACCAAGAACAAAAACAAAAAAATCAAACAAAAAGAAAGACAACGAGCCAATAGGATTTTCATTTGATTTACATGGGTTTGTGTGTTACGGGATGTTACCTTCGGTGGTTGTATACAGAGGAGAGAAAATAGAGAAGGGAGGATAAGGAAATGTGTGCAAGGTGAGGTTTGAAGAGTCGAGTGATTGAAAAAGGACAGTGTGAAGAGGTTTAAAAGGTTGAGGAAGCAATGAACAAAATATATGAGAAGGGACAGATGAAGGGCAAGTGCTGGGCCACATGAAGAGAGAAGACTGATGAGGTGGTAAATGTAGGGAGATGCTAAAGAACAAAGAATACCAGAGAGGATTGACACTTTCAGGGGTCAACTTACACCTTTTTGTCAGTAATTTATTAATTTTTATTTTTGGTCAAGATATTTTCCTTGCCTCATTAAATGGGCCATATTTACAGGTCATATGCTGTAGTCTCTTTGACCATTCAAAGCATTTTGACAGCACTACATCTTACACGTGTGCCACTTTTATCATCACAGACAATTAAAGGGTTTGCTATCTAATCTAAGAACAATCTGGCATGCACACTGTAGATTCCAGGAATTGACTTACTGACCTTTGTGTGAGAGTGGATATCTCCTGAACCACAATGGTCCAGGCACAATGGTCTATTTCCAGTCTGTGAAAAAAATGAATCAGGACTAATCGGAAGACAATTTTTATATGCATGTGCATGTCTGTTTGTGTATGATCTAGGTGCTGGGTTGGATTCGTAATGGAGAGTCAATGCTGAATGCTGGTCTGATCACAGCCAGTTCATTACAAGAGGCTGAACAGCTACAGAAGGAACATGAGCAATTCCAACATGCAATAGAGGTAAATGAAACAGTACCTAAAATTACTGGCCGGTTGGTGCTGCAGACATCAAAAATTTAATATATCCTGTTGCTCCTTGTTTGTATTCATGGTATTTAGCACCACTTCTCGTTTGTGCTCATTCATTGACATAGACATAATGCTTGATTATTTTATTTTTTTTGCCATTCTAAAACTGTGCTCAGTTTCATGTCTGTCTGCACCACCATCCCCCCTTTCTATCACAAGTCACAAATGAAATGGAATAATGAGCAGCTAATATCTATATACCTCTCTTTTTCCTCTTTCGCCGTACCTTTTCCTTTTTCCTCTCTCTCTTTACCACTGCTTGTGCGGGAAGCATTTCCTTTGAACTTTATCAAGCCTGCCTCATTTTAATGCAGGCCTGTACCTGACCTACTTCTGCAGAGCTCACATATACACAAAGATGCTCACTCAGAAGAAGGTGGTTTATGATGATTGCTTACTTGAGACTGGAATTTTAACTACAGTCCCTGAAAGCCACAGTAAGACCTGTATGGTGAGAAAATAATAATGTATATGGAATTGTCTTGGGTCCAGTGCCATACCATACCAACAAATAAAGCAGGGAGCAGTCAACCAATTACAGATAAAAGTACACTCAATTATGAACTGAAATATACTGAAGAGAAAGCAAAATGTTTAATTAAGAATTGATGTTTTCCATTTGCATGCATTTTGTAATTCACTTCCCGTTGTGGCCAAAGTACGATATGGTCTCTGAACACAAGCCAGGGTATTAACCACTGAAACTATAATTTCTGTCATTTTTGTGGGCGTGACCGTGCCCCCTTAACAAAAGGCTGATGCTTTTGAAACAGAAGAGGGAGAATCAATTGTTGGGTATTTGTCATGCATTTTGTGGATAATGGTGGACAAGTGTTCTTGACAAGCTGCCCTTAACTCAGCTTCCACTGAGGTCAGTAATATATTATTGCTTACATAGATGTATGTGGAAACATGAATAAACATAAAGTTGAAGAGTTTCAGACAGCACATTAATTCAGGAAAATACTGTACTTGTTCTCATTTCTACCAAGGAAAGCTGCACACAGCTCAAACTAAATCTGCCATGTTTATATTACAATGCATATTGCAACTTTTTTCAAAAAGCTTTACTAAAATCGTAAATTCATTCTCAAAGTGGCTTTCTGGATATGAGAATTAGTGTAACTAAAAAGACTCCCTGAAAATGCATTAAAGGCATATGAATTAATATCAGTGATACTCTACATACAATGCTGAAATAAAAAAAAAAAAAATCTTTAGTTGAAAAGACAAAATGTTATGCACCAGCTGACAGTGTTTTTATTTGGTAAGGAGAAAATTGAACAGATTAGTTTTTCTCAAAGGAGCTATTTGTAAGATGCATCAGCATCAATAGTCTCTGAGAAATTTTCAGCATCAAGATTCAGGAAATAAGGGTTAGTTTTCCTGTCCCCACCAAACCCCTTACCCCCAAAGTGTACTCACTTACTTACTTACTTACTTCATGGCACAGCCCTAATCAGACATTACATTTATTTACCTAGTTTTTCTCCTAGTCCTCCACCCTGTATTATGCTCTGGCCATTCTTCCAAAGCAATAATTTTGATTCTGAGATCCTTGTAAGTCAATGAGTGAAGTGAATTTCATTATATCTCTGTCTTACCCCTATATAGAAGACTCATCAGAGTGCACTGCAGGTACAACAGAAGGCTGAGGCCCTTCTACAGGCCAACCACTATGATATGGATATGATCCGAGACTGTGCAGAAAAGGTAGCATTCTCTTGGCTCACTGAAGGAAAGCAAAACTTTCAATGTGGGCAGTGCAGTGTTATGTTTTTTCAAAGCTGTAAATGGAAAAAAATGAATTGTGTTTGTCATTTTAAGGTGGCAGACCATTGGCAACAACTGATGCTGAAGATGGAGGACCGTCTGAAGCTAGTTAATGCCTCTGTGGCCTTCTACAAAACCTCTGAACAGGTGTGTGTGTGGGAGTGAGTGTCACCATCTGATATGGGTAGTTCTCTTCAGAAGGCTTAAAGAGACTCTTCAATTAGGTATCAGAGCAAAGCATGATTGCAAAATGACCCAAGGAAGTTGCATCTGTTGCATGAAGATTAGTCTTTGATCCTTATCTCACTGTAGTTTTATGTACCTAATTATCAATGTCTCAGGTATGCAGTGTGTTGGAAAGCCTGGAGCAGGAGTACAAGAGAGAAGAAGACTGGTGTGGTGGTGCTGATAAACTGGGTCCAAACAGTGAGTCAGATCATGTCACTCCCATGATCAGCAAACATCTTGAGCAAAAGGAGGCCTTTCTCAAGGTGAGAAAGATGATGGTACTTAAAATAGCGAAATGTTTGTGGCTCTTTAGAATTTTTAGTGTTGTATCTAGTAGAATATAGAGGATGCTCTTATTGACACCGTATGTGCTTTACAGGCCTGTACATTGGCCAGACGTAATGCTGATGTCTTCTTGAAGTATCTGCACAGAAACAGTGTCAACATGCCTGGCATGTTGTCCCATGTCAAAGCTCCAGAGACTCAGGTTAAGAGTAAGTTCACAACATCATAAATCACTGTTATCATTTCTGTATCTTAGTTTTACTGGCAATGATTAGCTAAAGTTAAATTTTCCACTCATTCTTAATTTAAACCCAGCATTAAATGAAGGTGTGTGTTCAGTATCATGCTATTATGCTGTGATAAACATTTTCAATGCATTTGTTTTTTATGCCTGTGCTGTTTCATCAGATATTTTGAATGAGTTGCTGCAGAGAGAGAACAGAGTACTCCACTTCTGGACCATGAGGAAGCGAAGGCTGGACCAGTGCCAGCAATATGTAGTGTTTGAACGGAGTGCCAAACAGGTGTGTTTGTGTATGTGAGTCCATATGTGGGCTGATCTTTTTTTTTTTTTTGCAATAAGCACAACTCAGAGATGTGGCTGAGCGGATCAGCACTTTGTGTAATTCATTTCACTACAGAGAGAGTCTCTGTTAGATGAATGGATCCTGATTAAAAAGGCACTATATCAACAAGTGGACTTGTCAGCGTTAGCATGCAGCTGCATCTTCCATCTTGTTTTGTCTCCCTTTTTAAAAATGAAACACACAGTCTGGTTTTTCGTAGTAATGATACATTTTAAAAGTACCAGAAGTGATGCAAGTTGGCAGGCATATGTTACAATGACAATGTAAAAGAGAGCTGTTAGTGTGCTATGGTAAATTTAAGCACTACATTTATTACACGGCATTGTCAGACAAATGTCTCCAATCACTCAATTTCCCCTCAGGGAGTGTTGAATATTTCAAACTCTGGGATTGAGATTGTAAAGTTTTTTTGTGCTTTAAAAGAGCCAAAGATCTGAACTACAGAGGGCATTAATGTCAAGTCACAAGATCACTTTTTTTTTTCTTAGATAAGCCACTGTTCAAAGATACCAAAACCTGTGGGATGGATGATATTATCCAAGTTATCCTCTCACACAGACATTGACCTGACATTTCCACTCTTAAACAACTTTGAATTAACTTAGAATCCATGGCCTTAACTTTTAACTGTATCTTAATGTGCCAGATATAATGCTGTTTGAAACCAAGACACTTGGCTCCCTCTTGTGGAATTTGGATTGCAAGGTGCAGGCACGCAGCAATGCACTCTTCCATGAACATAGAATGATCATTTTAGTACATGGCTATTTTGGGATGAGTATGGTTTTATCTCTGGGGCCCAAATACTGTCTGGTCTCATAGTTTGACTGTGGAGGTTCTTCCACTGCAGTTCAGGGAGGTTTCAGCTGTGAGACCAATTGTAAACTGGAAAAATATTCAAAAGAACATAAATTAAGTATGTTTCCTTTGGTAACAAGAAATGTATGACGAAGTGAAAATGGTGGAGGAAATGGGCAAACAAGCATGCTGAACAGATATGTTTCACTCCTACTGCATCCTTGCTGATTCCAAAATTATATGGTTATCAGCGTTACCAGTCCTGTCTTTAAAAAAATATGGGAAATGTTATATCAAACTCAGATCGGTAAAAATTAAAGACATGTCACAATGGATAAGTGTGAATTGGGTGTTTCTGCTTGTACCAGATCAACAGATTGTCATTGTTAAAAGAATCTGTGTCTAATTGTGTAGCTAAAATCCCTTCAGTATCACTGTTCTCATCTTTCATTGGTTGTTTCCTCAGGCCCTGGAGTGGATCCATGACACTGGGGAGTTTTACCTGTCCACACACACATCCACCGGTTCCAGTATTCACCACACACAGGAGCTGCTGAAAGAACATGAAGACTTCCAGATCACAGCAAAGGTGTGTGTGTGTCTGTGTCTGTGCGTGCATGGTGTGTGTGATCCTGTTTGTTGGTGGATATATCACAGTGGAAAAGACTGTAAAGACTATGCATGTTTTTGTACTGCTGACTCTCTTGTTGTGTATATGTTTGCACAGTCCTGTGAACCTCTGTGCAGCCCATTCCCTCTGCATTGTATTTTCCTAATTCTTCTTTATTGTATTAGAGAACAAGCTATAGTGTCCATTAAGCAACGTCCTGATTCCCAACTCTCTCCCTCTGTCTTTCTCTTTTCTGCCTATCTACTTTTCCTCTACCGGAACTGCCTCTCTGTGGCCACCTTCTCTCTGTATCCCTCCCTGAATGTCTCTCTTTTGACAGCAAACCAAAGAGAGAGTAAAGCTGTTGATCCAGCTGGCAGATGGGTTTTGTGACAAGGGCCATGCCCATGCCCTGGAGATAAAGAAATGGGTGTCCTCAGTGGACAAACGCTACAGGGACTTCTCTCTCCGCATGGACAAATACCGAACCTGCCTGGAAACGGCCCTTGGCATTTCTTCTGACTCAAACAAGGCTGTAAGTTCTCAGCAATAGTAAAAACGAAAGAAAAATTCAGATCAGATATATTCTTCCTAGCGTATTAAATTAAGTAAGTATTAAACCTTGGGTTCATGAAAGATTATGACATGGAAACAGTCATAGATAATGGAAATCCCTGGCAGAAGTTAAGGACTGAATCTTGGTCTTCTGTCTTTTTAGTGCAGGATTTAAACAACAAACATTTAATTTCATTATACAAACTTTCCATGACTTTGACTTTATTTTGGTTTCAAGTGTGAGCGCCTGAACCGGATAATCAGATCTAGATGGATATTGTAGACATTCTATCAATGCAGCTTCCTTTTTAAACCTCTCCCAATAATTAATTTAAATGAAATAGTGCCACACATCAGTGGGTCAACGACTGAACACTATGCCTGTTCTGCACCACATAATAGCCACTGTCTTCTGTATTTAAAGAGTAAAGACCTGCAATTAGACATCATCCCAGCCACGGCTCCAGGGTCAGAGGTCAAATTGAGGGATGCTGCCCATGAACTCAATGAGGAGAAGAGGAAATCAGCACGACGGAAAGAGTAAGTTTCGCAGACATTTCCCCAGCATACCATCTGCCGATGACCATCTGATGTTCAGTATCGCACGCAGTATCATTCATTTCCCACGCAGATCTGGAGAAATGACAGTATGAATAATGCAGGGGAAATAAATAAATAAGTATATATATATATTATTAGTATTATTCTATTTTTTTTATTTATTTTGTTGGATTTACATTTTATAACTGTTATAACTGTTGAATGATCGCAGTAGTGATAGAATTCTGACGCTGAATGTCAATTTACTCAGCGAACATGAACACATCTTAGTGAAGCCAATCAACAATTTAAACAAATGGAGGTGGGGTTTATGGTCCATGTGAGGAGACTCATATAATGTAATGTGCCTTTATCACAAAATGTCAATGATGTTGTATGGAATATCTGGGGTCTTAAGTTTTAAATTATGAGGGAAACTGAACCAGGAGGCAGGCATAATGGGGTACATACGGGGACAACATTTTATTGATTTATATTCACACATCAACATTTCTATTATGTGGATTGAGTTGGTTAACTTGGCTAATTGCATGCAGACATTAATTTAAACAAGAATGAGCTGTACCTTGTGTTTATTTGCACACAAGTTACAAAGACTATAAAAAAGAGTATGGTGTGAAACCTTACTATGTTCATCACAGTTTCCTCTCACAATGTGTCACATCTTTTTAGATTTATAATGGCTGAGCTGATTCAAACAGAGAAAGCTTACGTCAGAGACCTACGGGAATGTATGGATGTAAGCACTGTACCAAACACACACAAACCACTCATTTGACTGATCTCACAATATTAAAACAATTCGACATCTCCTGACTTGTAGTAAACTGACTATCTTTTGTGTGTGTATACTCAGACGTACCTGTGGGAGATGACCAGTGGTGTTGAGGAGATTCCTCCTGGTATCGTCAACAAGGAGCATATCATCTTTGGGAACATGCAGGATCTCTATGAGTTTCATCACAAGTCAGTAGAGCAGTGATCTGTGAACATTCAATTCCTATTCCTATTCTACTCATCTGACTAATTCTTCCTTCTCTAAACATTTCTATTGCTGTATAGTATCTTCCTGAAGGAGTTAGAGAAGTATGAGCAGCTTCCAGAGGATGTCGGCCATTGTTTTGTGACATGGGTGAGAGTTATGACTTTTATTTATATGTATCAGTTCATATTGTTGTTCAAGAGATATGCTTAGGAAAAGCTTGGCAAATACAAATTTGCTTTTTTATTTTAATTTATGTTGTTTAATCAGCTTTTTATACTGTACGGTTGGTCTATTTTAGAAATTAACAGCCAGAGCATAGTACCGTACATTTGACCAGCATCGTTGTAATACTTTTTTTTTTTTTTTGGATGATATTTCCTCTTCTCAGGCTGATAAGTTCCAGATGTATGTGAACTACTGTAAGAACAAGCCTGACTCCACTCAGCTCATCCTGGAGCATGCTGGACCCTACTTTGATGTAAATATCCACCTTTTTTTTTATTTTTTTTTTTATTATATGTATGATTTTATTTGTACACTGAGTGATGTCTCATATACTGTAATATATGAACTGTTTCTTTAATTTAAATTCAACGCCATGTAATGAAGTTGTACAAAATGCACATTTTGATCTCCCTTTTATTGCATTCTGTGAGCTTCCATAGAATGTCTGTCAATGATGATGACCTTCGCTTGGGTAATACATGTTTCTGCCCTTTGGCTTTACAGGAAATTCAGCAACGACATCGTCTTGCCAACTCTATTTCTTCATACCTGATCAAACCAGTCCAGAGAATAACTAAGTACCAGCTTCTCCTCAAGGTACAGAATACATTTACATTTAAGAAATCTGGTCAGGATGCATTTCAGAAAATGCATACCGAATGATGGAAATTATTACTGTGCCCCGCACCTTTTTTACGTATTTATGTGTGTGTGTTCCTGTTGTAGGAATTGTTGACGTGCTGTGAGGAGGGAAAAGGTGAAATCAAGGATGGTCTTGAAGTGATGCTAAGTGTCCCCAAGAAAGCAAATGATGCCATGCATCTCTCTATGCTGGATGGTTAGTGTACACACACGCACACACACACACACACTACAAGAGCCTTCTTGTGTGACATTGCATTGGCTAAATTACCTAGCTATGAATCAGATAGAGCTTAAGTACATTTTCCGTTTTCCATAGAGTAAACACAAGCAAAGACCTTATGTTGCTCTCCCTTCTTTTACTTGACTGTTTCAGGTTTTGATGGAAACATTGACTCCCAGGGTGAGTTGATACTCCAGGAATCCTTCCAAGTATGGGATCCCAAGACTCTCATACGCAAGGGCCGTGACAGACACCTATTTCTCTTCGAAATGTCTCTGGTCTTCAGCAAAGAAGTCAAAGACTCCAATGGGCACAGCAAATACCTCTACAAGAGCAAGCTCTTTGTAAGTGATGAACAGTTTGATGCACTTGAGAGTTGAGGTTGTTTTTGTACCAATTATGACAACATGAATAGATACATACATGCTTGGTTTCCCCGTTGGTCCATTAAAAGACCACTTGGGTGGACATTATTTTTTTATTATGCCTCCTTATTATTGATAGCCAGAGTTGTTGGCGTTATGTTTTCAGGTTGCCCACTTTTTCCGTCTGGCCATATCATTCTCATGATTAAATTAGGTTTTGTTGATAAAGTGCCAAAAGTCTAATTCACTGTGAACTCACTAAACATTCATGAGTCATGAATAACTATGATTCTGATAAAATTTCAAACAAATGATAGAATAACAAAAGTATGACATTGTATATCCAAATGGCCAAAGGTCATCTTCAGTTAATATCATCATGTTCTATAAAAGCGTGTGACCATTATTCAACTCTGCAAACTATTAGATGCATGCAGCTGTGTAGTAATTTGAAATTCCCGGGGCAGACAAACTGCCTTACCTTGGGCTAGAAATGGACAGACAGCAGTGTCCAACATGAACAGATATAGTAGTCCCAAAAATCAGCAACTAATGTCTTCCAAATATTCAGGAGAAAAAAGGTCTCAGAGTCTTCAAAGTCTGAAATACAGCTGAGTGGATTGGACCCCAGGGTCAGAATACACACCAATCACACCGACTAACATCTCTTATACCTGCTTATATATCCTCAAGGTCCCTCCTGTCTCCACCCGAGGCCACAACTCGTTCTTTTGAAATTCCAGTTTGAGCTGGTTTGCCACCAAAATTTGTAAAATTCCATGACTGTGCAACTTCTGCACTTGTTTTTGTTGTCCTTGGAGCTTATCAGTTATTGGTACTCCCATTACTAATCATCATCAGCAGTGGTACTCCCCAAATGCTAGCCAATCATCCTCAGCCATGGTACTCCCCAAGTGCTTCCCAGTCATTTGTGCTTGCCAAATCATTAGCAGATCTCTGCTCCAGCTGTGGGTTGCTCTCTCTTTGTATCTACCAGTATATGTTTCAAATGTGAAGATACAGCATCAAACAATGGGCAGCATGCGATCTGACAAAAAAATTCCCACAACAAAATATAAATTATCATTGGACCTTTTGATCTAAATTTGCTGTCGCAATTTTTACCCCCTCAGACATCAGAACTTGGAGTGACAGAACATGTGGAGGGAGATCCATGTAAGTTTGCCCTGTGGGTGGGCAGGACCCCAACTTCAGACAACAAGATTGTCCTCAAGGTATGTTCAGTCAACTGCTTAAGACAAGGGGTAACAATTTTCATGATTTTAATTAAATACACTTTAAATATGATTGTATCTAATGTTTGCTTCGCATTTGTTACATAAGAAGCTTGAGTTCCACATCTGACAGTAAACTAAATGTAAAATAGACCCCAAATTTTATCCTACTACTGCAGAAGTAGTCAGTTGTTATATACATAACGAGGAAGATGCCCATGTCTGTAGTCCACCCACTCAAAGCCCTACAGCTCCCTGTGTTCAGCCAAGGAAGTTTACTGAAGTGCGGTGTTACTTTCTGGTGCTAATTGACTCATCATCACACAGAATTATTAGCATAGAAGTTGCTGGGTCATAATCCAACCTCACTTGCAAGTTGCCAGTTCTCGCCCAGTGAGTCATAAGTAGTGTTTTATTCAGGGTGTGTGTGTGTATACTGTTTTTGTTTTTGATTTGAGACAAATAGAGGAAAATACAGAAGCTTGTGTATTTAGGTTTTACATTTTGCGACGTGTCAGTACAGATGTCTGTCTTATTTAATAACTGTTGATGACCATCCTAAGCTGTGCCTTATAGCCTTATATAACATAGAGCCACCGCAGCCTTGGTGCTACTTGTTGCTAAGTAAAGCAGGAAGAGCAGACAGACGAGGGTAGTCATGCACTAAACAGAGTATCTACGCATTGGCTGAGTGACGTGAATAAACGCAAGCCCAACAGTAAATGTCCATGGTGTCTGCGTGAAACTCTAAGTGGAGACACTGCTGTTGTATTTTCATATTGTCTAAACATGGACATATGACGCAAGTGTAAGATTGCAGGGATCGAAGCAGTTGTGTTGGACTGGGCAGAAAGATAATTGCAAAATGAGAGACCCGATGCTGAGTTAAAAGTTAACAAGGTATTGATTCAAGCCAAGTGAGCAGAGCAACTGCTCTTGGCCATGCTTTGTGATTAAATGTTCTTCTTTGTCTGAATATGCAATTTGTAAATATAAGGAAAAGCCTTTTCAATAACATTTATCATGTGTTGTATCCAAGGCATCGAGTATTGAGAACAAACAAGACTGGATCAAACATATTCGGGAAGTCATCCAGGAGCGAACTGTACACCTGCGTGGAGCTCTGAAGGAACCTATCCATATTCCTAAAGCCACCACAGCTAAACATAAAGGCAGGCGGTAAGTTAACAGTGCGTTACTCAAAACGTTTTTGTGAATATTAATGGCATTAAATGTAATTTATGTTAACTTGTCTTTGAAAACGAATACATTCATAAATTAAATTTTTAGTTTTCCATTATCCATGTATGTTTTCATAACTATTGCAACCCAATACATATCAGAATCCAGGATGTCAAAATATATTAATTCAATAATCAGCATGTCCAATAATACAGTTACAAGAACAATTATTAATAATAGGTATAGTAATAATAAAATGTAATTATATTGTTTGCCTTCAGGGATGGAGAAGAACTAGACAGCCAAGGAGATGCCAGCAGTCAACCGGACACCATCTCTATTGCCTCCCGCACATCCCAGAACACACTGGACAGTGACAAAGTAGGAACAATTTTTTATTCTCTCCCCCCCCCCCCCCCTCATGTGACATGTCAGTACACCTATATCACACAGTCACACAACAAGAAGATCATTAGAAGCTGTGTCTTGGTAGATGCAAGCAACTCTGTCAGATGTTTGTTGTGAAATTGCTCATTGGTATTAGGGGAAATGCACAGTCCATCTGAGGGAGCTTTGAAGAAGCATGTGTGTTTTTGTGTGACTATGTTGCTTGTGTGTGTGTGTGTGTGTGTGTGTGTGTGTGTGTGTGTGTGTGAGAGAGAGAGAGAGAGAGAGAACGAGAGCTTTATCTCACTAGGAACAGTTGACCATGGTTACATCTGGTAATAGCACCACAGAAGGCTCGTCCTCCTACGCTCAGTATGAGCAACTGTAAAGCTAACATGCATGCACACATACATACACACACACATAAACCAGTACATGATGATATTTAAAAAAGAAACATTTTCAATACTAATTATAAACTGCAGTTTTGGATTCATAAATGAGGTCATTATTTCCACTCTTTCTGTCATCAGAAAAATAAGAGAATTAGTGAATTTATAACTGGAGAGCTGTTTTGTGTTAAAGATGTGTGTACATTTCTGTATTAACCCCTGTCCAAACTGTCACAGACACTCATTAATTACTAAGTGTTCCCTCTGTTTAGGACTCACTCACATGCAAATCAAAATTTTGTCCGGTCTCATCCTTGCGTTCTGAATGCCTTTCTCTGTCTCGGTCTCTCTGAGGATGCTTTGTGAGACCTCTAATTTGAGAGGGAATGACAGTGGTGTGTTTGTGTTGTGTGTGTGTGTGTGTGTGTGGCCATGCTTTAGTGACTGACTTGTGTGTCAGTGCTTCAGCCTCCCACACCCTCTTCATAGAGGATGCTCGTCTGTATTGCCAGACAGGAGAGCACAGTTTTAAGTCCTCACAGCCATTGATCTCACTCTTTAAATCAGGCAGGTGAAAGAATCGGACGACTGTGGGTTTTTTGGGTTTTTTTTTTCCCCCACAAATTGTTTGTTTCTTTTTTCTTTTTTTTTTTTGTTGTTGTTGTTGTACAATAGTGAGCAGTTGTTTAAAGACAAACGGATTAACTACACTGCTCCGGAGGAAGAGGCATCCAATAGGGAGCCATTTAAGCTTCAGTAATCTGATTGTTAGCAGCCACGGAGGAGTGCTGTTGACTGTTAGAGTGGATGGAAGCAACTTCTGCAAGACTTTAGTTTACTCCTATTGGATCTACATTTTAATTACCTGGGGCTGTTTTCCCAGGGGTAACGATCCATTGAAAACCAAACAAATTTAGCAATTTTACAACTTAAGCTTATATGGTGAGCATTTTCTCACTGATTGAAGAGAATCTTATTGGATTGATTTAAAATCACACTACTTCAAGTTTTCCTGGGACATTTCTCACAATGAGGGAGTGGAAAACATTGCAGAGGTTGGAGGAGAGGAGATCACATCCCGTTTCTCAGCTCCTCAACTCTCTGGCTTTGCCACACTACCAAAGGGTATGTTGCAAATAACGAGTTTTTCAGTATTTGAAAGGGAAAAAGTAGTATTGGGGCATTTGCAAAGAAAACATGTTCTTATCTTGCATAACCTTATTGATACAATCTGTTTAAAGAAAATGAATAAATAAAATCAGAACATGCAACACTGTAGAGATGTTACAATTGGAATTCAAGGAAAATGCTTACAAGATGATTTAACTTAAAAAGTTTTCTTAAGTCTTTTATAAACTGTGTATCTGCATGTTGTTTTTTTTGCTTCCACATCATAATATAATTTTAAATACTTCAAGCTACCCGATGATTATAAAAAAAAAAAAAAACTGCAGACTTGAAATCATGTAATTGAACCAGAGAGAAGCTACACATATCAGTCATTTACTGTTTATATTTGCACTTATATATTCACATTGACTGTCACAATCCATGATGTTTTATTTGTAAAGTAACAGTATTAATGCACCCTCTGGTGTGCTGTTAATCCGAACATGCAACGCTTTTATATGTGATAGAAGCGTTAATAGCAGCAAGCGGCTGTGTTCTCAGACATATTATGGCTCGTATTTGAGATACCAGTGAACAAAATTACTAATTCCGCCACGTTCCAATAATTCTCATCCTGCTTTTGTTTCCAGAGACACTCAGACAATTAGAGCGGGATTGTTAGAGTGATGTTATGTTCTGATGTACTTGAATGAGTCACCAGTCATCAGTGCTCTGATCCTACAGTACTGCTTGAGTGATGTTTCCAAAGGATGTTATGTGGGAATATTTGATTTTTGTTCTGAGAGCCCATTCACTCCATTTAAGAACGTCAGAATTCATTTTACTGAAAAGGTCATGGTTGCTGACATTAAATTATAATATCATGTAGTTATAGTGTGATATCTTGCAGTATTTGTGGGAGAAATCAGAGGAAATAATGCAGGCTATATCACTGTCTCATCTTGTAAGCTGATAATTAACACTGATGGGATGCGATCTATATAAATAGTCACTCTTAGAGTTTAATTTCTCAGTATGATTGCACAGTGGCTGCAATCATTTCAATTGTGGGAGGCTATGATATTGTCCAAGAAGATTCTTTCTCTTCTCCAGTCAGTTTAGCTCTTTGCTAAAAGCAAATAAGTTTATTGCTACACACAAACTCACTCACTTTCACATAGTTTTGCTTACAATCATTAAAATGCATATACCTATTTGTGATAGATTTCTGTTCTCTCCTTCCATTCCAGCTGTCCGGTGGCTGTGAGTTAACAGTAGTGATCCATGACTTTGTGGCCAGTAATGGCGGCAGCAGCGGGGAGCTGACTGTACGAAGAGGTCAGACTGTGGAGGTTCTGGAGCGACTCCACGACAAGCCAGACTGGTGCCTGGTACGGACCACAGATCGCTCTCCAGCCCAGGAGGGTATCGTGCCCTGCTCCATGCTCTGTATTGCTCACTCCAGGTCCTCCATGGAAATGGAGGGGCTCTTCAACCACAAAGGTAGGAGCAGAATATTTCTTCAGTAGATTTCTTCAATATTCTCTAATGTAAAGACACACCTGAAAGTTTCAGAACATTAAGAAAAGCTAATTGAATGCATGTAATGTGTGGAAACAGCAGAGGCATTCTGCTGAACCTTATTATCTCAACAAACAGCTGTTTGCCACCTCCATACACACTTAGCTAATAGGATGTATTTGTTGTTTGCAAACATAGCATTGATGGCCTGTGGAACGTCCTCATTAAACAGCTGCTTGAGGAAGAATGTACATGTATTTCTAGATGTTGCTATGCAACTGTGGAAAGAATGCATGAACACAGCTCTCATTTAATTATCTTAAAATAATTCCAACCTTTGAATTCCCAGCACTGTAAACATCCACAGATCTCATAATTGTCAGAACCCCTTATTTTGTTTTATGCATGCAGCCACATGTCCATCCATTGTTTAAAAAAAAACAACAACAACAACAACAAATGCCTTGTTAGAAGCAATCCTGGAGGATATGATGTCAGAATCTGCCTCTGTTTGGTACCCAAAGGTCCTAATTAAGATAAGTCAGTTCCCAAGGTTTTTACCACTGTCTTTGTGAGCGAACATATCATCTGGGTTCAGTATCAGAAATTTAACTAAATGATGATGTGGGAAAATATTAACTGCATCTTACTTATGAATAGTGTGAATGTTTCTGCACATATTGACCAACATAATTTGATCCTAAATTGGCAAATCTATCTGCCTTTTTGTCTCACAGAGCAGTACAGCCATTAATGTTCAAAAGTTTTCTGATCTTTTTGCAGATGTTGTTTTCAGTTCTGTTGAAATACATTGTGTTACCTTGCCTGTTATAAATTTTTCCTCCCCATTCAAATGAATAAGGGGACGGTAAAAAACAGACACACCTCTGTATATATATCAGTATAGTTTTCCAACAAGTGCCAGCTGGAAAGGTACGGTGGGTGTGTGCATCAGGTCTCAGCATCAGGAGGTGGTTTGATGCAATGACATCTTGCCTCTTATTTCTATCTGTCTTTGGTGCCCTACTTGTCTCTGTTGGCTCACAGAGCTTCCTCTTTCTTTCTGTTTTTTCTTGATGTCTTTTTTGCCTGTTGGCTCACAGAGCCTCCTCTTTCTATCTGCCTTTACTTGGTGCCTTAGTTCTGCATAACCAGCCCTGACTGTTTGTGTGTGTGAGTTGGCGTGGCCAGAGAGAGTGATGAAAAGAAGCTTCTCACAGCAGGGGTTTCTGTGCTCAGAAAGAAATGGCTGTTACTGAGGAGCAGGAAGACAAGGATGACAAAAACAACTTTGCTACTCGGTTAGCCGTTTGCGTTTAAGGACCCACCATGTAGGCCACTTTGTCCAAAGTAGTGGAAGGGTGGCAGGGTGGGGGATAAGTTAATTGTCCAGGAAATCCTTCTTTTTCTGCTGCGTGTCTAAGATTCATTAACTGTTGGAGGCTGATGTCTGTGTCTAGATCAACTACGTCAAATCAAATTGAATAGTTTACATGTTTTAAGAATTAGCCATGATTCTGGAAACTGTTAGCTTACAGTACCTGTGCAGCATATACTCAGTGTGTGTAGCTAAAATCATGTGTTTTTCAACAAAGCTCCTAAAAGGTGTGCAAACCTGCTGTATACTTTCTCACATTTTTAGTCTGATCACTGGGATTTCCCCACTTAGCAAATCAGTTAAAACATGCAGGCTGCTTCTCAGAATTTAAAAAAAAAAAAAAAAAAAAAATACAAATGATAGTGCTGCTGATAAAAGAAATCTGTGAGGAGCAAGGAGTAAGCTCAGGCCAGTGTGTGTGCATGTGTGTACGTGTTCTTACAGGAGTGTCTTTTGAGTCCAGGGAGAGAACCACACACAGACAGCTACAGTGAAACAGGGGGATCTTTGTGCATCTAGCCTGCATTGCTGCTCTTGACTCCTTTCATTATGAGATGAAGTGACAATGTTACACTACAGAGTGAATGATTTGAATAAATTTTGTAATAGTTACAAAACCCTTAGTGAAAATGTTGTAGATTCTGAATTTTGAAGACATTTAATATTTACAACCAACCATTGAATGTCTTTTTTTGTTTCTTTGCAGTTTGTTTGTTTGTTTTTTTTTGTTTTGTTTTTTTTATAACAAGTTTTTCCTTTTTTCGATTTTGTTACCAAATCTATATTTGGTCAAAGCAAACTGCACAGAGCGTATGCATCCTTGTGCCTATAAAATATGCACCAGCCCACACAAACTGAGTGGGTGCCTCTACAAAGGGTAGTACGGTAGATGTGCTGCATGTTTCCAGACGTCCCTCTGGAAGAGGGGACGCACAGTGGAGGTTTGCACAATATCCTTACAGCAGCCCACTCAAGAGGGAGGGAGGGAGGGAGCTACAAAGAGGAGAGCGAGAGAGAGAGAAAACATCCTACTCTCTAATGCTGCATTTGACTTTCTTTTTCCTCACCCAGGACTTCACACATTTTTTCACACATCACAAATTCTTCCAGAAATTTGAGCAACGTAGTTACTGCAGAATTGAATAACTGTCTCTGGTTTTCAGAGTTTAGAGTCAGCATCTCTGTATCTGTAAAGATGGTCTGAGGGAATATTTCAAGTCAGACTTCCAGAGCCTTGATAATTGACTGGCATGGCCCGAGGAATAGAGTCCCTTATGTCTCTCAACCCATTTTGCTCCATGGATTCAGCACAAAGAGGACACTCGGACAACTGTAAATTCTGGCTGCTGGATCTTGGTATGTTCTTTAATCATGAGTAACACACAGCTCTTCTGATTTAGCAAAAAAAACCTATCTCTATCTCAGGGTAAGTTCTGCATGATAAAAGGCTTGTTCTGTTTCTTTTATTCGGGACTAGAGTTGGATATGGCGAGTGTATTTTGTATTTTTACTTTCAATACCGCACAGCAGAGAAAGATTTGAAAGCCAGGAAAGACTGGATGAAAATAAACCAGTTTCAAGTGAGAAAATGAAAAGGTCTACAGGTCTACAGTTTTGAAATCTTGTCCCTGTTTGTTACAGAGTTCACCACAGCTATTTTCATAATGGATTTCATGCTGAGGGTATTCACAAATTAAGTGTGGGTTGTGTTGTGGCATTATAGCAGTGAAAGTAATTTGGTGAATGTACCGTTAAGTGATGAAATGGTAAATCCCAGCACATTGACAATTTTATATCCGCACACCAGTTCTGGCTTAGGCTACACGGATGGGCAGAGTGTGTTATTGTCTTATAGCTCAGGGAAAAGAGGAAATAATGAGTTCAAACAGGCCAGACTGGATAAACAGGCACTTCTTAAATGTTGAACCATTTTTGTTTAATGTTTCCTTTGTAATAGACCATTTAAAAAACACACACACTCACCAAAATGTCATGGTACTTTATCCAGAATGTGTAGCAGGTGGTGTCTAAATTCTGTGTCTCCCATCCCATCTCCACGCCCTCCCTAACTATGGCTATGGGTGACAAGCCCTCTTTAGTGGTGTCCACATTTTAACAGCTCAGTCGGACAAACTCCTAGAGCTACTTAATAAACTGCACCTCTGCTCCTAAGAAGCACATCTTTAATCATACTCACTTATATATTTGTGTGATTGTGTCACTTGGGGGAGATTAGACCGCATGAAAGATGCTGTCTTTGAGACACCTCTGGAATCCCAGGCATGCTTCTGTGGAGCTGTGCAGACTTTGGGATCTCTCCAGTTGTACAACAGGCACTCCTTCATTCCTATTCTAAGATGCTGTAGTATGAAAAAGCAGTGGCTGAATTATTATAGCAGGCTGCAGATAAATTCACAAACTTCTGAAGATGCTGTAAAGAGCATCTGTGGGACTCTTCCTCTCACAAATATTGGTGCACCTGGTTTAACTGAGAGGAAGATGTAATCAGAAGTTCAGATATAGAGCTGATGAATATGCATGTGGAGAATCAGTTAGGGTAAGTAAAAACCGTATTATGTAGGCAGTACAAACACATGCATAGTGTGTGCCCCATGTGCGATCAGTATGTATATCAAGAGCAAAACACAAAGATGTAGAAGTGTATGACTGTAGTGATTATCAGTTGCCTCGGCAGCAAAACACTAATGACTGCTGATGAATAAACCAGGAAGTGAACAAAATGCCTTTGATCTCGGAGACAGAAGGCACCACTTTGCTTATGGTTTCAGGATAATAATTTCAGGAAAAGAACAAAAAGAAGTTCACTTCTCAAAGCCAGCTGAGTCATTAATGGTTTTATGACTAAAACTAAAATGCCGTAGAAGAATTTTGCTATTCTCAGGGAAAACATGTGTATTGTCGGTTCACCACCAATTTGTTTTTATAGTTTTTATATTTGGAAAAGCTATATAGGATTAAAATTCATGGTGCTAGGTGATATTTGCAGTTGCTGTTTTGAGCCCAGGGGAAATGCAGCTAGAGAAATTATTCTACTCTAGTTGTGAATCAGAGGAAATAAAACAGTTTGTGTATCCAGGTTATAAAACATCAAGTCAAACTGAATGATTGGCTGAAGAACAGGGAAGGCATCCTAGGAAACAAAGTGTGTGTCCCCCATTTTTATGTTTCCCATAAGTCAGAGCATGACCAGCTGTTCCTGAGGTGTCTCCACTATGAAAGACGCCCTGCAGGGCAAAGGCCACAGGTCATCCTCTACATGTGTGTCTATGTGTGTCTCTGACGTATTTTCTGTTGAGGAGGAATGTGTCAAGGTTAGTGACCCAATGTTTCCTCTGTTTACACCCTTGTCAGTATGACCTCTTACATTAAACCAGAGCATGGACATGGCTCCAAATGGTCATCTTATCACATTATATTACAATGTTATTACCGATTAGGTTTAATCAAGCTTTAGATTTAATCAAGTTTCTGAATGAAATGGAGGGCTACAGGATCATTTTTAATATTCTACATTTGTGGAGATCTGATTAAAATACTGGCAGCTTATGGAGGCAGTATTTCCTTCCAACTGAAACCACAAACACAATGATCTTTTTGATTTTTGTAATAACGTTCAAAGGGATAAATATAGTTTGCTAGCACAAACCCAGCCAATCTGAATAGACAGTGTAACATATTACCTGCTTAACTTGAGCTGACATGTCCTGCGAACAGCATGTGTGCATGTCAGGTTGTGACCCCAGCATGTCTGTGGGGAGCATGGTGGGGTTGATTAACATGGCTCTCTGGGTTTAAAAAGAAAATCTTTTCACAGTGTGACATTATGCAGGTGTGTGGTGTAACGTGTCATTGTGTCAGTTGTTAAATATCGGAAGGTTCGGAGTTTATATTTTTTTTGCAAAAAGAAAGAACCAACAGTTTGATCCTTAAATAACTACTTTCCATTATTTCCCCAAACTGTTGAGGACTTCAAAAACCCAATAATGCAAAGGCCCAAAGACTTTTAGATAATGTGGATAATGGATAAAATGCATCAGTATTATTTACTGAAGAAAGATGTATGTTTTCTTTTCTTTTTTTTTTTTTTTTTTTGTCTTTTTGTAGTCCTTCAGACCTACAGTAGTAAACCAGTGGAATTTGGAGTCATCAGAATTACAGCCTTAAATAGGCTCAGTGATTGTACCCATGACTAAAACATTCCAGGGCAGGACTGTAATGAACCATTGTGACTCTGGTTTTCATTTAGTTCTGCACGAGAGGTTGTTGAAGCAGGTAAATCATGAAACTGTGAAAATCGAAAATAAACATTGGGATCATATGGAAAATATGTGTGATTTTCTTGTATCAAATTACCTTCAAAGAAAACAGACAACTCTATTCACACCACTGTCATCATTTGAGAAGTAGAAGTATAGATTTGCTGAGCACTTTGAACTTCCTATACCTTGGGCGATCCCACAGTATGGTTAAAATATGAATTGCAGGGTGAAACCAGGATAACAAGATGTCCTCACCTGCTCTGCCGCAACACGTTGCTGTTTGCCTGACTGTGGGCTCAGAAAATCTGGCAGGAGACAGCCGAATATAAGAGAATCATGACTGTTATCACTGAGGTTATGATGGAGATGCCTCCAGATGACCTGGGCTTTATCAGAGTGAGATGGCGAGAGGGAAGATGGCTTTAGAGTCTTAGCGGTTCCTGATGTGGGTGTTGCCTGTTATTCTGGGGTGCTATTCTTTCTTCTTCCTTTGCATGCAATGTGAGAACACATGCTTCGTATCAGAAGAGCACAGTAAAAAAAAAAAAAGTCTCCCAGAGGCTCAGCAACTGACACGCACATTCACATGCAGATGTGTTCTTTCAGAAACAAGCGCATACGCTACGTGCAGCAATGCAGGGCTGTGAATAAGCATCCACACCTGCTAGTCATAAGAGCCATTCAGCTTGGTCACGTGGCTTAAACTTAAGCAACCTCTTCTTTTTTTAACCATTTTAATAAATAAATGACGGACAGGCTTTGTCTCTCAAAACTTCTGCATTCAGTTGTGCAGCTGTGCTCTATCATACAATATCCAACATGTTTCTGTTTTGACTTAAATTCATGAATTCCATAAAAACAAAAACAAAAAAAAATCATCCTCTTCTTTGATATTCTCATCTTTTTAACAATATATTGTGACAAAACAATTCACAGTAGAGTTGTGTTGAAAAGTGATGATTTCGAGTCAACATAGCCTCCACTTGTTTCACTCAAGCCATCTCTGGAAGTCAAACTATGTAAAATTTCCCATTAGGATTTTTGGAAGCTGAAGTTTTTTGTCATCAAGGAAGTTTTTTTTTTTTTTTTTTATACCTCCCTTTTTTGTTTGGGCAGCAGAAAAAATCATGCATTACCTTTTGTTGAGCTGAGAAGTCACACAGGAGGTGAAAGGTTTCCTCCAGGGAATGCTGGTCAAAATGTTGAGCTCAGGTTCCTGAGTGTGATCAAGAAATTCAATCTTAGCACCATCTTATCTTCACAAGGTCCTTTAGTCAGAGAGAGAGAGAGGGTGTGAATGAACAGGCAGGTAAGACAGGAAGGCGTTTCTCTACTTAGACAAAGCCACAAGCACCTCTTTGTCCTCTATTATTTTCTGATTGCTCAATTTCTATTCAGAGAAGAGTTTCCTCCTACAGATTCCCCAAGGAGCTGCCATCACTGTGAGGGGGAGGCCAATCTGCCTACTGCACATATCGCATACCAAAACAGTAGAAACAAACAGATGCACTCTCATTATAACATGTTGTCACTGTCTGCAATTTTCTATCAAGAGAATCAAATCCAAATACAGCTCTGGTTACTGGACATTAATAACAGCAATGTTTTATTTACATAGCTTTATTATTTTCATACTGCTGGGTTGCTCATTTATGTTTTAGAGAACCAGACAATGCTAATCGCGTGGATTACTTATCTAATATTGATCAACAAATTGATAGACCTGTCACTCAATGTTCCAATCCTGTCCTTTTAGTGAGACATACCATTTTGTTTTCATTGGGATAATTTGTGTGGTTGTATACTTATTAAGCCCATCTGTCCTTTCTCCACCCCACCTTTCAGACACCTTGTCTGTATCCAGCAATGATGCCCTGCAGCCAGGCTCCAGCCAAACTCTGGGCCCCCACAGCTCACCAGGGCCCAAGCGTCCTGGGAACACTCTAAGGAAGTGGCTGACTAGCCCTGTCCGGCGGCTCAGCTCTGGGAAAGCTGATGGCCATGTCAAGAAGCTCGCACACAAACACAAGAAGAATCGTGATGGCACAAGAAAGAACATGGACACAATTTCCGGCTCGCAGAAGGACTCAGATGACAGCGCTGCAACGCCGCAGGACGAGACACTGGAGGAGGTCAGGACGGATAAACAAGTAGATATCTGTGACGCTGTCAGGACATTTCAAGCTCAAGTATCATAATCATTGGGCTCTCTTTTTCTCTTTCCAGCGTATGCGTAATGAGGGGCTGAGCAGTGGTACCCTGTCCAAGTCTTCATCATCAGGGATGCAGAGCTGTGGCGAAGAGGAAGGAGAAGAGGGGGCTGATGCTGTCCCTCTACCTCCCCCTATGGCCATCCAGCAACACAGCCTGCTGCAGCCTGACTCTCAGGATGAAAAGGTGTGTCAGTTACAAATTAGAACAGACAACACAATGTACAGTCATTCAAGACCCATGGATCAATTCATTCTATTCATCATACTTAACCAGAACAATATTGATTTTTGTATTTTAGTACTTTAGTAGTATTTTAGTCAGTATTTTAGTACTGTTTTTTATTAGCCATACATGCTACATCACCAACATGGTGGAACGCAACTACAGTACAAGCAGTGAGATGCAAATTGAAGCTGGTTATTAAATCTGGATATGCAAATCTAAAAATGCATAATACTTAATTTTTCTATCCACATTATTGTTCATTTGAACGATATGGAATATTTGTTCGGTTCCATACAGAGGTACATAAGTCTTTTTCCTCCACACAGATATGGTTTACAATAACAGCTTAACTTTTACTTTGGTACTAATTACTTTTCATTTTTTCCCTCTCTTATTTTATTGACGTATGCATGTTCCTTCAACATTACATTGATTTCTGTTCTTCTTCTCTTCTTGCCCAGTTTGCGTATCTTTCCACATAAAACCACTTTATCACTTTATCATTTTGGATTCTTCTCTGTTTCACATTTTTTTCTTGCCTTTTCTATCTTTGCTTGAACTAAATGTTATATAATGGAGCGTGATTATTCTTCTGTCGCTGAAGTGCATACTCCATTCACAGGTTTCAGTTGTACTGAGCTGTTTGTGGGACTCAATGGCAAATTCCCATTAAGTCCCATTTTGTGCAGGGAACCCTATAAAAGCTTTGCAACTGCTAAGTCTCTTTTGAATGTATACAAATTATGGTGCTCAATTTCGAAGATATATCAAATCCCAGAGTTTGGCCTCTGCGTAATCCCACCTCTTAACCCTTGTTTCCCCTGAGAGGAGCCTGTGATTGGCTGCAACTTGGCCCTCCAAATAACCATTTTATTAGGTGAGAGCACACCCACCAGTCCATATTTGGACATAGGGAATATTGGGGTCCAAGCTCAACAATGGTGGGCCTGATCAAATAAAAATTGCAGTCGCTAAAAATGTGTCACAGCTCAATGCATTGGCACCAACACGTTTTACAGTCCAGGTTTTGTGTCTTAACCAAAAATTTTCTTACTTCAATTCCACCCCCCCACCCCCCCCACCCCTCTCTCTCTGTCAGTCTGCATCTCGTCTTTCTGCTCGACCCAATAGTTCAGAGACGCCCAGTGCTGCTGAACTGGTCAGTGCCATTGAGGAGCTAGTGAAGAGCAAGATGGTGAGATGGAAATCCTACAATAAAGTCACAAGTACACAAAAATGGATTGCATTTGTACACAGAGCAATTCCAATGGATGTTGTTGGCAAAGAATAGCATACTAGCCTACTAATCACCTGTCAAGGCTGTAACTCACTATGTCGGCTGTCCACTGTTTCAACAAATGGCACTGAACTCTGGCTGATAGCCCAACACCCTCTGTGGCCAACAGACACATACCAAAGTAAAGGCAGGTGCCGGGACTGTACAGCTTTATTTAAATTCATGAAGCTTTAAAAATTAGATCACATACTGTAAATACTGTAAATACTTTTTTATTTCCACCTTTTCAGCCTTCTGTTTTCTTTTTTATAACTTCTCTTTCTTTCTCTCCCCTGTCTTCTTACCTCCATCCCCCTCTTTCCTTAGTCTCTGGAGGATCGCCCCAGTTCTCTGTCAGTAGAGCAGGGCGACAGCAGCTCTCCCTCTCTTAACCCCTCAGACAATTCCCTCCTCTCCTCATCCTCACCCATCGATGAGCTGGATGAGCGCAAGTCTGGCTTCCTCAAGAGGAGACAGTGAGTTATAAACCTGTGTCTTGTTAGTGCTTTAGTAAACAAAACCTGCTTGAGTTCAATCACTTCATCATGTTATTCTTCATTTGTGTGCTTATATGGAGCATTTCTGATGTTCGTCCATGGCCGAGTGCGTTGCATTTGTATTACATGGTGACAATTCCTGTTTTCTGTCTCTCAGTTATGTGCTTCTGGAGCTGGTGGAGACTGAAAGAGACTATGTCAGGGACCTGGGATCAGTGGTGGAGGTAAAACAAAAAAGTAAACATGTCAAAGTAATGCATACTTTACATTTTGGGAGGGGGGTGTTTTGAGGTTTTGATCACCATATGAAGATATATTTGTGGTTTTAATTATAAAAATGTATTTATCATAAGCTACTCTCTGAGGCTCTAGTACCAAAAAGGTCAATGAGCCAGGTTACTGAAGTCCTGGTGGCTCATTTAATGCACAGTATCTTAAAATTGGTTGTATGCATTTCTCTGTCAACTGATGATTCATTAACAATATTGTTACAGAATATCTGCACAAATCAAATACAATATTCAACCTTTGTTTGGTGTTTACTGCATATTTTAAAATAAATCAACTTTCATCCCCACAGGGTTACATGAGCAGGATGAAAGAGGAAGGAGTTCCAGATGATATGAGAGGAAAAGACAAGATTGTCTTTGGAAACATTCATCAGATCTATGATTGGCACAAAGAGTATGTCCGTCCTCTTCTCCTACAAATAAGAAAACATAAAAATTCATGTATTATCTGCCCCAGGTTGAAACATGTACCAGTCCAGTTGCAGGTTAAAAGATGTATTTCTTTTTTCTCTTTGTGTGTTCATAGTTTTTTCCTGGGAGAACTTGAGAAGTGTTTGGAGGATCCTGATAGACTGGCTCCATTATTCGTCAAACAGGTGAATGGGCTATTCACATTTGGTTTTGCACTGTGTGTCTTTGTTGGATTACCTATCACAATTTAGTTCACGACAAATCTGAAATAAGAAAATCTTTTAAGGTGTTTTTTTCCTCATTGTTTAAAGTTTTGTTTTCTGGCTTTGTTTCACAGGAGCGGAGACTACACATGTACATTGTGTACTGCCAGAATAAGCCTAAGTCAGAGCACATTGTGTCAGAGTACATCGACACTTACTTTGAAGTAAGATTGCCATACCATTTTAAAACATTTAACACCTCTCCATCCCTGCTGTGGATTGGCCTATTTTATGAACAATATCAAGTCAAACTAGGTTTCTGGGTACTGAATTACATTCAGCTTTTATTGGCCTTGAAGTAAGAAGATTATCAATGTTGTATTGATCACTGGTTAGTGTTTCCTGCCAATATTTTTTTTTTTTCTTTCTATAGGACCTTAAGCAGCGACTGGGCCACAGATTGCAGGTCACCGACTTGCTAATCAAACCTGTGCAGCGTATAATGAAGTACCAGCTGTTACTGAAGGTGAATTCACAACAATGGTTATCATCTCGCTGATAGCATTCAAGCATTGAACAAATGTTTGAAAAAGCGCTGAACTTATCAATCACCGTGCTGACATTTTTTTATACATTTGAATTTTTTTACAGGATCTTCTCAAAGTGTCTAAGAAGGCTGGAGTGGAAACAACAGAGCTGGAGGTATGGCACACTCCTTCAGTTGAAGCTTCATTAAAGTGATGATATATGCTGCTTTGTGACTTCCTGAGCCACACCTGACTAGACCTCAGTTATTCTGTGTTTGCTTTGTTTCTCAAGGTTTGTTTTATTCTCATATTCCACTTCAGAAAGCTGTGGAGGTGATGTGTGTGGTCCCCAAGCGCTGCAATGACATGATGAATGTTGGACGGCTTCAAGGCTTTGATGTGAGATTGTGGTTATCAATTTGGATTTTTAGTAAATTGCCACCAGGTGTCAGTGTGTGCTCAATTTTGTAGATTTTATAGTCTGATACTTCAAATATCAGAAATGACCTTTTTTGCTTTTGTTTGGATTTATCTTGCTTTACAACCTTTTGAAAACAGTATGCTCTCCCATACTGTTGTTATATGTCCTCTAAGTCCCTAATTCTTTTCTCTACCTCTTTACTCAGGGTAAAATTGTGGCTCAGGGCAGATTGCTCCTTCAGGATACCTTCATGGTTTCAGACCAGGATGGAGGGCTCCTGTCCAGGATGAAAGAGAGGAGAGTCTTCCTCTTTGAGCAGATTGTGATCTTCAGTGAGCCCCTGGACAAAAAGAAAGGCTTCTCCACGCCAGGCTACCTGTTTAAGAACAGCATCAAGGTGAGTGCAATTTAAAGAGCTACTGTTGGACCAAAATAGAAGCCCCCTACTGGTGATTTTTTTTTTTTATTATTTTATTCTAGTGATTAAAATTGTATATATCATGTTCAACCGCTGTAGATTTAGGTTTGTAGCTACTTATCATTGATACCAATGTCAAATTCTTTTAACAAATCTAAATATCTCTGTATGATTACTAACTTTTATTTTTCACCACTGACTCCTATTTCCTCCTGCATTACCTGCCCACTGTCCCAGGTGAGCTGGCTGGGTCTAGAGGAAAATGCAGATGACCCCTGCAAGTTTACACTTACTTCAAGATCATCAAGCGGAAACTTGGAGAGGTATACACTCCATTCAATGAGCCCTGGAGTGAGTCAAGTCTGGATCCACCAGGTTGGCCAGATTCTGGAGAACCAACGCAATTTCCTTAATGGTATTACCTCATTGTTATCATCTCCACACAAAATTGACACCAAAATCACCTCAGACTCTTGTCTCTTGTCTTTTGTTATTCCGAGCATTGTGTTAAAAGTTTCATGTAGCTTTTTTGAACTTATCTCTTCTTTTCATGAAGGTCACTCTCGTCTTATCAGTTTTTGCACAAATTTAATTTTGTGACATGAATCCTTTCCAACAGCTCTGACATCTCCAATAGAGTACCAGAGGAATCATGTTGGTGGTAGCGGGCCAGGCGGTCCACCCAGCAGTAGCAGCAGCAATAGTGGAGGTCTGCCCGGGGGCAGCAGCTCAAATAGTACTGCCAACATGGGAGGGGGGGGTGGCGGCGGTGGTTCTGGAGGATCAGGGGGAAGCTCATCTTCCCTTTGTGGCCCTCGCTCCCGACCCTCCCGCATACCCCAGCCATCATCACGCCTCCCCCAGCCTGTCCATCACCATCATCCCCCGGGCCCTGAGGGGCCCGACAGATCAGCAGGTATGTGGTTGCCCTGCCACCCTCAGTCCCTCCCATCTAACCCTTACTCAGACCTCACCATAAATGGAGAGCTATTAGCCCCAGATGTCCCTAAGTTGAGGATGCTAGATAGTCATGGAAGTAACAGTAATAACAGCAGCAACTCATCAGGCAGTATGGAGGGGAGTGTCAGACAGGGTCTCGGAGGTTTTGAAGAAACCCAGAAACTACAAACAGCAGGAATACCACAAATGGCTGTGGCTCCTCTGAATTTGCCTCTAAAAAGCCCTCGAATTGGAACGGTGGCTCCTCTGATTACACCTCAGTCTCCTGGAGGAGGAGGGGGAAAGGAAGCATTTGTCTCCTCCAGTCCAGCTCATAAAGGCAACACCTTCTGGGCTATGGTCCCTGGTGGACCTCCTTCTCAGGCCAGCCGGCCTGGCTCCTTCTCCTACCCCAGTGACAGTGTTGCTGGTGGGGAGTCTTTGGGAAGAGGCAGCCATGGGACTCCTTCTCATCACCGCCACTCAACCCACAGTAAGGACATAGACCGCATGAGCACCTGCTCCTCCACCAGCGAGCAGTCCATACAGTCCACCCAGAGCAACGGGGTAAGATGCCAAGCCCAGGCCCAGGCCCAGGCCTCAGTGAGGCCTGAAGCTACTCACAAGCGACTAACCCTGCCCTGTCAGTCAGTCATCCTGCAGCTGGCTCTGAGAATGGCTTGTACACGCAGCAGCTGCTACAGTGGAGATTAATGGCTATCTGAGTGCACTAACTTCACTGACTGTGTGTGAGAGAATATCCTGGCTCTCGCAGCGTGTACTAACATGGTGCACGTAACTCACAGAGCAACTACTGCATCTGCTTTCAAAGGCACTCTCTTCACTTCAATATGTACTCTACTGCAGCTTATATACACTAACATTTTTCAAATGATGTTGTAAACTAAATTTCTCTTTTTCATTCATTCTTCCATGGGAAGCTTCCCATGCAGTAATCAATGATCTCTGCTTCTTGTTGTTTAGTTTGAATGTTTCACTGGTTAGACTTGAGACAACACCAGCTGATGTTTCGCTTCAACCTGCTGCGTCTCTCTTCGTGATGTGAAAGTGTCTTGGATATTTCATCTTGGAAATTGTTTTCTGTTCTTCAGTGTCACTTTGTCCTTTGAAACACAAAGCTTTTAACCTTAGCATCTCTGACCTTGACCCTCTGAGGATCGTAACTTTTACTTCATAGCTATTCAAATCATAACCATTCCATGTTACTTGTCAACAGTCACTATTGGCGCAAAGAATTTTAAATATACTTCTGCAAAATAAATGTCTTTTGCAACACTTCTTTTGCTGCATGCATCAACAATAATGAATTTGATAAACTTCCCTTTTTCAACAATATTTGTGCGTGTGTGTGTTTCAATGTTGTTGTATTTAAACAGTGACGTTTGAGTTTCAATTTGTGCAATCCTCTTCCCTGACAGAGTGAAACCAGTAGCAGCAGCAGTGTGTCCACTATGTTGGTCACCCAGGACTATGTGGCAGTGAAGGAGGATGAGATCAGTGTGGTGCAGGGTGAAGTGGTCCAAATGTTAGCCAGCAACCAGCAAAATATGTTCCTGGTGTACCGGGCAGCCAACGAGCACTGTCCAGCAGCTGAAGGTTGGATTCCTGGCTTTGTATTAGGACATACTTCATCTTCCACCACACCAGAGGTCCCCGAAGGAACCATTAAGTACGTAGAAGAAACTTTTTCTCAGTTCTTGAGACAAAAAAAGAGACTGTCAAAATATCAATGTTTGTCTAAAAACAAAGTATAACCTGATTTCCTTATCTATTTTTTGTGCGGCTTTGTGTTTTAGAAAATCATTATCATGGCACACAGCTCTCCGTATCCGCCGAAAATCTGAAAAAAGAGATAAAGAGGGCAGGAAAACGGAAAATGGTTACCGAAAGTCTCAGGACAGCCTGGCCAACAAAGTTTCTGTCAAGGTAGAGCGTGTGAAGATAACTTAATGCTTTTACTGTCCGTTATTCTGTACACAGTAATTTGTGCAAGAAATCTTAGTTTTGCTCTTTCATTACAGCTCCTGAATCCCAACTTCATCTATGATGGTATGTTCCCATGGTTGCTTTTGGGGAATGAGGGAAGAGGGTGCATGTGTTTTTAAATGATAAAGGAAAGTCTGAACCCATAAACACGTAGAATGTGTTGGCTTCAATTAGTTATTGTAGACTTTAAAATTTTGTGACATCCATTCCTGTTTATTATAAGCTCTTGTTTTGAAACTTGCAACCACTGATATTTAAAAATAAAAGTAAAGATCTTCACTTAAGTGTCTCTTCAGCTTCTCCAGAGTTCCTCATCCCTGTCAGTGATGTAGCATGTGAGAATGGTGACAGTGTGACTCTGTGGTGTAAAGTGTGCGGTCGACCCCGGGCCACTGTCACCTGGCGGGGACCTGAAAACACCACTCTGAGCAGCAACGGACACTACAGCATCACTTTCAGGTGACAGCATATGCTTTGCCTTGGCAGTTTGCATTAGTAAAATTTATTTGACTAATGGAGCCATATAAAAATATCCAAAATTTTAAAGATGTACTCTTACATTTGGCATCCATGTACCTCTGTACATTTAGCATCAAATATCAATCTAGCAAGGTGCCTCGTTTGATGGTTTGTCCCTCCTTCCTTGTCTCGCCACAGTGAGACAGGAGAAGCGGCCCTGCATATCCTTGGTGTGTCTGTTGAGGACAGTGGTGTGTACACCTGTGTCGCAACAAATGTCGCAGGCTCTGTAACCTCCTCTGCCAGCCTCAGAGTCTCAGGTGAGACTTGTGTTATCATACAAATTCTCAAAAGCTTCATTAATTGGTAGGTAGTGGTGCTCACTCCAACTCAGTTAGGGCCATATCTGATAAAGCACTGCATACTTTAGAATGAACTGAAATTGCTTTGGAATAAATGGTTAGTAGTGGTTAGTATATTCATACCCACTCTGAATACAAAATGTGTTCTCAGGAATCCCTGACAATGGCAGTGAAGTCCTCTGGAAAGGCAGCTTTGAGTCTCACTATACAGAGATCACCGAACTAGGAAGGTAAGGGTGTATGACAGTCCCACTCACTTCCCTGTTTGGCATATGTCATATGGTGCTCATTGACCAGATCAAAGCTGATACCTTTTCAATTTGACTGTTACTATTAGTGGTGGTAAATATGCTAATGTTGACATAGAGGTAAAGACCAAAAGCTATTTGGATGTGGAGGACTTGAAATTTCTTCCTCCTGATTGGTTGACTTTCAGAATTTGAAACAGATAAAGCCTTGAGAGCCATTGATCTCAACATGTAACATTAATAGAACATGCCGAAAATTGAAAGTCAGATATTCTTCAAAATGCCATTTATCTTCCCCAGGGGCCGGTTCTCAGTGACAAAGCGGTGTGACCAGAGAGGGAGTAAGCGCACAGTTGCAGCAAAACACGTCAACAAGAAGCTGTTGCGTCGGGAACAGGTGGTGCAGGAGATCAGACTCCTACAGACTCTGGACCATCCCAACCTGGTCAAACTGCTGGACACTTATGAGACGGCCAACAGTTACGTGCTTGTGCTTGAGATGTAAGTAAAGTAGTGTTTCCATGCAACTGGTGTGACTCCCGGTTGTTGTTGTTCAATAAAAAGAAATGACCATTGTGAATGTGTTTCCATCTTCAGGGCAGACCAGGGGCGTTTCATGGACTATATAGTGAGCTGGGGAAATTTGACAGAGGAGAAAGTGGCTCTCTACCTCAGAGATATTCTTGAAGCTCTCCACTATCTGCACGGCTGGGGAATAGCACATCTTGATCTCAAAGTAACTACTTTAACTGTTACCTTCCTGAGAATTGAGCATTGTTCCAGCCTATCAGGGAAGTTCTATTTGTGGGTCAGTGTAGAAATACGAAATTAAACTTCTTTGATCATTAAATTGTATCAGATGATAGTTCTAAAGATGAGCTGCCTTTTTAAGTTCTTTTCAGAATAAAATATTGTCAATCTCCTGTAAAGAATTAGCAGACTCATTACATTTCTGTTGATGTGGTATCATAAACGAGGCTGTTTCTCTGGGTATCTGAACTACGCCATTCTGGGTCTGAATCCTGACAGAGACTTCTTATGGGTCGTTTTCATCACCTTTGGTTTCCCTACTGTTACTATCTGGCATTAAAATGTCAACCTCCTACTTCTTCCTGCAGCCTGAGAACATTGTAGTAGAGCATGCATCTTGTCAGCCTGTAATCAAGCTGACAGACTTCGGTGACGCCGCTCAGCTGAGTCCTCCCTCTCCCTACATCCATCCTCTCCTGGGGAGCCCAGAGTTCTCTGCTCCTGAAATTGTCCTGGGTCAGCCTGCCTCACTGATGTCTGACCTCTGGAGTTTAGGTAACTTGGGAATAACATTATACACATATCTGACTGCCCTGGTGGTAATTGTTGATTGATGAATTTACTCCATGTTTTACAGGAGTGGTGACCTATGTTATACTAAGCGGTGCCTCTCCCTTCCTGGATGAGAGTTTGGAGGAGACGTGTCTGAACATCTGTCGCCTGGACTTCAGTTTCCCTGAAGACTACTTCCAGGGTGTGAGCCCAGCTGCCAGGGACTTTGTTCGCCTGCTGCTTCAGGGTGAGCCGGAGCGACGGCCCTCCGCAGCGGCCTGCTTGCAGGAGCCCTGGCTCCTACCTCGAGGTGTGATAAACAGAGAGCTAGGACATGCCACCTTAAATCACTTGCAACCACCATCTCCGAATCACCACACAGCCCATCTGGACACTTCCAGGCTCATTTCCTTCATTGAACGGCGAAAACACCAGAACGACGTTCGGCCCATTGGAACCATTAAGGCCTTTCTACAAAGCCGTCTTGCCAACCACATCTGACTAGCAAGTCACTCTGCCGAGGTGAGACAAACTGGATGTACTGCAGCCACTGGTTCCTGCCTTGTTAATGTACAGAGGGAATTCATGCCTGCCCAGGAAACTCAAGCAGATGAGTAACATGGTTCACACCTGCTGAGAGAACCACCAGCAGCATGTCCATGAACATTTCCTTTTCCCTCACAAAGCCACAGAATTCATGCTGCTGCTGACTGACTGACTACTCTGCTGATAAACCCTTTGACTCTCCCCATGTCCTTAACCTTGGCATACTGTAGTTATGCCGGCACAACAGACAAACTATTGGAGTCTATTTGAGATTCTGATCCTTGACCTAACAGGGAGGAAACCAAGCTTTCTCAACAAGCCAACGTGAGCAAGTCTTGCGTTTTGGACAGTGTTAAACAGAGAAAATAGAAAACTGTATATTAAGAGTAATTCAGGCTGCTTTCGGTTAAACACATAAAAATGTTTTTTTGTAATGAGAGATTACTTTTTGTAAATGAAACCATGTACAGTGAGGAAACAGAGAACTGTCTTTATTCATACCTTTTGGAAAACAAAGGTTTGTTAGTGAACAGAAAGAAAACAAGAGAAATAAGATGTGTTAAAGTGGCACCCATCAGTGGGGTCCATTTATTCTATATGAAGACCAAAACCATGTTTTCCAGAAACACATTTTAGCTACATTCAGTGCAATAGTTTGCTCGTTTTTAGTTTGAAAGGTGAGATCATTCTGGTTCTTAAATTGAGAAATTCAATTTAAAAAGCATTACATTTATTTGGCATTGCTTTTCAGATTTCCATCTCCATCTGCCTTATTTGTAAATAATGTATTCCTGCCTTTCTTTCTTTAAAGAATTTGTCTGAGATGAACGAAAGCTATATCTAATATTAGTGGGCCCATGCAGCTGCTCAGACTTCCTGCAGACCGTCAGCTGCCAGATTTACACTCAAATCAAATGCGCTCATTTTGCATCAACTCCCATGTGCAATGTTGCAGCTTTAACATTTATGCAACTATTTATGAAGACTTGTGTTGTAGCCGTATTCTTAAAAAGGCATGTACGTATCTGGTACTGCGATAGATGTCTGTATTGTGTTAACTCTTATGTATTAAGTTCAGTATTAATATCTGCAAAACCCACAACCAAGAGGAGGGTTTTCAGAAATAATGTATAAAAACGTGTATCTATAAAGTATAGGCACTTACGCATTCATTTTGCCATTGCTTTTTTTTTTTTTCTTTCTTTCTTTCTTTTCTGTAACAATACCAAAGTTGATGATTTCTTTTCCTGCTAAAATGTGTTTTTTATGATTTCTCATGTTAAGGTATAACAGCACACTGAACCCAGACATGTGAGTGTTTACATAGGTTCAGTCTGGCTTTATTTATTCTTATTGTACTGTAATTAGAAATTGTTTGGTGGTATATTGCTGAAAAAACTAATACGTCACTTGTCTTTTTTCAAGCTGTATACAAAGTGGTTTACTGTGTGAGGTTTATTTTATTTCATTTTTTTGCTTTTGTAGCTAGATGCTGGTGTATGTTGCTAGATTTTTTAGCATCAACGTCGTGGAGACACACTTGGTCAATTCTTTTACCAAGTGAGAGCTGGAGAAATGTCTCATTTTGGCCCATCCCATGGGGATTTGAAATGATGGGGAAATTAATCATGCTTTTTAGGAGACGCCCAAATAGAGCGCCACTTACATCTCAAATACACCCCTTTGATAGGCATCCATCAGCATTAACAGGTTTCTGCCGTGAAGGGGATCTCTTCCAGTTTTTTTTGTTCAAATGAGCTGATGCCTTTAGGTTAAGGAGTTGTTGAAAACTTTTTTTAAAGTGCCAGTTGATTGAGTCAACCTAGAGAGGTGGGTGACACTGAAAATGTGCATTGATTGTACTTTTATTTCAAGGTTGTTCAAATTACTGTCAGAAGATCTGATTTAATGTTGAAGAAAAAAAAAGTCAATAACGTGTTGAGTTGAACTTTTTGTGTATACAGTCTGTCTCTCATTTTGTGTCATTTCTATTTATTGGTATGGGCCTGGGTTTCCCAAAATCATTCCCATTATCAGTTCATGAATTCCTCTGACAGCCTTGTTGTGAAAAATAAGATCCAAGTAATCAAATGGCTTTGGGAAACTCAGCCTGTTCATGATGTAAAGATGTACAGAGAGGATTGGGCGGTTTACGCATGCCCAGGATGTAAAACCTCATAACTATGTCATATTTTAAATACACATAGACTAGACATAGCCTATGGGTGTAATAGACAAGACTGCAGCAATGTCATTTTGAATGTCTTATTATGAGTCATTTTTACTTTTGCATGTATATTTCTTTGTACAGAAGATTGTGTTTACATGTTACTAAGTGTTGTAAATATTTTATTTTGTCCTCTGTTATTTTGCCATTAAACGTACAAGGAACAACATGTGCGTCTCACCCCTTGTGTTCATATACAGTAACACATAACAGCAATTGCTCTAAAGAGCTGAATGTGTTCTCTTTCAGATCTATATTTAAGATGAACCACGAAGAGGAAGTGTGTGTGGGAGTGTGTGACCATGTCACCTTATCTTTCATCTGCAGATGCCTCTATAGGTACACAGATTTTTCCACCTGATCCCTTTTAAATTACTATTACTTAGCCATTGAGTGAAACAGAAAACTTAGCACAAGAGCAGTAACTTCATCTTAAAAAATGTTTTACAAATAAAAGCAGGAAGTCATTCATGATGTAGCTGTGTCATCATTACCTTTGCATACCTGCGATACCCGTCTCTGCATATCTGCACACGAATAATTCACTTTATGTACATTTTGTGTATTGTTTTGTTTGTACACAAACGTATGTGTAGGGGGGAAAAAACATCTATTTCCGTCAGGAGTGTTCTGTTTTTCTCACTTTGAATGGCATCAGAAACTGTTTTGCATGAAACCACAAAGAACATATCTGTCCAATCTCCACACAATCTAAGCAAAATCTCATGCAAGGCCTGTGAACTGTAAAGGTGCTGCATGCCCGGTGCATTCTTCTGTTACGTTTATTACATCTGTAGTTCATGTTGGTCCTTAAAGACTTGGCTTTATCTCAACTCATGATGACTAATTGTGGAATTATTTTTGGAATCATGTGACTGTAATTCCTAGAATTCAGAAGTACTTACACTTAGTAATATCTTGCCTGGCTTGAGTTTCTAAGTATCAATAGTTTTCATAGCGGAGCATAAAAGCCCCCGGCTGACTACTTGTTTCATGATTTAACCGAATGAACCACTCAAAGGATCTGAAACTGCCTAAGATTTCATGTAATCTAATCATAATGAGATGGGTCACCGTGTCCTGTGCAGGCCTCCCACCAGGTGATCACTAGATGGCACTAAAGAGCTAATGATGTATTTACTAGTCCTGACGGGGTTGCCTAGTCTATTTCCCCAGAAATCCTTTTTGTGATTTATGGAATAACCTTTGTAGACACAGGAGTGTTTAGTGGATGAGTTTTGGGTTTTCTCTGGCTTTGCTCCCTCTGTTCTCCCTCCTCCCTTTTAATACGTTAAGTGTCTCCACTCCTTCTTTATATTTTCCTATATCATTTTTATCCTTCTCTGAGTGTTATTGTGTTTTTATCAATTATTTTTGTAGTCCACGGTTTTATTGACACCTCCTGTAAAGCATCTTTGAGACCGGTTTAAAGAGCTTTAGAAATAAACTGTATTATTCTCATTACTATTTTTATTGAATCAGTCAAAGTCACCTTGATCGATGCTAAGCGCTCTAAAACCTGCATGGAAAAAGCATCGTTGAGTGCTGAATGTATCTTCTGCACAGTTCGTCATCCATTCTTTGTCCCCCTTTTCAGACCACTGTTACCTTTTAATCACAATGAGGCGCCTTTAAATGGTAGAAAAATGAGTGAGATTCAGGAGTAGTAAGCATTAATTCGATTTGGCCCATGCTGAGCCTGCAGTGACATCTGCAAACTGTTTCTGAGGTTTTCTTTATTATTTATACAACTGAAAAGTTTGAAAACTACCATTGCTATCACTGATTTCCCATTAAAATATACACGACACTTAACTACCTGTGGATTTGCTTACAGAAATATATCACATGGGGCATAGGAGTGGCAAAACCTTCAAAACGTGACCCCTGAGGAAAGAATAACATTGTAGTGGTGGGTCGGCTGAAACAGATGATGCTCTTATAGAAAAGCTGTCAAAGCGCACAGACGCATTGGTTCAAGAAAGGTTTGAGGAGCAGCCACCAGTTCAGTCTGACGAGGCCTCCACAGACCCAGATCTCATTCCATTAAAGCCTCTGTGGGATCTGCTGGATGATTAAAAAAAAAAAAAACGATTCATGAAGGCAATTTAAATAATTCTCTGCTGATGTCTTGGATCCAGACGCTGGAGCTCACCCAGGGAGGGCCAGTGGAATCCAAGCCTCTCCAGGTCAGGGCTGTGTCTGCAGCTAAAACACCTGCACAGTATTCGGCAGATGGTCACAATGGTTATGCTTGAGCAGTGTAGCCCCATGCGTACAGTCTATGACAAAACGTTTAATCCACCTCCAACTCAAATGTTCCGATGTTTAAGGCATCATGATTCGTCTCACTGCTCCGCTGCTCTGCAAGTGGCAGCCAAGATGAGTAGCAGAGCAAGAGCACAAGCAGGAGAGTAGACCAGGCCCTATCAGCTATGGATGAACAGTTAGTGCAAGCACATTTTCTCCCACAAATGAATGAAGGAAATGTGTTCAAACAGTATCTGAACTTTCGTTCGACGATGGGACAAATTGTACTTATATTAATTCAGTAGTACCGTACAGTGTCTGACTCATGAGCAGTGCCATGAAAGTCTCTTCTAAACAGAATGTGAGTGTTCTGATTGCTTCGTCACAGTAATAGAAGTTGATCATGTTGATTGTTTTTTTAAAATTGTGAGTTTTGTAGCAAATGACCTAATGAGCATCCAAAACATCATCATCAAAACTGCAGAATGAAATTCATCCTCTGCATATCAGTTTGGGTTGGGTTTTATACTGTTGTCGTCCCTAACAGTGAACTAATTAATATCACATCAGCTCGTGTTGTCTTGGCACATGTGAACTGTGAAGACCAGAAAAAAAATGCTCACAATATTCTTCTGAATGAACTAAAAATGGAAAAAAAGGACAACAAATCATGACAGACACCATGATACCACTCACTGGTGATACCATAATGAAAATAATGATGAAATTTGCTGAGGTTTTTTTTTTATTTTTTATTTTTTTTGAACCAGGAAAGGAGGAACATGTTTTATTTGCAGCTTGTACAGCTTAAGACAGAAAACGCAGGGACAGAGAAAGGGATGTTGTGGTTACAGTCTTATGCATCATTGCTATCTGACTACCACACACCCCTCTAAATAAGCTTATGTAAATACAACACTTGATGTTATCTTTGTTGTGTTTTCAGGGTTTCACAGGTTGAGCTGTGACTTAGTAGCTTGTTATCATTTATGACTATGAAGTGCATGAAGTGCATATGAAGACACTGAGATTTCAAACATGCAGGTGTTTGTTGGAGATGTTACATTATCAGGCGTGTCAAATCTGCTATTTATGGACCCAGCAGGCTTCAATTGTCTTTAACTTTCGCGGCATCATATTCTTAAAATGTAAATAGTATCATCACTGAATGCCACAAAAACAAGCAGAGAGCTCAGGTGGCATACTGACTGCAAAGGTTAGGCCGCGAGGCTGAGGTGTATGATGTGCTCTTACACAGTGGTTTTCTTTAGGTTGGGGTTGACTTCATACTGTCTGCACTGTGTCTGCAAACCTGCAGCAGCAGACGCTATGAAACCTATCATACTGTTGCTAGAGGCATCAGCGAACTAGTGTAGCGCATTTGTGAGAGCATCTTTTATTTCATCAAAGTTAAAAGGAATGAAAAAAAAAAAAAAAAAAGTCCGATTGAACATGCAGGTGCAGATGCACAGTTTCCTTTTTAGTCTACCGAAAAATGTCACATATTCAAAAGCATATTTACAGTAAAATTCCATTATACATTAATATGTTGTCTGTTGGAGTCATCACAACACGCAGGCAGGTCCAAGCCAGGTGAGGTGACCTGTGCCTCACGTGCTGCTATACAATCCATAGGCATGTGCATTTTCTGATATCCGTCCACCGCTGAGTAATTCAGTGCCAGTTCTCTAAAAGAGGTGTCAGCGCACCTATCTTTGCAATCTAAGGCGAAACTTCTGTTGATAGCAAAACGAAAGAAAAGCTGTTTCACCAAACTGGCAGCAGCAATGAAGGTTCAAGATCCACTTCTCAAAACTGCTCACGTTCAGCCCTGTTTTTCCACAGCAGTTCTCAAAACAGCTTAGAGATGCACTTTCTTTCAACTTTGTTTTTCACCAGATCCAAAAAAAAAAGAAAAAGAAAAAAAGGGTACTGGTTTGTCCAAAAGCTGCAGTAATACATTCAGTTTTCCTCCAAGACTTGAATCCATAGCAAACTTCAAAATCATCTTTTCATGCAACTTTCATGCGAAGGAGGGAACTGAACTTTGTGGGTGAAACGGAATTTGGTTAAGGCGCTGTACTTTGCTCTACCACAATGAGATCAAATTGTTGAAAGAATGTTATTCAGTGTTGATGGGACCGTGTCTGCTGCAGGTTCAGTAGACTCTGGTCTGAATTTCACTGATTTCAGACAGAAGCAAGATGCTAGCAGAAAAGGAGCTGCGCTCAGAATCATCCTCTCACTCAAAAGTAACGAACCCGTTGTGGAAACAGGAAAACACACACCACATCCCCATTTCACACAGCGTAGCTCCTCTCCTCGACAGTGGAGGTTTGTGTGTAGAGTGACCCAGTTATTCTGTCCTGAGGGATGCAGTCTTTGATCACCTGACACATGACACAGGTATTTCTGTTTGTCAGCCTCAGCAGGTGCTTCCTGAACTTCTCCCCAACAAACACGTACAGAATGGGGTTGAGGCAGCTGTGGGAGTAAGCTATGGCCTCTGTGACCTGTAAAGCCAATTGGATGGCTTTGCTGCTTTCACAGCTCAAATAGATGTGCTGGAGCTCCAGCGCTTTGAAGAACGATGCAATGTTGTAGGGAACCCAGCAGCAGAGGAAGACAGCTACCACTATGACTACCAGCTGGATGGCCTGTTTCTTGGATGACTGGCTGTGCATGAGTCGATAGATAATCTGTGAGTAGCAGAAGCCCATAATGACGGTGGGGACTAAGAGACCCAAAACGTTCATTTTAAAAAGGCTGAAGACACTCCAGAAGTGGAGGCTGGAAGAATTACCATTTGAAGGATATGCCGGCAGGCAGAAACAGGTGAGATTACGGGAAGACTGTTGCTGTTCGATAAACATCACGTCAGGGAAAGAAGCCAAAAATCCAGCTATCCATGTAACTGCCGCTGCCATCAGCCCAAAAGAGCGTGTGCGTGCTCGTATGGCATAAATGGCGTGAACTATGGCCAAGTAGCGGTCTATACTCATCAGACAGATGAAAAAAATGCCGCAGTATAACACGATATGATACGTGCCGAGGACCAGCTTGCACATAATGTCCCCAAAGATCCACTGGTCCCGGGCCTGATGGGCCAGGAAGGGAAGGCAACACACCAAGAGCAGATCAGCAATGGCCAAGTTCAGAAGGCTCACGTCAGTCATACTGCGGAGTCGGACCCCTTTGACAATCACCCAGATGACCAGAGAGTTCCCAAGAAGGCCCAGGAGGAAGAAAATGGTGTATAGGATCGGAAGAAAAACGGCCCCGTGACGTTCATATTTACACATTCCATAGGCTCCATCCAGGTAGTCATCATAGGACTCGTAATCAGTGAAAGATGATAAGCTGGTTAGAAAAAAAAGAAGACAACAGAGAATAAATAATGATTCAGAAGCCCCAAGGACTTTACTCACACTTCATATGAAAGAAAAATACAAATTTTTCAGTGTTCATGATTTGTGAAGAGAGCATCGCTAAGCACGAGCGGCTGAGACACTTTGTCTTCTGTGTCTGAGTGAGGTAGGGTTAACTAATGTGACATGGAAAAAGTAGTTCAGTTCATTATTTCAGAAGTACATTGTGCAAAATGTAAAAAAAAAAAAAAAAAAAAAGCTGTGTGTGGCAGAGGTTGACACAGACATAATGAAAAAAAATGATTGCATGTCTGCCGGTGTGTTCTTACCCTGACACATCGGTAACTACTGATGTGTTCTCCCAGCTTGTTGGGCCACTGACAGCAGAGAAGTTTGCAGCCATGATCAGCCGTCTGCAGAAGATAAAAACATGACCTACTTTCTGAGGGCAAAAAACAGTTGAGATCACCCAGTTTCTGTTCATTCCAACTTTGAGAGAGCTTCAAGAACTCAAAGTTTCTTGCAAGGTTTTTAATGTTTTTGTTAAAATGATTGATGAGACTAATTCAGATGAACTTCTTAGCTCAGGATACGTTGCAGTAGTTGAGCGTGCTAGTGTCCTTTTTCACACAAACTTTATAAAGCGTAAAACCTCTATGGAACTGGATGTCCATAGAAGTCCAAGTGCTGTGAACCAAGCAGTGTCCACACCACGCGTAACCCCAAAATAAGCCAGGCTATGTCCTTCCTTCATCATGGCCCGTCGTTCAAACATGATGATTAACAAATATGCCAAAACCGCTGTTTATCCAAACTGATCCTGGTTCACCTGTGCATAATGCTTTGCAGTTGCATCGACAGTGTTTGTGTGCACATAGCATTTTCGTGGTCTGCAAATTTCTGATGCTGTTTTTCTTTGACCAACATTTACAAAACCACACAGATGGAGCACGAATGCAACATGTGCAGTCGTGCAACGCATGAAGGGTTTTACCCGTACCTGGGCTTCTGACGTAGTTGGTCTCCAAAGACAGAGACTATTGCGTATCTGTAAACCTGCAGGTTGTTTGCCAGATAATGCAAAAGAGAGCTGAACTGAAGGAAGGATGTTTCGGGGAAGATTCCCCAAAATGTTGAGCTAGCTGCTGATCATTTGCAATGAATCAGATTTCCTCTAAAAAATAATGTACATTATTTGACATTAGTCTTCAGTCCAATTTCAGACTGGTCGAGACTGTCTCTTCAATTTTCAGCATATTTCCAAGTTTTCAAATAGCTGACCCAGTACCCAGGTATGGAGGATATTTGGGTGCTCCATTGTCCTACGAATGAAAGGAAAAACCCAAAAACTGTGAAGTCATGGGCTGAGTTTATCCTGTTAAACTGTGGTTTTGAGAAGAGATTCAAAATGGGTTGCAAATAGATGCTGTTATGATAATAAAACACTGATGACCAAGATATCATGATTGTTTGTGGCAGTAAACGTGTGCCAGTGGGTTGAGAATTTTCCCCAATATGGACCTGAGCCAATGCTAATATCATCTAAACGCTCAAAACCTTCTGATCTCTTAATGAGAATAGCGCGCTGACCTTATAACTACAACTGAGTATCATCTGATTATGATTTCCTTTCCAGAGTGAGTCAAGACAAAGTAAAGGTCATCTGTTAAAATTGCACATGTAACCATTATGGACAATCTTTTCATTAGTATTAATTAAAGTAGTAGAGAAATAGTGCAGGCTGCCATTCAATCAGATTTCTCACTTCCCACAGAAGCAGAAATGATACAATTGTACACAGAAATTCTGTAAAAATGTCATATGTCCACATATAAAATAAAAGAATTACCTGCCGACACTGGCCAGATGATAGCGCTGGTTTGGATGGATTCTTGATGAATAGATGATGAGGTTGGCGGCCAAATCTAAAGCACGCTCAGTTTTGCATCTGGTTTGATTATAGTCAGTACAGATAATAAAAGTGTGGGTCTGTGCACCTTGTACAACAATATATGACAGCTGTGCAAACCTTTTAAACTTTTCCACTCTCAAACCAAACTGATCTGGGGGGGGGGGGGGGGGGGGCTGTTGGGCGGGTTGGGGGATTGCGGTACAGCATTACATTGGGTTTCTTACTTCCTGAAAATTCAAGAGGCGTTTGTACAAAAGGCCCACAGTGTCTGTGGGTACAACCGCAGGTCCACTCGTGCAACTTATGTATAAAGTATGCAAGCTGAATTTCCACCTGCAGAGAAAGCTGGAGGCTTGATACTGCTGACACAACCTAGACTGAAAGTTCTGTCAGAACAGTGCAGTGTAAGGAAAGAAAATGACTTTCTGTGTGTAGGGACTGCTTTTGACTAATGTCTAAAGGGCACGCTGAGATATGACTGTTGTATTTTGCAGATTCTAACATTTTTTGGCATCATTTTGATTCTGAAGCAGAATTGTTGTCCCAGATGAATAAACAGTGATGGCACATGAGTCAGTGTTTAATTGCTATATGACATGTTGACTCTGCTCCGGACGCTTCTTGTTAAATTATTACCAAGAAGGACAGTCAGACTGAAATGTTCATACACACACACAACCAGGCACACAACACCCAGATTAATGACTCAACTCATCAATGAAAAATGACTCACTCATTGATATTGAGTAGAAAGAGCAAGTTTTATTATTATTATTATGTACTATACAAAAACATATATACTTTGTATTACATCATTATAAGAAATGTTTCAGAAAAATTCTATACACTTTCAAAACCAAGCTATCCTTTCTTAATGGAAATAACCCAAGTATGATTTTACAGTTCTTAGAGCCACCGCCCACCTGAATTACACCTCACACACACTGTTATCTTTGCGGTCTCAGAATGTCAGTGAAGAAAAAATAGTAAAAGTTAATAAGTGGGGTGCTTCTTCTTCATGTTTAGTAATCTGATCGTACAGGTGTGTTTGAAGTTTCCTTGTCTGTGGTGTCTCTGTGGCTGAGAGGCCCTCGGCTCTGCGAACTGCAGCAGAAGTATCTAGCCAGCGCTTTGTTCAGTGACTTCCTAAACTTCTCCCCTACAAATGCATAAATGATGGGGTTCAGACAGCAGTGAGACAGTGCAATGATCTCAGCGACGCCCATGGCAGAGCTGATGGTTAAAAAAGCCTTGCAATTATCCAGGATTTCAAACAGCTGCAGTGTCTGCAGGAAAACGGTGAGATTGTAGGGGACCCAGCACAACACAAACACAGAAACTACTGTGAGTATTAGCTTTACAGCTTTGCTCTTTTTGGAGTTCCTGGCCTTTGAAAGCACGAGAAGGATTTTCACGTAGCAGAAAATCATGATGGGAAGGCACACGAAGAGGCCCACTGTGTTCTCACTGAAGTTTCTCTGCAGCTTCCAGTTCTGCTGACTCTCTTGCGGGTACAACGGCTGACACTGCAAGTTGTTATTTTCGTCTCTCTGGAAATTGGCAAATATCACCTGCGGGGTGGCCATGACCACAGCTATAACCCAGATAGCAACGCTAACTGTGATCCCATAGCGAAGTGTTCTGGCTCTCATGGCTGCTACAGCATGGACGATGGCCAGGTAGCGGTCCACGCTCATCAAGGTCACAAACAAAGTCCCACTGTAGAAGCCAAGCTGTTCAGAGAACCGGAGGAGGAAGCAAAGTCAGAGCAGGATGTGGTGTAAAGGAACATTCTCTACTAGCCACCATGCCATTCTCCACACTTATATAATATAGCAGGTGATTTAAGACATTATCTGTGATACCAGAGCAAACAAATAATGCCTAAACTGCCTATTTAAAGTGTATCCAGAGCAATGGTGAGAGAATCAGTCATACCCTCCTCCTTTGTATAATATAAATCCAGATGCAGTGTTTTATGAACACAATACACTAATTGTGATTTTTCACAGCTTGACAAAAACAGAAAATTTCATAGTGTGTGTGTATGTGTGTGTGGAAAAGAAACACTTTGAATGGCTGAACTAATGGTCTGGATTTCTTTTTCCAGTCAGCTTTCAAAATGGGAAGACACCTAGAGTGTTCACCTGATAGATCCCTGTCATCAGTTTGCATGATACAAGGTTGGGGTAATTGTAGGCCCAGAGGGGCAGGGAGACAGCCAGTATGAGGTCGGACATCACCAGGTTCAGGAGACACACATCTGTCATAGATTTCAGCCGTATGTAATGGAGAAGAATCCAGAGAACGGTGACGTTACCTGTGAAATCAATAAGTTATCATTACCCAATTATTCCTGATGACAAACTGAAGAACTACTGCACGTATCGAACCCCAACATTTTCAGCATGCAAATGACCCATTCTTCCTTTTTTATTAAAGATTCTCTGCTATTTGAACGTACCCAGCAGACCGAGGCTGAACAGCATGTAGTAAAGAACTGGCAGGACCATGGATTCATCAGACGTCTGGGGAAAAGGTTTTTGCTCACAGGTGGTAAAGTTACTGTCGTAATAATACTCATAGTCGGACATGTTCATATTGCTGTGAGAGAGAGGACATGACATTTACTTAGGTCAGACATGCAACTGCAAAGTATGAAGGACCACCAAATAAAGACCAAGTCCTAGCCATATTGCAGTCAGAATAAATACACCAGCTGAAATGACAGTTTACAGCATTTGGTCTCAGTTAGGAGTTCCTATTAAACGTCCGATAAAATTAGTGTTTGAGATGATACAATAGAAACTGGGTACGGATCTGATATTTAAAATTACACAAATAGTTAAACCTGCTGGAACTTACATTCTGTGCGTCAAAGTGCTCTATCAACAAAACAAAGAGTGAAAACAACTCAAATCAAATGAACGTTCCATTGATCTCAAACTTCCTTCACTGCTTTTCAGCTTTTAGCATCTTGTAAGAAAAAAGGTAGTTACCGTTACTTACTCCGTTACCAATGGCATATTTTGAAAGATTCTATTTTCTTGTGGTCTTCCTTGCATTTCCCAAGTTTGTAAAATGTTTCCTCTGCTCAAAAATCATCCAAAAACAATGAAAGAAATAACATATTTTCTTTATCATGATCAACACAAAGACTGAACACCAGCTTTCCCATTCAGAATATCTTCGAGCTACAACACTACAACACTCTTACAGGAAATAACTTTCATGGGTGAGTGTTCGGAATTTAGAGATATAGCTGTTTTGGACTGGACTTTCCTGCCCTTTAAGCTGTCATTTTAAGATATTATCATTGTTTAGTGAGTCATGTCTGAGGCTTCTGTTACCAACATTTTCATGTTCAACAGATATTTCAAAACTAAGAACAATTATTAGACCGACATCATTAACGCATTTGTGGATAATTGCCAATAAGAGTTACAACTTTCCCTCAAAACCATAATCAAATCCATTTGATCTCTTTTAAAAACCACATCTCAAACCTCTCTCTCAACATAACCCAACAGAAACCCTTTGACACCCTTTGACACCCATGTGGACCCTCATTTCCTGTGGCTGACAGATACATGTGCGCACATAATCCCCAACTACGCACTGTGTTTACGGGGTGGTGGAGGCGAGCGTATAAGAAAGCCTCGTAAACAGAAACTATAAAAGAATGCAAAAGTTTGATTTTGAATGCCCTTACCACATATTCTGCCCAATTCACTGCGCTTGAATTTGTGTGCTCTTGTGTTGTGTATCAACCTTACAAGTCATCCTGCCAAGTTGCATTGCTCACTTTTTATGTCAAATCCTGCAGCAGAGCTCATTTCTGGTAAGGTGAACTCTGGGTTTTGTTGTTTCCTCTGCATTGTGTTAGAACTATGCAGAGGTGTCATGTGCGGTTTTCTCAGAATTGTCCCTTTATGGGTTAACTCGATGGCAAGAAACAAGTACAGGGGAAGCGTATTGAAATGAGCCACTTGTCTCACTTCAGTCCTGGCATGCTGCTTTGCGAACAGCATTAGCTCCATTAGCTACAGGACATTTTTAAAAGTTAAAATCACCTTTCAGTTTATTATCTCTGCACATAATCTTAACTTCATCTTAACTTTACTTTTTAATGTATCTTTTCTAATGGCCATATATTTACAGTCGACATAAAGAAGCAGCCTCAGTGTGAGGAGGAAGGAGCTGTCCTTTCAAGTAAGAACAAGTTGAAACCTGAAACTACATGTTCACAAAAACAGTAATGTAGAGCAGCCTGCCTATCCTCCTACATCACAGTTGAAAGTTAGAAGTTAGAAGGTTTCTATGGAGCTTTGAAAATATAGGACACCCATGTTGATTTTAAAACTGTTTAAGGTTTAAAGTAAGGTGAAAAAACACATACATGCACAAATAAATGCATAGAAGAATCACTTTATGAACTTTTTTATTTCCCCAACCAAGGCACACCAGAGGAATTTAACAAGCAAAAAATGATAAATGGTAAATGAACATAAAGCATTGTTTTGTGCATTTGAAAGGTAACGGAAGCAAACAGGCAATGTAAACAGCATGAAAATGTGAATGGTATATATTTTCCAAATAATAGAATTATATAAAAGATGAGCCATAAAACAATCTTTGATTAAAAACTGTGGAAAACATACTTGATATCATGATTTGTTCCACAACAACAGATGAAATGAATGACAAATATCTGAATGTGTGGATTTGAGTCATCATCAAACATTCTGATGAAAAAAAAAGTTTTCCACAATGAAAGTGAGAACTCTTGCTGTTAAAGTGTATTTTTCTCTTAGTTTTAAAGGTAGAATTTCCATATGGTAAGGATGTGTTTTCCCCAACTCAAAGACTGATGAACGAAATGTATGAACGAACAGAAAAGATCACACTTCTGACACATACATACATACAAACATTGTGGTTACAAACAGGAGTTGTGATTGAAAGTGTACCTTATTTTCCTCCAATGAGTGGCAGAGGGAGGAGTATTACATTGCATGGCATTTTCATGAGAGGGGATTGCTTTGACCACATCTGAGTTAAACTGAAACTGGCGTTCTTTCACATCTGACACCTTATGTCAGCTATGTAACACTACATACGAAATAAAAAAGGCTTAAGGCAACATTTTATTTCCATGCGCAGGCACCTTAATATAGACATACACGTTGCTGATGGATGGAAATCACACCATGAACAGGGGAAAAAAAGGATCCACATCTGTCTTATGCCTCTCGCAGTGCTGACCGATACTTGCCACAAAGGAGCCCCATCATCCCCTCGAACCAAACAGCTGCCAGGATGCAAAGTTAAAGAATCAGAAAAAAAACCTTTCATTTGTACAAAGCCAGAAGTGTCTCCCTTCCAGCTTGGAAATTGCCGGACCAATCAGCGTGGAGAGGAGGAGGCATTCAGGGACACGCACAACAACCAGCCATCACAGAAAAAAACTGTACGACACAGTCCTAACACCAGAAAAAACACTGGTGTTGACCATGAAAAATATTACACCTTTGTCTACATGATAATGGTGGACTCGACCTCAGAGGATCTGGATGAGACAGACCTCCTCCGGATTGACGCGGGAAAATCTCTCCCAAAGCCCGAGTGAATCACTGAAGCCCACTCACACAGCATCTTCACAACTCGTTTCATGAACCTGTGTCCAAAAAAGGCGTATATGACGGGGTTCAGGCAGCAGTGAGTGTAAGCAAGCACCTCAGTCACTATTACCGAAAATTTTAGATTTGTGTCAAAGCTGCAGTCATTTGGCAATTTCTCCTGACACTGCAGAAAAAGTAAGAAAATGCAAATATTGTACGGGGACCAGAGCAAGAAAAAGATGGCCACTAAGAAGATGATCAGCCTGACTGCCCGGTGCTTTTTTGCAGTCTTCATGTTCATCACAACTGGGACGATCCTGCAATAACAACTCACCATCACCAGCATGGGAACTATGAGGCCCAGAACGTTTGCTAAGAAGATGTGGTAAAGGTTCCAGGCATGGTTTTCCTGGCTGCGTGCACAAACCAGCGTCTCAGAGGCATTTTTCACCGTTGTGTAGAACGAGGCAGGTACGGATAAACATATGCTCACTATCCACACTAATATACTCATAATGACTGTTGATTCCAGAGTGCGGTACCATGCTGCTTTGTGGGTGTGCAGGATGACAGTGTAGCGGTCCAGTGTCATGGCAATCATGAAGAAGATGCTGCTGAGAAAGCCAATCTGTTGGCAGCATGTGATGAAACGGCAAAAGAAGTCTCCCATAGTCCACTGGCTAACTGCAGAGAAGTGGGCATAGAATGGCAGCGTGAGCACAAAGAGCAGGTCGGCGAGAGCCAGGTTGAAGAGGCAGATGTCTGTCATGTTGGTCTGCTTGCGATGTTTCACCAGGACGCACACCACAACTCCATTTCCTGTGGAGAGGAGATATAGAGTTAGAGTTGTCAGAGCCCTGTATGTGCAGCCAGTAATATAAATATTGAACACATCACACATTTTTCTCACTAAAGACATTTCTAAAGTTGCTATTCACATGAGATTTTCACCAGATGTTGGTAAGAACCGTTCCAATCCACAAATGCAAAGAAATCAAACCAAAGATGTTCAGAAGTTAAGTTATGTGTATTCACGTGAAATGACACGGGAAAAAGTATGGAGCACCCGAAAAAAGGTAGACGCAATACTTCATGGAAAACAATCCTGCTCCTTGTCACTGCAAATGAATATCAGCTGTTGAAGTCCCAATTGATGGCTGATGAAAAGGTTTCTCATCACCAAGGTGTCACACAAGAAAGAGCTCTCTTAAAATCTTCAAAACCTTATTGTTGTAAAACAAACTGATGCCATTGCTTATAGAAGTATTTCTAAACTTCTGAATGTTCCAGTGAGTGCTGTTGGGGCCATAATCCAGGACTGGAAACAACTTCAGGCCACAACCAAGCTTTTTGACAGAGAGGTGAAAGGAGGTATCAGAAGAGCTGTCCAGCAGGTACATCTGTTTCAAAGAAAACAGTAAGTGCTGCACTCAACCACAGCGGCCTGCATGCGCGCTCACTAGGCAAGATTCTGCTGCTGAACAAAAAAGCATGTTCAAGCTACTTCAAAGTTTGCTACATAACCTTTAGGCAAGCCTGTATATAGTCTGGCCTAATGAGACTAAAATTCAACTCTTTGGATGCCATAATATACAACAGGTTTGGTCAAATGGCCCTGCACGTCCAAAAACACCATGACAACAGTGAGGTAGGGCCGTCACGGCGTGGGGCTGGTTTTCCACACAGGCTTTATACAGTTGAAGAAAGGGAAAGCTGCAAGACCGGTCCAGTCAATCACGTGACTTCAATCCAATAGTGAATCCATGGAAACACTTAGGATCAGAGTTTAGAGAAGAGGCCCTGTTTGTGTGGAAGAATAGGCCAAAATCACACCTGAGCAATCCGTGTGACTAGCTACTGAGGAAAATGGTGATGTGTCCAATACTTATTTTACCTGCTGCTTATGACACTGCTATAGAGAGCATGGACGAAAGACTGGTCGACCATTTGCTGGCCATTTGCTGGCTGGTGCGTTACAATATCTGAGCCATGGTGGTCTGTTACTAATTTCAACGTAATACACTTATGGCCATAGTAACAATGGACAACAACCCCACACAGTTATAGTAAAACATGAATACCATTAAACTTGAAACTCAACACCCAGAACATGGATACTAACTCTCCCATAAGTCTTTGCCTTTGAAACCATCAACACTCAGAGTGACACCTGCCTGCTGTTGACTTACCCATAACGCCGAGGATGAAAACCAGACTGTAGAGAACAGGCAGAAACCCTTTTCCGAAGTCCTTCAGCTGCGTGTTGCTGCAAGGAGCTGTTTCTTCTAAATTGTTGTAATAGTCGTCATATGTGATGTTCAATATTGCAGTATCTGCAAAAAAGACGTTTCAACGATGACAATATATAATTTATGTTTGCTTCGAAACAAAATGTGAGTGCAGCTTTGTGTAATTGGAACGGCTGGACTTCAGCACATTATCTGAGCCATTGTTACTGAGACTTGTTTTAACTAAAAGCTTCATTAATATGTGTTAACTGATAGTTTGGGATTAACTACCACAAAACAAAATTATTTCAGTTCAAAGTAACTACTGCTATAACATTGCAATGTTGCTCTGTAAGAAATTTGAATGGTGATGGTTACCTTGGTGATTTGGTATTTTGACTGTTAATACTGTAGGTTATTATGCCACCTGCTGGTTTTCACAAGTAACTAACTTCCTCAAAAAGTAACGTCCACGTTGACATTTTTAGATTGGTAGTCTATTGGCCATCTAATAGCATTTCTACTTGCTATGCAGCCAACTGTCCATCATGTCTTGGTTGATTTAAATTTGAAATGATTGTTTTTACTTCATTTGGCTCTTTTTGACTTTGGTATTACAATTTCTGATGTGTTCATTTGACATATAAAATACATTTTAGATATAAATAAATAAATAAATAAAATCTTTCAGACAGTAACAGTAATTACAGTCCAGTTACTTTTGGACTGACACGAAGGCAATAAAGATGTGTTTTTATGTGACATGTTTGATGACTGCAAATACAGCATAAAGAACTTTTTTTAATGTGACACACAATATTAAGTTATTTTCCCAGTATTTTGTATTTCTACATATTCACATAAAATGTACATTTATCTAAAATATTGCAAAATAAAAATCGTAATGGTAAAGAAATGATAACATTACAAAATATTCTGATATAAACAGAAAATGGATATGAAACATATAGCAGCACGTTAGTCCTTAGTATACTGCACATTACTACACAGATATCTTCCTTAAGTCTACAAAACATCAAGCTACAACACCACAAAACCTGTTCAGCTGTTCCAAATATATTCACCTGACATGTTGACAGGATGAAACCCTTCCATGACATGTAATCCCTGTTGTCTAGATCTTTGAGGGCGATGTACTCTAATGCACAGAAGTGAAGTAACGTATTTAAAGACAGCCATCCCCCAATGAGGAGAACACAGTGAAAAAATTGTTGTTATCATTTCCTGTAACTCTGCCAGATTCTTATCTTGAGAGTTTAAGTTCACAGTTCTACGTGAGAAGAGAACCAAACATATCAAAGACTAGCTCAAAAACAAAGCGCACACTCATCTCACCTTAGACACATCGGCCTTTCACAGTGATGCAGATTTATCTTAAGCATTCACACATCTTGTATTATTTAAGCAAATGTGTAACACATAACTGTCCCCTATCTGTACAGTATGATTATTGAAATATTAGAATATCAATCGGAGAGAAATGTTCATGTTCACTGTGACATTAATCACATGAACTAGACAAAAGGTTTTGGATGAGATGTTTGCATCATAACGATTTCACCTTTATGTAACACATCTGTGTCATCTTTTCGAATAAACATTTATATGTTTTTCTTTTTGTTTGGGGTGTTATAAAGATATCCTCTTCCATCTTTGTCTCACTTTTCCAAATGTTATTATTTTTAATGTTCTTCTTTTTCTTCATATTATTATTATTATTATTGTTGTTATTATTATATCTAATGTAACGTTGCTGACAATCCCATATGAAACCTAATTTTTAGTACCCATCAGTTTGTGTTGCAGTAAAATCTTACTGTGGTCTATGAGTGACCTCTTGTGGCCGAGAATGACGCCTAAGCTGAGCAGAGAGGAGTTCTTGCATGGACAAAAGAGCACAAAGCATGCCGGGAAAAACGATTTGAATCTTAACCATGGAATTTCTCTGAGACATTAAGCAAAGAAGCTTTGCCTATAACAGCAGTTTAAAGCAGCAACAAAAACGTTTCTAACAACAATATATACGCACTAATAATTCATCCTGTTGCGTTTTCCTGACTGTATCCTTATGTTCATCACTGATGAGGATGAACTTTTATTTTAACCACTCACTTTCTTTATCTGACATATGTACGTGTCTGTGTTGGTGTTGTGGGCCTCTTATAGGTTCATGCCTGCGCTCAGTGAATTCCCAAACTAATGATCGACGTGAGATCTGCTGATGAAGGAGGCGGAGAGAGCTGCGTCAAGCTGGAGACAATCACCTGGAGGACAGGAACCCTGCAGCCTCTCCTCCTCAACAAAAGAGAAACCTGGGAGGATTGAGGAAATGATTAGACAGCCAGAAAGAGGTAATTAAGCAGCCTAATTGCATCCTTTGTAATTCATATACATTAAATAGTTGTGACCAAGTGATAGTAGGTACCTAAAACCCAGAATAAGATGGAACCAGAGACTGCTATACCTAAAAATACAGATGTACAATGTACAGCAAGCAAGGTCATTTCATAAAAGCTTAAATTAGTGTCAATTAGAGTCAGTTAACCAACGACAATAGGACAAAGAAAATATACAATGTGGAGCTAAGCTGCACATTCAGGTTGTTGTTTTCAAACTAAACAAAACGATATTGCCCCACTCAAATAGGTATCCACAGCAAGCAAGGGTGACTCAGACCACATACTAAAGCACATATGCAAAAATGGCTACTCTCCCACTCAGTTCCCCTTTAAAACACGAAGAAGCCCCACAAAAACAAAATAAAACTAAATATGGCCCATTCATTGATTACCAAAAGCCGTACTAAATGATAGAAACTAGGTCTGGGAAAAACAGAGGTTGGCCTTTGTTGTGTCTTTGATGAAACTTGCTAGACTTGAAAACAGCCGCCTTCTCCAGTCAGAGTCATGAAGATGTCTGGAATTGACGTTTATTTAAAAAAAAAAAAACAAACAAACAAATAAAGATGTTAATATTAGGCCATCTTAAAGGGGATAAAACATTTAAAAACCATACCTTGTGTCTTGGCTGATCTGCCTAAGCAATCACTCCAAGACCTAAAAGGACGACTTCATTGATCTACAATTGCACTGTTAACATCGTGCTTTCAACATTTTTAAGAAGAAAACCTACTAAATGAAACACCAAACAGAAGGCTGCCCTCAGATGCTGTCTCAGGTGTGTCTGCAGTGCAGGAAGAAAGGCCCAGGTGAGACTCTGCCCCTCTCCTGGATCCTAATGGTGACTCCCTGCTACCTTCCCTTCCACATATTTACAAATGTGAAAGAATGACGTGTATATTATGTTTTCAAAGAGACCAGATGTGAGCTGAAGGCCGGATGCTAGCTGTGAAAATCCTCGTCTACTGTTAGTCCCAATCAGTGTTGGCCGAGTTATTACCATTACTAAGTGATCCTTACCTTTAATTGAAAGTAATTGGTTACTTTACAACATTACTTTCTGTGTGGAGTAATGTGTTACTGACAACGCTACAGTTTGTTACTTTTACCAAAGCAGACCAGACAACAAGGCATTGTCAAAGCATAGTCAAAGCACATGAACGCAATATGTTTCTGGGCCTGGACAGGTCCCCTCGGCTCTCCAGCACATAAAGTGCACCTAGCCGTAAGTATTTAATTTTTTTTTTTAACTTTCCTTTTCTCTCACAAACTTGAAATAGTGAGAGTTTAATCATAGAAAATGTGGCGCCCTGCGCTGCTGCCATTTTTCAACGAGCCAACAGCACTTTCGCCAACGAGCGAAAGTGCTGTTGGCACTTACAATAATAACAATAATAAAAAACAAAACACAAAAGAACACTGCTGACTTGTTCCTGACACAATAACGTACATTTATGAGCAACGCATCACTTTACTCAATGACGTAATGCGTTACTCTAGGCCGTTACTTTTGTAACGCAGGTGTTACCTGCAGCAGTGCTCTTAATATATTTCATGAAGCGCATGCACGCGGTGTAATGTCTTATCAAAGTAAGAGCAAGAAGCGGGGGTGGAAAAATCACTAAAACGTCAAATCGAAGTCTTATTTTGAAACGCCAGACCGGATGCTCGGTATAAAAATCCATCCGTCTTGCTATTCGAGGGGGGAAATCAACCTGGAGGGAGACGAAGATTATAACAAGTGGATCTGACAAGTCACCCGGTGCGGGACGATGTCCGGGAGAGCTTCTGGGCTGAAGTAAGTCGGACCTGCTCATACGGAACATGTGCTGAGTGTGATGTGTCGCAGTTAGCTCGGCGGACACTGTGCGGTCTTGTCATTTCTCTGTCACTTGTTGAACCTGTAACGGTGAAGAAAACCTTGTTCTTTTCTCAACCCCCACCCCCTAAAAAAAACAAAAAAACAAAACCAAACAACAACAACAACAACAACCAAAGAGCAAAGAGTTGATGAAACGTGCTGGGGATGTTGATTTAATGTGGACGCGCTCACTCGCAGGTGAGCGCTTCATGGAAGCGGCCGGATTTTGGGAGCCCGCTCTGAGAACCGCTATCGTCTGAGGTTGGATATCAGGAATCAGTGCAATGACCGAGTCCTCCAAACCGCCTTCAGGGTGAGTCTAAAACATCAACTTTTACTTTAAAAACAACTCTAAAGACACACTTGAATGGAAACCACCCAGTGTGCTCAGCTCCACTCGCAGTAACTTCAATGCTCGGCTGGATTCGTCCATAACAGCAGTTCACAAACGCGACACGCAAGTTTCATATTTCACATAAGGCTCGACTGTAATATCTCTATCACACAGTTATGCCTGTTTTTTCTTTCATGTGACAGCAGTCTGTGGTTGTGTGTAATTGATATATTTTTACTTGATAACGGTAATTTCATTGGGCAATAAGCGTAAGTACAGCAGTGAGTTGCCTGTCTATTGGACGCAGCTGTAAAACAGCCTGTGTGCTCTCTGCACTAACAACAGAGAGAGTGTTCCAGCAGCCAAACCCCTCTGCTCTCCATTTACAGACACAGACAGTGAGTACAGCTCTGGAGCAAAGCGTAAATGCCACTGCGACAAATGGCTCGACCTTTTGCTGGTGTGCAACTGGGCCTCCAATCGTGATGTGTGCTGCTGACCGGGTGTCGCCTCTGTGTTGATTATACCTGGATACTGTTCTAGTCCTTTTTTCACCAACCGACATTTTGACAAGTCTGTGTAGTAAATGGATTTTGTTTTCTTCATGGGGCACTCGGATTCAACAGAGCCATTCTCAATGTCATATATGCAGATAATACCCCTGGTATTTCTACTACAGAAAGTCACACTGTCTGCTGTCTATACCAAAGAAGATTATCATATGATATAAATGTTTTAAAAAATTAATCGTCCCTCTTGAGGATAGTACGGGTGAAATATCATCTCATCACTTCTATAAATAATCCATACCATCACATAGATTTTAGTGCCAAATATCTTGTGGAGAAATAAAGGTAAGGTTACACAAAGTAAAGTACTATTTTACAGACAGTGTGCAAGTTTTCATTGAATCTGTGTTTGTGAAAGAGTGACCTCAATTTTTAATAATTCAAAATTGCAATGGTTATAGTTGAGTGTGTTACACAAAGGGTTATGACTGAATTATTTGGTGTAAATGAGTAGCTTACTGGCCAGGTGTGACTGTGCAACATTATGATTATGTGCTACTTAGATGGTGCTCACAGTAATAATTGAGTGTCAGATGCTGCTGACTTCATCGGGTCTGAGCTCAGCATTATAATTAAAAAAAAAAAAGGGATCTTTTTGTATCGTACTGTAGAGCATTAACATCTTCTATCCATCACACATCACGCTCAACCTTTTAACTATATTTACATTTATCTCTATCTAAACTGATGTTCAACAGTGCAGTGAAGATTCACAGTAAATCATGGGTGTTCGGCAGTGGAAACCGGAGGAGGGTGTTAGCAAAGGCCCCTTTTTCCAGCTACTCCTAATGATGGTGATTTCAGACACTCAAGCTTTTTGGCCAAATTGCAAGGTAGACTGGTCGCTGAGTCAGAGCTGACAGAGGAACCACATGCTTTTTTATGTTGTCAGTGTGTGACATTTCTGTCTACATAAATTACCATGGCAACACCCTTTGTGTTGTGATCACTCTTTCCCCATCATGCAGGGAGTAGCTACTTTACTACATAACTCAGTCCCAATGAAACACAGCTCTTAAAACTATACAGGCAATGCTCACACAAACCCACGCACACATTAACACACACAGAATGGTGATTGAGACAAATGAGGAAGAAAAGGATTACTTTTCTGAAGGAAAAGATTTTTTTGTATCTGTGCTTTGAAATCTGAAACTGTGTGGGTGAATAAGTGTGTGTGTGTGTGTGTGTGTGCATGAGATTGTGTGTCAATGTCAATGGACATGGACTGACTGGTATCATACAGTGCACTGTGATCAAGATTATACACAATCAGACCAAGACATGGTAAAAAGAGACAGAATCGAAGTTTCTCATTTAATGATATAGTTTAACCACAACTTCCTTTTTAAAAGAATTTACTATATCACCTCACGGTTTTAGTGTGAGTTGGAGCGTGGTAATTGCATTTAAACTGTAGTAGTTTTCAAGCTTATTAACGTGTGGATGTTAAACACATGTCTGGAGCCAGTGTGCTTATTTGTGTATTTGCACTTGTGTTGTGTGACCCTCAGTCTAGAAGCCCCTCATTTATGTGGTTTGTTTACATGTCTCAATTTTTGTATCTGCTCTCAGAGAAGCAATAAGGGTGCAGCAGACTAATGTAAATGAGTGGAAAAAGAATTAAGAGGCAGCAGTGCAAATAATTATAAGTTCGCAGCAATCTTCAGGAAAAGTTTTGACTCTTGTTTTTTTAAAATTGAAAGAGACACTCACAGACACAATTTTTGGAGACAGAATCATGTGTGACACCATAAATTTTGTTCTGGTCACATTGCTCAGTCCCGAGTTATGACAGCGCCCTCCTTTTATCACCACAGATGATTAGTTCTTTTTTTCTAGACTTTGCCTTGAAGTGCACCATAAAGTACAAAGAACAAAAACCTTACCAACCTCAACATCCCAATTTTTGCTGCCATCTGCCTTACTGTTGGTGGGTCACACATTTCTTTTTCATTGCCTCAGTTGTTTGCGATTGCCTTGTTTCTTTGCCTGTTCAGTTTTAAAACACACCCACAGGCAGTCTGGGTTGACAGATTTTACAGATAAATACAGTATGGGATTACAAATAACTTTCCGTTTATCCTCAGCACACACCCACATATAATTATTGGGCTACCGACTGTCTTGTTTGTGTTCACATGCGTGCCTGTGTGCTCTCATGACATACATGCACTGTGCATGTATTGAGAGCAACAGCAGTTGCTAGCTGCAGAGTAAACATTCATTAATTTGAAACTTTGCCCACTGGACTAAAATGTCAGTCTCATCCTTTACATAGTATCTGCCACGTGTGTCTGTCAGTCCACAGTCTTTCTTAAAATACTTGCAGTGAGACTTGGTACTCAAGGCTAATGGTCTCTGCTGCGTGCTGGGTGCATGGAAGATTTTTAGAGCGATGCCGATGCATCCTCCCCAGCCTACACAGCCTTCATAATATCCACTTCTGTTAGAAGTTTAATGTTTGTGTGGTCTGCCATGAGCTTAACCCTGCTGACTAAGGGAGTTCCCTGTTTTGTTTTGTTTTATTACTTTTACTGAAAGGCTATACCATTTGCACTTTTCGCAGAGGAATCTGTTTGTGGTCACATCTGTATACTTAGGGTTATGACAGTTTAAATTTAACTTTTTTTGAAATTTGAGATAGGTGAGAAAGATAGAGTGCTCGAAGCTATGGGTTGTTGGCAGTGGTGCAGTATGCATCTGGTTATATCTGCACTCATTTCACAGACCGTCCTGTTTTAAATAGAGAGGGTGTGGATGTAGTGTAGGATTTGACCAACTGACGGAGAATATTATATCACAAGGATGCCTGCGGTTGTAAACTTTATTCTGTGCACATTTCAGTTCTGTGAACGCACTGAACACATGGTGCGAAGCAATTCACTTCCTACTTGAATGCTGAAAGTGCTGTGGTGCTCAAGAATTCAGGATTTTTTCTTAATCTGCATGTCATTAGTGATTTTAGCAATGTCTACTGTGACAAATGTGTGCAGTAAAGTCGGAGTTTATTATAAGGCCAGAGACAGTAGGATGCAATTAAACCTCCTTGGTCTGTGCACAATGAAGAAACACTGCCACTCTGAACACATTTTTTCCAAAGCCACGGTGCATCGTAAACATTGGAGACATCTAGACTGGGTTTATTTATAGACCCTTGTGCTTTTTGGTTCCCAGATACTGTATCTAATCTATTTGATATTATTTGCCACCATTTGTCCCAGCTGAAAGACAGCAGTAGAACTGGCAAACACCTTTAACACCAAACGATACTGTATCTCTGTGTGTTATGCAGCTGTTATGTGCTGCGCAGATTTATTTCTGGAAGCTTTCTCTCATATGTTAGCCACTCCGGTATGTGGGTTTGTCAGGGACAGATGGACTGAATGTGTGTGTGTGTGCACAGATGGGACAGACTCCTCAAACACCAACTGATATGCCATACGAGTGGTATCGCTTGATAAGGCCAAGGTGGTGAAGTGCGCTTCTCTCACGCACAGGCTGAAAACGCTTCGGCATATTTTTAAATGAGCAGCTATCTTGAATAGAGAGAAAACAAAGTGTACCAGACTTTTGTGCCACTACATTAGAGAAATAGCAGTATTTTAAGGTGTTATTGTCAGAAAGGAGCACATTGTATTACTGCATTTAACCTTCCTTTAAAGTAACTGAATTGTTGATTATTTTCTTGTTAACAGATGGCGTGACAAAAAACAATCTTGTGATATTTATAAAATGCCAACAAAAAACAGAAATCACCTTTTAGCTTTTTTGTTTTTCAAATTAGATTTGACATTATTCAATTTATTATACTTGTTTAATTGTTTTATACTATTTTTTTATATAAATTCAAATGTTCTGGGATGCTTATATGTTATGTCTTTTTAACATTAAACAATAGTAGTAGTCTAAGTGTTTTTCTTTTTGTCTCCGGCAGGAGCTCTCTCTAATTGGACAAGCAGCTTAGGGAATTGAGGACAAACTAATTGTTATTTCCTGTTGTTCTGCTTCTACATTCCATCTCCTATCGCTCTCTTCTCCATGTTGGGCTCCACCCATCTCCACATTTCTGTTCCCTTTATTTTTGCCCTCCATAGCTTTGTGGAGTTTTGTGGCACCTTAGATTCCCTCATGGCTCTCTACTACCACCAGGGACTTGAAATGAACAGTACAGAGAAAACACCAACTCACTGAGAAAAGAAGAATTATACTCCAAATGCATACGAGACTTCACAATGGCTCTCTCCAAGACCCTTGTTACAATTTAACTATGGAGTTTTTATTATGGAATGAAATGTACGATTTTGGAAAAAACCCTAACCTTAACCCAGTTTTGAGAACATGTAGCGTTGATCAAAGATGATAACCTTGGCCTGCTGAAGGCATACTCACAATATCAGAGTACAGAGTTGCTTGGTTTTACTTGGTACAAAGACCATTAATAACATCTCTCCTTTTGTTTACTTTTGGGTTTAGGTTTTGAGAAGAGTAAGTCACATTTAACCAAATAGAATCCCTACATTTTTTTCCCCAGTAGTGCATCAAGTTGGTTTCTTGCTTCTATTTTTGAAAAATTGTTGTCTTGGAAGATGTCTTGTTTTAAAACACCCTTATGTGTCACCAGTCACAAGTGAAGAATATGACTAAATGCGTCAGTAGAGCAGAGGGTAGGAAAGAAGATGAAAGGGCATGTAGGCTTGGGCATTGTTACAGTAAATGAGTTTCTCTCATTTCAACAGGTGTGAAATAGATGTTTCTGGATTACTGGTTGTTGACTCATCCTAAAGTTAACTACAATATTGCCTCAATGTAAAACCTTTAAATGACTGTAAAGAGACTAAGCAACTTAATTGATCCCTAATGGGTAAAAATTCACTTAGCACCTGTGGTGCGGTGCTGTCTTTTCATCTCCCGTGGGTTATTATGTTACTGAAACATTTTTTGCAGAGCTGTAACCTGGTTGTTTGAGATGTCACTTGGTAATGAGGTGAACTTGGTTGTTTGTGCTCTGATAAACAATTTCAAGACTAAAATATTCTTATTTTAAAAGGTTGTTGTTGGTGAAACAGAAAAAGTACATAGTAGGTGCTCAGACAAACTCATGGAAGTACAGGTTTGTTTGACCGTGGTGTGACATTTATTCGCATATCATGGAGCAATGTAAAGCAGTCTGATCATTTTTAATGTGTTTAAGATAAAGCTATTGGTAAAACTGGTGTTGGTGTGCATTATTTTAGGTGTCTTATTAAATATGTTAAAAAAGTCTTCTTTGTGGAAAGGTGCTAACCCCTTGACACCTAAATTTATTTCCGATTGTATAAAAATTATGTGTATAATTATTTGTGTTTTTGCTCTCAAGTAGACATTAAATTTGGTGGAGATTGTTAATTTGACCATAGCACATGCATGTATTGAATCCACACAAACCAGCATTTGGAGAATAAATATGCTGTCATGGCTGCATTCTGAATGGAAGAGGTTTGAGCCAAATTCGCAAAAATCAGCATCATGGGATTAAAGTTGGACTCAGCAGTTAAATGTTTTTAAAATCTTTTCTAAATTGCCTGCTGCAATCTTGAATTATAAAAATCATTTTGAATGTAAAATTGTATACAATTTCTGACTGAATTAATGTATTTCGGCAGAGCTTAAGATACAAATATGTCTACAGACTGTCCTTTGCTGCACTGGTGTATTTTTTTTTTTTGTACTTGACTGTAGTGGTGTGGTCAGTGTAGAGGCCGCCTCAGTCATGTGAATAGAGAGTCTGACCAGCATTATCCCTAAGACAGCTTGTGTGGCGTTCCTGTGGAGTGGTGAGTGTTTTAACTACATGGCTGGTAATATGAGCATCAAGGCATATGTTGAATTAGATGCTAGCGTGCCTAGCAACTGCAAACAAATGCTTTTCTGGGCTCAGATGACTACAAAACTACAGTGTGTGTCCTCATTCACTTGTGTTTCTGGTTCTGGTCCTCTTTGTATGCATGCAATCAAAATCCGCAGCTGCTACTAAACTGAGGTCCGCTCTCTTCCACAGTCAAGTGGTGTTAAATATAGGTTGCCATGGGGACACCATGACACCCAAGGGGTATGCTGAGTAGGTAGCAGGACAGAGTTTGTGTGTGTTTAGGGTTTGCTGGGAGTGGCTGAGGCTCCAGGATGTGTGTGTCATTAACATTGTGCCCTATGCACAACAGGAATTGAAAACTCAAGTGTCACTTTGGCTCTAATTTGCTTGTGTGAGTACTTATATGTAAGTGCATGAGTGACCTCTTTAAGAAGCACTCATGTTGGCTCTGTGGAAGCTTCTACTCCTCACTGTTGTATCTTATCTATATCTGAAATAATATTCTATGTGATTCGTACACTCGTGTCACAGAATGCAGCCATGATATTTTTAAATTGAATTTATCTTGCTGTGTTGCTTTGAATGAATTTTGTTCTTTAGTTGCAGTCATTTACCTTTATAGTACTATAACTAGACCCTATGATGTCCAACCCTCTCTATCATCGAAGCAACTGCTGGCCATTTCAGTCCTCACACCGTTATTAAAAACAATGACAGGAATTGGAAGATGCTCAGCAGGGCTAATTGTGTTCAGTCTCACTTATCTGACTCAGGTGTTGTAGATGCTTGTGGACTTTACGGGCAAGTATATACAATTCACACACTTTATCGCACGTCCATTACATAGCTGGGCATTTGTGTGGCAGGACAGACTGGATTTAATACACATGGCCTCTCCCAGCTCTTAGGGAAGGATAGGCAATTGTGTGGTATGTGCCTGTGTGTGTGTGTGTGTATTGAAGAGAGTCTTTTCTAAACTCCTTTAACTTGTGTTGTTTTCTACATAAATACTCGTCCATTGCCATAGAGTTCTTGTTTTGTCCATTGTTTTTATTCTCAAAATGCACAGTGTGCCATAATGAATTAGGTCAATCTGTGCCACCTTTTGGGCCAATTAATCTGCTCCATTCCCACTTGGTTGTCTTCATTAGAGGATAGTAACTCATTGTTTCAGCATTCCTATTGTAGCACAATGTTTGTATGTCTCAGACTGGGGACACGTCTGAATATCTACCTGCTGTAATGAGTGTCTGACTGGCTGAGTGACTTACTCTGTGAAAGTTTCTGTCTGTCGCCTTGAATCATATTTTATACCAAGTGTAGTATCTCACACCAACACGAGACTTTGTTATATAGACCGGCTCAATCTGTCAGTCTTTGTTTCTCTTGTTGCCCCATTTATAGATCCCATTTATATGCTGTTTGGCCATCGATCACTAGACACTAACAGCAGATGATAAAGGAAGTTAAAAAATGAAAATGACTTTAAACAAAAATACCAGACCATTTCTGAGTGTTATTTGTACTGGTAAGGTACTGGTAATGCTGACAGAGCACAATTCAGAGCAGAAACTAATATGTTCCGTTATTTTCTTTTTAAGGCTGTTTCCATGTCTGGGATAAGTACAGTCCCTAACGGTTCTTTCCCAAGCACAACTGTCTCCAATGTGTCTGATCAAAAATGTGTCTGATTATGTAAATTAACTTTTCAATTGATTTGCATGCTGGCACTGTGTCTACAGTCATCTGCCCAAACCTAGAATTAGATGTAACTTAAATTTTTGCTTATGTCGTGAAATCACCTGACACCTTTTCCATCTCACTGTGGACCAGTTGAATTTGTCCTTCACATTTATTGTGTGCTTTTCTCTGAACAGTATATCCTTTATTTATACTTTTGCATAAGCACCATACATGCACAAAAACACAGTCATGTTTCCATATCTAGGTATGATTTATCCTGAGTGGCTGATCAGGAGTGACCATGGTTGCCTGCACGCACACTGTAAATACACACACATACATAATGGGACTAATCTGTTAAAGGGCCTAGCCCACACAGAAAAGCAAATGACTGTCAGCTGTTTATTGACCGACATTTTAAACTGAAATCATTGGTTACTATTCACTGAGAGGAAAGGGTGACCACTTATAATGGTTTGTGCCCACTTAACTCTAATACTTATAGAAGTCCTGAATTTCATTTCTTACCTTTTGATCCATTTATGTCATTAAGAATGGTATCATAGACACCTGAACCTTCTCGGCTAAATCATTAGCTCACCATTAGCTTTTTGGCAATAATACAGTACAGGCCAAAAGCTGGGACACACTTTCTCATTCAAATGAATAGGAAAGTGTGTCCAAACTTTTGGCCTGTACTGTAACTCGCAAAGGATTACTTACAGGTGACAAATTAACAGAACTGACATGTTGCAATTGATCATAAATTTGGTATTCCTATGTTTAGTTTTGTTGTTTATTTGTTTTTTTTTTTGTTTTGTTTTTTTTAGAAATATACCTCTAATATATCCATCTGAATTTTTTGTTGTTTCAAAATGTTTCACAATAGCTGTTACATCTTTATCATTATCTTGTAAGTCTATTTAAACTGGGGACTGCAGCCTATGATGTTCTCTGTTTTTGTCTTGCAGATGCTCACATGTTTTCATGGATGATTTATCAGACCACATGATACTAAAGTACTTTTGGCACTTTCAGTCAGTTTCAAACAGCCTTTTCTAACTTTGAACCTATTTGATGTGGATTGAGACTGTTATTCTTCTAAACATTAATGACAGTGCCCTTAACGGCTCAAGCCTCAACAAATAACAATATATTTGACAAAGAATAATAAGGAATACAGAATGATGAAGGTAATATATCCTTGTTAATGCTGTTTAGTCAGGTGAAAAGAACTGAGTGGTTGTGAAAGGTCCATTAGCAAGCTTATGTGTGTGCATCTGTGTGTGTGTTTGACTTCATTTGTAATTCAGTCACCGTAGCAGGCCAGCACTTACTGCCCCCCTGTGCTGAAGCAGGGTTTCTTGCTTGTTGTTCCCTGCCTCTCCATCTCCCCCTCCCTCTGTTTACACTCACTTATTCTAACTCTGTGGGTGATGAAGCTTTTTCTAAAGGAGTCTTTGTGTGTGTGAGAGCTGGAGGAAGAGAGAGAGAGAGAGAGAGAGAGAGAGAGAGAGAGAGAGAGAGAGGGAGAGAAATGTTTTGGTCAGACAAACAGCATGTGAGATGGAGAGAAGGCTACTGGTTGGACTGGGCCCAGTGCTCAGCAGTGCTGCAGTTCTACAGCGTCCAACTACTTTTACTTCCAAAGACACAGACTCAACAAAACTAAACTATGTTTTTAACTGCACTTTAAATCAGACCTTTCAATTCTGGTTCAGAAATAATCTGTACAGTGATTGGACCCTTCAGTAAACCTTTCAGTCTATATTTAGGTCTGTCAGTCCACAGAAATGAATTTCTTTGTTTTATTATGAGTCAATGACATTATAGGTCGTGCAGGTGAAAGTTAGTTGATATTGGACGTAACTGTTAATGGTTAACTTAAGCCAGGGTAGAGTCCGCTCTCTGTCTACATTCGCGTGCATTCTTCCTTTGCTGTGCTGTCTCTGCCTTCACACAGAGCATGAGTATCTTGAAGGAAACTTCATTATCCGTGACTGGACAGCACTGAACATGAACACTTTCTTTGAGAGAAACAAATCTTTGGAACTGGATTTATAAACAGTCTGATATATAACATTACTGGAACACCTAATCAACACAAGGACTGTTTTTAAAGTGAGTGTGATGTTTTTCTTATGTTATCTAAAGCTAATGCATGTAAATTTGTGCTATGAGGACAGGGAGCGAGACCATGATGAAATATGTGACAGATAGTGGCTTTTAATCATTGTGAGCAGTGTTGGATATCTGTCTAATCAGCTGTATCTGTCAAAGAGGAGTACAGTTTATGTTGAACCGAGGTTCAATGCGCTGGTAGTATCTCATAACTCGCATGCCATTGACATCTGACAGATCTCCAGCCACAAGAGCTTTGGTTTGTGTGTGTGGACTTTAATATTGTAGTCTGAAAATTGCTAAAATCAAAATTGTGCACTGTAGGCAAGGGTTAGTTAGAATATTTAGGAGTGATATTCAAGAAGGTGTTATAATGAATTATTTAATTTTTTGCCAAAAACCCCTGGGGGACAGATAGAATTAACAGCTGCCCATCTGGACAACCAAGAGGTATATCTGAGCATATCTGTTGTGTGTATGTTATGTAATCTAATTGAAGAGAAATGTTGTGGGCAAAGAGAAACAGAAGAGAGAAAAGAGAGTCATTGGTATTTAGACTGCCCCTGAAGTGGTGGCAAAGGGTTGTTGTTCATTATGCTTCAATGCTATGTTGCTAAGACTAAACTCAAGGAAAACAAAAATGACTCAGCTGAAAATAAAGTTATATCTACATCAGTATTTGTTCATATGAGATTCAATAAAAGTGGATCAGAATGTGAATACAGTGCATTAAAATAAAAAAGGTGTGTTGTTAACCAGGTGAAATTCTGATTAGTTGATTAACTGACTCATGCATGAGTTCTAAACATGATGTTCAAAAACTAAAGGCAAAATGAATGCCTGTTTTATGTACAGTGCTTTAGTGCTCTCTTCATATGGTCAATGATGAAGTAAAAAAATAGTCAAGAAACTTAAAACAATCAATTATAAAGTATTTTAAAGTATGTAATCTTTATATCATCATTATGGTTTCTGCCTAGAAGGAGAATGAAGGCCCGTGCCCCACCACCACCCCAGGTCCCTCAACCTGCTCCTCGCCATATCTTCAGAAATGCAGCGCCTGATGAGGGAGGGACATCAGGTATGGATGCCAAAGAGAACATGCTCATGCCCAGAGTGGCTCTCCAGCTAACTCTCCCCACGGGGTACAAGACCTCTGTAACTGAGGACGGCAGGTGAGAGGATGGGGTTGGGGGGGCACACAACCACAAATTATCATGCACATTTCTTTCTTTCTTTTCAATAACTTCTGTAGTTTGTATTATCTATGTTTTTTACAATGCAGTGGGGTGTAGAACCTGTTGTATTCAAATATCCAGAAGCCAAATTGTTGGCTTATGGACAAATATAAGGACCACAGTTCATGCTTTGCTGTAGAATTATATTTGTTAGAAGTTCTCTTCAAGTTGATCAGTTGTCAGACAAACAGTATGAGACCCATTTGATGTTTCTGGGTCTGTATGGGTTGCTGTGCCAGTGAGGCCCCTGTTGAGGGTGCATTGTCACAGAGAGTGGACAGACGAAGCCTGACCTGCTACAAACGCCCTCTGCCCATAATGATGTTCTCATCTGTGGGCCAGGAAATCAAGCACACCTCCATTATACCAAAAGAGAAGCTTTGGTAGCAGGTATCTCTGTGATAAATAAGTGGGTTTATCAGAATGCAAGCCTTTTTTACCTTTGAAAATGGCCTACATTGCTTTGAACTTTTACAAAAGGTTGTTCGTTCACTCCTTTTCGGTATACTTTAGTATCCTCTGTTACTCTGATATTATATTATGGTCAGTGATAAGGGTGTGGATTCCTTATTCCAGATGATTTATAGTAAAATATCACTGAACATTACATTTTAGCTGCAGGTGTTACAGTGCAATGTCTCCAAACTCAATAACTCAATAGATAGTTGTTTCTTAACAGCGCAACCTTCAAACAATCAATTTAGTAGGTGATCAGCAGTTGAACAAATAAGATAAAAAGAGATACCTGTTGATGAAAAAGAATTTCAAACAGTAAAGTGTTTTGTACCTATATTTCAAGATACATTTCATCATCTTTGGGAGGCATTACTGTAGACAACTTTCCAACCCGTCTAATTAATTTTTATTCATGTGCCACAGTAAAAAATGATTTAAAAAATGTTGAGATGAAAATGCCCCTACACTATCTTCATAAATGAAAATGATGATAGCTTGGACTGGGGATTTGGACGAGTTAACATTTCACAGGCATTCAATACTACACTACCACTCCTCGTTTTAGCTGTTACTGTGTCTAGTTGTTGGTGATTGTCAATGGTGTCCTTTGTAATGGTGTCTCTCTCAATTCTGTCATCTGATCTGGCTTTTCTCAGAAAACACTGCCTTGGTTTCTTTATCTGAAGACAGGCACTTAGTACTAAAGGTCTCCAGGCCTACCCATCACTTGAAATGACCTGCATCTCTCTTTTCCATTTATTCAATTTCATGTGAAAATAAATGATGTCAGTTTAAAAGTCATGTCCTTTGTGTCTGCCAATTAGCTAGTCCCACTAAGCACAACAGGTGAGAATATGACTTGTTGTATAAAGTAATTACTATTCTCTTTACTGGGGCTAAAGCTAAGCAGGCTTTGTAACTCTATCTTGTCCCCTTCACCTCTGTCTTTCTCCTGTGCTCCCCATTTCTTCCCATGGTTCTTTTATCCAAACTCCCTCCCTCCTCCTCCTCACTCTCTCTTTCACTTTCTCCCTCTCTCCTCCCTTCTCTCTCATCCTCACTCTCTCAGTAAGGCGCTGATGGACCTTTTGGTTGAGCTGTGTAGCCGTTACCACCTAAATCCAGCACTGCACACCCTGGAGCTGCTGTCACCAGAGGGCCACTCTTTGGGGTTCAAGCCCAATGCTTTTCTGGGCTCCCTTAATGTGGCCTGTGTCCTGATAAAAGAGAAAGTCTGGGAGGAGAAAGCAGTGCGCAGACCAGCTCCCAAAGTGCCAGAGGTGAGCTACAGGGGCGGCTGACTCTGTAATCAGGATGCCCTTCCTGCCATGTTTACTTTGTACTATTTTGCACTTTATACTTGTCACAGTATATTTAAACCTTGCTGAAACAAGGTTGAGATTATTGTGCTATTTGATTGCAGAGATATTTATTTTACATTTAAAAAATATCCAAATTAGAATTTTACTTCAAAGCTTTCCATTTTTGTTGTCTTTTGTAGATAGAATAATTGTAGCGTCTGCATGGAGCACACCCATCAGCCACAGCATTAAAAAGGGTAACTGGTTTTAATGTTGTGGCTAATCGGTGTGTACATGTTGCACCTTACCCTGAAACATTATGTAATACTCATCCATTTCGTCCCCACTCAAACCTCCGACTGCTGGCAGAAAGCAAGGCCAGTGAAGCCTATAAGGGCCCATTCTCAGGTAGGAAGCTGGTTCTGATAAAACTGGCCCAGCATGATATTGGAGTCAGTTCTCATCCAGTCTAAATTCACCTTTTCTGCCCTCTCTATTTTTAGACAGCTTCTTGTCATGTGTTTCACAGCTAGATAGTTTATCTCAAATTATATTTTCTACTAAGGAGAGTCTTTGTCTCTACCCTTTTCTCTGCCTCTCCTCTGCTCTCCTCCTACAGTTTGAATATTTGATGAGTGCCTTACCTTTAGTTACCATGCATTATTTCTCTGCTCTTCTCAGGGCTCAGTGCTACTCTCTCTCCCTTTGACCCCACCTGGCTCGATGCCAGAGACAGAAACTGCTGCCAATCATTCTCCTTCTGTTTTATCTATTTGCTTATTGTACGACCTGCCCCAGCATTTGAATTAAACTTCATGTACTATTTCTTTCAAGCCCATTAGATACAGTCAGCTGAAAAAAATGTAGTCTAATAAAAGAACAAGCCATCCTTTATGGGGGGCTATTATGTTGGAATAATTATAGCTGTTGATTCAACTTAATGGTATTGAGGCTGCAGATGATGCAGTTATCAAACTGTGTTGTGCTATGTTGTGAAGTTTTCTTATATTTATTTTACTCTCATTAATATGAATTAGGATTACATAAACTCATGCAAAAAAATTGACCTGGAAAGCAAATTTAAGCATAGTTTTAAGCAAACCTTAGAGGTGCAGGTCAATTGCTTGCCAAATGTTTTTAAATAGGCGCATCAGACAGACTGAAATGAGTTTCAGTATAACACAGTTCAGTCAATTTTGTATAATTTTAAAAAGTAACCAAATTGAGTTTGTTTGTCCATCCATTTATCAGTTTAATTGTTTATTTATCATATCTATAAAATCTACACTGGCTAGATTGACTGAAAATTTGTTTTTTGTTTTTTTTTTTGCAGTTATACAAAAAAGAATGAAAACCCTGTTTATATTGGAAAAGATATAAGCTTTGTTTAGCACAGGATGACAGTGATAAAGTGAATGGGTGATTTATAAATTCTTTAGCTTTTTGATCTCTGAGTGGGGTGTGTGTTTTTATAGAAGCGTATTTGTACCACTTAGTAATAAAGCTTGCTGTAGAGAGTGGCACATCTGTCTTTTCTCCATGAGAACACTTGGCAGCATTGTGGGATTGACTAACTACACAAACATCCCAAATTAAGTGCATTCCTGCACACACACACACAGAGGCGACATTTCCTACCTATTAACTGTTACTTTTTCTGACAGCAACGGAAGTCTAAATTTAAGTTACTAATTACAGAAGTGTCTCTGTGTGTTAGGAAGTTTTTATTTCCCTTCATTTCTCCATCTACAAGAAAAGCTGGACTCCAAAGAAAGCAAAGAAGTTTCCATGTTTTCCAAGACATAGGTGTCAAATGTATTTTCTGTAACTAACATTTTCAGTGGAATTCTGTGTGAATCAGCCATTGCTTTGGGATTTAAAACTTGCTGCTGATGTCTAATTTATTTGTACAATTTTCACTGTTTGTACCAGAAAACAGTACGTTTGATGGTGAACTACCATGGTAGCCAGAAGGCAGTCGTACGGGTTAATCCCCTGGTCTCACTGCGGGAACTGACACCAAGTATCTGCGAGAAGTGTGAGTTTGACCCTGCACATGTCCTGCTCCTGAAGGACGCCATCAGTCGCCACGAGTTACCGCTGGACAAATCTTTGACAGAACTGGGGATCAAGGAGCTCTACGTTCATGATTGCAGCCTAGGTAAACCTCATCCACATTGTCTTTGTGCAATTTCATGTCTCTTCAAGAGTGGGATTCATTCACTTCATTCACATAAATCACTCTATGATTGAAACTAGGGCTGAAACTAGGGCTGAACAATGAATTTAAATGCAATTTGAAAAAGCAATATGGCCAATGCAAATTCAAATTCACAAGAGCTGAATTTTTGATGGTAAAATTAAATAAAATATGTCATAACATACAATTATAAATCAAGTATTTTGGTTTTGCAGTGATGGCTTGGCCTACAAATACTACTCTATAGATTTAAAGGAGTGTGTGTGACCCCATTCATACTGTGGGTTTCAGACCTTAAACGACATAATTTTTAAAAAAGCACAAACATTTTATTTAGTAATTAAAATAAAGGAAAATTTGACATATTGCATAACTAATGAATATAATGAAATAATGAATAAATATCTTGTACCAATTATTATAAAAATAATAATGATATTACCTTATTATTTACAAAGCACTTTTAAAAATGCCCAAAGATGCTTTACAGGAAGCAAGTAAATTAAAAACAAAGCAATAAAGATTTGAAAAGATGGGTCTTGAATTGTGATTTAAATGTGACGCCATTGAAATCAATGAGAGATTTCAGGGGTGAGTTCTAGAGGTTGGGAGCAGCAACTGAGTCTTGTACTTGAACAGCATCTCTTTAAAGCACTTCCAGTGAAATAGCCCACAAAAATAGCATTACACTGCATCCTGCAGTACAGCATGACCAGCTGTAAATTTTTATTGACATCAAGTCATATGAAGTCAATTTCAATATTGGTTTAGCCAGCAGCAGGAAAAAAAAAAAACATAAGCCAAAATTTAAGCATGTGCTTCTGATGTTAATCTCAATAGACCTTGGCAAAAACAATTTGTCCAGGGTTGTACAGTAAATAGTGAATGTAATCCTTTATCTCATAGGGAGTTGAAATATGGTTTAACATTTGCTTTGATAACAAGTAACTAAAGTAACAGTCCACAACCATGAATATTTATAAATATAGTTCTTATCATGGAGTGTGATCTTAGAAAGAAAGCAGAAAAGCTTGTGGTTTATGGTCATGAGGATTTGAGCTGTGATATTTATAATTATGTAATTTTGATGGTCACATACTATTGTGTATTGACTATTATTTAACTTTGACTTCATTCAGGCCACGAAACCAATGGAAAATCTTTTTTCGTCAGTTTTCTATATATAACTAAATGTGTATTAAAATGTTGTGTTTTCCAGTTCTCCAGCCTAAAATGGCTTCTGCCCCTGCTCTTAACTGCTCAGGTATTAGTCATGATGAGTCCTGTCTGTCTTAGTGTCGCTGGTTTTATTCAAATCCATGTTGATGTTTAACCCAATGCACCTCTGCTTGCTCATTAACCTTAGTGTGTGTGACACGTGTTTGCTTGTTCATCCACCCTCTTCAAAGACATCATCTGTTGGTGAAGTGTCACTGTTAGTTTCATTAACATTGTCCCCTAAATTTGAAATAATTAATTTTTAAATTACCTTGCCTCTGCTTATTTTTGTAATCCAAATCACTCTATAGTATAGTTTAGATTCTTTTAATGGTTAGATAACCCTTCTGTGTCCTCAAACCAACAGCATCATCATCACCTTTATCTACTTTGTGCTTTGTAGACTGTGATGATTAAGGTTTCAAGGGAGGCCTTGAGAAAAATAAAACTATAATGCCCCCTACAGAGGGAAATCAACCATTGCTCTATTCTGTTATGAATGTAATGAATTAAAACAAGTATCCAGTATTTAGGGTAGAAAATGTAGACTACTCCAATACTTTTGGAAATATTTATAACATTGCAAACATTTATTTCTCCTTTCCAAATTGGAATGAGGAGTGAATTGAATTTCAGATGAAAGTAAAACTAAATTGGTATACATGCAGTGACAGTGTTCCATGAATTCATGGCGATCTGAAGATCTTCAACCATAATTTCTAACTTTCACCCCCCCCCCCCCCCTTTTTTTTTTTTTTTTTTTTGAAAGACTGCATTCGTTCCAGCACCACAACTTTGGGCATAGCAGAGAAGAAAGGCCTCCTTGGTATCTTTCAGTTCAGCAGAAAGAAATCAAAGGTAAGAGTCCAGTTTGCTGTTGTATGTCTGGTGTTCATATTGGTCCTGTATCCACAAGATTCATTCCGAATTTATCATTAATTGGAAAAAAAATGTTGGCATAATTTAGCAGCGACTATTTTCCATATTTAATTTGAAGTAATTTGACAAATATAGGCTGTGCTATAACTAACACACTAACCTCAAGTTTTGCATGCTATCCATACTTATTTATATTGATAGTTTGTACAGGTTAAATGCTTGCATGAACAGTTGAATGCTGCATGTTAGCTGTGCCCTCCATTCACAGACAGAGACAACCTCTATGGACATGGATGACTGTGATGATAGAGTAATCCAAAATACTGACACACAATCTAATGTGAGTACTACTAACACACTTGAAACCATCCAGAGGTCATAAGTGAATTCACAGTAAGATTTTTCTTTTATTGTTATTTCACACTAATGCCATCATGTTAAAATATAAAGTAGCAACAAAAGGAGTTAGTAGTTGGAAATGTTTTTTAAATAACAGATTGTATTGAAGCATACAAAATGGCACATCAGACAGTCTCTACAGTGGACTACTAGAAATATTGCTTCAGTGTTTCAAGTTGCACCTGTGCTGCTTGGCAAGACTCAGATGTTAGCACGAGAGAGTAATATTATAGTTTCTTGGCTGAGCAGTCATGTTCAGACATTTGAGAAAGTCAGACCGTCACTCCCACTTGAGGAAAGCTGCAGGAAATCATCAGGATCTCGGACCAAAACAAACACTTCATCAGGCTGACCTACCTCAGTTGTTTTGTTGGCTACCGCTCCCCTTCATATTCTCTGTCAGCAAGGTGTTACAAAGCCTCCTGAAAATTACCACATATATCACAGCCAAAATCCAAAAAAATTATCAATCAACAATCTAACCACAACCGCCAAGACCACATAGATAGTGCTGTGATGTGCTTGACAGCTATGCTGACAGCCATAGCAAGCGCAAGCATATTTGCTGAGCCAAATCAAAATAAGGGTAACAAAATCAGCTAACATTATCAGGCCATCAAGTCACTTTCCCATCAAGGAGAAGGTCATCAAGGCCAATTCCAAATTCAGGTTTCCCCCTTTAAACAGCTCTTAAAGTTTCTCACCTTGTAGAGGCAAACCAGTTTTGGCTTCATGATCAGACTTGGAGAAAAGTTAATTCGATTCAGAAATTTTGGGGTGATGAAAGAAGTCATTAATACATTTAGCTAAATATCAACTAGCTGCTGTTTAAAGCAGATTACTGCTGTTTTCTTGGTATCAAGTAATTTTAACCAGTCATGTTGTCATTATTTTGAAATTTTATCAAATTAGGACAGGAATTAATATAAGTTTTACTCACACTATTAATAGATGATACATAAAAAAAAACAAGAAGTTATTCATAATCACGTTTATTTGGACAACAATAGGAGCACACATCTTGCTTTTATGTGTGTTTTGCACAGAAGCTTGCCTGAAGAGGCAAGGATGGTACAGAGTTAACATAAAATCATTTATATGTGATATATATGAACGTTTTCCTTGAAGCAATGTTCACACAATACAACTTCTTTCCTGTAAAGATGATTGTTGAGTTGTGGTCATGTGGGCACATGTCCTCCAGAGGGCAGCAAATGTCAGCAGTCTGCAAGGAATCACAGGTCCAAGGAGCCTACACTGTGCTTCTCAGAATTTTCACTCCCCTTTTTCCTTCAAATGATTTCTAAATAATAAAATAGCAATAGAGGATACTGTCACATACTTAAATATATATGTAACCATGCCATATCAGCTAGGAGGATTCAGACAGACAGCTAACTTGAATAACCCAAAAAGGTTAATGGGGGATGTGTGTCATGGGTGTCTTTGGGGCATCTTTGTATTTTAAATCATAAAAATAATGGACAAATTAACTGAATTCATTAATTCCAAGATTAATGTTATGTGTTTAAAATGTGTGCGTGTGTGCCATGAATCCATGCAATGCCAGTTATGCATTTAGGTGCTGCATTAGGCAGCTCTTTAACTTTTAGCTCTATAACTGAATCAAGTTAATTTGATTTGGAAGCCATGAAGCCAGTTGAACAGCAGTCATCTGTTGCTCACCCCAGATCAATATGGCAATTGATTGTATTAGCTGGAAAAGCACTACCTGGCTCATTCTGGTTCACTTCACTTTTCAGTCCAGCATAAAGCCCACGCTTCAATTTCTCCACCCTGAGCTTCTTTGTTCTCTGTGTGGTTGCCACCATTATACCCTCCTCTTCCTGGTCTTAGCTGTCTTTGGGGTCTTCCTATCCTGATTCCAGTGGCTTCATTAGAAGCCTCTGACAGCATATTTTAAAATTTTGTTTAAAAGTTTGAAAAACAATGAAAGAAACAACAGAAGTAAAAAGAAAGAAAACATGGCAGCAGGGAATGAATTTAACATGAAATCTAATGTAAACTGATTGTTTGGAACTTGCTTTGATGTAAAACTGACTGCAATTTCTCAACCATACCACTTTCTCTGGCAGGCTTTAATGCAGCTGGGCTTTTTCTCTCTGATATGATTGTTTCTCTGTTAGGGACTGTTACTGTTATCAGACCACACACATGCATTTGTCCACACAAGCAAACACACACACACACACATGCACAAACATATACTTGCAGTGCTATCAGCTTGAAGGTATCAGATTACCCTACCTTGGCTACATTAGCACTAAAAGCCCAGTCTCTTAACCCTAATTGTTCATTAGGGGCTAATCTACTGTGTGTGTGTGTGTGTGTGTGTGTGTGGGGGGGGGGGGGGGGGGGGGGGGGGGGGGGGGGGGGGGGTTGATACAATAGCATGGCCTTACAATAACATCATCTTAAGGGAACCCCAGCCCTAGATCTTAAGCAAACTGCCGTAAACAACATTGTTATGTGATATTTTGATATTCTTCTCCCCTTCTTTCTTTCTCAATTTGAAAAAGAAGAAGAGATTTTTAACAAGTGACTCTGAGAAACTAATCACCCCAGAAATGATTCCCCAAATTAGCTACTTACTTAGGAAGGACATCCTTTCCTTCTCAAGCTCCTGCTTACAACAGCAAAATGAATTTACAGAGGCAACAATATTGGACTCTGATCTGTGAAGTTATTGCTCAACCTTAAACCGCCAGTACCACTGACATTCATTATTTTTCTATCAATAATCATTATCGCAAATGAAAAGATTTTACACAGTCTGGTGGTTTTCTGGGCTTCCTCTGATGAACTAATGGCTTTTAAAATGCTCTTTTTTTTTGTTAATATTTAAACTGCATTTTAATACTGCATAAAATCTTGTTTTTAATAATGTCCAGGGGTTCAACTTTTAGCCCTGCAATGATGTAGAAAAAGACTTCAAGGTGCAACAGTACACCATGACTTCACTGTTGGGTGTGGTTACATGCACATAAGTGTACACGCAACCACAGTCAGTGAGTTTGGTTCAGAGATGTAAATCAGACAGGGTAGTAAAACACTGCTTTTCAGACTGGTGGTTGTTACATGTTGACTCTAGCGGCGTTTTCATCTCAAATCTGTGAGTCTACTAACCCAACAGGATACATTTTTTACAATTTTAAATTTTAAATTCTATGATAATATATTTAGGTTGTGCAGTATGCATGTCCTTATTTCATCTTAGTATTTAAGTGATCTTTGCAGTTTGCATTGTTTCTCAAGGTGAAATGGATGTTTCATTTAAAAATTAAGGTTTGTTGTCTTGAACCTCACTAGATATTACAAACCCGCAAGTTATACAATAAATCTAAATTTAAATGTAAAGGTTGTCTGAATCTTTTATCTTATTATTATTATTTTTTTTTTGCTATTAATAGGAGGTTAAAAATATTGTGACTGTCGATTTTGTGTCAGTTCTCCAGTCTTTTTCCGTGTTAAACATCTAGTGACACATGATATGACAAAAATGGTGAGTCAGTATATGTTCTGAGTACAATGGGGGTAGTGATTCCATATGGCGAGACACATATAAAGGTTACCTGATAATGCTAGAGGATATCTCCATGCTTAAAAGTACAAAATGTACAAATGTGTTCTATGTCGTCCTTTGTTCAGTCTGTCTTTTTAACTTAAGTGCAATGTAACAGCTTGCCCAATTCATTTTTCATACCATAAAAATCAATGTAAGTCAAATATAGTTTAATGTTTTTACGACATGTGAGCAAAGCTGTAGGAATGCCTACTGGACTTTGTTCTTTGACTTTGTTCTTTTCCCATCCCTCCCCACTGTGAGATGTTCAAACCTTGGGTCCAATTAATTCTAATGATCTGAACCTTATGTTCCCTTTTGCTCTGCTTTTATGCTGTATCTCGGCGTTGTCTGACTGCATCAATTAATCTGCTTTTAAACACTTTTCTTGGGATCTAGGGATCATGGTGGGGGGGTTATTTCCCCCACTGTGCCAAGGGTCTGTACCAAGCTGAGCCATGGGAAGGTTCAGATATTCAGGAGCACTTTGGACTCTCTTTGATCAGATATTGAAAACCATTTTGTGTTCTAATGCTTTAGCCAGGAGCACCCCCCCTCTGGAGATGTGGTTGCACTTGATTCTTTGTCAAATTGATGTTACAAAATTGCCCATACCCTCAGAAACTTGTACATTTGATACCATGTGCTTGGAAGTGTTTTTTGAACTTGTGTAGACATCTGCATGATGGGAATGGGTATAAGGCCCTTTTTAAAGTCGGATATGACATCATTGCTCAAAATAAAGTTGCCCTTTTATCCTTAGAATCAGTCCTTATATTTTTTAAATACATTTAGTGGAATGGTTGCCCATTGAATAAGAAATCAATTATTCTCGGTCTAAATTCTTGGAATCAAGTATGTGCACATTTGTATGGAAGCAGATTTTGAACCTGTTTCCACAAGTTTAATCCACTCAGTTGCGACAAAGCACAACTCTGCTATAAATTTAAAAAAAAATTGATTACCCATTTCAGTAATGGGTGCCCTAACAGCAGCAGAGTGAATTTATATGTCTGTAACGTAGTTGTATGTCTCAGAGATTGTTAGCAAATATTACTGTGCACTGTGCTTCTATATATCTCCATTTGTTCATGTGTGCTTATGAATACCTACTGATCATGGTTTCACCCACATTTGTTCTTAATTTTACTGTCAGCCCCTGTCTACAGCATCCAGAGAAGTTGAAGACCGACCTGGCACCTTGGGCCAGTCTCACTCAGTCATGAATATCTCCAGGTTGTCTCCCAAGGCTGAAACCAAGAAGAGGAGAGCTCCAGCACCACCAGAGGCCCAGACACCCATTATGGAACACACAAACTTCGAGGGATATCAGGTGAGGTGGCAGTTATGTTTACACAAATCAATTTGATGATGCACACCACTGGCATAATTAAAAAAAACTGTGTTTGAAAACGTCACCGTAAAACTTAACAGATATCTAACATGGTACACATTCATTACTACCATCTCTGGAAATGGAATTGTAATTCAGCGTATAATGGGTAGGTCAATCAGGACCAACTCCAGCATTTTCATCTACCACAAGGTCCCAAGTAAAATATCAGAATCTCTTAAACTCTCAGGATGAACCCAGTCAAGATGTCCGAAAGCTGCAGTCTATTTGACACAATCTTTATTATGAGTATTTTGGCCTGAGATTCAGCTTCTCAGGGTCAGAGTGACCTGTATTGTCTACATTAGCATAACAACTCCCTGTTGTCTCATTATATTGTTGTAGTGGTATGCTGGGAAATGTTGTATAGCAACCAACATCCTCCCTCCCTGTGATAATTGGTTGTGTTTATTTGGAGTAGCGAGTGCTCTTGAATCATGTTATCAAGAAGAAATTTCTGTTCTCAAAACGTTATGAGGAGTTCTTTGGCTTAATTAAACAAGTGAAACCCTTGGAAAACATTTCTGTGAAGTGTGCAAAGTTGTTGAATTGTAAGTCACTGAAGAAGCTGCACACACAAGCAGAAATTATCTTATTCATAGTGTCTCTTGCTAAAAGAAATGTATGAGTTCAGATTGAAACGGGATAATGGGGAGAGCAATGAAAGAGACAAATACACGATTTATAATTAATTTTAGCCCAAGTGCATTCTTAGAGAGGATACGATTTAAATTTATAAACTAATCCGAAAGTTTCTACTTCATTGTTTTACTGTAGGGTTAGATTAACTAGAACTGAACTAAATGTGTCCTTCATTGATGGAATTATTTTTGCGTGATCTTTTTGTGCTTGTGTGAGTCTATTGAAGAGCTCTACAGCTTATTTTTAGTATTGGAAATTGTGTTGTGCAGAGAGAGACAGTAATTTATCTCTCCACCTGTCAGACTATGAGTTATGCTAGACACCAGAGTTGAGACACTGAGACACCACTGGGAGTCACCAGGGCAGCTACACAGAGCAGAACTTGGGAAGGTCACTTCAGTACTTGATGACTGGTTTAATAATAGATTTATCCATCTTGCTGTTATGCCTTCTCTGAACTATTACCCTGTCTGAGCACAAAGTCTCATGTATATTCATGCTCATCCACACATCCACACAAGGTCACACGGTGGTTCAGGACTCTTGTCGTGTTTCCCCCCTTTTGTGGCATTGCTTGTTGAGTGCAGAGACTGAGGACAAGCTGGATGTGCTCTGCTGGTCTTATCAAACATTCAGCCTTTGGTCAACAAGTAACAGATTTCATGTGTGAGGGTTTTTGTTGTTGTTGTTGTTGTTTCAATATTTAGATGACCACCATATTGACTGACTAAATCAGTGAAGTAAGTAGGATAGATGTGTTTGAGTGTCATTTAAGGACACAACAGAAGAGTCAGGTGTTTAAAGATTAAGATCACGTTTATCCTGAGTTTGTTGTGTGAATGTGATTAAAAGCATTTAGGTTCAGCTAAGGGTGTCACAGCGGCCAGGTTTTAGACCTCTGCATGAGTTGGGTCTGTGGAGCAACTGGACAACAAACTAAAACACAATCTGTATTCAAGTTACGTGAAATTTGGCTCAGTTATTGGAGGGGGTATTAAGCCACAGTTTGCATGAAAGAAAGACTGGCTGTCAGTGGAGGAACATAGATAAAAACAGATATAATGCTGTAATTTTAAAAACAGTATAGTTCTGATACAGGTTTGTCTAAAAGGGATGGGCTAGAGGTGGACCACCACTCACAGCAAATACAATTTATTTTTGCTGACTTAAACCTGTCATTAATTACAAACGCTTCATGTATTCTTGCAGTGTTTGTGTTCCAATTTTGTTGACAGTACCTGATGTCTTTATATCCAGTACAAGAGCATGCGTGTTTATTCGTGTCAATTCAAGAGTAAGGAGGATTAGGGGCATCATAGCAGGTCATCTGGGGACAGTTTCCTGTGCTGACTCCTCTAATTATAGACCTCCCTCTGTGCTGAACAAGCTTAGGTGGTCAACTAATTGTGGCTTACAAGACACAGTAATGGACAGTGACATGGTAATATAAGCGATAAGAATGATGAGATTGTTATAATGAAACTAAATGCTTCAAATATCCTTTGGAGAAGCAGAAATCATTAAAATCACACACAAGAATATGGTAAGAGTAATACCGTTGACAAAATTAGGAGAGTCAGAATCTCTTTGTAGTCGGCTGTTGAAATATAGATCAAATTTAGGACCCCATTTTTCGACATGATAAGCTAAATTATCTTTATTTTGTTTTTTCAAAATAAATTTTTTCACTGAAATCCCATTGAACTGTGTTTCTGTCCCTTGTTTTTTTCGAATGTTCATAGGATTAGGACTCAAGCTGAAGTTACGTTGAACTCATCTAGATCACTATAATACCTGAAATATAATCATTCATTCATTCATCTTCAACCACTTTATCTGTTTCCGGGTCGTAGGGCTACTGGAGCTGATCCCAGCTCACACTGGGCAAGTGCGGGGTCACCCTGGACAGGTCACCAGTCCATCACAGGGCCGACACACAGAGACCAACAACCACTCACACTCACACTCAGAGCTACTCTAAATTTAGATTCATCAACTAACCCAAACATGATGTCTTTGGGTGGTGGGAGGAAACCAGAGTACCCAGAGAAAACCCATGCAGGCACAGGGAGAACACGTAAACTCTGCACAGAAAGGCCCCAGGCTATAACCTTCTTATTGTGGGGCTACTACTATACTGCCGTGCTCCCCACCTGTTATTTTGAGGGACTATGTACATTGTTGGTTGTGTCTTTAATGTCTTTCTGTGCGGAGTTTGGATGTTCTCCCCGTGCCTACGTGGGTTTCCTCCAGGTACTCCCGTTTCCTCCCACTGTCCAAAGACATCATGTTTGGGTTAACCAATGACTCTAAATTGTCCGTACGTCTGAGTGTAAGTGTGAGTGGTTGTTGGTCTCTGTCTGTCTCTGTGTGTTGGCCTTGTGATGGACTGGTGACCTGTCCAGGGTGACCACGCCCTCACCCAGAGAGAGCTGGGATTGGCTCCAGCAGCCCCGCGACCCAGAAATGTATATTTGCAGAAGAGTGAGTGAATGAATACGGATAAATGTTGCTGTCAAAGTTTTAAAAAGGAATTTAAACATCTCTGTTAAGATCTTGTTTCATTTACCATAGTGAATAAAGATCAGTGACCTTTTTTGAATGTGAGGCAAGTTGCTATAGACAGGAGTGAGAATGAGAATAGGCACAAAAAAGATGACAGGGATTCCAGGAAGAATGTAAAGTCATCTTCGACTGTAGGAGAAACAGGTGATTTCACCTGCTGAAGTCATCATGGAGTCATCATGGAGATTTGTGTCCTCATCTCAACGATGTTGTCAAGGTGAGAGTTTGATGTTTACTTTATGGTATAAATTCATACAATAATGAATGTACTTCATTGTTGTTATATTTTAGCCATATTTTGTGATATCAGACTATAATACTCTTTAGCTTAGCAATCGGTGAATGTCTTTATGAAAGCAGCAATGGATCTAATCATGTTTTGGAACGCTGAGTTCAGAGAAACACTTTTTTTTGGGGGGGGGGGCGGTTTCCAGTAGTGATAGGCAATCTGTTATTATGGTTTGGAAAGGAAGCCATGTCTACATAGCCTCTTGTGATAAAAGAGTTCACATAAATTCTGAGCTTTCTGCCTCACTGCTCAGTAACAGAAAGTGCTTCTTGAGTAAGAGCATTTGTGCTTGTGTGTATTGCGTTGTGTGTGCAAGAAGAGTGAAAGATGAAGACAGAATAACTGAAGCAGAGAATGAAAACGTGGATTAAGAGCAAAGGAAAGAAACTGAGTCATGTACAGAGACAGAAAGGTAACATTAAGTCTCATAAGCTTGTTTAATATTCATCCATCCATCCATCCATCTTCTACTGCTTTTCTATTCCTGGGTCGCAGGGTGTTGGAGCCAGTCCCAGCTCACACTGGGTGAAGGCGGGGTGCACCATGGACAGGTCCCCAGTCCATCACAGGGCCAACACAAAGAGACAGACAGAGACCAACAACCACTTGTGTGTTTTGTTGACTTTCTCTCAGGTGGAAGAATGCAAATTAACAGTGGGAGCAGAAACACTGATGCATCTGAATGAGATAATGCGATTGTTGATCAGATCTTGATTGGCACAGTTTGCAATAGTTTGAGAGACATAAGTATTGTGTCAGTATTTCCTTATTGTACTATTAATTTTCTCTTGAGTGTGTGTGTGTGTGTGTGTGTGTGCATATGTACATACATTATATGTATGCCGTTGCACAACATAGCAGTCTGAACTTTCAGTCAAAAACGGATCTCTGTGTTGAATGAACTGGTTTCTGTGCACCCTGTAAGCGTGCCTGTGTATGTGTGGCTCCTTGATTGATGGAGCTGGCTACTTGTTAGTCTCCCGATGATCTGTCACTCTGCAAAAACAGAGAGTTGGCAGCAGAGGGAGGCTTGTTTTTCACTGCCATCCATCAGTCCTGTAATCGTCTATAACAGTAGCTAACATTAATGTGCCCTACTGCACAGCTCTGGTTCACTCACTCAAGCAAAAGTCAAGTTGCCAGTAGAATTGTTTGTAGTAATATGGAGTTTCTGTGAGCCTTTAAAATTCTTTACCTTTCTGCTTTGGTTTTTCTTCTCTGTCATCCATCAGTTTTTTTATCATTCCTCTTTTGTTTCTCAGGATGTGAAGGAGAGCAAAAATCTGGCATTTTGCAAAAATTGTTCTCCTTTTATCTGAGTATAGCGTCACCCAGCCAGTGAATACACTCACTATTTACCAACACAAACAAAGAAAGTCAGCCATACTGTTGTTAGTTGTCATAATTGTTTGTCCTTGTTTTATTAGCGGTCCATTACGCTTTTACTTGATCAGATAAGAGTGTGTGAAAAAGCAAAACTGCAAAATAAGTGAGGGTGAAAATAAGAGAAACAATGCACAGAGAGCATATCTTGGATGTTCCTGCTGTGAGAGGTCAAGAGAAGCCTGAATATCTACATATCTGTCACAGGTTCTGCTGCTTTTCTCCAAGTACTCTCAAGGAGCAAAACATGTTTTATTGAATCGGTGTAGAGCAAAGATTATAATTCAGGTACACTTGTCCTGTCCTTGTGAACAAAATTGGTCAGGAATGGATGGACTGACCATGTTGCGATGGCCAAATGTCAAGACCACTGTGACCTCAAGTATAATTTTCATTATTAATCAATTTCAGTCAATTTCAGTCCAAACACTAGCTAAGACACAACTGTCTAACATACTTCAATGTGACATCATAATGATACGCATAAACAATTTTCAGGCCAAAATTCAACATCATCACCTGGGAACAGAAGAGCAGACTGCACTCATATTTCTTGCAACTTGTCTTGCTGGTGGAGACCAAAAGTCACGGTGATTCAAGTTTTATCTCATTTGCTTTTGTGATGCCGTTGTTGGTACACACACATCACTACGAACAACATATTCACTACTACATAGTAATCATGTACAACATGTGCTGTGTACTGCCCTTCTGCTTGCTCTTGTGGTTGTGGCACCTGAAGTGTACTCTAGGAAGCCACTATGAGCTTTCTATTCTTATGCACTGACCTTGAAGATTGTGTAAGTGTGTATTTGGGGCCAGGAATAGGGGAACACGTCACCCTGCCATGCAGCCAATGTCGGCCAGGATTTGTTGGCACTTGTAGCTGTCAAAACATCTTATGTATGACCCCAGCTAGCTCAAATAGGATAAGTGAATTAAGTGAATTTATCTTTTTCTATCTTAAACTGCCTGTGTCTGGGTTTGAACCTGTGGCTATGTGTTTCTCTTCCTCTAAACTGGATCTGTATTTTGTGCAGTATTAAAGAGCTAATTCTTGGGTTGATGTACATTGTAATTAGCATAGTGTCCACTTAATCTGACCGTATACTGATGCACAGTCAGATCCAATATATCTCCTTTTATGAGATTGGAGATTGGAGATTTATGGAGATTGGGCCAACATTAAAAAAGTACCATATCAAGGGACTGAGATGGGCAATGGGGCCGAACAAAAAGTGATTTGACTTTGAGTTGTTATAGTAGATATGTTGTTTTATAGTGCAAAAATAAAATAAAAGACAAATTATTCACTATTGCTCGGATTCCTCTAACCTCTGGCCCACTGCACACAAGCATCACTGTAAATGTAGGGAAAAGCTGGAGAAAACATACATTTCAGTGGGTTAGTAGGACAAAGTAGATGACAATGGAACTGGGTCAGCCGTGTGTCTCCTCCTTAGCTAGCCTCTTTCATGCCCCTCTTATTCACACACACACTTTGTTAAGACGTTTAACATTAAACTCTTTTCATCATACATGCGCACACATATGTTCATTATAACACACACACACACACACACACACACACACACACACACACACACACACACACACTAACTGCCCTCCAACCTCCTGTTGGGATGTTTTTGACCTTGGTGCCCCGCAGTGTAGAGACAGTTTAGCTTCTATTATTATGTCTGACACGCACATGCATACATGTGCTTATGCACACATAGGGACATGCATATATGGACGTGCTCATGCATGTTGACCTGCACAGGCACACACATATACAGTGTACTAACACACATACTCCATTTCACATTCCACATTAGCACTGTAATGTTGCTCTGTTACAAAGCCCCTCACCCATCAAGAGTCCTTCAAAACAACTGATGAATGGTCACGCCACCAGGTTGAGGCCTCCATGGGTGGCCCTATCTGATCAACATGCTCAAACATGGGGCCCTTCACCTCTCAAACTATAGAGTGGAAAATTTAATGGACACACCAGACTGTCTGGGTATAGCCATAAGCACTTTTGTATAAGCATGATGTTCACAAAACTCTGAAACAATCTTTAATGAGGCAATAACAGCCAAAATAAAACATTCATAATTTAATATGTCTCTATCTGTGTTTAACCAAAAATATTTGTAGATGGACAATAATAAGATAATTTGAAACTCCCACTGATCAGACAGGCAGAAGAGTCTCTGCTTATTCATTAGATTGACCAATAATTGTGTGCAATTTAATGTGCAGTTTAATTCTCTCCTCTACCATTTATTTAAGCATTTCACAATGCTTAATTGCTTCACGTAATGAAAAATATAACATTAACTTAACAGAAAGAAGCTTATTGAACATTTAGAGATATCAGTATGAGTTCAGAGTTTGACTGCACAGAAATGACTAAAATATATTCTAGATTATTTAGGTAAGAATCACCTTTTCATATTTGTCCACCAGAAAGAGAGGGGTAGATATATATTTCAGCTAAATTTAAAGCATTTAAACATCAGAATAACAAAGGAATGATTACACTGAGGTATAGTTTTTTAACCATTATAGTTATGCATCTTCAGTTTTGTGATCTGACAGGGGAAACTTCTTCCTGGCTCGCTGTGCAGTGGTGACAGGCAATTTGTGGGCTAGTCAAACTTGAACGGAAACCATAGCAAAGGGTCTGGTGGGCTCCTCACAAATACCACTATACAGGATTTCAAGCAGGAGGGGTCACAGGGGATGGTGCCAGAGTCAGTTTTGCCTGGTGAGCATTCAGAGGTGAATACCAGTGATGACAGGAGCTTCATCAGTAGGCGTGGAACTGCAGCAGAGTCAGGTTTTGGGCTGGGCACCGCCCCATTTCTGTGCTTCATTCAGGCTATTTTTCAAGCCAGTGTGGATGGCAGTATTGGTAAAGGAGCTGGAGAAGGATTAGTGGCAGCAGGGTCTGGCTCTGGTTGAGCGTCGTCCTCCAGAGGGAGGTGGTTGCAGTCTCTAAACCATTTACCACATCTGCTTGCTGAGTCCAGTCCTTGTCAGTGTTTATATACACAGTGGAGCAGTGGTGAGGGGAGCAGTCTTAGTGTTTCAGCTTCACCTCCCATGCCTAAAACAAAGAATAAAAGTTGCTTAGCAGATGCAGGGAATGTTTCAGAAGATATTATGAGTGATGTAACAGCTGACTCAATACAACCATGAGAGCTTCATAAGACATGAGTGGAGCTCTAGCCTATTCCTCATTGAAGTCCTTTTGTTCAAACTTTAAGCAGAGGATGTGTCTCAGTAAGGCACTGCATGTGTTTGCTCTGCTCTACAAGCAGCTCCTCTCAGTTGGGAGCTTTTTTCTTTTCATGTCTTAGAAGTACAGCTACTAGTGTGATATAAACAACATAGACACATCTTTATGTGTAAAAAATGGGTGTAGACTGTAAACCATAGTGCGTCTGATGCTCAAGGAGAACTGCAGATCATATCATACCTACATTGAAAATACATATTTACATTATTTTTTATATTATTTTTTTATTGATTAACAGCACAGCAAACAAACACAACAACAACAAAAAAGCCTCACATACTCTCAGGGGTTTTTGGATTCCTCTGGCTGTATCAAGAAATATTTTTTTGGTCGATGTATATGTAACAAAACTTCAGACTGTCAAAATGGCAATCAGAATACCATAATAATAAGGCAACAATGGACTCTAGGGTGCACAGTTTAACCTCCAGACACACATTCACACAGTCTTTCAAAGGTGAGGAGGGTGTGTGAAGTCTGCACAAAGATTCTCATTGTTGAGTTCCTGAGATCAGTATCCATGAGCTTTCTGAAGTATGCACACACAAAAGATACAAACACACACTTTTGTGCAATTTTGCGCTGTGACACAGATCTCAGTTATTTCCAATAAAACGTCTACGTGTAAAACAACATTTATAAAACACAGTCCTCAATATCCTGATTTAGAGATCTAGATAGATTAAACAAACTCAAAAAACAAGAAAATGTCAGTCAACATTTCCTGTAATCTAACAAAACCAATCACACCTATTCATCACACATTTCCTATGTGGACATCACATCAACTTTCCCAACACTGGTCGTAAAGAATTAGGATTCTTTGTAAGCAAATAGCTTTTAATGTGAACGTTAACAAACAAAAATTTGTAAATAACTTGTTTTAAATTTAAGCCCAATAATCATTCTCCTTTTAGCTTCACATTGTTTTCCATCAACTATTGAGATATAAATCATCCATTCGATCTACTGTTAAGTGCCTCTTTAAATTACTTATTTATTCATGGTTTCCTGGGTCATACCAACATACTAATACATGATGTTTCCACTAGCTATTGTAATTATAAAAAAAAAAAGAAAACAAAACAAAGCCAAACCCTAACACCGTGGCTTTAATTTTATTTCTTCTCTCTACTGAGATTATATGAACACAACATTTTTCCATTGACAAAGATTTTACACATAAAAGCAACACAAACATTAAATGGTCTTGTCTGAGAATAAGCGATAATAATTACTATTGATGCAAAAAGAAGAATGTTGTAACACTCTTACTTCATGGGCTTTTTGTGATTTAAAGAAATAATAAATGTTACTAATTACTAATAGTTCATAAATGCAGTGTTCAAATACTGCTTTGCTGTTTACAACAGTGGAAGCTTCAAAACTTCAGGACATTCAGGACGACCCTGGCATGTGTCCCAGTATAATGTGAAATAAAACTTTTATAGTGAACTCACTCCCATATCATTGATTTCTTTTGCCATTTGCTTCAGATTTGATGCAGCATACCTTGACTGTCCTTACTGTGTTTGGATTAGTATTTCATCCACTCAATAGCTTGCCTCTCCCTTGGTTTGTTGTGGCTTCACATGTGGTGCCATTATACAAGGTTGAGTTGAGAAATAAACAACCACAGTGGCTAATTTCTGCCTCTAGCTTTCAGCAATATTATGTTGAAAGCAATGGTGATCTTTTCTAAACCACTATCTAAGATCATCTTCCCCAATGATGCACAGCTATGCCGCTCTGTGTTTTGAAAAACTAAAGAAAATATGACATTTGTAAACAACACACATAAACAAAACACTACATGCTCATATACCATGGTCAGCTTAACCTCATGTATAGTGTGACCTTGAATGTGGTAGAATAAGATTCTTGAGTCTTGGCTTTGGTCTCTAACAATCTTAAGTACATACTGCGTTCTCAGTCATGGCGCCAATAAGCCCATGAGAGCTGCACACATGTAACCCTGCAACCCTTAACAACCCCCTAATCCATACACCCTAGCTCAGTCCGACATATGAGATATACTGTTCCTTCTCATCTTGTGTGTGTGTGTGTGTGTGTGTGTGTGTGTGTGTGTGTGTGTGTGTGTGTGTGTGTGTGTGTGGGCATATGTGATAGTGTGTATGTGCTCATACAGTCACACAGAAAAGTGTGTGCATGTGCTTGTGTGTTGTGGCCACAGCTCTGTTCCTTTCATAGCAGGGCTTGGCTGCAGTCTTATGTTTCACTCTGCAGGGAACGCACGCACAATCATACTGGCACACATGCATGCACACATACACCACATACACACACAGACACACACACCCATCTTCATAGGCAAGTCAGTCATCCATTTCAGCTTCAACTTTGGCCCACATCACTAGAAAGTCTGTATTCATGTATGTATGAATGTCAGAGAGGGAGGGAGGCAGGAGACTAAGGAAGAGAAAGACAACCAGTTGGGGGGCCTTTTAGCTTTCCATAGTATACCATGCAGTGAGTTCACTGAGTTCACATGCGTGAACCCAGTTTGCCTCCAGAAGGGCAAGGTGGCCTGACCTCTCTCTTGTCCTGTTGCATGATGTACCACTACATGCAGCTACAGGCATGTTTTTCTAAAGCGCTTCAGAGGGAAGACAGGTTGAACACTGCTGCCGTAATTTGGATTTCTTTGAAAAAAGGATTCTGTACTTTTCCAACCCGCCCATAGCTCTTAGAATTGATTCTTACAAAGATCGGTTGTGCCATCAGGGTGAGGTTTGTTTTTCCCTAAGGAATAAAATATCATGCTTGTTTTTGCATAGTAATTATTATATAAAACATAAAATGCAAGTAAACATCATCTGACAGAAACATCTTTTGAAACACTGAATGTCATTTCGCCATTAATTTTTTTTTTTTAATCACTGACTTCTTGTGTAGGTTACTTAGGCTGTTCTCTGCCAGTCATCTGATGTGGCTGACTGACATGATCAGTGATTTAGTGTTTCAAATTACAAAGAATTCAGAAGACAGTGTTATGTTTTAGTAATGCTTGATTAAGAAACACCACAGTAAAATATAAATATGTTTGGTAACACTGCATCCCATTAACTGTTTAAATGCCAGTCATTTGCCTGTCTTGTTGCAGGATAATTTTAAAGGAATGTTGACACTGATGGAGACTCAGACTCAGATGACTGCCAGAACTCCACTAGATTTAATTACTCAGCAGTAAATTTTGCTTCGGTCCTGGCAGGCTGAATTCACAGGCTGATTTATAGGCAGACCACACACACATGCACAAGGTGCTAAGAATGAACTTTCTACTGTCTCGCTCCTTTTCTGTCAGATGGCTCATGGTTCAGAAAGCTTGGTAGTTTTTCACAGACTAAATAGTACTTCTATTTACTAGTAAATTGACCTTTGTGACTAAAATGACTGGAGCTTAGCTTCTTACTTCTGAATTTTTTGGCCAAGGAGTAGTAACATTGTCATGTTAAACGTGACTCAAAACAGTTTTTGCACAGTCAGCATTTGAGTTCAGCATCAAAATTCACTACCAGAGAGCTGTCACCAGAGGTGGAAAGCGATGCCACAACTGGTATACAAATTTTCTGTCCCAGCTTTTCTTCCACTGCAAGCTTACCAGTTAGTTCCACTCTGACTGGACTGTCATCACAGCATTGATGAATTTAAGGGCTGATTTATTAGCAGACCACACACACACATCTGCAAGGTGCTAAGAATGAACTCTTTACTGTCTCTCTCCTTTTCTGTCAGATGGGTCATGGTTCGGAAAGCCAACAGAGGAAAAGAAAGGCTCCAGCCCCTCCTCCCACGCCATCGTCCATCACGGCAAGCTTTGACGACACTTCAACCTCCGCTGCTCCCTCTCCTGATAGCCCTACTGCAGAAACACCCAACCCAACCCTCTACATCAAGGTGTCACAGTCAGTTCCAGTCTCTTCCAACATTGTTCAAACACCAGCTCCCTTGAAAACAGAGATTCAGCCTGCCACCCTAACCGCCAGCTCCCCTACCCCAAGTAGCAGCACCAATGACAGCCTAGGTCACCAGGATTCCAGCTCTGAATTCAGCCACAGTCCTGATGACTCAGATGCTGACTTAGACCAGACAGGTTCCCTCACCAGCAGCACAGTAAGTGGATCTGTGCTGGTCCAGTCTGCTACAAAAACCTCCAGCAGCAGGATGGTGGAGTCAGAGAAGTCCAGCAACAAAGCTGGCAAATTAAATCCGGTGACCTCAACCAGCAGCTCCAGGTCTGAGACTGAGTCAGCCCTCAACCTGAAGATGGATGAAGTTGAAAACAACCGACACAGCGCAATGGGTAAATAACAGACACTCAACACAACTTGTTCAAAAATCCTGCACATGACCAGAACAACAATTGAAGACTTCAGATGTAGAAACCAATAATGTCAAGGTTATCTTTGAAACAAATCATGCTTTCTGGAAAACAGGATAACTTGTCTGTGATGACACAAACATTTCCGTTTTAGATGTCGAACAACTCCTCCTTTCTGGAAAAGTGAAGATAGCAACAACAATTGTAGACCATCATGATATTACACACTTCTGACAAAGTAAACACAGCACCACAGCCAGCAGAGATGTAATGAGCTCTACATGTACCAAACGACATATCACATCCACCCACCACAGCAAACAACTTTTAAATTCTTCAAACAAATTGAGCTTCACTGAACTCTTGGAAGTGATGATAAACACTCTCTGTGTAAGTTAAAAAATGGTGCCAAAGTGAGAAGTTGCCTATTGAGCTTTTCTGCCTATTAGAAAGTAACTGAATGTCTGCCTGGAGAACTGAGCTGTCACACTGCAGCAGAGAATGATACTTAAACTGTCAAGGATGACGTGCAAAGCGTGTGTGGGGCGCTCTTTGTCTATGTGTGTGTTTGTCATGACTAAAGTACAGGAACTAGTGTAGCTGGTTTTCATCGTAGGTCATGAGACAATACAGTCCTTGTCCCTTTCTTATCAATCCATCTAGTTCTTATCTTTCTTTCTTTCTTGCTCTCTTTCTCTATCCCTCTCTTTATCTTTATCCCCATATTATCTCTTGTTTTTCTCCTCACATAAACCTTTAAAGCTGGCTGATATAAAGTCAGACACATCCATCAAAGATTTAAACAGGCTCTACATGAACTTTCGCTGCCCCTCTTATTGATCTATATATAACCTAGATGTTTCTCTGTAGCAAAGTGAGATTGCAGCAGAGGGTTGTCGTGTCTGTTAGAGGCAGAGATGAGAGAGCTGCAGACCTCAGAAAAAGGATGTGAAAGGTGAGCCTAGCAGAATCAAGTTCAGAGAAAGGAGCATGGGAAGGTTTTGGCAGTGGACTGACAAGGTATTGAGGTAGGAACAAGAGGACTCTGGGATTTAAGGAGTGGAGGTTGATGGACAGGCAGATGAAAGCAAGAGAAAGGGTGAAGTATAAAGATATATGTGCATTAGACAAGACGGAACAGACACGACAAGTATCATTAATTCATATATAAGCCCTTGCTCCTTCACTTTTTCTCCATTCAGACACTCCAGACACCAGACGCTGCTTAGGGTGCATCACCTTCTCTCTTCTCTTTGGCTTTGAGTCTCCTCCTTTTTCTGTCTTCTTTGTCCCCCTATACAACGTACTTCAAAATTAACCTCAACATCACATTCCCAAATATTTTTTGTTACAGCCTGACACCTGGAGCGTTACTGGAGCATATCTTTATTATCCATATCAGGTAGCGAATGACATGTTACATACATACATACATGTTAGGGCGTGACAACTACACATGGCACGCAATATAAGGTGGTGCCCTCATGCCTACTGAAGCATAGACAGAAATGAACACACTACATGTATGAGGTTTCAGCAGGTCTATCATTTATATAGGGTTGATTTAGTCTGTCATTTATGTAGGTTTTATTTTGCCTTTCAATTTAAGCATTGATGTGTATGTCAAATTGTAAACTGTTTGCTCTGGGACACTCTATGATAAAGATAGCACAGGGATATTGGTATCTTTTCTTAAAGCTGAGTTTACACGTTATTGCTTCTTCTAGTGACTTATTTAGGCCATGTCTAGTTCATATACATATGTAAATTGTATAGTGCTGCAGTGGTTTCACATGCCTGTCTGTCCTTGTGTATTCATGGATGTGTTGTGTATGCCTTACATTAGACACAAGGGAATATAGTATGTTAGTGTTTATGTCAGTCTAAATCCAAAGCTTTAGCTTGGTTGGAAAACAGAGTAGTTAAATAAAGAAACTTTGATGGACTGACGACCTGTACAGGGTGTACCCTGCCCTCGTCTGTTGTGAGGTGGGGTTGGCTACAGCATCCCCTGCAACCTGGAAACGGATAAGCAGTAGAAGCTGAATGAATAAATGAATGAATGAATAAAGATCATGTATCTGAAGCACATGGAATTTTTCTATTCTATACAAATGAGTGGTACATTGTAATACCACTGTTCAGTCAGGCATCACTGCAGTGTTGTACAATGTTACAACTAAATATGGAAGAAGGTTTCAACTTTTTAACCCCTGCGTGTGTGTGTGTGTGTGCAGAAGCTGTCATGGTTGTGACTGTATAGTTAATCGTCTCAGCTCTGCCTGCCGTTTGAATTCACTCCTGTTTTTGTCAACAGAGTAAACAGATAAAGTATCACATCGACAGTGCCTTCTTACTAAGACGTAACACACTGATGCACCACAAGCCAATTTGGTAACTGTATTTTAGCAGTGCTGTTTGACAGTGATTGTCTTTTTCAACAACGTCCCAATATGTTGTCAAGATTGATTTTGTTCCATTTGTTGGTCCAAACTTCTGTCAGGATTGCTTGCCTTCTGCAAATATTACACATCAACAGCTAAGAAATAAAACTATTTCACTCTAGGTACATATTTATTTTCACCTGAGAGTAACTTGAAGGTAGCTGTTTAAAACTTCACCTGATATTTTATAGACCTTTTCACTAAGCTTCCCACAGAAACTAGAACTTCAACACTAGAAAAGTGTAGCACAGCAGTCAAGACAGTAAATAAATGGAAATGAATGAAATAACAAAGAATGGAAGACATTCTGATGCTAACCTAATGTTTTCTCTGCTGCTTTCAGTTTGATAAGAAGCTTGCATGCACCCTGTTTTAGCACGTTCCCCCGTGACCATCAGTCCCTGCCCTGTCTGCATGTTGTCTCTCCTCTAGGAACCACTGATCAGTCAGCACCACCCAAACCTCGGCATTCCCCAGCTCAGGAGCCACCACATCTTGTCCCACCCCCTGCTCCATCCACTCCTCCCCCAAACTCCTCTCCCGCAGGGCTCACAGAAAGTGACTGCCCAGTGAGTCCCATGGAGGAAGCAGCTCCTCAGTGTAGGTTCCAGATGGACCACCTCTCCCTTTCTTTAACTGTTGAATTTTCCCTCCTAGAAGCTGTTCTCTTGGTTGTCTTTACTCTGTACTCTGCCTAAATCAACTATCCTATACTGCCAAACCTTTGTGTATGTGAGTGTGCATTTGAATACTGCACTCTGGCCTCACATGCAATGCATCTCTCACTCAGTGATGTGAACAGCTGAGTTGTTAAGTGATACTGGGTTCATGTGAGGTCAAGGTGCTTCATATCTATAAATGTCAACCTGTAAACCCTCTTATTTCTTCCGAGCCCAAAGGTCAACACTGGGGTCAACACCAATCAACTGGAGTGTCTTTTATGCCGCATCTATACAGTACATATTTACTGACTTTCCATGACTTTACTTTTGCTTTTCTCTGGATGCTGTTTTTCTTCACTTTTACCAATAATAAGTGCAATGTTCATGGTCTGTCTATCTTAAATCACATATGTTCTTTTCTTTACTCCCCACCCAACACCCTCCTCTGTAGTGTACTGCTGTGGGCCTGTGCGTCTGCGCTCCAAACACTTCTGACGTCTCTGTCTGGCTTGATCCTTCCTTTGCTGTCCAATCCCAGTTCCTGTTGCTTCATCTTCTTCACTCTTCTCTCTTTTGGACATCACTCTGATATTCAACATTCTGCTGTCATTCACATAAGAAATTTTCTACTGTTTCCTTTGTACACTTGTATTTGTCAGTACACTCCCAATGCTGTCATTACTTTAGCTATCTCATTTCTATGAGCTGCTTTCACTTGGTGTCATTTGCCGAAGTCACTTTGCAGCAATCTCAGTGACTTTCCCCAGTGATAGTTTGGATTTGAGCCAAACTAAACTTGAGGACAGTAGATGTCACAAGTGAAAGCAATTCATGCTCTACAGAGCTGTAATTTTTTAGTTTTCTGTTTGTGTTTTCATCCTATTTTTCTACAAATGTATGTATATACTTTTGGCTGTTGTGCGTTGCCACTTTATCTTATTTGTTGTCATTGATTGTGCATGAGATCTGGGCTGAGTTAAGAATGTGGTAAGAAAACTATACAGTGACAGATGAGCTAAACTCTGCACCTATCAGTTACAATGTGACTGATGAGTGTCATGCTAAAATGAGGTTAAGAGACAAGACCATGCAGTCTCTATCAGACGATATTTTGGTAATGTGATATCTGAGGATCAATAGTTGGACAGCGTATGTTTTTTACTCTGGGCCTGGTGTAGGGGATCAAATTAGAAACCTGATACCTGAACGCATGCTGCTTTTGGCAGAGTATGGAAAGGGTGATTTATCAATGACATGTTGTTTCTAGGTGGTAGTGGATCATGTATTTTAAGACCTGGTCTTAAGGGCACCAGTAGAAGTCTATACTGTAGCAATACACTACATGCAGTCTTGTTTCTAGACTCTGGTGGTTCATGGATGCTTTGCAGTTTCTTTTGGAAATGATAGGTAATAATACAAAATGGCCTTTCCCCAAGTGAAACAAGCAAAATTATTATTTTTCAGTTGCGATGTTCACATAGGAATTGAACCATTGCTTTCATTGTTTTTTTTGGGGGGGTTTTTTTGTTTTTTTCCATCGTTCTGAACCCAGTGAATGAAGTAGGATTTAATATTTTTGCAATAAGGGCCCTTTGTCATTATCACTGAGTAACAATATGATCACCAAAACTACCATTAACATAATAACAGCAAGTTCTAACTCACTCATTTATGATGCAAATATGTATCAGAGTAAGTGTGTTTGTACTTCTTAAAGTAGAGTTGTTTGGTCGTTGACAAACACTTGTCTGTGTTATTGAAAGACATTTTTCAATTAAATGATAAAGACTGGTTCAAGATGGAAGGCTTTTTGTTATTGGATTATGCATGGTTAGATCTTGGAAGGAATGTTTCACTGTGTCGATTTGCTTGGTAATGGAGATAATTTTTGTTTGGTATTAACAGAATTATGTGCTCAAGGTTATGTTGAGTTGGAGGTTTGAGAACTGCAGTATGTGTGATGTTGACTTGTGTGTTTGTAAAGCAAGCATACATTACACTTGTGCAAACAAGAGAGCATTAGACAATGTGTATACATACACTTGTCTGTGCCTGCGTGTGTGTGTGTGTGTGTGTGCGTGCGTGTGTGTGCTGATTGTGGCTGTAGCTGGCATGACTAAGCTGTTGCTGGGAAAGCGCTGGGAGGACAGCCCTGTGAGTCATCACCACATCTCCTGGAACTGACTGTTCTCTCCACACCATTAGGACCAGGTCCAAAACTGACAGGCCGAGTACACACACACACACACACACACACACATTTAGGAAGACATATTGGAGCACAATGTGTGCCCAAATGCATGCTCACACACACACACACACACACACACCTGGTATACTAACAAGGTCACTCACTGTTAAACTCATTTTAAAGAATCCCCTGTTGAGTTCCCAGTGCTGTGCATGGCTGCTTCCTAAAAAGTGGTGCATTGATTTTTATTCTCTTGGCTTGGAGTTCAGTGAGATCAGTGACAGACTAAATAACTTCTCCAAAGCCCACAGCACTGACCAGAGCATGACTGTACCAAAGAGATGAGAGGGTATGAAGCAATGCTGTCTCTCAGTGGAATCTAAAACAGTACTGTAAAATTTAAATTAAAAGGGTTTGTTTACAGTAAGTCCACCCACACATTATTAAAGCTGTTTTATCTAGCCACAGGTGGTTGTGCTCTGGGCTTGTGTTTGTATATTTGGCTTGTGTTTTCTGGTTTGTGTGTGTCTGTGTGTGTGTGTGGTGTCAGAATGAATGTTGAAACGTAAATACTTCCTGTTTTTTTCCTCATTTCTTACTCTTCATGCTCTTGCCTTTTTTTTTTTTTTAAAGTCCTCATAGGTATCAGAATGATTTTAAGCTGTGTGGCTTTGAAGAAAATAAACTAATCTCTTAGTGTTTTTTGAATGTAAAGCATGGACATTAGTAAAACACCCAAGACTTCTATGATGTATCATTATGATAACTGGAAAGGTCTTGCTAATTCTCAGTTGTTCAAACTCACTAAACAGAAATAATGACAGCTGTTACACCCAATATTGATGCTGAGATCTTCCTCTATCCTCTGCCAGCCTGGCTTCACTCCATGCAGAACTCTGCAGTTGGTGGCAAACCAGATACTGAAACACCTGAGGAGGAAACTATGTCCCTTAGTAGCAGCAGCAGTGGCAGCAGCTTGCCTGACCAGGGCTACGCTGCCTCCGAGGGAATGGTCGAGGGCGAGGACTCAGGCATGGTCAGCTCTCCCTCTGACACCCAGCCCACATCACCAGATGGGAGTTTGTCCTTGGATGGAGCTAATGGAGGTGGAAGAGAGAAATTGCTGAGACGGGTACAGGACAATTCCAGTGACAGTGATGAGGGATGTGCCACCTGGGGATCAAGATGCAGGTAGGATGAAAGTCAATCCAAGCTGAGCTAGATGACACTTTGAAGTAGGATGAATTCTTATGATGATTGGAGGAAAAGAAAGGTAGTGGAGGATAACTACAGTCAATCATACTCTGCTTAAATCTATATAATGTAAGATTTATTTCTCCAACAAGATGATTAAAGCCCTACAGGATGTTAAGGCACATTAACGCAATAGCTGCTCTGGCCTCGAGGGAGAAATTTCAATGTTATTCATCTGTCTTGTATCATGCTCATATAATCTCATATCATCATATTCATCTTGTTCTGCTCATATTGATGTCAACCAGGGGCTAGCCTAAATGCTGATTACTATATTAAGAAACCTCTGCTGGATTCTTGCTTTTGGAGATCAAGTTTTGTTTTACACCTGTATTTTCCCCTGAAGAGTGAGCCATCTCTGTTTCATAAAACTTTAAATGTCTCAACTGTGCTAGCTGTCGGAACGAAGAGCAGCTCTTGCTGTGTTATATTTGAATTTTAGCCAAAGCTGGCAAAACTTTTGGCGCTGTGCTTCCATAATTATGTTTCTAGGCTCTTGTTCAAAGGCCTTTGTGGAAAATGAATGCTGCCCCAGATCACTTTTTACCTTATAAATTGTGAAATGTGCATGGTGATGTGCCCAGACCAAGGATTTTGGATCAGTGCTTTCACTGAATCCTGGGTCTGGCCTGATCATGTTGGCTTCCCTGTATTCCAGGAAAGCACTATAACCTTGTTTTCTCAGAAGACTTGAGGAAAAGAGCAGCAGTCCAAGTCTCTTAGAAGAAAAATTCTGTTTGGTTTGGCCTCCTTGTTGCAATTTGTTATGGCTAATACGCCACTAACTTATTAGAATGCTCTGCTGAACCCTTGAAGAGAGTAAGGGAAATCTAAACTGTGGTAATAATATCTTTACTGCTGCATGTCTCAAAGCCAACAGGCTCCAATAAAAATAAAATTTAGGTTTGAACAAGCACAAAATATTTCAAAGTAACAACCTTATATTTTGTCTTTTGCCTACTACCGAAATGCATTTACCATTTTAGTTTCTGAGGCAGATTGATGACGGGAAGGGTGCTAGATGTAACACCAACATTAAATATGCCATTCACAGCAGCTGTTTTGTGGCAGCTGGGTGACCATGCAGTCCTAGAGAGTTCTGTATTATGGCTGCCCCTATGTGCTGATATGTTTTTGCATGTGCAGATGATACGGGACTTGTAACGGGATGTTATGTGTTTTTACAAGTGTTCATTTGTTTTTTTTGACACATATTTGTGGGCACCATGGCATCAGATCTCAACCAAAGTCTGGCAGGTTAAAAGACAGCTATGAAGATGACCCAGAGCTCGCAGCCCAGCTCCATCAGACTTCTGCAGATTTTGAAACAGACCTTGCAGGTAAGGGGTCACAGACAATGGAGTTGTACTATTTTTCTGTAGTGTGGTTGTTAAACTGTTGGCCACTTTTCACACTACAGCTCATTGAATTTTCATAACTAATGGCCATTGTTATTATCTAAAATTGTGTCCAGCATTCCTGAGTATCTCATATCTACTCCCTTTTACAGACCACGTAGATGTTTCAGTGAAGGAGACCCCCTATACTTTGTCCACAGACTGTAATAAGGTGCCAGTGTCTGTAGTGGACATGGATGTGCCAGTCACAGCCATAGATGAAGTGCTGGAGGAATATGAGTGCATTGTCGTCGAAAATGAGACAAAGTCACTTACAAGGTCTGAATCAGCTGGTAGCAAAGGTATGAAGTACAACACTACAACAGTAGTGGATGTATTTTAATTTTCTCAATGTTTTGTGCCTTTTAATTTGCTAATTCATACTTTGTTCTATTTCTCATTAATATCATAACAGTTTAAATACTAAATCAATCTTTTTATATATTAGATTGACTTTTCCGTACCCCTTCTTTTGTCAGGTGAAAATTTTTGTCACCAGTCCAGCATCAACTCACAGAACAAAAATAACAACGCTTGTACAGCTGCTGACAGTGATAAAAACACCACTGTCAATACTAAGCAGCCGCCCCAACCTGAGCAGCACAGGGCGTCACTGAAGAACAAGCCTATAGGTGATGAAAAGAAAGACAAGATAACAGAGACAAAAATTAATGAGATGAGTATCACTGATACCAAGAGTATGAAAGAGGACAAGCGAAGAAGATCAGCAGTGAAACCTCTGGTCAACATGCAGAAACAGAGCAAAAACACTGAGATCAAATCTGATCCTGTCAAAAATAACATTCACACTTTGCAAGAGAAGAAACCTGTTCTAGCACCGACCAGTCAGACATCAGTTTCTACAGAAAAAGCTGAAAAAGTGCATCGAGTTAACCAAAATAACACCAGCTCCAATTATTTTACATACAGTAAAATCACTCACAACGTCACGTCCCGCTTTGGTATGAAAACTTTCACAGTTGTCCCTCCAAAACCTTCTGTTGTATATTCTACTACAGAAAATCCAGCTGTCACATCAGCCGCAGGTGCCATTAAAATTGACGATCAAGGAAACATGGTGAAAGAGCGTGTCTCGCAAGACAAAGTTGGCGGTTCACCAGAGTCAGGGAATACTTGCAGAGAGGGGTCTCCTCTTATTACGACAGCCAAATTGTTTTGGAGCTCAAATGAGCGACAGGAAAGTAACACGCCCCACAGCAAAGGTCAGATTAACAAAGCTAAGGAGAAAACGGATGGCCTGAGAAGCACTCCCACTGTAATTTCAGAGACTGCACTCAAGACCAATAACACTGAGCACCTGAAAACAACACCACACACGGTGTACAAATCCGCTGAGAGAGCTCAGCCAAATGAGACAATTAAAGAGGCTTTAGCTAAAGAAGCAGTGAAAGACGACAGCGCTTCAAAGGATGAGTTGGTCGAGGTGGAGAGCAAGATTTCAGTGTCCAAAAACATTCAGCAGCCAAGCAATAGACCCGCACTTCTTCCAGACATGAAAAAAGACCTGTCCTATCTAAGGCCATCCAGGTGTACCTCAAGCCAATACGTGGCATCTGCCATCAGTAAATACACCCCAAAGACTGCAGTTAAACCGAACTCCGTCCGTGACGCCACAGACTCCTCTGTCCCTTTGAAAACACAGGCTGTTGGCTTCCAGAGATCGGGCCGGTCCATACAAGTGAATCCACATGCATCTTCCCAGTCCGCTTTGTCAGATAATATGAGAGATGAATCCACATTTAAACCCAACCCCTCTGGTCCTAAAAGATTAATGAGCTACCCAGGCTTTGTGTCAAATAGTCAGAAGGATTTCGGTGAAGTGAGACTAGACAGTGTTGGATCCACCAAAACAAGCTCTGTTAAAGCAGAAAGAGACATTTCCAACCGTAAACATCTTCAGTCCACTAGCCCTGCCCAGACAAATGTGACTGCCAACAATGACAGAGATGATATTCAACAAATTTGGCCCAGAGGCCCCAACACTGCACCAAGCGGTCCTCTACACTCATCTGCCAACCTAACCACAGCTCCAAAGACCGTATCCAAAGGTCAAACAAGTGTAAGTAAAAGCTGGATTAGTAAAATTGCATGTTCTGAGTCTCTTGAAAATAGATATAATGAAAAACTCTAGTGTTTGGTGCATATTACAGCATGCTAAATACGCCACATCTTGTCTGCAGAACACAAAGGACATGACAAATGCAGCCACCCATCTAACGCCTCATGTGAGACCAGAGCCTTCTGTCACAGTGTCAGACAGTGACAGTGGACCACAGCCAGTGACAGTGTTTGGGCCAGTCAAAAAGTTTCGACCTGTCATTTGTAGATCTGTGGAGAAGGAGACATCTCTGCACAGCTCACTAATGGAGGCAATCCAGACAGGGGGAGGCAGGGAAAGGCTCAAGAAGGTAAGGTCAAGACGATGGATGGATGGACAGACAGACAGATTGATGGGAATGATTTAGAAGAGAAATATGGAGTATTATATACCACCAATTATTATGTTCTTAATTTCCCGAAGAATATTATTGTGTTGACTGTAAATAGCTATAAGACTAGGGAGGAATTTTGATTTAGTTGCTTTAATTTCATTATCAGATATCCAGTTTTGGCCCCAGCAGCATGAAGAAACAAACTTATGTGGAAGAGGAGAATGAGAGGTCTGCTCTTCTAGCTGCCATTAGAGCCCAAAGCAACACCAGCAAGCTGAAGAAGGTAAAATGCTCATCTAAGTATTCATGTATTTTACAAGTGGGGTCGATTGAGATATATATACCTTGTTTGAATGGCTCCTTCTTTGTTTCAGATTCAATCACACACATTTTTTTGTTACCTAATTAATTAATTTTTAATACTCAAAATTACTTTTGTCATTAAATCATTATGAATAAACTCATTCATAACAAGGAACACATGCATCTTTCTCAGTGGTACTTTTTGTACCAATTAGCAAATGTCTAAATACAAACGGAGACAAGGTAAATGTAAACGTTATATTATACCTACATAACATAAGCACTATCATTTTAAGCATATTACCTTGTTGAAGTTACAAATGGAACAAAAATTGGACTTTTATCAGCTTCCTTGTTTTTAACTCGTTAGCAATTCACAAAACTGTGCATAAATTAAGTTATGCAAGCGTGGGTATCTTTTTCCATTTCTGTGTGGACTGTGAGTTGTGGTTCGCTGTCATACAACAACCCATGAGGATTGAAAAGCGGCAGGAAATGTGCTGCTGTAGCTGAAACATCTGCGGTTCTATTCTGGAGGTTCCTTACCAGAAGTGGAATGTGAAGAATGTTGCATGACTAAATTGGTCTCCAAAACTTTCAGCTACACAAAAAATAAAGGAAAAACTAAATAGCCATGTGTAATGGAATTATAAAATAACTGAGATAAATATAATCTGAATATGAATGTGTATAAACAAAATTGGAACGGGAAAAAATTTGTATGTCCGCATTTGCTAGTCAGAGGTGACTGCGTTAGAGTTCAGTTATACATAATGTATGCTGGAGCAGCTGGCTTCCTGCCTATGTTTATGTGTTTAGTGTTACCATTGTCTCACCCTTTTGTGTGTTTCAGACCAAATCTGAGGCTGCGGATGAGCTTGAGAGGTTCAGGAAGGAGGCTACTGAAGAGGAGAGAAGTGCCGATGCCCCCTCCTCCCCCTCTCCTCCATCTGTGACTTCTATTTTACCTCCTGTCCTTACCTCACCATCACCAGCAGTGCCTATGGCAGCACCTCCACCTCCTCCCCCTGTCTTACCCCAGGGTAAACCTAGCACTGTGGCACAAGCAAGTGCTAACATCCCCGTGAACCCTGCGTTGGCCAGGGAGGCTATGCTGGTAGCCATTCGTTCTGGATCAGCTGCTGAGAGGCTTAAAAAGGTACAAATTCTGAAAAATGCAGATTATATTTACACCACATAGTGAAAGTTGTTGCAGAAGTCTAAACAGCATCGACACATGACCCATTAGAGTAAAACAGCATAAGAAGATTAAATCCTAGCTGTGGCACAGCATGTCATGAATAATTGTTTTGTTTTTTTTCCTGTTTTTCTGCATCATTTGACCTAGAGACTGAAATCAAAGAGAGAGGGGTAACTAAATAAAGATAGATAGGGAAGTAGGTAGAGACAGAGCAGATAGCAGCGGCAATGAAGCCAAAGGCAGAAAAAGAGAAATATGATTGGAACCAGTGTTGTTTGTTGGTCTGGTTTCTAAGACTATGGCTCATTGGATGGAAAAAAAAAATAAATAAAATACTGGAAAAGATGTAGATTGTAACACACAAATATTCTTTTGACAGTCCTAGTATAAACATTTCAAAGATGCTTAAAGACAAATGCTTTTTAGAATTACAGTATCATTTCTGCACTTTATAAACTAGTGTAAGATGAGTTGATATTGAAAATAATCAGAAGATTGCTGATCACATCTATTTCTCTCTTTTTACTTTTGTACTCATAAAACCACAGAGCCTGTTATTTTCCTCCTCCGTGCAATAAATTCTGATTCCATAGTGGAGGAATACAAACATGATTTTGTGTTTCTTTTAACAAGGTTGCTGTGCCCACAAAGACGATCCAAGTGAATGGGAGACTGGGAACAATTCAACCAACCTCCTCAGCACTCCCCCAACAATAAGAGGGAATCCCAGACCACCGCAACATGGAATAATTGATCAAATTCCACTTTGGCTTTTGCCACTGCGCTTTTGCAGCAGCTGTCATATTTTGAGTTAATGTTATTTTAACTTCACATCTTTCACTACCTGTCTGAGGCCTTACACACGAATTACTGTAGTTTAAGGAAAATAAATCAAAGTCAGGAGAAATGTTTATTTTTCCTTATATTATCCACTAAACCATGTTTATATGAAAGGGGAAATTCTTCTTGCAAGAGGAATGTTACTCTGTCAGTAGCCAAACACCTGCGACACTTGTCTGATAAAGGTTTCATAGGTGAAAGGTTTGCAGTTAAATCCATCCATGATATATATGTTTCAGCTCCTAACGCTTGCTGGAACATGTTTGAGTTCGTCTTCATAACATAGTGTTGCCCCTAAACATATCTTGCCATCTGTACTTGAATTCAGTTGAAACTGGAATGTTGTAAGAATTTTGTGCCAAGAATTTTTTTTTTTTTTTATGGTTTATGCTGATTGTCCCAATCTTTTTTATTTACTTTTATCACAATAAGTCATGGATGCCTAATTTCTGTTGCTCAGTGTTACAGACGTTGTAGAAATTCTTACAGGGGTGCAATACGTTGATTCTGACAATGTTTCAAGATTAGAATTTGTTTAAAATGTCATGAAAATCTTTGTAAAAACAATGGATAGATCCATTGGGAATATATTAAGCATATTATTTTACCTAGATATGGTCCATGATGCCAACCCCTGCAGTTCCTGGCTCTGGGGAGTAAGATGGTGATGACTGCCTCGTGCCTGTTTGATCATTATTCCTCTGATTTAGTTTCTAACCTTAATTCTTGCTGCTGTTTTACGATTTAAAGCATCATTATTTAATTATATCATTGTTGGATGCCACAATGAGCAAAGAGATTAGTTTATTAATATCAGTGTAATGCAAAAAAAGCTGCTAGGTTGTGTACTAACCTGATTTTAAGCAAATGCTAGCATGCCTCATCTGCTCCTCTGTAGCTGATGTTTATAGTGTGGAGTATCTGCTTTGATAGAAGGAGAGTGGACCACTAGCATTAAATGGTATAGTTATGGATGACATAAGATGGATGTCCAAGTTAATCCTTAGAATGAAGAAAAGCCCAACACATCCAGATTCAGGTGTACATGCTTGCTGCTGTGTATTGTGAGATAAATCTGAGTAAATGGAGCTACATTTAGTTTTATATAGATTTACTATAATTTATGTTCAGTTTCAAAACTCAAAAAATATTTTTGTTGGTGTATGTTTTATTTTGAGAGTGAGAACCTTGAGTGGCTTTTCTAACTAGAAAAGAGTTATTTCAGTTCTGCTAGAAGGTTTCATCTGCACACAGTATCCTACAGCACATTGTAGCACTGTATATTTTGTACAGTGAAAGATCTAAAGGAAGATCATCGCCGTGATACATTTGATTTAAAACTTTGATCAAAAGCTATTCCACCAGTAGTATGGAGATTTTATAAGCTATTGCTTTTTAATAAGTTTTAATTGCACATTCGTTTTTTTCTGGAGGTTGCACAGTTATTTTTGTCTACCTAATTTTTGATTCAATAAATAATTTTGTAATCAAGAGTAAAATGACTGTCTGCTGATATTTGGAATGTCTCTATTTGTTGAAGAAGAAGTAAAATGCCGAACTGAACAGATGGTTGTATGAACCTTTTCCCTGGACAGTCACTAACTATCCTGTGCCATTCCCAGCACTTGGGTTGCCTGTAGACTGTGGTCTTTATGCTGTCCTTATGAAATATATTGTAACCTCCCTCTCTTTGCCACACCACAGATGAGCTACTATTCCGGGCAGCAGTTTATCACTCTGACTCATCACTATGTGGTCACACAAAATGACTCTCACAGAACTTAAACCTAACTTGCATTCCTGATTCCTGAAACACTAGTCACTGTGCCCCCTTGAATTCTCCCTTAAGTAACTGAAAGAATTGCAAAAAAAAAAAAAAAAAAGGAAAAAAAAGAAATGCACAGCATAAGTGCACATATTGGAAAATACATCTAACACACAACTCTGAGAATTAGGGGCACGGCCAGGATACTGACTTTGACCAGATCAAACATCCATGGAGAGATCTGAGAATGGTTTTCTCTGAAGGTCCACATTCAACCTGACAGATATTGGAAGGATATGAGGGAAAAGGCTAGCAGAAAATCCCCAAATCCAGGTGTGCAAAGGTTGTCATGTCACACCCCTAAAATACTCTCAGATATTTTCGCTGCCTAAGGTGCTCCAGTGCTGTCTGGTTGCTAATATCAGTGTGGCATTTCCGTTTTTACTTCTAATACGTTTGTATAAAACTGTCATGGAATATTCAGCATAGATGAATGTTTCTGGTTAGAGCATTTGACTACTACCAAACAAAATATGTATTCAAGAAATGGGGGCTGAATACTTTCTGAGTGCTCTGTACATTGCAGATTGCAGAAGGATAATCTTGTCTGCATTGCACAGAAAATTCCTGCAGGGACCACGGGCTCCTTTGTGGGTCAAAATTCATGTTCATTCTACAGCCATTCTAATCTGCCTTACACATCTCTGGAGGATGTGGATGGGTGGGTGGATGTCTGTGCGTATGGGTGGGTGTGAATGATATTTTTGTTGTGTACATGTGTTTGAGCTTGTGCCTGTGTTACGGTTCCAAACCATTTTGACCATGCTGCCAATGTAAACAGCCTCTGAATCAAGAATTACCAGAAGATCACACCACATAATACAACAGAAATAAATGAAGCTGGGTTTGGCTGTGGTTGTGGCTTCACTAACCTTATTGGTTTGTTTTTATTTGTTGCCATAACAGCTTTGAATGAAGACCTAAGGCAAGGAATGCTGCAAGTCACTATGCCAAGCACCATGTTGACAAATAAAAGTAGATATAATTTAGATCATCGCAGCCACTTTGAATGGGTTGTACAGATGTGGGTGTGGAAGAATATGTCAATAATCAGTTTTGCGGGAAATTCATGTTTTTAAACTTACTAAATAGTGAGCAGTAAACAAGTCGTGGCTTCCCTCTGTGGCAGCTTTAAAAGCATATTTATCCATAGTCCTGTGATACACGTTGATGAAAGCCATTCAGCAGCTGCCTCGGCTCGTATTGCACGTATAGCTTTGTTAGACTTGTCGTCCCGACTTATGAGTGATAGACACAGTGACAGACTATCAGCAGGGGTCTATGTTGACTCTGTTTGCTAATGTCGGGCAGTCTTCTATGTATTTGATCAATCAATCAATTTGAACAAAAGACCTGTGCAATGCTGAATGTCTGATGAGGTGAAATCAGCATAATGTGTCTCACAGGAAGAATGCATTGTTGCATGGTGGCACCCTGATTATGACTGACTTGATGTGTGTTTGTTTGTATGTGTGCGATACAACGGTTGCAGTGTCTGTTCTTTGACTAAATGTTGACACACGCTGAGGACTCACAAGCGTGAGCCCCCCGTGGTCATGATCCAGACGCACACACAGCTCAGGACAGATGACCTTTTCCACTTCAGTCTCCCACAGTGTGTTCCCATCACTTGACTGATCCAAGTCTGAACTATCCAAGACAGTATGAAAAATGAAGTGGGTTATCCGTGGTGCCACTGTAGCCTGAGGCAGAGCTTTATCTGACGGTGCTCTGGGGTTCAGTTAGACTCATTGCCTTTCACTCACTTTTCCCACGATAAATATTGTTTTGAAGTCTGTATGTGTTACACTACTTTACGGCCTGAATTGCAATAACATGTGAGCTGAATGTACACCTCCTCATTTTGCTCCTATCCCTAAAAACACAAGGTCTTATGCAATACAGTTACAAGGCTCAGGGGAATAAAACAGCCTTGGCAGGGAGGCAAAACTGGTGCAATGAGATTTGACCCCCAGTTGTGCAATATACACACCTCTGAGCTGCTACTGCTTTAACTCCTCATTGTGGCTTGTCAGAGCATACTTTTTTATTAAAAGCCGAGTGTTGTCCCTAACTTTAGGTTCATGGAATATTGAAGTGTAGATAATATACCCCTGAACAATTTTGAAAACACCTAACTGTTCCTGGAAAAAAACAAACAAACAAACAAAAAAAAAGCTATAAAATGCTCATATAAATAAAGCAAGGTAAGACAGCACAGACTTCCACTAAGGCCGGTGTCAAATGGCATACACCAGACAGAGAAAAGATTATAGTTAATAGGCTTCTCTGTAGCTCATCCCTCCACCAAGTTTGGTCAAAACCATTCAATACTTTTTATGTAATCCTGTAGAAAAAATTAACAGGTGGTGAAAACATGCCCACCTCGGTGGAGGTGAGGAACTTTGACCCCTGTAGTATGTGATGTCCTTAAAACTGAATTGGACTTATGCACCTGTGACTGCCTGGTGTTTCTAATGTGCCATAATCACCTGAGAGTGTGAAATACACAATTCAGTTATACATACTTATCAGTAATGGTTTCATTGGTGGTGGCACCACTTGTGCAGATTTATGTTGATCATCAGACATTTATGATTTTAAGGTGTGATGTCTCTCATCTTACTCTCACTTCTCTAGCAAGCGCCTGCAACCGCTGCGTCAAAAAAATTAAACTAACAAGTGAAATAAGTAGCCAACTGCAAACAAACAAAGCTGTTTAAATTTGGATATTAATTGCATGAATAGAATAGCTGGAGAACTGATTTGTTATTTCATACACACTTAGGATGGAGTTCATTCTCCACTGTTTGAACCATGATGGAAGATGGTAGAAATGAAAAGACTTTCCTTACACAAAAATGATAACTATAAAAAAATACTGGGCAGAAATAATTTGGAATTGAGCAACTCCTTTCTTTATTAGAGCTGCTGTGAAATGATCAATAACTGGAAAATGCAAATGGTTTGAAAAAAAAAAATTAATACACTGGAACGTTTATGGTGTATATGAGCGTATATATTTGTGTTGTTTTTATTCAACACACACAAACACAACTCCAAATGCCATAGAGGCAGCTCCTCAAAAAAATAAAAGCGGACTCCTCTGAACACGCCCTTTTTCCCATAAAACGTGAACGCCGCATTAATCACCCCTTACATGTGGGCGTGGCTTGCCCCAAAGGGGAGGAGTTGTTTGCGTATGTTTGTGTGTACGTGTGTGTTTGTGTGTGTGTTTGTGTGTCCCCGGCCGCAGTCTGTGCAGCCACTGTTTTCTCCTGCTCCGCTCCGGGAATGTTGGCCGCGGCGTCCTGATCCAGCTCTCCGGCTCCCAGCCCGGCTCCGAGGTGAGTGCGTGTCGGCGGATGGGGCCGCTGTTACAGGAGGGGTGGGAGGAGGAGAAGATGGAAGTCCGAGGTGCGTGAAATAAAACTTTAAAGTGCTGTTGCGATGACACGCTGTTTTTTTTGTTTTTTCGGGTTCTTGCGGGTCGGGTAGCGTGAGGGCTCCGCGTGAGATCGCGTAGCGGGAGCAGCCGAGCAGCTGAGCAGGCAGCGGCCAGCGGCCAGCGGTCAGGCGGAACTTCTCAGGAACAAGTTGATTCATCGGGAGGAAGCTGCTGCAATTAACTACGCTGACTTCACTGTTACCCCCCTCCCTGCCGGGCACCCCCACCCCCCCCAAAAAAAAACACTCACACACAGCCCGAAATCTCGTGTCCTTTGCTGCACCTTTCCCCCAGACATTAGTCTGCGCCCTGGCTCCCCGGCTGCGGTAGCGTTAACGTGATCCACGCTGGATGGACCAGCGGGGCTCTTCTCAGGCTTCTTCAGCAGGACCCCCCCCCCCCCACACACACACACACACACCACCTCCAATTTAACCCTGAGTTTCGCCAGTCTCGCCTTATCGCCTTATCCTTTTTGGCAGCGTTTGCTTTAGGGCCCAGAGTGTGTGCATGGGGTGGGGTGGAGGGTTCCAATCCCCAGGGTGTTCATGAAGCCGGTGCCTCCACAAGTGGGCCGAGTGGTGGGATGGGGGGGGGGGGTTGAATGGGACCAAGTCAGTCCAGCTTTACCACAGCAAGAGGAAGATGCTCCTGTAGGTTAGCTGTGAGTTAGTCAGCCAAGAAGTCCATCACTAAACCCAGCTAAATGCATATTAAGAACTTCCACCTCACCAGTCTCCAGCAGTGTACTCACTTCAGTGTCGTTAAGCCATTAGTAGAATATTTTGCCTCAGTTATCCACAACCTGGAGAAATTGTGTTGAACGAAGGTAAAGTTCAGAGAAGACAGAGAAGGGCCATGTGAGTCAGTGAGCTCCTGATCGTTATCTAATCCAGCATTATGTGCAAGTGTCTTTTCAAAGCAGCTCTTCATCAATAGTCTGATCCGCCCCGTCACTTGGGCACCCGTCCAAATCCATTTCTTTATTAGTGGCATGTGGTCACTGCAGAAAGTTGCATAACGGCCCAAATTTATGATTCTGGGAACTATTGGCATTGGCCTGTGTGTTTTGAATATAGATCAGGCCTTTCTGTGGGGCTGTGGGGTCAGACTGGAAGGAGGCACTTAGTGATTGATGCATGGTGAGTTTTTCAAAGTGCAAAATCTACCTATCATTTTCAAGGGCAGAATTAGTTGAAACGTTGATATTAGAGTCTAAAATAAAGAGGAAGTAGCAGATAAAACCAAGCTGTCGCCATGAATTAATATTGTTTCTGGAGATGTTGAGTGTGTGTAAAAATTTGACATAGTCATCTGTTCTTCATTGGATAAATGACTACCGGACTAAGATCCTGCATACTTATATTTATTAGCGTGTCCTGAATTTAATCTCGTTTTATCTTTTAGAATTAAGGCAAAGCACAGTCAGCTACTCCTCTGGAATCACTGAAGTGAAATACACAATGTAGCTCACCACTGATTTATCTCTTAACTTGGCAACCTCCAGGAGAGCACTGAAACACTACACACATGCACATAGTTGTGTGCATGTTCATCTCAAAGTGTGGTTGGATGTGAAGTAGCTCGTTCCCAGCTGCTGCTTCATGCAGTTGTCTGTTGTTCAAGCATGTCTTTTTTTTTTTTATAAGTTTTCCTCTGTTTTACTCCCTCCCACTCATAACCAAGGAGGATTTCTCTTATTTCTCCTTTCCTTACACTTGCCCATTATTTCCTGGTTTCTTTTATTTGATTATGTTGTGGTCACATCTCTGTGTACATGGCAACCACTCAAGCTCTGCCCCCCCCCCCCAACACACACACACACACACACACGCACCCCTCATCACCCCCACTTTAATATACCAGTCCTGCTATTTCAACTCCACGCTCAGTAAGCACAGGCATGACGGGGCATGAACCCTGCAAGAGTGCAAGCTGCCAAAAGTCTGCTGAGTGCACATATTGAACATAATTATACTCACAATAAGCTATACTCAGCTTGCTCTAGGATTCAGACTGATGTGTTCTTGTCATATGTGTGACTCTGACATGAAATGCAGAAGAAATGTAAAACGCAAACACTTCTGCTGCTCATACCTAAACCATGCTTTTAATTAAAACACTGCATCCTTGGCAGAGATCACACTAAATTTTCTATATTGCATAACCAAAACTTGTTTTAGCCGTCTTTTTCATGTACCAGCACATATTAAATTGTGTAACCCCCCCCCCCACACACACACACGCACACCTACCTCCACCCCGAATATAGTTTCAGCTGCCATCCCGGGGCGAAAGTGGCAGAGATATCCTATTAGCTGGTACTGGTGGTATGAGAGCTCGTGGCCGTGCTCTAGGCAGCATTCCATTGGGTCTTGCGTCAGCCAGCAGTTATTCAGCACTGGTTAGTCTAGGCTTATACACTGTTAATACCCCCTCTCTGATGTCATGACACCGTTAACCCAAGCCTGCTGGGGGACAACGGCACAGTTCCTGTCAGGCCAATAACTCTGGCCAGCCCTAAAAGCGGAGTAGCCATGCAGAATGCTCAGCTGGGCAGCCGGTGCTCAAACAACAATCCAGCGATTCCTTTTGTTTGTTTTCCCACTAAAGGTAAAGTTTGGAGTCATTTACAAAATTTCATGGCATAATTTCAAGTTTTGTGTTTGCTTAGCCTTAAAGAAATGCCGTAATTAACCCAACGACAAGTTACCATTTCTTTAGGCAAATTTGACCTCTCAATGTTGACATCACAATGTTTAATGTACTGTTATGTCAACGATAACAGCTGACTAATCATGTCCTAGTCCATGAGAATTATTTTCTAACACTCTAAAGCCTTACCAGAGGAAAAAAAAAATCTTTTTCCCCTACTTGTCCATATTGTAAAAATGGACCTGTACAAACCTGATTCTCACTGCTGTTCCCTTGTGACCTCAGATGATGCAATGCTCCCTTGTCTAACCACCATGGTATACAGGGGATTGAATTTCTCCCTGTCTGGTGTTGGGCCAAGTGTGGCTGACACCCAAGTCTGCATGAGAGGCAAAAATGTTGCCTTTATTTTTTTAGGTAACTGAACACCTGAGGGACCGTTGACACAGGTGCTTACAGGTAACGTGGTGTAGATGCACCATGATGTGTCGCACAAAATGTACTCTCTAATACGTAGTTCCACCATTTTTTTCCCCCCTGCACTCACCTTGCCTTGTTTTTATCTCTGTCTGTTGTCTCTGAGTTTATCTTTGTCTCTTTGTCCATCACCTCTCTTTCTTTTAGCCAGTCTCCCAGTTTCACAACTTTATCTCGATCTGCCTCTTTCCATTTCCCTGTCTTGCTCTACCAGCTGAAATCTGAAGTGCAAAATCAAAACAAACCATGGCTAGTTGGCTTTGGTAGATGTGCTGAATGATTCAAAACAAAAAGGCCTTCTTCTTGCTGAAATATCTCCCAGTGCAAAAACTTAGATCAATACAGGCGTTTTTCTGTTGCTGAATTATAGCAGTGTCCTAAACCTCACTCTGAATTTCACTCTTGCTCTGAATAGAACACTATGCATGTACATGAATCCTACATATGTGCGTTTTCTGCTCTTTGGTTTTGCAGCGTTATTCCCAAAGTTGGAAGCAATCAGGATTTACAGTGAAGTACTTTGATACTTATGTCGTAGGACTCAAGTCTTTGTTAATATGATATTTTTTCCATCCGGCCAAGTTTGTTAGCATTCCTATGTCTAACTAAAATGAATCACACCACCATTTCTCCACAATTGGTCACATAGAACTGTTCCTTTTCCCAAACAAAGTTGGCTGTTTTGCTGACGGGGTTTATTTGATATTAACATTTCATTTTGCTTCTGCCGATTACTCACCCAGATTAGATAATGGTTTTAACAGGTTAGGAAAAAGTAGATTTCCTGCCACGGTTCTGTGCGTTTTGTGCGGTCATGGCTGAAAGAGGTTTTGTGCTACCGTAAGGTATAGTCAAGATGGTGTCAGGGGGACCCAAATCCATCTAATTGTACCCCAGATGGGCCACCGTTACGGCCGACTTGTGCACAACCACCACGGCTCCCAAGCCTGGCCCATTCATCTGTGCCATTGCATAAGACCAGTTCTCCCAAGCAGCCCAATGAAATCCTCATCCAATTAGGCACTGTCCACATTTCCAAAAGGCCTTTCTCTCATAGACTGATGCTATTCAACCTCCCCCGGCATGACATCAGGCCCTCTCTTATAGTCTTATAGCCCCACTTTATGCTGCTGCTCTCAGATAATGAAAGCTGCCAGTTAATGACTAATCAACATGTGCAACAAGCACATCCAGTGAGGAGTGACTACCATCTAATCTGCTGATTAAAACAGAAGACAGAGATGCTCTGTTCAACTGTCCCTCCCTGTCTTTCAGTGTTGCATTGCTGCGGAAACAACAGGACCCCCTACACCCCCTGCAAAGACACATACCCCGATACGCTTTATAACCTTATTTAAGAAACGTAAAGATTCTAAATTCAATAATTCACATTTTATCAAACTACTGTTTTGATATCATTTCTATAAATGTGGTGATCTATAGTTCTATGAAGACAATTTTAGTCAGTTTCTCTAACTCCATTTGTTCAAGGTGAATTGGCTGATTTGTTGCAGGTATAAAAGTACACTCATTGTGAGGGTAACCAACAGAGCAGAGTGCTGGTCTCAAGCACACAGCAGCACAATAAAGCAGAGGAGGCGACTTGGCCCTCTACACATTCTAATCCTCTTCACATATACAGCCCATTTTTTATAGGTCGCCTCGCTGTAGGAAGTTTGGATCTCTTGCAGCTTCACGCTAAGTATTCTCGTTTAAGGTGTCTGTCCAGTTTAAAGATACACTGGAGAGTAATTGCACTCCCCTCTCTTGGCTTTGGGTTATGGTTGGTATATTCATGTCAATGAGTTTTTCACAGCCCCTTAGACATTGAGTTGGATCCCTGCCATTGTCTTGAATTAAGACATTGTTTATGTTCTGGACTGGTGCACAGCAGAATGAGGGGTTGGCTCATATAGGTGGAATTGGGCCAGGGTTTGGAAGAGAGAGGGAGATGAATGAAAATCAAATGGTCCCCCTTCTTTCAGCTATTCCACCAATTTCTAGTTGGTTACCTAGTATCCACTAAATATGGCTGATTGCCGTCAGTCATTGCTAAGACATAAACATCTGGCTGAAATTGGTGAGAGTGAATAGAAACAGATAACCTGTGACACCAAAGCACTTCGCGGATAGATGCTGAAACATACAACAGAGTTATGGGAACTACTGTCAGGCGGTAATAATTAATTGTTGGGTTTGTCACTACGAATCACCTGTTTCTCTTTGCGAGTAAGTAATCTGAACTACTGTTAACATAAAAATGATCCATGCAGCATTAAACATGTGCTATCGCATCATCAAGAAGAACACATTAGAAGTTGTTAGAAAGGGGGACTCTAGGCGTGCATTGTCACCCTCCATCCTCTATCATCCTTCACAACTCATTTTACCCGATTTTGGTCTGTTGAGATTATAAAACAGGCTGCTGTCAACTAGGATACATTTGCTTCGACCACGTAGTTCCACTCTGGAATTTGCATTGATTAGCTCTGATTAAAGCTGTTTATGTTTGTTATTTCAAGTCAGTTAATCTTAGTGCGGCAATCATTCCTTAACTGGCTGCTTTTCTCATTTATCTCTCTTCAAGAAAATCCTAGGAGCGCCCCGGAGTTGGCCAGCTGGACATTTGCCAGTAGAAGGTGTGACCTCGAGCCAACTCTGGTTGCTGAAGTGAACTTTAGCTTCTTCACTGCAAAGAGAAATCAGAGATATTTTGTATCACATAGAGGACATGAACCCATGTAATATATGTACACACTCACTGCCCCCCCCCTCCACCCCACCCTACACAGCCATTTAAAGAAGTGATGTGAAGCTTGTCCAGCTGTACTGTCTCAGTGATATCCTGGGCTGTGGTGGGATTCCATAGATCCCACAGGACCTTCTTTATTCCCTTCTAGTCAGCATCATTATCACAAGGTACAATTTTGCACAACGTGAGGAGCTGTTTATTATTGAGCTTAACATTTCATATAGAAGCGCAATCTCATAAACCTTATGCAACCATCAAATAAGAAATGAAATATAATAAGAAGAATTGAATTTAAATATCAGTAACGTAAGAGATTGACACCAAACTCCAAACAGAAACTGAGCAGTGGACTGAAGTCCCCCCCCCCCCCCACACCATCCTATATAAATCTTACGCTATTATAGAAAAAGGACATATTCCTTAATCTTCTATTTTAAGGTTTTCCTTTACCCTTTCTCAGTCAAACTTTTTTAACACCGCTTATCAAAGAGTACATATCATTATTGATCAGGATGAAAATCTATTAATATTACAGTGATAGAATTTGCCCCGTGGGTTTGACAGACAAAATGATCAAAAGTTAATCAGAGAGTGAGCAGATGCCCAAAGCAACTGGTGAGATGATGCATCTGCAGTAGTGGATGATAATGGTCAGAAATCCTGGAGGAGCAGTTGGTGAGATAGACCAAACAGTCCTGTGCTGACTTGTACCCCCAGGCGCCGCAGACAAAAAACAGTTTCTGACACTGCCTGACCCTTGGAGGCATAAAAATGGAACTTTTGACCTCATGATGCCCAAGTGGAAAGCTTACCATCTCATGGGTGTGTTCTGTGTGTGTGTTTTGCACACTCATACTCGCATATTTTGCCATATGTCCCTCACTTTCTCTCATCACCGCCCACCCGATCCCTGGCCGGCTCACAAATCAGTGCGAGCCATTTCACGAGGTCAGGGCTTGCTATATTGCTTGTGTGTTTTCACCCAGTGCCCTATATGGAAAGAATGTGCGCTCTGCATACCAAAGATGACTGAGCAGAATTGAACAGCCGTCGAGTCCAATCTGTTTAAGTCAAGCTGACTGAGATGGACGCATTTTACAATTATATACACAGGGTAAGTGTTTGACACAGCTGTGCAGCTGATCTGTGCAGATGCTGCTGTGAAGAACTGTGGGGTTTTGGTTTATGGTTGTTGAACCCAGTGAGCCATGTTCCACTTGTGGAGGATGAGTGATTAATTCCAAATACGACCAGAGAGGCTGTTTGCTGAGTTCTTTTCTAATGGATGTGACATATTTGAATGAAGTTGTGTCCCTAATAGTTTATTTGTACAATGAACAGCTAATAATTTTGACTTGTGCTATTTTTGCCAAAAGGGCCAGACTGGAGTCATCTGACACCAGTATCCATGTCAGTAATTGCTCTTTAGTGGGAACTTCATGCTTCTGCCAAACTTACCCTGCATGCATCGGGACAATGTAACATATTGTCGATAGAATAATTTGACAATATATACTGAAATTAGTTATTTCTGTGTTTCAACACGTTACACTCTGCCAGCGCTGTAATCCACGCTCTATCTCTTGCCCTAAAGAAATATTGTATTCAGCTCAGTGGTAGATTTGGAAACAGGACAATGGATTTCAGGAATTTACACATGATCCTCCAGTACCTAAGCCGCATGCCATGTGTTTGAATTCATTCAGTAACACTTGATGTCAGATGACACTTTAGAGTCAAAGAAGCATTTTCTTTCTGTAAAGACACTTGCATTCATGAACTGGAGCACTTTCAGGCATCAGTCTAGCTTAAAAGCAGTCTGACATTCCTGCATATATATATATATATATATATATATATATATATATATATATATATATATATATATATATATATATATATATATAGACGAGTAGATACCCAGACAAGTAAATAGAACTCCAGTGAGCAGGAGAAAGAGAGAGTCATGCATACATACAAAAGATGGATGGAAAAAGTGAAATACCAAAGAAACAGATGGTCAAGTTGACAGTTTAGACAGACAAACCAGACCAATAGGCAGTGGGATTAAAAAAATATGGTAAATCAAGCCAACCCCTTACTTTACAACGCTTGTTTGGCAGTGGAGCTCACAGGACACACATTTATTTCAGGTTTGGCTTACATACAATACAGTAAGTGAGGTTAAAAGTTTAGTATTTCCATTTCCCACTCAAGGTATTTTTATTGGACTCCCTGGAAAGACTTAAGGAAGGGAAAATGTAATAATCTGTACTTTCATATGGGAGAGGCTGTGGCCTATCTAAGTCTTTACTTTTTTTTTTTTTTTTGTACAATATTTTACATTATATTACAATATTTGAAAAGAAGCATAAGGATGTCTTGCTCTGTAAAGCGTCACTCCTATCTGGATCAGTGCATTTAGATTGCACTTCCTGGCGCCTCTTACATCCATCTTTGGTGTAGTGAGTTGGTTGGCCACTCATCCACCCTTGTGTTCAAGAGGAGAACTGCTCTGGGAAATGTTTTTACTGTTTCAATGAGGCTTTACTCTAAATAGCTCAGGTTTCTGGTGATCCCAGGCCTCTTCTTTGGCCTCTTTGCAGGGCTTATCACCCAGGGATGTTAAAGCTGGACTCTCGTAGATGTAAGCACATCAGCACATTAACCCCAGGAATGGCTGAGGACGTAGTCCCCAGAGCAGCTATGCTTTACTACGTTGTGCTGTCTGTCGATTGTATTCACAGGAAAGTCCCCGAGCAGCAGTGGCGTTTAACCATGTGTGGTTTAACGATTACAGTTAAATGTAACAGACTTTCACATGAACAGAAAGTGTATAGCTGATGGGCTCAGGCTGCGTGTTATAGCTCATTAAGTACAAATCACATGCACCCGACATCGATGCTGACTGTTTTCTGAAGGGCGACGATTTGAGTGGGACTTTGGGAGCCCATCACAGTAATCATGATTGTCTGGTTGAAGTCCTTCACAAAACGCTAAACGCCAAATTGTGTGAAACTGATGGGAGTACGACTGGGAGTAAGTCACTGATTTTCTGTCAGATGACAGAAAATATTTCCTACGTGGATACACAGACAGATTTGTAGGTTTTGGGCTAAAACACCCGTATAGGCGCTTTTATAACAATACAATGCACACAAATATTCTATTACAGAACTTCAAATGAATGTAACATGAATGAATGTAAACCCTTTTACTTGAGCACCTTTTGCAACTGTTGTTTGCTATGAAAGGCCCAAGGATTTATGATTTATGATGGACATTGTGAAGGCGTTTGAAGTCCATCAGCTATCATCCTACCACATGCAAGTCTGAGCAAAAATTACTTTAATTAATCTAGATGCAGTCACCTCACTGCTGGGTACAGCCCCAGCACCCCAAGGTCCCCCTTTTTCTAGTGTGGTGACACCGTCTCGATAATTGCGCTGTCAAGATCAGAGATTTAGGTTTCAGTGCACTGTTCAAGTGGAAGGAATTGAATCAAAGGGCCCTGAGAAGGTCTAATCCCTGCACTAGAATGGCTTTGATTGTGTCAGGGAGCAATTAACATAGGTGCGTGTGTGTTTGGCCAATACATCAGTCACTGAGAGTCAGCGTGATGTGTAAGAGCACTTTGAAATTAAAGACTACATGGAACGCCTGAGCTTTTTCCCATGTGTTATCACGCACAGCTGAGGCAGGCTTCACTATTTCCAGTGATGCTGCAATACAGAATATGTTTAGTAACGGCGTCCTTCTGTCAATGTTGCACAACCTCCTGACTCCTGAAATATAATAAACATACAGTTCAGCCACTAGCTTGTCAGCAAGTCTGTGGTGCCTAATGAGGGTCTGCTCGGGAGAGTTTGATGTTGAGAGCTGATGTTAATTTGTTTTGTTTTTGTTGTAAATTGTGTGTCTGTAAATAATGTGTAAATGACTAGTTGTCCTTGCATGCCAGGCCACACACATGGCTTAACAGAGTGGCACCCACACTCGCTCACACACACACACACACATGTGCTCATTACGAGGAAGCCCTTTCAACGGTCCCCGTGATGGTGGTGCCAAGCTCTTTGTTTAGAATGCATTCAGAGCGTGGTCATTATTTGCTAACCCAATTTTGGAAGTATAGAAAAAAAAATATCCATTAATTTTTTTTTGAGAAAAAAAATTTGGAAAGTGAGCATCCTGAGTGATTCAGAGTTTTGTTTAAGTCACTGGCTGACATCATTCAGGATAATCCACTCTGAAGGTGGAAAAGTGTTGAATTTATTTTTGGCAACATAAAGTTAACGTTGTACAGCTACAATGTAACAAAGAGAACATTTTTTTACTGACCATTTCAGCAAGTTTCTGTTTTAGCGGGGTTTGAACTTTCCTCTCAAACTCTTATTTTCATTCACTTTTTGCTGCGGCACCAGGAGAGACACCTTAAAATAAGTGTAGTTATCCTTTCATTCAAACCACCTCTCACCCTTTAACTATTTCACATTTTTACATTCGACTTTTTAAATGTGACCCCATAGGTTCATCTATACCTTTGCCTTTCCAGCTGATGTGTTATTCTGAAATTAAAAGTCAGATCATTTCTTGCGTGACCTTGGTGAAAATGTTTAGCAGTTCAAAAATGTATTTCCAGTTTTCATTGTGGAGGCATCATCGTATGCTAGAGAACAAGATGCCCAACTCCACATACACAACCAGAGCTTCTCAAAGGCCCTGAAAACTCCTAAAAATAGAGGCTTTACACACCCACGCTCAGCCACACATGCGCTGCATATGTAAACATCCACGTACACACACTTATGCCCTAATACAGGACAAATATGCATGCAGAAGCACATTTACAAGCAGGCATGTGCACACATATACACACTGTTGGGCCTCGAGGGCAGCCCGCTCATGACCACTAATGCAAACATGCGATAATATTAGCTATCTATAAAATGGCTGGTCATATTTTTAAAATACCAAGAGGGGGTCATGAACTGCTGCTTAAAAGACCATCATAGTTGTCAGCCCAAGCTGCTCAGCTCCAAATATACCATGGGATCTAACTTAAGACCTGGAGAGGTGCCTGCAGGGTATTTTTGGGTTAGTGTTTACAGGTGTTTGTTCAGTGGCAGCAGTGCCAAGAGGTTAATGGGATACCCACTTTAAGAAGTTCAAATAGACTCCATGGTGTTGGAATTGTGGTCATTTTGACCCAATGATGGCTGGGAGGGAAGGCCTCACAGAGCAGAGGAAAAACTTTAAACTAGCCTGAGGAGCGGCTTCTATTGCATCTATGTTATCTGATGACGACCACGTCTCTGTAGATTGTTCAATCATTTACTGATGTGAGCCGGTTTCATGGGAGGTCAGAATTGTAAACCTGCTATGATCATACTTTTTTTTTTTTTAAGCAAACCCTTGTTTACATCACACTATCTGCGCAAAATCAGTCAATCGGCTTCTTTTTATTACCAAAATTAAAGCCGTGGTTAATCTTTGTTCCAGTAAATGAACTTTTCCCACAGTAGTAAACACATAACCACAAAGCTCAGCCAGCTCGTACTCAAATCTGTAATGTTGCTAAAAGATTTGGTTCTCCAGTAAAATACCTTTCCCTGCTGGTAAAGATGGGACAGTCAAATATACCACAGAAAGCTCAACACTTTTATATAGTGCATATTGAATAAGGTGCAGTTATCTTTTACTTTTGTGTAACAATTTATACCCTTTTACTGTCCCTCCCTTGTTGCTAGGTGATGTTGTTTACTGTAGGTCTATGTGGGTTAAGAAGTACTCTGTGCTATATCTGTCTGCTCGAACCCAGGCTTCATCTTCCTTTCCTCCTGTCATCCTCCTCTCTTTCCTTCAGCCTTCCCCTTCGTGACCTCCTCACCCTCCATTTCCTTCATCTGGAGTTTTCCACTTATCTCCATTTGTCTGCTCTTCTTCCTCTGCAGGTTCTGTTCTGTCCATCTTGCAATAAAGCTGACCCAGCCAGGCAAATTGTACGAAAGAGCTGAGAAACACAAAACATGGCTGTGGCCGGGTGTCCGGATTATTTCCTGCATCATCCAAATTATCAGGTAAATTCCTGTTGAGATTTTTTGTTGTTGTTTTTGGAGAGTTGAAATGCTACAATCTGTGAGATTTCCAAGCCAAACCAGACTATGATGTCAGTGTGAAATGCTGTCCAGATTTGAACATGTCAGTTTAAGGCTTTAAAATAGTTCTGACTTTATTTTTGAACCAGAAACCAGATCTTGTCATGTTAAACATATACAAAAGGGAACAACTAATGGAATAACCCAAATAAAAAAGATAGGAAAGCAACAAATGCAAATGCAGCTGCACTATAATGGAGCAATTAACATCTATTCATTCTCCATTGTATATATTAAAAATCTTAATATACCCAGTTCTGTCTGCTTTTGTCCCAAATTATAAGGGAAAATGATGTCCCTGTCAGAGCACAGAAGGCAGGACTGAACTGCCCGGTATTTCAATTGGAAAAATGGCTAGAGCGGCATCTGCATTTCGATCTACAAGGAAAACAGAAAATACGGCTGGAAATTAAGGTTGATGAATGTGCTATTTGTGCATCAGTGAGTGTGTAGGTAAGGCAAAACAGAAGAACAACTCTTCCTGAGGTGACTGAGAATGTCAATGCAGGATATGATCAGACTGTGTCAGCAAGAAGAGTTTCTCGACAATTACATAGACGGAATATTATAGTAGGTTTGCAGCGCATAAACCCCTCATTACTAAGATGATGGCACATTTGAGAGTTCAGTGGTACAAAAACTATTGCCACTGGTCTACCAAGATGTGGAAAGAAGTTTAAATGTCAGAGGAGTCAACCTTTGCCATATTCTCCACAAGCTGGCAAACTCATGTATGGCATGTATGGCATGTATGGCATGTATGGCACTCCTGCTGTGCTGCTGTGAGGCGGGTGATCTGTCCCTTTTGAATGAGGGGCTGCCACAGATTTTGTGAATGCAGATGCTATGGTCCTCAGTGACACAATCATCATGGAATATCTCAAACCAGCATTTTATACAGCGCTCCCTGCCACAATGATCAAAACAACAAAATAAGAAAGGTGTTCCATCCTTCATAAAGAAAACCAGAAACTTGACGAATCAATGACAAAGAGCACTGAAGCTGGCCTGGCAGCACGCGTGAAACACAGTTTTCCTGAAAACAGAAGAGCTATCTTATTAACAGTGCAATATTTCTGTACCAGACTCAGGCTGTTGACCGTAACTCATCTGATTATAAAGGCAGTTCAATTTAGAAAAGAATACTAATCGGCAAACAATAACACGGTAATGATAATTAGCAGCACTTATTATGAGCGCTCAAGCCACAGAATGTGGATAAAGATGGATGTAGCCTATGTGACCCCGCCCGTGGGTTTCTGAAGAGCAGTTCTGAGGCTTAGTGTGGGCTGCGACATCATCGCCATCGTAAGGCCTGACTAACAACTAATCCAAAAATGGCTAAAAGAGGAGGGGCATGTTTGGAGCCAAGATGGGGCATTGTTCCAGCTAATGTACTGGCAAGAATACGTTCACACACACACAAAGCGGCAGAGCTTTAATAAAAAAAGGGTGAGTTATATGAATATTCAGTCATGCATAGTTGTCATAAAGTAGACAAATGGCCGTAGAGATCAGGCCATTGCACCTGGCTGTACATATATTTATTTCTGCCGGACAGTTTGGCATTTTAACACGGATATATGGAGTTTGTGCTTATTTGAGGAACAGCATTATTCATCCTTTTGCTTTGCTGCTTGAGTAAATCACAGCATAGCCAAGTAAAACCAAGCAGATCACATTAAAGTTGTGGATAGACACCTTGAGATAAAAACATAGGTCGTCACTCTTCAAACTGCACATGAGCATGATCCATCACAGTGCATCTCATTCTCAGGAGCTCAGTTTGAGGGGCAGAATTGAATTTCTGAGTTAACATTGACTATTATAATATTTTTAAGTTAGTTTGAGCTTTGAAAACAACCAGAGACCTTTTAAGAGTTGATTTTGTTGTTGGAAAAAAGCGGCAGATTTGGTTCTGGACATCAAGTTTTAGGTTTATTAGATTTGCTCACATCTGCCTCTGTAGAGCAAAGGGCTTCTAAATATTTGTGTTAGGCCAGCAGCACTATTAGCCTGATCAGAAGCTGCTCTGTTGTCTGCTCGTCATCTGGGTCATGGCTTTATCAATGACCTTTGACCTCAGAGCAAGAGGACAGAGAGTTCAGCGTGCTCTCCCAGGTCTCCACAGCTTAGAGAGACTAGCTTTCATGAAACTAAAGATCCCTATGAGAGAGTGTGTGTGTGTGTGTGTGTGTGTGTGCGTGTGTGTGTGTACTGATGGAGCATGATTTTTAATGAAGTTTGGATTTAATTAGAACAATTGTTAAAATTATAAACTCAACAAAAGCAACTAGAGTGGATGGCCCTTGAGTAACGTTTGAGGTGTAACCCCCTTAAAATCATTATGTAGTCATCTAGAACAGTATATACCTTTTTAATTGAGGTTCTGCTTTCAGTACGTGCTTATTCCCCCTGCAATTGCTCCAATTCTCTCAGATGGTGAGTCCTTTTACAGTTGAACATTTTGTCCTGTCCAAGATGTCCCATAGATAATTTTAATCAGCTGAAGAGTTTATTGTTATTATTATTTGGCAGACTTTGACTGTCCCATCAGTGTAGTTTTAAAATCTAGACAGTAGAGAATCATTTACTTCTTTGCCAATAGTTAGAATGAGTGCTGCTGCAGCAATGGTATACAGATCTTCATGTACAATAAAAGTTTACACACACACACACACACACACACACACACACACACACACACACACACACACACACACACACACACACTTGGTCGCTCTTGCAAAACATTCAGTTATAACAGATGTACCTTGACTTGCTGAGTGAGAAAACCCATTTACTGTGAAATTCCAGGGTTGTGGAGAATTCTCCCTGATATTCAAAACAGATTCACGTAGAGATAACATTCATACCAAACTCAAGGCATTATATTGGCACTTTGAGCTCACTTCTGTTGTGGCGTAAATGATGCTATATTCAAACCCAGGGAAATCTGATGAGGTAAAAAAAAGAAGTAGTTTTTGCAAGTCATAATAATTAATTAAAGCACAATCTATGTAAAAACTACATTTATATAAAGTAATTAAGGTAAAACTAACCTCAGCTGTCATGTATTGTAAGTTTTAGTAGATGCTGCTAATACATTAAAAGTGTTATCTGAACACAAATAAAGGGTTAGAGAATTGGGACTTTCATCTGCATTAGTGATTCTACAATCAATAGATTATAGAATCACTACAATCAACACAATCTGACCCTGCGTGGCACAACCACACAGGGTCAGAACATCCATACTCCAAATAATTCACGATACAGTAAATGTTATGCCATGTTAACTTTCCTTGCCATTTTCATATTTTTCTTGAGAACTTTTAATTACACTTCCAGCATGTATAGCAATACATCTGCAGTGGTTCTATTTTGTCAACTGGACTACACAGAAAACGTAAAGCAAATCTTTGTAGTAGCAAAATGAAGCATCTCAGGTGAAATCTTATTTTTCAGCTGACTTCCATAAAGCTGCTGTACTGTCAAAGGATTAATGTGAAGTAAAATCACTATAAGCAAAAAAGAATATTAAAAAAAAAACCTCCAAGAGCTAAATCCATGTTGGAAAAAAATGCAATAAGGCTGAGGGGCACAGTGCTTCCTTTGGCTTAGCTGTGATAGCAGCATTATCAACAAACAGACGAACAGAGCACAAAGCAGACATCACTGTGACTGCCTGATCTCATTCCGGTTAATTATGTAAGAAGGGATTTCCACTTGCTGTCTAGTGCTCATGTATGTTTCAGCAGACAGTATCTGTTATTACTGTCAGCTGGACCAGTCTGCCAGAAGCAATTCTTGGACCCTTGAGAGGGATTTCTACATCTCTAAAGTGCTCTGAGAATATTCAGTTCCAGGTAAATCTAGCCAAAATGGAACACGCGATTTTACACTATTAAACTCTCAGTTGTTGCTCCACAACCAAAATGATGTCAGCATCGATTGAAGCTTATTGACTCCCCAGTCATAACATTTAACCTCAATCTGACCTCTTCTAAAGACATAGCTGTGACATGGAGCTCAGTCCTTTCCTTCCTGTTTGAGGTGAAGCCTCCAGACCTTTGTGTCCATCCTGCTTTCAATCCTTTAACCCTTTCTCTGGCCATCTGCTGACCCCCTTTAAAAGTTGATCTCTCAAGCCCAACACTTGTCTTTGCATTTCCTTTCAGTTTCATCAATATAAAAGTGCACTTGTATGCTCCACATCAATTTGGCCTACCCTCAGTCCTGTTTTAATAACTTAGCAAATATGTGTGTGTGTCTGTTTATATATGTATGTGCATGGTGGTGCTTTTGTGTATGCGTGAGTGCATGTGTGAAAGATAGGATGACAAAATGCAAGGGCAACAATAAAGGAGAGGCCCCATCTGTTTGTGTGTTGTTTTTTTTCCTCTTCAGCAGACAGAAAAGAACTGAGGTTTTATGTGTTATCTTATTTTCATTCTCCTCTTTGCTGATACAACAAAGAGGAGAATGCATAGGGAATGGCATGGCTGAGAATTACGCCGGAAAGTATCGAACCCCAAGTTAACACTCTTTCAGTTGTCTATGGACGCATCAAAGGCTCTCGGAGTTTTGCATTTTTGTTGGTAAGCACTACGAAAGGGATCAAGGTGTGTTTTAAAGGACCTTCATTCTGTTACTGTGTGTGTTTGAGTTTACTCAGTTACTGCCCGACAGCCATGCAAAACAGCATTCAAAACCAGTATATGCTCCCTCCGCCTCTGCTCACTGGGGCAGAACCATGAGCATCCTGTGCTGAACACACACAGAGCTACCAATTTTATGCTGTACCATCCTACAAATCAAACAGCGTCCCCGAGCTGTTTGGGTGACTGGGTAGGGGATCAGTCACAGTCTGGTAGCTGTACCCCCAGACGGTGCGTGTTTGTGACATTTGCTACGTCATGGGAACAAATGGGGTGATGTGGTACTTATTTTATTCAATTTTTTTTTTTCTCATTCAAAAGCAGGTTAGCCCCATTAAGAGCCCAAATATATTTTTCAATCCAGTAAAGATGTCTGGAACTTCAGACGATACAAAAATGGAACAATGCAACATAATGATTGGAGGCGGTTGGGTCAGTAGGTATATCGGAGGGGTTGGGCTGCGGCAGCAGTTGACAGAACCATATCCTGACAATAATGCATCCAGTTATAATCCGTTCAGTTTGCACGTTGGTGCCAGTGGAGAAACCAGAGAAGAACCCTGAGTTCATAATTGCTGGACTTTAGAAGCGAGAAATTTTGCAGGTGAAGCATGGATTTTATGTTTCCAAAATATTCAGCCGAGCCCTTATTTTGAAGAATGGAGGCATCAGAGTGGAATCCTACTTCAAACCTCATTTTCACAGTGAGTCACTTCTCGTTGAAGCACTCATTAGGCTCTTGTTCGAACTTTAACTGTCACAAGCGTTCAAGGAAATTCTGGTTTCTTGAGGGGAAAAAATTAGCTTCACATCGGACATGACTGATTCAGGAGTCACAGAAAGATGCGAGTATTCTGTAAAAATCACCTCAACCTTTCTTAAATCAATGGAACATTTGCTGTTACTTACAATGCTTTTGTTTTGTTTGAATATATAGGCTGTTGCAAATTATTACATATTAATTGTAATAAATATCACACATTAGATTCCTCTGGGTGCGAGAGAATAACTCTCGGACAAGGAAAGCAGGAAAAGCACCAAGAGAGACCAGCTGTTTAAACAGTGATAAACGTTGGTCTGGAGCAATAGACGCCACTTGGCTTAAGAATTTGTAATACAACCAGGACCTGCTTCGTTAAATGAGACACAGTCCAGAAAATACATCTGTGTGTTTAAAGAACTGCATGATGGATACCAGGACCATCATCATTTAATTATTGCAACTCATTGTCTCTGGAGGCAAGAAAAACTGAAAACTGATGTGAGGCAAAAGCATCCATCATGGGGGAGAGAAAAAAAATAAATAAATAAAAGAATCCAACTCTGCCTGCATATGCTGTCATTGCTTTAAATGAGGCAGAACAAGCAACCGCACCAGCTTTTATTACAGCATTAGAGGAGGTCTGCTGTGTAAGAGACACACAGTCAGTAGCAGTGTTTTTCTGAACACAGTAGTCTGTCCCAGTACGTTCTGTTCTCTCTCCTGCTGTTAGGCCCTGCGCAGGACACCAGTCTGTACATGCAGCCCCGCACACACACACACACACAGATGTACGCACAATGGATAACAATGGACAAGTTGTCCTCTTCAGTAGTTGCAAGTGCTAGAAACAAATCCAAATCAAAAATGTCTGTAACCTAGCACAACTAAATGTATGTCCTTTTCCCCCTGCCTGTTTTTTTTACATTGAACAGTTTCCTGTGGCTGGAATGTGTTGACAATGTGTAACTAAGGTCAGATCAGGACATCATGGTTAAACAGTCTTCTGTGCTCTGACCGTCACCTGACCATGTTCACACACTGCATCTACCGGTATATAAAGCAAGTTATCTCAGCTCAACTTTATGGAATTCACTGTCATTATTTCTGCTCTCCCAGAAATCCACCATAGCTGTGTTTTCTGATCTACTGACCATTTGGGCTTTTTCATTCTGACATGTTTAACCTATTTCAACCTGGCTTCAATTCTGAATGTGGTCGAAGTTTTACACAATTGTGAAGACGTGAGATTCAACAAATACTACAAAGTATTTTCAGATATTGCTGAGGAGCTGCCCCTCTCTGTACTAACTGCTTTGAGGAGGCTCAATCACTGGTTACTTTTTTAATGCCCAATGTGAGATAAGAAGGATGGCCATATTTCTTAGGTCTTGAGGGAACCACTTAAAGAGGTGAAGGGGACTAAAATATTGTACAGTCCAAAAAATTCTGAGGTCCTTGCTCCAAGTGGCCTTTAGGATGCCTGAATAGTTAGATTCTATGTCAGTAATGACATTAGGAAATTGAGGAAACTGGGATTGCACATGATTTTTCATTTGAAAAAAACCAAACTGGTGGGTATAGTCAAGATTACATTTCTCTGATGACTCAGAAAGGAAATACAAAATGCCATTGACATACAGATCTTTGATCGTATGCAGACCCCTGTTAGACCAGAACAGGAAGTTTATGTCTGAGCAAGACGGAAGAAAGGAGTGGTTGCAAAAAACTGATGCTGGTACTATATGAAGAATGTAGGCCAAAATGTCTCCTAAAACTGATTCAGGATTTTTTCAGGGTATTTGTCCCAATTGTAAATTATAAAGTAAAAAGTTTCATTGGAAGGGGTAAATGTGAGCAGACCACTGACCACATTAAGAGATGCAAAGAGGAGGTTTCTGTTGGGGTCCACTCTGGTTGATTGCCTGTCAATCTATCCACATTACAGAAAAGGAGTTTACTGATGTTGGAAGCGTAGAGGGAAAATCAGGGGAAATCCAGTAAACATAGTGGGGTAAAATTTTTGGCAAAGAGCTCTGAGAGAATTAGTGATGACGACAACAGATACTAAAATCCTTCAGTGACCCTCTTAGCTGGGAGAGATGCTGGGGAGGCTGTTCAGCAGAGGGGTTAATTGGGAAGTAAAATGTATTTTTTTATGTATTTGGCTCCTGTAACTATTTGTGTGTGTGTGTGTGTGTTTTTTTTTTTTTCTCTCCCTCAGCAGGACAATATAGACCGGTCCTCCAATCACAGACAAGCTGACCTCATTGGCCCGAGCTTCCAACAGCCAGCCAATCGGAGCTCTCCTAATCATCAAGGTTGGTTTCCAACATCCAGTAGATATTGTGTATGAGTGGGTGTGTTAGCTGATGTTTGAGGTGCACTAATGTTGTGTGAAACAGAAGAGTGCTCTTGACTGTGCTTGGACATCAAATAACATGATTTTAAATACGTCCTTGGATTAGTGATATTGTGCACCACTGGGTTTTGCTCAACATAGACTTTGTGTAACTAGATCTTAGGGTACTAATTTCACTACTTTTCTTTCCATGCAGAAGACAATCAAAAGGGCCTTAGAAATTACCTGGGAACCTGATACTACTGTGTGTGTGTGTGTGTGCACGTGTGTGCGCTCATTTGTGTGTCAGTACAGTGTAGCGAGCCGCTTGCTCATTATCTTCCACTAGGCTGGGGGCTGGGGGGGGGGGGGGCTGAGAGGGGGGGCTGAGAGAGATAATATATATTTGGGTCTCTTCCGCTGTAAACATTTCAGCAGTTCAAAGAGTGATCTGCGTGGACACAGGGTGCCATTATAATTACGCTGTCTATCTAATTGTGCCATGCAGTGTTCATCCATGATAATCGGAGCATGAGATTTAAGCACAATATTGGCTCAGCATGGGAGGTAAGGGCGGGGAGTCTGCGAGGACTCAACGAGTGAATTAGAACGCTTGGCCCTGGCATGGGAAATAAATGGAGCATAAATGACATTGTAATTTTTCAGGATCAGTCGGGATGGAGGGAACTCAGGAGGACCAGAGAGGAAGACAAATGAAGATGACTTTAGCTACTTTAAATACATTTTTACTGAGACTTATATATCAAAATTATGATATTTGGCTGAAGACCCAGGTTTTTGTAAAACAGATTGGAGCAGACGTGCATTGAGAGTGATGAGCACTGGTACTGTAATCTATTTTTTGTCCTTCGCACCCTCTCCTGTCTCACTCTTTCTGTAAAAAAATAAAATAAAATAAGATAAAAATTCTCATGTAAGTGGTGACAAAGTATAACCAACATGCTGCAACTTTTGAGGGCTTTCACCACAGGAAAGCTTGTCTCAAGAGCTACACTATATTGTTTTTGTAATTGTCAGTCTTTATTAGTTGCAAAGCAATTTTGAATTTAGTCCCAGTACCTCCTGTCTTATTAGCAACGTAATAATCCTTGCTGACGTTACTAAACTTGTTTTCCAGGAAACTTGCTCTTTAATTCTTATAAGACTTTAATACAACCACCAAGTACTTGCGGTGTTTGCTATAAAGCTACTAGAGTCATAAACCTATTAATGTTGCTGGGAACAGTACAGCTTTATTGGAATTTGACCTGCCCATTAGTTCATATGTTTGAAATTAGATACTACTGAGCAGCTTATTGGATCACTGGCAAGCCAAAATTTGATACTGAAAAGTTGAATTTGTGTACATGTGCATATGCTTCTTCAATGTGTAACATTCGCCATGCACAGAATATATTTCTCTGCACTTTTCTTTAAACAAAGTTTGATGCAGTCTACCGTGATTGTTTAATGACACCAGACCTGGCGTGGGACATTCTGCATACGAGTCCTCTCCGGTGTCTCACTGATGCGATGTCACAGGCTTGCACTATGCAAATACTGTCTCCTCTTTGTTGTTTCTCCCAGCTGCACAACTGAGTGACTTCAGTCACACAGTATAGCTAACTCAATGTCACAGAGCTTTAGTAAGATGCACTTTCAGTCTCTCATGTTTTCCCTTTGTTACTGTGATTTTCTCTTTCGCCCCCTCATAACTTTGAGGGAAAATTTAGTGCATGCACCCTCCAGAGTTTAGCATTCGTTACCATGTGACTGATTGACAAGTAGCACTCCTACCCGTTTTATATCTTGTCTAAATGGGCCCCAAGATTCTGATATCTTACTCATTTCTATTCATTGGACACAGTCTAATTTTCTTTATTCTATTCAAAAGGTTTAAGAAGGTAAATAGTGCCCTGAGATGTGGCTGAGACCTACAGAAAAAAGAGACAATGATGGAAAAGGGGATTTGGTGAGGTGCTCAGGTGAGGTTCCGTTCTTGAGCTTCAGTAAATACTAACCATGATATTGTTGATGTTGTACCAAAAAATTTGGGAGAAATGCAAGATAAAATAATTTGACTGTGACTGTCTGGAGGATACTATGTTATTGTTATAATTTAAGTGGACAGTATGACAGAGTATGTTAGAATACCTGATGTGGCACTTTGACCAGTAGAGCAACCAGCACATTCTGTCCTCCTCTGCATTCCAGCAAATCCACCAATGCCATCACAGTATAGCGTACCTACAATACAATCTATATGTGCGTACACGTGTGTTTGTATATGTGAGGGTGGCATTTTCTTTTTTTGATGTGCAGAGGGGGGGGGGTGGGCGCACGCTTTTATATTGGCAAGCAGCTGCTAGGCAACAAATCCCATCAATGGTACCAATGCAGTGCAGTAATCTGATAGCGTGGCTCTGGAGGGGTTGACCAGCCATGATCTCAGGCCTGAGAATGGAGCTCCCACCCCAAGTTATTCCAGTTATGCCTTTGTAGACGGAGAGTGACATGCCAGGGGCACACATGCGCAGGTATACACGTGCAGACACATGTGCACGTGTACAGACACACACTTTTATTCACAAACGGCAAGGGACCACATTCCTGCGCCGAATGAGGCTTTTTAACAGCGGCGCTAAGTAAGGGCTGGGTGTGTGCAGATTGCGAGGTGATGTGAAAGAAATTTGCTGATTTGTGTTTGTCACCTCAATTAACATACAGCTGGCAAGTTTAAGATTGGCCAGATACAACACAGAGAGCAAATGATAGTGTACTATTTCTTCACTCTTAATTCACTCTAATAAATCTACAAGAGTATGCAGTCATGCTCGCAGCTCTGTGAGGCGTCTTCACCTCACATGTTTGCCATCTCTATTTTACCATTTTACCATTTCCTTTTCAGAATAAAACAATGCCAAGCTACTTGGAATGTTATTGGTTTTCCATGTATTTAGCAACAAAATGATGGCCTTTTTAGATCCTGATGATGGTGCTTTACAAAAAGTCATATGATCACAGTTATCACAGTTTATCTTCAGGGGGACGTGAATGTCGATAAGAGAGTATTGGCTCCCTACATCCAACCAGACATGGCCAGCATGGCTGAAGATAATTTCCTTCATTTTAAAGATTTAAATTCTTAAAAATAATATTTCTTGTCCTCGTGAAACTGTGTGAAGTGTGATACAGGTTCAAATTGTCATCCTCACCCTGTGTGAACTCACCCTCTACCCTTTTCCACTCTGCTTCTGCCCTCATATTTCCTCCCAACTCTCCTTTCCCTTCTGTTTATCTCTGACACCACCCCCCCCCCTCCTGTTTTCCTCTGACCCTCCCACTCTCCCCCTCCCCAACTGGGGGCCTGGCCCTCAGTGGCTGTGTGTGCTGTCATCACAGGCATTGTACTCCCCGGTGCAGAGCCACGCTTTACAGTTTAGACTTACTCTGTCTATACTCCCACTGATCCCTTTGAATGGAAACCCCTCTGCTAGGCTTGTATTCAGACACTATTTATCCCCCTTGTGTTTCTCCTCTGTGTGTGTTCAATTGATGTTCTGTATATGTATACCCCTTACATTCCCTATTTCTACAGGGGGGTTCCCCCTCCTTTTTGTTTTTAATTTGCAGGAATGAATAGAAATGCATAGACTAAATTCTTGGATTAGGAGAGCCATATGGATCTACAATCAATACAATGGTCTTGTTTTGGTCATGTCTCGGGCGCTAATGATCAGAAATATGCAACACAGATTTTATGCAGATTCTTAGCAGACATGACTGGTTTTACAGTTAGTTAATACTGTATTTAGCTTGGCTCAGACAATAGAAGAAGCTTGGGCTATTTTTACCCCTAAATTAACCGGTTACAAGAGAAGAGAGGGGTGTAAACATGTCAAAGGAAAAGAGGTAAATGAACTGAGGCCATGGGAGAAGTTAAACAATGAGGAAATGAGGACAATAATGTCACTGTTACCAGGGTTTCACATTTATGTCTGACTTCTACAGTCAAATATGAAACAAATCTGGTTTAGAGCCAAAACATTCATGCAGCAAAAAGTTTTTGTTGGTTTGTGCTCCTGAAGACCACAATATTAACTAAACATTAAAACACATTTTAAATTGAGCTTGAGGAGGATTACTGATATTCTCACCCTCAAAACTTACTATTGCTTTAGTCTCTGTGTGACCTTTTTATAATGAATTCTTTCCTGGTGAATTTCAGACCTACATTCTCAACACAGATTCCCATTGTGTGTGGACTTTAAAACGATTTCCTGCTATCTGTCAAATGGTCCTGACCGTTCCTGGCATGCCTTCATTTTGTTGTGAAAGCCACTTGACTTGGCACATGCTGGTGGAGTAAAACTTCAGTTACTTCTGCTACAAAACATTTATATCACAACCATTTTGGGACACTTGCTAAAGTGTTTGGTGCCATTGAGTGAGCATCACAGCTGCATATTTTCACTGCTCTACATCTGTAGCTCTGAGTGCTCCCTGCCGCCTGAGCTGCTCTGATATTTTAAGAGGATCTAATTAATGGCTGTAATATTGTGAGGCCAGGCATGCCATGACCACTGTGAGTTTGGTGGGCTGGAGTGAAGGTGTTTATGCTGTTCCTTATGCCTTCCAAGGCCAAGTGTGTGGCAAAACTCCATGTTAAGGAAAGAAAAACCTCATTAGGTTTGCTCCAGATATTCATTGGTTTTAGGTTCAGTGTATGCGTGTGTGCTTGCCTGCTGTGTGAGTCATCTCTCTGTGTCACTCCCGGGTGCATGTCGCATGTCTGTGTTTGCCTGATTGTGACATGCATAGGTGAATGAGATCATACGTGTGGTGACACACAAATCCTTCCATCCATGCATAGGTTTATGAGTTACGTTCCTCTGTATGCAAACTGCCAAAGAAACAAAACAAATCCTGATTTACGAGGAAACTTGTTTTTATTACTAACTTCAGGGCACAAGTCTCACGTATAAGAATAATGAATGATGAGCATTTGACATCGCTGCATTCATTTAATGCTGCACTGACTTGTCGTAGAGGTGTCTTGCTCTCTGCTTAGCCTTGCGTACTGCCTTGTATGCACCCTGTGTCCCGTGGCATATAGCTCTTTAGCTCTCCAGGCAATCTATAAGTAGCTGCTCCAGCTTACCTGTCACTATTAATACCTACAGATTAACCACTTGTGATACACAGGCACCTGTGATACAGCTACCTGCCACGTTTTCAAGAAAAAGCTCCTCAAAGGCAACAATTTAGGTCTAGCAGGTCAAACAGGTGGATGGACGCTGCTTCAGACAAATAGGTGCAGGGATGTTCACCAGGCGGGTAACCTGAGACTCTTGTTTACTTCTGAACTTTAAAATGAAAAAAAAAGAAAAAAAGAAAAAATCAACACTGAAAAAATTGACCAAACTGCTGCTTCTTTATGCCAGTTACTACTGAGCTGTGAGGCTTTTAGCTGCTTTAGAGCAGCATGACCCTTGTATCCCCTCACATGATCCTGCTATCCTGTACAATGACCTGCAGGGAAGTTACCTCATTTGATACGCTTGAGCTCTGATGGCAGGCCTGCAAAGTAGTCCAACTACGACAAAGTTCAAATATGAGGCTTAATGTACAACTGAATGAATTAATTTATGAAGGGAAATGTATTTTTAAACCATGAGCCATTTTTGTAGATCCTGAACATGCTTGTAGAGCCACCAATTTGTTTGTTTGTTTATTTGTTTGTTTTTTTTCCCAGTGATTAAAAATGCAATTTTCTGAATTGTCAAATTATAAAAAAGCTGTAAAATTAGTAATCGCAAAATTAAATACAAACTTGAGTAAAATGCCACTGGACCACAATGTTGGACCAATGAGAGAATCAAAGGTCATGTATGAATTAGTATTAAAAAAAAAAACAACATGAAAATTTCAAATCAAAATATACACTAACACATTGGCTGGTCAGATGTTTCTCTTTTTTTCAGTACAAATCAAACTTTCATTGTCTTGTACTTCTTTTATCATAATGAATCTTAATTAAATGTGGGCCCCTGTCCTAATATCTGCTTGGGCTTCCTTTCAGAGCCCTCAACCTGTACAATTAGAGCTTGTCTCCCCCTAGTGGTATGCGTATGTTCACAGTACAGTATATTGGGATCTGATGTAATGATGAATACATTCCATAAGTGTAAAGCAGGAATCCAGTTTATCCAGATGATTAAAACTATCACAGTGTGAAGCAATGAGATGTGAGCTTCCCTTCAGTTGCGCTCGTGTCAAACTTTGTTACAGCAGGCTCTTGGAGTCAGTTGAAAAGTGCGCCCCATGAATGCGAAAGTGCTTTAAGGTTTTCACATGGGCTTTGATGATAGATTCCTCCTCTTAAAAGAATTCCACGTCCTGGTTTTAAAGACTTTAAGAGCAGGAAGTTTGATACGTGCGGCCAATGTAGAGCAGCTGCTTACAGTGCCTTTGCTGTGAACCCCAGTGGTAAGAGGTGAAAAGTGTTATGGGCAGGTTTGTACTTGTACCTGTTATCCCTGGAGATTTAGTTCACAGGGCAGCACAATGTGAGCAGTCTCACACAAGTCCTGCTGATTGAGCACTGGCAAAACTGGTTACCAATCTTTGTGTGTGTGTGTTTTGTGCATGCCAGTGTCCCCAACCCTGTTATTTTTTTTTTTTATTTTTTTTTTTTTTAGTGTTACTTGCAATTAAGGTGGTGCAACATGAGGTCAAGAGTTCAAATCCTGGATACAACGAAACGATGAAGAAACTGAAATTTTTTTTAAGCCTCATCTGTATGAAAACAATGCAGCCAGCATATGAGACTTTAATTTTTCTTTTGTCCTTCATTGCATTCAGGATTTCTGCCCAGCTTCACTGATGTTTCACTTTTCTTTCGTCCGTTCAGTTCTTCTCACTTTTCAACAGTTTGGAAACATACTTAAAAAAAAAAAAAAACAAATCTGTTTTACCCAAGCGTTGCTTGTGGGATTTTGTGATTTTTCTGTTGTAATATTCCATCACCGAAGGTTTCATTTATGTCGGTTCCTACCAGAGGATGACGTTGACCTCGAGGCCCTGGTGAATGATATGAATTCTTCACTGGAGAGCCTGTACTCCACCTGCAGTAGTCAGCAGACAGAGTCCACCCCGCTACTGCACAACGGCCAGACCTCTTCTTCACACCAGCATCATCATCATCACACGCAACTTAACCACCCACGACAGGGTCAGCACTCACACACGCTAACCCACGTCTCCCCGGAGCCGCCGTCCTCCTCCTCGTCCGCAGACTCACCCCAAAGGAGCCTCAGGCGTTCACAACCCATGCACATCCTCGCTGTCAGGTAGGTGTTTACACAGTGTACACAGATCTTGGATTGGTAAGAATAATTCTTTTGGCTGCTTCAGCAGCTCATAGATAGAGCTGGGTTGTGTGGCAGGCAGTGAACATGAAAGGAAAACCGGAAGGGAGCTGTCTGAACATGAAAGATAACCCTCACTTTGAATGCACAAAGTCTTGCATTAACATATATTTGGCTTCCTACTGGTGGAGTGAGTTAGGAGAGTGCAGGCACGAGAGCGTAATAAATAGTCGTTCCCAGAGAGAAACACAGAGCTGCTCCCATGTGAGCATGAACATGACAGAATGGAGTTTGAAGTTTCTGGCCTGACATTTGAATGTACCACTGGGTGGCAAAGTGCTCCAAAACTTCAACAATCTTCTTCTGACCTTGAGCTCCGTCTTTTGTAACATCAAAATTGGTTGATAATATGCTTTTCCTGGTAAGTAATGAGCTCTTTACTATAGAAACAGATTTTCGTTTATTACAAATTGACGTTTAATTCTTTATCATAGCATCTAGGAGGGTTAGGATTGGCGCCATAAATGATATATATGTACTCATTCAGTAACATCTAAATACAGTTGTAACTGAACAAGCGGACATACAAACGCTCATGCACATAACAGCACAAGCAGTCATGCGAACAGAGTGTGATGGGAAGCCGTGTGCTCTCCCCCACCTGAAACATTTGCACATACATGGCCACAAATGCAGGGCTCCTTTTTTTTCTCACACTGTAAAAGAAGCCTCTAACTATACACTCATCCCTCCACACCCTCTCAATAATTGGGCACAACGTTTCCTCCCCAATCCTTATCTGTAGCCCACGAATGACCCCTTCCTCCTTGTCACTCCCTCTTTGTCTCAAACTACACCAGCAGCAGGCGAAAGGTAAAAAATCTCATTTATTTTAGTCCCGAGTGCAACTGTCTCTGTCAATTTAAACCACAGTAACCTATATTCTCCCTGAGGGGAGAGGGGTAAGCCTTGAAAAGTGGATATGGATAGACACCAGATAGACACTGAAGCTAAAGGATAATGATTGCATACATACAACTCACACAAACATGCATTCAACAGAAGAGCAGGTGTCAGCCCCTATTATTTGCCCTTAGAGTGTTTGACAGAAACAGAGATGGGATAATCAGGTAATGGAGTGTTCTGTCTTAAAAGCTCTTTCTTTCAAACAGCCACACACACACACACACACACACACACAGATGCACAGGCCCTGAAGTTCTTATTATTCAAGGCTGACCTCTGGATAACCCTGTTTTCATGCTCAGATGGAATGACATCAAAAGGCCTGTTCCCTTTTGAACTCGCTGGGTTTTACAAAGAGACAGTTTTAATAGAGAAAGAGGCTAAAGAAAGTGTCATCTATGCTAATTCTCTAAACTAGCCATGGAGCCAGAGCTTCATAAAATGATCCAACCTGCCCTTTTTTTTTTTTTTTTCTTAAATGACTGGATCCTGAAAAGCTTCAGTTGAGATGTCAAATCATCACCCTGTCATACACAGTGTATGTGCCTCATTTAAAAACTGCTTTAAAGTGATGTCTTGATTCAAAATTGATGAACCATAAATATTGCAGAATATTAGCGAGCAGGCTGCGGGGGTCTGTGGTATCCACTTGCTGGAAGACTGTTCATTATGAGTAGATCAGACGGAAACAGACATGAGCCTGGATACTGTACAGCAAAGCTTTATTAATTCAAACTCTGTCTCTTGCATATTTCACATGTCAGTGAGACACATTTCAAAGTTTTCCCATTTTACTTCAGATGTTGCTGGTCCACGGCACAGGCTTGGGTGCTCATCAGTGTTTTTGTTTGAATAATTAGCATATTCATTAGATATGCTCAATCCAGCCGGGTGCCGTCCTGTTTCTATAGTATGACTGTTACTTTGTCCTGGTTCCATTGTCCAGGAGGCTGCAGGTGGAGGAGCAGCAACTGAGGACATCTTCTCTCCCAGCCATCCCGAACCCTTTCCCTGAGCTGTGCAGTCCAGCAAGCTCACCAGTCCTCAGTCCAGGGTCCCTTCCTCCTGGAGAACCTTCCACTGGCAAATATGTAAGTCGGACGCCTACAAAGACACACTTTGGTTCTTCAGGAGTTCAGAAAAAAGTTACACTTTCAATGTATTGTGATCTAGTGTGACTGAATTGATTGCAGGACCGCATGAGAGCCCATTTCAGATGCTTCTCCCCTTGAAACACATGAGACACGTGTTGATTTTGATTCACTTTAATGCTGACAACTGAAACGTGTGTGACTGAAGTTACTTGTTTGGAAAGAAGCAGCGTTATAATGTCATAAATCAGCTGCATTAAGTGGTCAATTGTGTATTGGGTATAATCATTTAGGAATTTTCCCTGCTCTACATCTGCTTCCATGTTTTGCTCATTTGAGGCATGTAGATTACTTACATATGACAGCACTGTATTCTAGAGTGCATATGTGCACTTAACAGGGTTTGTGGCTTTGTTTGAGAAAAATAGATTAAGGTGAGGAGGGTGTGTGCATATATGCATATATGTTTGTGTGTGTGTGTGTACCTGTACATATGGCTACGTTTTTGCAACCCTGTTTGCCTGTTCATGTGTTGACAAAGATTTAGAGGCTGGTCTGTCTCTTCCTGGAAGTCATAGTCCCTCTACCGTCACGTTTAATGAACTTCATATGGAGCCAGCCAGTGCTGGTTAGAGTAACATACCAGTTTACAGTAATGTGAGGGAGGATTATTTCTCATAAATACTCATGGCTGCAAGACTCCAGTTCCAGTTAAGTTGTTACAAGCCTTTATGCTAGTCTGTCTTTAATATGATCCCCTCTCCTTTAAAACAACAGCTCATAAATCTCTTGATGAACCAGCAACATCCAGTAAATGCTGAAAGAGTTGCAAAGTTGTGGGTTTGACTTACCATCTGTGACATAAATAAAGTTCTAGTTCAAGGGTAATGTTGGACTAAGCCTTGAAAGATTTAATCTAATTCTAGTCTCCATGAATTTATTTCTTTGTGGTAATGTTGCAGGCTTGAATTATTAGCTGTGGAATAAATTTAGCAGTGATGAATGATGATGATCTGCTCTTTCCATTAAATTACCAGTTACTATCACCATATAAATGCAAAGATCTTATCTGGTCAAGATTCAGAGACCGAGTTATGAGACTGGGTTACAGGAAAGTTGTTGTTTTTTTGCTTTTTTTGTTGTTGTTTTTTCCAATAGCTCGTCTTATTTGGAGGACAGTATAGACCAGGAAATGGAGCAGAGTCTTAGAGCAGGTGCAGAGGAGTTGGAGAGCACTGCTGGAGTTAAATTATTTCCTTGCTTTTATGGCAGTCTGATGATGAAGTATTTAAAAATGAGAGTGGATGGTTGGCCGTAAACCAGCCATGCTTTTCTGAGCCACCCCAACACTCCAGAGTCAGATTTAACCGGTGTAATGGATGTTTGGTTAAGGTCAAGCTAAATTTCGTAAAAAGTCAAGGGGTCACACTACTATCTGTAACATGAGATAGCTTTTATGAAGCTCAGTAAGAAGATCTTTGTGATTTGTCATATTAGAAAATAGGAAGTGGACTATCAAAAGGTTTTGCATCATGCATCAAGTGTTGCTGTGCCTTTGCTGAGGATGTTCTTCATGAACATATCTGTAAAGGTAAACTCTTCCTACTAGAAAAGAAAGTTTTTACTTTTGTTTTGATTAAGAGGCAATGCTGAGAAAGCTGCTGAAAACTGAATTGCTTGTGTGCGTTTACAGTGCACCCGCTAACCACACAATCGTGTAAACTTGTTAGAGTGGCCTGTTCATCCATTCATGCATCTGGATTTTACTGAAAATGTGTGTTTGTGAGTTTGTGCTCACATCTGCCTGTTTGTCTTTGTGAACTCTGTAAACTATTTACAGCATTGGCAATGTCTATTCATTGTTGATGGCAGTGGAAAGTATGTCTCATTGTTGTTGTTCGTCAGTGGAAATTCAATTCAGCACCTTTCCACTGCAAAAACCTCCTGAGGAGCAGTCTCATCACATACACACACACACACATCTCTGGGGTCCAGCTTTTGGAGGCATGAGAAGAGGTGATCACAAACACGTATTCCTCAATTGAGTGATCCAAGAACTTGGTGATCCGTGTAAGGTTTGACACAAGTGGGATGGTGAGCAGGTAAATTAATGTTCCTTACTCTCCATGACCTTTGATCTCAATCATTTCAACCATGTGTGCTCCATTTTGAGCCATTTTTTTTTCCTTTGTCTTTATCGCTCCTCGCCAGCCTGTCTCTACCTATCTCTCTCCTTGCCCTCCAAACATCCAGTCCAGTCAGCCAGACTGCTATTGAGAAGTTTCTCTGTTTAGTTTACAGAATTTTCCGACCTCCGGGCACTTTCTGACAGACTCTCATACTTCTGTCCCTCTGTTCCTCCTTACCTCACTGCCTGGCCTCTGTGCAGGAGCCTGAGAATGCAGCACAGCACTGTCAGGAATCACTGGCCAAGCTGTTTGACACAGCCATATGATTCCCAATTACCTCACCTTCCTCTGCTGCGCTCTCCCTCAGGTCTTCCTTGATTCCTCCACTCAGCTCTATCCAGTTTGTCTCCGTACCCGTGCAATCATGATAGGAAAATCCTGCGAACAAAAGGTGCAATGTGGCCAGTCGTTTAGAACTGATATAAACTGATGTGTTCGCAGCACACCTGGGCCCAACTTAAGATATAAGCTGTCGTTGTGAAGTGTAGCATCAATGTAACCTAGAAGCCGAAATGGGAAGCTACATGAGAGCGACAGAATAGTAAGAACTTTGAACTGCCATCTATGAACACCGGCGCAAGTCCAGTGCAGAATGTCTGAAAGTGTGTGCAGGTGGGCAAACATCCACAAACAGCTGACTTCCTGTTTCTGCTGAGGGTCACTACAAACATGTCCTGGCTTCTAAGACATTTTGAAATTACATACATTTCTCCATTCACAATAAAGCAGCCAAAAAACATGTATTACTCCCACACAACAGCAAAGAAAGTACTACAAGCTCGGCCTGTGCGATCCATGTCATGCAATGGAAAAACCTGTAAGAAGCCTTGGACTTGAGGCTAGCCAGCGTTAGCCAGTATACCCATTAATTTTCTGTCAAGGTTCTTACAATCTGTCCTTAGCAGTGCAGTAGAGATTGCTGTTATGCACTTACTTGGACACTGTGTTCCCCTAGCTGCTCAGGTCATTCTACTGTGGGAACACTGATTTGATCACTGGGTTGCCAGATTTTGTTGGATTTACTGTGCTTGGACTGGACGTCCTGTAGCTCTCTGTGCTCTATGGTATGGCAGGATCCCGACACCCCGTCTCTGCCTCTCCAGTCTGTTTCATTATCGTCCCATTGCTCCGTTTATCTCTGTATGTCTTGGACTGTATATCAGTGTTTATCTTCCTGTCTGTCACAAGTGTTTTCACTGTCCCTCCACCCTTTTGTCTTTTCAAGCAACCGTTCACTCCTAGTTAAAAAATCTTGTTGATTTTTAGGCAGGCGCAGGAACAGCGGAGTGTGCCATGAGATAATTCGGCTCACTTGATGAATACTTTTTCAAACGTGGTGAGTAAGTAAGAGGCCTAAAATAGTGCATGGTGCCAGACAACCAGTGGAGGTTGGTTTGGCACAAATAGTATTAGCAAATGGGTTGTCGGTGCTCAGTGCCAGAAATGCTGCCCAGTTGCATAAGTTTATGGGAAAACAAAGCAAACGTTTTTCTACGTCATGTAGGTTTCAACAAAAACGCTGGCTGTCTGTCGAGGGTCACACAAAGATTCCACTAGCTCATATTATGCTTTTTCAGAAAGTAAACCAAAGTAAGCGTTCATTCATCGACACGCACACGACATTATCAGGATGACGATACAGTCAAGGGCATACGCAACTATTTCAGCACGAACTGTACTAACACTAAATGTTAGATTTCCTAATTCCAAACCTATATTTGTTGCACGTGTTTTGCATTGTCTGTTATGAACATGAATATAACATATATATATATTTAATTATATATAAAAAATATAACAAATTGTGTACACCCATACATCTTTATATTTGTTTTGTTTCAGGAACAGTCTAAATTATTTATTTTATTGTATTTCTTGTGCTTTTCTTGTACATCAGCATGTTCTGCAGGTGAAATCAAGTCGGTATCCTTTTCTGTCTATTTCTCATTTGGATTAGATTCTTGGCACCATCTGTGCCACAGTATCCCTAAAGGGATCATTGACATTTACGCTAATGATGATGGTGCTGATCACCTTTCTGCCTCCTCTCACTTCCCCTGACCCCTGTTTCTCTCATTCTCTTTCTGCGCAACCTTGCCTTCAGTTGATTCAGTTGCCACTTTCTATGATACCTACTTTATGAAAAAAAAAATGTATGCAAATGCTGTCAGTATCAAGTGTACTGTACTGAAGTATAATTTCAATGAGACCATGATCCCACCAGTCACCATCTCAGTTTGTAGAAATCAAATAACCTGTTTTAAATGAGTAATAATTAATTGCTCTTAGGCATTAAAGTACAAATGTTGTACTGTTAGCTTTTGTTCAGTGATTCACTCTGGGGAGAAAGAAAGAATATGGGGTACTGTAGCATTATTGTTGTTGTTGTTGTTGTTGTTGTTGGTAGTAGTTGTAGTAGTATTAACTAAATCACATTAGCTGCTGGAGAATTTGAATGTTGCATTCCTTTAGTCATTTTGCTAGTCTCTCTCAGCAGCTTGAAGGAAATAACAAACAAAAAAAATGTAACCACTGCTCCATGAGGAGAGTATCTATCATCTACAGAAAACTAAAATGGTCTTCTCTGAAAAATTTTCAGATGAATTCGAATCATTGCTTTGTTTATTACATATTACATATGGTTAATATGTTAGCAAACAAGGCAAACATCAAAGGACAAGTAGGCAAAAGGGCACATTAATATTTTAACTACAGTAAATTCTGTAACCATCCATTCTGGTTGCTGACAAAGACGGCAGCAGGATTATAACTACAAGAGAAAAACGCAGTACATAAATGATGGGCATTGATCCATCCTTCCTCACCCTTTTAGTCCTGAAGCATGGCATTCCCTGGCTGCCTCTTTCCTCAATGTTGGAATTACTCTGGGTCAAAGGGGAGATTTTTCCACTGTAAATGGAAAAGTAGAATGGAATGCTGCCGATGTCCAAACTGCTGGCTTCCGTGTGTGGGAACGTCTGTGTGTGTTTTAAAAGTAAGGTTGTGTTTTGTGCAGAGTGATGTGCGTTGTGTATTGTGTGCATGCATGTGCCTAATGTATGTATATTTGTCTTTACAAGCAGTGGAGCAGTATATGTGCTTGCGTGCGTGTGCGTTCTGCTTCTCATTGTGGTGCTGATGTGTTCTGCAGGCTGCACTGTGCAGAGATCAAAGATGACAGAGAGCCAGAAATCTGTTGGCTCACTCTTCCAGCAGCCTGCCTCCTTTTAAATGGATCTTAAAATGAAACACAGAGCGCGTATCCACACACACACACACACGCACACACGCACATTCACACATTCACACATTCACACATTCACACACACACACACACACTCACGCACCCATCCACACACACACACATACAGACACTTGTTGTATTGTGTAATGTTAAAGTTTGTTGCGTGTGTGATTTGGACTGTATGGGCCACTTGGATTGTTTATGTCCTCCTGATTATTTGAAACTGATGTGAATATAAATAATGTGCTCAAACTGGATGCTTTATCGAGCCTGTGCGTGTGTGCATCCATGTGTGCATATTTGATGCATGTCTGCCTTTTGGCATTATTATATCTAGTCTCTAATCCCAGCACATGTACACAAACTCTCTCTCTCTCTATCACGCACACGCAGATGTACACACTTGGCTGTTATCTGATGCTCTTTGTGGCAGAGGTGGAGGGCATGTAGGCAGTACAGTAACCCTTTGTCAACATGTATGCCCCCATTCCCCTTCTCCCTCTCAACAGCCACATACACACGCAAATACAACGTATGCACAAGTCGCATTGAGTGACTGATAGGATTTGCAGCATTGAGTGCTGTGAAATACAAATTGTTTGGCTCCTGCTGAACAAATGCCACCTGGAGCAGAGCCAGGCAGGTTGTGGTTGAGTCTGGCACATCTCATGTGTCAGGGCCATATTTATCCCTCCCCACTAAATGGAAACATGCCTCGACCTGCTAGCTAGACCTGCTACTGCCACAGAGACACAGACGCACGAGCAGGCACACAAATATATATGGCCTGTTGCTGAGTAATAAGGTAGGAGAGGATGATTAGTCCGAGTAATGACTCAGTTTGAGTAAATAAGATGTTAATGTTGGCTCTGGACAAAGCCACTTGGAAACAGATCAGCATTTCATAGTTTATGTATACAGATTTAGAATATAATGAAGTGTGGCTTATTAACAGACACAAATACTTGAAACCTGTCAAGATCACGACCATGATAAACAAGCATAATTCAGGGCCACCATTTACGCAAATAGTTTGACACTGCACATTAGCATAAAAGTGATCCTGGTACATGCTATATTAAAGTACAGGCGCCCAATGAAAAATAGGCCAGTGTCACAGCTACCACTAAACCATCTGCAGCTATCATCCGCTGCCTGGAGTGCAGCAGAAAACTGTAAGAGATGCACACTTCGTGACAGGCCTGAGACAGTAAAGGAGAAATGTATACACAAAAATTTATTTTAACTGTAGTAATTATGCATAAAATCATACATTTCTTAGATTTAACATAAACTGACTCACTGTAAACTGCTAATAAAAGCAGTGAAGAGAGACAATGGTAATGTATGTAAAGATTTACTTCAGCTTGGTGGTGCGACCAAATTGTGTAAGCGCCAGTAATACAAACGAGGGTAGGTAGACTCCCCTAAGTAGTCTAAATGATGCCACACAATCAATAAATCAATAGGGGTAGACTGTCAAGTGATATATAAATGAAATTCCCGTCATTTCACCATTGAATTATATCATCACATTAATATTTTAGCAACAGGTTTACGAGGGAATCCCATTCCGGGAGTTTTAAATTCTTCATGGAATTAATTAAAGTAAACTGTAAGCTTTAAATATCAGAAAATGTTTAGTAATTCTTTCTGTACTTAGTGGATTTTCTGCATTAAATATAACTAAAGTTCCATCTTTCCATGAAAACATGACTGGACCACCCGAGGCCTTTAGGGGATGATGACTTTTAATGGTCCATCCTTCAGTCCTTGTCCCAGAGGGCAGGCAGTGTAAGATTAGAAGGCCCAACTTTCACCCAGTCAAAAGGGAGACAGATCCCATTACTCCTGCAGCTAATGGGAATCCCTGATAGTGCTCGCTCTCGGCTTCATCTCTGCCCAGTTAAAATGGTCACACTACTAAAATGTGTGTTTTCTTTTGTCTATCTTATGACAAACTGCTGACGGGGTTAGGGTGTGCAAAGCAGATGAACAACATCTGGGGCACAACTACAGATATAGTTCATGACACTCTACTTGGAAGTATAACTTTGAGTGAGTGTGTTTTTAGTTTACTGGTGCACTGCATACACACAATTAAGTGTGTGAATGCAGGTGTACACCTACATGTGTAGGTTTGTTTTTGTGTTTCACAAAGAGAGCAATGTGTTGCTGCCTGTAGGCATTTCATCTGGCCAAAGCCGAGCAGAGCTGTTGGATTCATGTAGGTCATGGAGACTACAGCTCCCTCTCCCTCTGCCTTCCCTCTGTTCTCTGTCTCTTTCCACCCCCCCACCCCTCTCTCTCTCTCTCTCTCTCTCTCTCTCTCTCTGTCTCTCTCACTGTGAAACTAGGACAGCTCAGATTTCTGAAGCTGCTGCAGTGAAGAGGCAGAAAGAGAGGGAAGAAAGGGGAAGAAGCAGCAGAACAGAAAATGAGAAAATAAAAAGTAATAAAAATGTTTTATTAGATTATTTTGTCACTGTACCGCGTATCTGGTCTGTACCACAGGAAGCAGTTTATTGGTTTAACTATTTATATTTTCATTCTTTTGGAAAGTTTGAAAGCCAGCAGATTTATGTGTTACAGGCAAAGCTCCACAATTCCTATTAGATATTCAATCACATAGAAGCAGTTCACAGTTAAAAGCTGAGTCATTTGTTCTCATTTTTGTGGCATATTTCACTTCCAAATATCTGGCTGTCCGTTTCATCCTCACTGGAAGTGCCACAAAAATTAATAAAATACTTGAGGACGACACACCGCATCTATTGAAAGTAGGGATCTGTGTCAGTGGAAAAAGAGAGAGCATGACAGGCAGAAGACACTGTGATCGTGGCGTCTCTGGGGAGAACTTTCATTATTGAGGACAGTTTGTACAGAACTGTAACATGCTGTGATTCCTCAGAAATGAGAATGATTATTCGCAGTTGCCTGTGATGGTAGCAGTCCTCTTTTTACACCCACTGAATATAAGGTGCTAAATATGCTGTTGTCCCGTAGTCTTAATTTATTATTCTATCTATTCAAACACTTCACTCGAAATTAGTTTTATGAACATGATGTAACAGAATAATCGCAGCAGGTTACTTGCTAGTCTTGTTACTCTTATGAAATGAATCGAGTATAATTAATTGGGATACTATTTTTTTTGCCTTACTTGCATATGAAAGCACAGTGTAACACCATCATACACTCAGTGGACCATTTTCAATGTATTGCCATAATCATGCCAGTGATGTCATCCTTTGTTTGCCCAATCACAATTCCCTTACCCACTTCCTCTGCCCTCCTGTTGCGCGAATGGACAATGGCCTCAGATCAGAAATGGTTTGAAAGGACATTTACTGCCTGGGGTTTGCTGGCAATCAGCCCTGCAGGACAATTAAGCATCCACTCTTAATTTACCCCTTTTGGTAAAATATTTGGCTCCTTGCAGGCTGTTTCTCAGCAGGTAGTCACACGAAGTATACCGCATTCCAAATTATTATGCAAATTATATATATATTTTTTTTTTTTTTCAGATTTTCCCAAATAGCCGATGCAAATGACAGTTAGTTATAATTTTCAAGTCATCAAAGTCATCATTCCAATTTTATAAAACAAACCTCCCAATGATGTCAGTGTTTTTTAGTACTATAATCATAAATTCTAAATGCACTGTTCCAAATTATGATGCACGACAGAGTTTCAAAACATTTTTAGGTTGTAAAGAACTGAAAATGGTTATTTGTTGAATTTGCAGCATTAGGAGGTCATATTTACCGAAATCAAAAGCTGTTCTCATCAAAAATATCTTAACAGGCCAAGTTTCATGTTAACATACTGTAGGACCTTTTCTTTGATATCCATTTTATCCATTTAACTTGATAGTTTTTGGAGACTTTCTGCTTGAATTTATTTGCAGGATATAGTATCCCAGAGCTGCTGTTCTAATGTGAACTGCCTCCCACCCTCATAGATCTTTTGCTACAGGAGGCCACAAATGTTCTCAATAGGGTTGAGGTCGGGGAGGATGGGGGGCCACACCATGAGTTTCTCTCCTTTCATGTCCATAGCAGCCAATGACACGGAGGTATTCTTTGCAGCATGAGATGGTGCATTGTCATGCATGACAATGATTTTGCTACGGACGGCACAGTTCTTCATTTTGTTCCATTGAAGAAAGTGGTCCGTCAGAAACTCTATATATGTTTCACACCTTCAGGGACCCTAAAGGGGCCTAGCAGCTCTCTACCCATGATTCCGACCCAAAACGTGGCTCCGCCTCCTCCTTACTGACGTCGCAGCCTTGTTGGGACATCCCCTACCATCCCCTACTCCATACATCTGGACCATCCACAGTTGCACAGCACTCAGCAGTAAACAACACTGTTTGAAAATTAGTCTTCATATGTTTATGGGCCCACTGCAACTGTTTCTGCTTGTCAGCATTGGTTAGGGGCGGCCTAACAGTACGGTTTATGCCCAACTGCAAGCCTCTGGAGGATCCTACACCTTGAGGTTCACGGGACTCTAGAGGCACCAGCAGCTTCAAACACCTGTTGCTTTGTAATGGCATTTTAGCAGCTGCTCTCTTAATCTGATGAATTGAGCAATATGTCATCCAAGCTGATTGTATAAAAGGAGTTGACCCATTCTAATTTGCATGACAAATATTTATATTGTTGCTTTAAGCTTGTGCCTTGTGCAGTATTTTTTTTTTTTCAGAAAAGTGTACGAACTGACAAGGCCTCTGCCTTCAAAACTGTTCTATTTTCCTGTAAATGCATAGTTTCATAATAATCTCTGACTTCTCTATATTTCTGAGTTTAATTTGTGCTTTTGTCCTGTATTGCTAACAAAATTTCATCTGGCTTGGCTCCAGAAATTTCCAGACCTTCAACTTTCTGAGCCTGTGTGGGTGTTAAGACTCCATTGTTTACAGACAGAGAAGGCTCTGTGGGGTAACTACACAATATACAGTGTATGGTCTAATGCATGGCTGCACAGTGGCAGAGATGGCAGCCTGCCACTGTCCTACGTTTCTCTCAATACATCTCTCTCTATATGGCATCCCTCCATCTCTCCTACCCCCTCCCTTCCTTCCTTCCTTCCTTCTTTCTTCATTTACTATTCCTACTAAAGTCCTTTCTGCTTTCTTTTTCTTCGCTTAGCCCAGATATGTCTCTGTGCCTTGGGTCTTAATTTGATGCTGTAATTGGATGACAAGGGACAGTTCACCCTCTCTTCCTCATGAGTCAGCAGAGTTTTCTTGGCGATTGCCTCCCACTCCTGCTGACTACAGGCGCTGAGTTGGGACGGCCAATTGTCTGAGGCTCATTCAGGTTTTTTGTGTCTCTATCTCATCATCCGGTCATCATTTTCCAAGGGTGGCCCAGGCCACACACAGCACCACATTACAGTCAGAGGAGTTTTATAGAGGGCACTTGTTCATGGGAATATGGAGCTGGGGTGGGTTGGTTGAGCCAAATCAGCTTATAAATGGCTACAGTTGTTGTTTTGTGAGACAGAGAGGGAGCAGATGTTGAATGGAGGGGTCTGTCTTGGCAAGACTGATAACCTCCAAAAGCCAGCATTCAGGAGTTTCCATGTAGCCCGTGAATACCAATGCTGTCAAACTGTGCAATCATACCTAACCACATTGGATTCACTTAGCAAACATAGAATTCAGTTTTTCTTTGTATCATGTAAATCTAAAAAAGTGCTATTAGCCATTATCATGGCCAGCAGATTTCATTTTATAGCCCCTGATTTAATAATTGTTTTCTTAACGAATCCCAAATTAACAGGATGCAAGCACCAACGAGGTTTGACAGCACAGCATTCAATAGCAAATGAATGCAATACAGAATTTAGGAAGGGAAGGAGTTTTTGCTCTAAATATTCCATTCTATTAGCATCAAGCTCAGCCAGTCGGATGTTGAGGATACAGACGGTTAAGGTTCGTTTAAGGGTTGCGGTTGGGGTAGGCCATAATTGCACACAGCCTAAAGGATCAACTCAGGGCAAGAAAGTCCCTGTGCTGTGTTAATCGGAAAATTCCCCTGTTGCTCCAGTATTCCTGGAAGAGTAGACATGGCAGTTGGTATCAAGGGTGACACATTGGCGCAAAAAAAAAAAAAAAAAAAGGACTTCTGGTGATAACTGTGGTTTGCATTTTGCTTTCACTCTGCTTTTTTTTTTTTTTTTTTTTTTTTAAGCAACGCTGACTTTCTTCTTCCTGGTGCAGCTCTTATCCATGTTGCATTCCCCTTTTTCAAGTGCTTCACAATATCACCCACATGTAATGGATCGTAATGTGTGTGCAGGCTTGTATGTGTAATGTGTAGCAGTCTTTTAGCATTGTAATCTGCCACAGTAACTCCTATCTGATGTAATGGCCTGTAATTTGTACGTAATACCGCTGGAACTATTTATAGACCTGCAAACAACTCCTGACGTGAGGGATGTGTGGGTCCATGTGACCTGCTGGGCGTGCACACACATGCTTGTGTACATATTTCAGTTTGCACAAAGAACGTCCTCATACGGCCTGCACTTTACTTTCTCTTTGCCTCTTTAAGCCTGTCTGGTTTCTGTCTGGCCATATCTTTGTGTGAGTCTGTGGGAGGATTGTTTTACATCCAGAAACTGCAATGAACAAAAAACTGAATAAAAATTGAATTGAAAATGAGATATATATGCACACTTAGCAGGGGGTCTACGAATGAGTATGTGTGACTGGGCACATCTGGGGACCTGTGTGTCTGATAGCGTGTGTGTGTGTGTGTGTGTGTGTGTGTGTGTGTGTGTGTGTGTGTGTGTGTGTGTGTGTGTGTGTGTGTGTGTGTGTGTGTGTGTTGCCTAAAGCTCTCAGTCTCTCCCTGGGGGATTACATCACAGGGCAGCTATCAGACCTGAGTCATCAGAGAAGCAGAGAGGCCCTGCTCTGCTCTGCTCCTCCATTTAATATTTGCACGAATTAGAAGATAAGAAAAAAATATTTTTCCTTCTTTCTTTCTCTCTTTAACCCATGTCTGCCTAATTTTTTAACCTGCATGTCTATTCTTTGCCTTTATAGGCAAGAAGTAGAGTAGGTCAGTTGAAATGTGTCACTGTGCCGTCATCACCATGCTTTCTCATTCCTTCGGCTTCTGAGGCACTCTCATGGCATTGCCACACTTCCACATCTTCTGAAGCATCAGGTGCCTCCCCACCTGCAAATTATTCCACATTTGTTATTTAGATGTATCTTTTTTCCACCTGTTAAGGCAGCCCATGACAGACAACGTAACTGAAGCATTTTGTTGGTTCAGGCTAACCTCTGAAGTCACACACACTCTCAGCTGTGTCTGTGTCATCTGTCAAAATCACCACTCACAGTTAAAGACCTCCATTAGGGTGGTCGCTGTCATAGGACAAAATACTTTCCGGGTGACTGATGCAGATTTTTCTGCGCGTATTACTACCAGCAACTTGCTGTTTGTCATCAACAAAAGTTCGTCAACATGCCATCTATATATCTACATTGACCTCAATGAACCTATAGACTTATGACTAATTGCAGCACTGTCTGCAAAAACCTGTATTGCAGTACATGAGAACCGTCCACACTTCTTGGGGCTTTCCCCCCTGGCTGACTAACTTGTGACATAGACTGGGGTGTGTGTCTTGGTGTTTGTGAGTGTGTGAGTGCAGTGGGTTGATAGAGGTGGGTGAGACAGACAGCTGGGCAGTCTCTGATATGTACTTAACAGTAGAAAGCATTCATACTACACATTTTGCTTCCCTGTGTCACCAAACAGCCTCTCTCTCTCTCTCTCTCTCTCTCTCTCCCTCTCTCTCTCTGCTTCCCACTCCTTTTCCCTTCACCTCTGATGTCTGTCTGTCTCCTGTTTCTCCCTATCCTACACACACACACCTACATATGTGCTTGTGTGCATGTGCAATCATCCAGGCACTTCTCGCTCTCTCTCTCTCTCCCCTCCCCCCTTGCCAAAGACATTCACACCCCACCCATCCACTCATGCCCCTCCCACCATCTCTCCCCAAAGTCTCCCACTACAGTAAATTAAGTTGTAGCACTTTGACCACTGTTTCCTCTTTCCCTCTCAGGAACTGTGTATATTCCTGGATTACACTTCATTCAGATGGGCAAACACACACACACACACACACACACACACACACACACACACACACACACACACACACACACACACACACATATACCCATACCCTCCCTTCTCCTGAAAAAACTTTGGGAAAATAACTGCAGTTTCTTGAAGGGCAGCATAAAGCTGTTCTCACCTCTTCCAGACGGGGTGTGTCGGGGGCTTTTGTCCGTCTAATGCTGTATTAAATATCTGAGTTAAAAGGAGGAATGGGGTAGGGTGGGTAGGGGGGTGGTGTGAATGTGTCTGCATGCAAAAGGTTTTTGGTTCTTTACAGAGAAAGTAATGTTGGCACAAAGTAAGCCACCAGGGAGGAGAAGATCGGTGTGCTCAAGTGTTGCCCCAGGTTTGTTTCATTTCATTTAATCTGTAATGAGTCTTGCTACCACTGTGTGAGGCACAGAGATCTGACTGTAGAGTTTATAGTTAAGCCAATGGGAAGGAGGAAAGAAGGGACGGCAAGAGGAAGAGGGGGGAAAAAACGGAGAGAAAGACAACAAGCCCTTACTCGAAGTCTTCTGAACATTTTGGATGCCAGTAAAGGGACAAAGACAAACTTTTTTTGAGCTTCTTCCTTATCCTTGTTCTTCCTCCACCTCCTCACTGCCCCACACCCTTCTCAAATGAACCCTCTCTCTACGAGCTCAGAAAAGGAAACTGAGGCAAAGAGCTTGCAAGAGGTCGGTCTGAAAAAGTTGGCTGTGTCTGTCCATGACTGTGCGTCTGTGTGTCTACTGGAGTGTGTATGCCTGTGTGTGTGTGTGCGTGCGCGTGCATGTGTAAGCGCACACACGCCTGGGTCTGTGTGGGAATGATTACATCAGCCTGCTGCAGCCTTATGATTGGTTAGTGAGCGTGTGGTTTGATTCAGTGTGCCTTGGAGTCCGTGGCTGAGGCTGTAACCCTTTGTGAGGGGGAGAGAGAGAGAGAGAGGGAGAGAGAGGGAGAGAGGGAGGGAGGGAGAAAAGGAAAGATAGTTGTCAGACTCAGCCGGCACTGAAAGCACTGTACTGTACCTGCTGCCATTCGATCGCTGACTGTCTCTGTGAGCAGCACAGACACCAGCTTTAGGTCACACAGACAGTTCTTTTTTTTTTTTTTTTTTCTTCTTCTTCTTCTTCTTCTTCCTCTTCTTTTAGACAGAACCAGCGGCCTAGATAGACTGAGCGACTAGACTCCAGGCTATGTGACAGGTAGCACAACCGCAACTATTGGTATCAAAATTTGCATCTCTACCTCTCTCTGGAGGAGACAAGGCACCAGAAGAGCAAGGTTTTCTGTCGTTATTCGTGTGTGATTGAGCTTGTGTGCGTATGTGAGTGTGTGGGGAGCCAGACTCAGTCCAAAAATGCCTTCGTGTTCCCCGGACTGCTGCTTATTGCGGGCCGTAGAGGTAAGACTGCTCTTTTTCAGTGTCTCTTATCTCTCTTTGTGGTCTCTGCCTCTCTTCGCGTTTTCCATTTTAATTGCATTTTTCTTTGAAGTCCTGCTATGTTTAACCAGAGGCGAGAAAAAGCATGTGTAAATACCTCAAAATCTGAAGACAACTTGGCTTTTTCAAGATTTGAAAATAGCGATTGGGGGGGCGGAACTGTCAAATGCATCAGCAGGTTTGAATGATTGAGGTGTCTTTGCTTACTGTCTTGAGCATTTTAGATCGATAGAGAACCTCAGGTCAGGTTTGTGCAAACTGTAATGCTATAAACTGTGTCTTTGCCCAGGAAGAGCACAGAATTTCCCTCTCATGGTGTATTATGTGAGGAGCATGCATGCACTTCATGTGTAGGCTTAGCAGGCTGGATTTCTGTGTAGGCTTACAAGTCTGGATTCCTCTGCAGGTTAAGTAGGCTGCTCTAGTTTTCTCTGTCGGATATGAGCCGTGTATCCAGTGAATTGTATCCCATTGAAAAGACAATGTACGGACAGCTTGCTGATTTAGGACTAATTGCCACTGTAGAGATGGCAGTTATAAGTCCAGGACTATCGGGTGAATATCACGGTTTATATTGGTGTACAGGAATGTCTGGCTGTCAATGTGTCTCTGTTTCACAGATGGGATCTTAGACAGGGGTTCGTACATTTATCACCTGATGCACTATTTCAATACATTATAATCATTGTGCTGTATGTTTCCGACACACACAAAACATCAGTGGTGTATCAAAATGCGAGTGAACTTTTGTTTGAGCCAGTATTGGGTCAGTAATGGGAACAAAAAGAAAACAGGAGTTATGGAAAAAAACATCATGAATTATTAAAGAATTCCTTTCGTCTTTTACTGGCAAATGAAGTTCAACATTTTAATTTACTTGACTTTAGGAAATCTTATCTGTGGGTACTGCAAAGTTTTTCAATAAGCTTCAATTGGAAATAGGGGGTCGTACGTAGGGTCCTAGCATGGACGGCCCTGCCCTGTATCAACAAGAGCAATTTCTTGTTATACAATACAGTATATTTGCTGCTGTATTACACCAACAAGTTGCTTAAAGAAAAGCTTGTTCTGTGATTGCTTAGACCACAATTACTACATAGTCTTAAATGTGTGTTTGTTTCTATTGTATGCTATAATTACAGGCCTGGTTATGCTATAGGGTATAGGCTGCTATATGAGAAATGCCATTCAAGTGTTTGAAGAAAATTGTTGGCTTCACCCATCTATTGGGCTCAGTGTTCAAAAATGGTTGGTGTTGTATGACTTTAACACAACCTGACAAGCAATCAAAAAATCTATGATCCAAACCTTTTTTGAATTTTCTTATCGATGAAATACCTTCAAACTATCTCTCTTCATCATGTTTTGTTTTGCTTTTTTCTTTTGTTGTTTTTTTTTTTTTTGCGCAGATTGTGAAGATCTTTAGTGAAGACGGCATGGGTAAAGTGGTGGAGATCCCGGCCGACATGACAGCCAGGGACCTGTGTCAGCTCCTGGTTTATAAAAGCCATTGTGTGGACAACAACAGTTGGGCACTTGTTGAACATCACCCACTGCTAGGGCTAGGTAAGGGGCTGAGCCTGCAGGCCTGAAACCCTGCTCACATCCACACCAAAGCACACACACTCACATGCCCTCACTTGCCTGTGCAGACACTTGTGGACTTTTGGGTGGACTAGGAAATGCACGACAATCACTGACATACACGTGCGTACTCACATGCATGCATTCTCAACCCCTACTTGCATGCTTTCAGTTCAGGCGCATATTCTCACGCAGGTATGTATTCAAGAATGATTGTATGCACATACAGCACAACATATATCCACGAACAGAGCCATTGTGTCCAGTGATCTGGAGAGCCAGGACAATGATGCCTCATGGAAAACCGAGGCTGATGTTGCTCACACACACACTGACCTGCTTGTCACTGAAGAGCATATAGGTTAAACACATTGATCAGTTTGTTCGAACAGAGAATGGCGGCAATAAATAATGCATAGCACATGAGGTCAGAGTTACATTTGCACTGACAGACCAACGATTTACTGATTTCTGTAGGGACGAGATTGAAAGAGTTGATAGAAGAGTTGAAAGCTGAGCAAAATCAAACAATGCTTGATCTGAATATACAGCAGCTCTCTTAGAGCTTTCGCTAGCTATAGCTTTTGGAGTGTGATCTGATAGATAGTCCTGACCTCTGTGACATGGAGGCTGATGCTAATTGCATGAATATAAGATGATGTATGTTTGAGCCCAGTTATTCCATCCAGTAGTCTTACCGTAAATGGAGACAGCCTTTCCCAGGGGCCCTTGTTAAAGCTTACCAAAACTTTAGCACCTCTTTGGGAACCAGCAGATAATCTCTTAGTGCCACCTCATAAATTAAACAAACACGCCAATTGATAGATTTTACTGCCTGAAGCAGTCGTCTTTAGAGTCTTTGGAGCATAACAGAGTAATCTAATTTGGTGTTAGTGGTTTAGAGAAAAGTTCATTGTTTATGCTGAGGATATTTTTAACTCTGGCAGGCTCATGTGAAGTCACAACACTGCCCGGATTCAGGTCTAAAATCACCCAGGACATGGACAAAGATCCAGTACAGATCCACCTCAGATATCTCTATCCTCAGTGACCCGTGAAGAAGATAGTTTAGAAGAAGATTATATGATGCTTTTATTTATTATTTTATTTGTATTTTTTTCAGTAATTACTGTAGAGGAATTACAAAAGGGCTCACAGTGGAAGCCAGCAGATAAGAAGCTAAAGGAAGAGAAGGTGATAACTGAAGGTTATGAATTAACAGCTGAAGAAATGCAACTGATGAAACTGTAACAAAACCTTTGCTGACTTGTGCTCTGCTCAGTATCTCAGAGTCAGTGTAATGTTATTGATCTAGTGCTATAAATGACACATCAGAGAGCTGGTGGAGATAGTTGATGAAGCGTTTAAAAGGATATCTTTGATGTTAGAGGATCTTTATATCAGAAGTGGGAAAGCCATAGACACTGCTCTTCTGAAAATAGAAAGCCCCTCAGCATACAGGGACCTGTGCACTGATGTACTTTAAAAATGTCTGAATAATGAATAATAATGATGATAATGATAATGGCTGGACCTTTTCAGAAATATGGGTATAGCATAGTGGTAGAGCATTAACTTTGATATTACAGATTTAAGGTTAGTGGTCTAACTCTAGTGAAAGAGATAGGATTTTATAAAGCAATTCCTTCAAAGATTTAGGATCAAAAACTGGTTGAGGTGAGGTGGGGATTTTTAGCAGTGGAGGTCACAATGGTCAAAAACCGCTACTCCATGGAGGAGTTTTAACTTTCACAATAAAAGCAAGTTTGCAAAGCTGTGACCAGCTGAATGTTAGAAATCCCCCTGAGGAGAGGGCGATTACAAAGCACTTATGGAAGACAGGTTGGTTCTAAGTTCCGTGCTACTGTATGCACAATCTAAAAGATGCAGGAGAGGAGGGGTGTGCCAGGTAGTCAGATAGGGAGAGGCATTAAGGAAGACATATAGTATGTCAAAACTACTTGGTTTTTCCAAAAATGTGTAGTTAGCTCCACACGCAGGCTGTTCTGCTGATACGAGGAAACCTTTACAAAATACATTGCATTATTCAAAGCACAGGTCCCAAAGCTCTAACCCAATATTTCACCATCCATCACGATCTGATTACATTTCTCGTCAGTGCTGCCAACACAGTGCTGTCAAGTACAGTTTGGCTGGCTTGTCGTGAATGACATCATCTCTGGCTCAGGGTAACTGCTCTATTGTGGTCCTTCTGCTATTCTGGCACACCTGCACTGCAACTGTCTTCTTTTCAAGTTTGGACAACGGCGACTTATCCCATTTTATGTTTGGAAAGTTCAGTTAATGAGATGTGATGAAAACGCAACGTGTTGATTGGTGAAATTGAGGGTTTCTGCCTTTGCTACTGCAGAGTGTGTATGCATGTATGTGTTGTTTTAGGTGTATGTTTCAATACGCCTATCATAAAACAAAACAAAAATCCTCCAGAGGAAAAATATTTTAGATCTAAATCAATATAGTGGTATTGTGTAATCCTCTGGACATGTCGTGCATTATAAAGACAAATTCAGTTATTTTAACCAGTGATTCGGGTTTTTGTTGCTCGGTTAACTATCTGATTGCCAGATCTTTCCTGTAATTGTCAAGTGTAGATTATTGCGAAACTGTAATTGTGTGTAAATTAGGTGTTGTCTTTATTTTTAGTCCTGTGCACATGTTCAAGCAGAGGTGTGCTTGTTAGAGTCATGTTTAGTTGTTTGGCCTTTATTTATTTATTTTGCAGTGGGACTGCGTACACGCTCATGTGTTAGTACACAGTCAGCAAGTTTGCACTGCACACGTATGTGCCACAACATTTAATGTGTGCAGTGTGGTTAGGTGGTAGACAGGAATAGCGGTTTTGGATGACCCGGAACAATAGTGTGTTTGAATAGAGAGGCCTATTCCCATACATGGCTGCCCACTTTTGGTACGCTGCTGAATAGGATGAAATGGCCCTTTATGATAAGTGACGCTGACCTCTACTTGCCAGCTTGAAAAGGTTAACTACTCTGGCACAGTAAAGCAGTGTTGCCAGGGTGAGTCACTGTCACGATCGTGAGTGACTCATCAGACAGACGACAGGATGAAACGGAGAGAAAAAGAAGAGTCGTGACATTGTCAAAGAGATTGTGAAACGGGGGATAGAGAGGGAAAACGAGAGGACACATGAAATGAGATAATAATGTGAGATAGTGAGCGCGGAGTCTCACACCATTCTCACACCAAAGGAGCTCTCAGATCATACTGGTGATGCAAAAGTTAGTTATGTTCCAAACTTTAATGAAATGGAATGGGGAAAGAAGATCTGTCTTTTATTCAACACAGTGGAGAGAAAATTTGTCAGAATTGACTCAGTCAATTGAGTCATGTCCGGTTTCAGCATTACACTCACTCTGAACACATTTTTTCAGGGGCACTCTTTGAGTTGAATCACATCCTCCTTTATCCACATTAAAGAGGAAGGCCTTGGTGTGATTACTGGTCACAGCTGGTTTGATGAGCACAAACCACTGAAACCAGGCTGCAGTTTTGAAGGTTACAGAACAGGTCAAATAAGACTGTACTGGCACTTACAGTACACTCAACTGCTTGAGGAGATGAAGTGATTGTATTTATTTTGTTTCATTTTCGAGTTCTTTTTAAACTTTTTGTTTTGGTTTCACACAAAGCACATCCTTATCTCAAATGATGATATTGTCACAGGCCACAGGTTCCATCGTAACTTGTAGAACCTAAAGTAATATATTCACGGCACGTTATTCATGTGACCATTCACACTTTTATCTTATATAAATATGATTCACAATTTTGAAATGTCTGTTATTGTAGGTAAATAATGAAACAAGTTAAATGATAAATAATAATTCAAACCATTATTCTCATTCCCCTCCTCCTCCCTTCCTGTCTCACCTCAGAGCGCTGTCTAGAAGACCATGAGCTGGTGGTTCAAGTCCAAGCCTCTATGAACAGCGACAGCAGATTCCTCTTCAGGAAGAACTATGCCAAATATGAATTCTTCAGAAACCCCTTGGTATTTGCGCTTTTTCAAACATTTCATAGCGTAACGTCCACTTGTTGAAATATGTCACACCTCTATCCTGTAAAAGAAACACACCTGTGGCAGTAGGTCCTCATGAGTTTGGTCTTTTGCAATGCTTACTGCTCTTACTGTTTTTTGAGTCATTTAAAATAACAGTTTTAAGATTGTCAATACTAAAAGGATAGCTTCTGTGTTGCCTTTAGAGAGCCTTTACAGTATTTATTTACCCTGAAGCGTGACAGTTTGCTTCAGAGATGAAAAGAAGTCTTTCTTTGTTTCTTATCCTGATAAAATATTATGACAGCTAAATTTAGTAATGAGATTTGTGTGATTTTTTTTTTTTTTTTTTCTGTCGCAAATCCCTATCCTGTAATTACTGTCTCAGTGTCTGATATTCTCTGTCTGTCTGTCTGCCTCTGTCTCTCTCCACAACTTCCTGCCACCAGACGTTTTTTCCCGAGCACATGGTTGCGTGGTGCCAGGAAACCAATCGCCCAATTCCACCATCTCAGCTCCTTCAGGTACGCAGATCACACACACTCATACGTTTCTATCTAATTGTCTATCCTTCTCCTGACACGCACACGGCTTAGTTTACCTCAGAGTCAGCACCCGCTACATACAAGCAGACATACCTCACCTCTGACCCTTAGACAGTGTGTCTCGTCAGAGGCTGCAGTAATAACTACTGTTGATCCCCTGTTGACACATGACTGTCTCAGCGCACGCACTACGGGTCCGACACTTGTGATGGATGGAATTAGGCAGTCAGAAATAGAACGCGCATTTCTTCACTTGCCTCATGTGTGTTTGCAGAGCGCAAATTCGCAAATGTGTGTCATGCTACTGGTTAGCCTTGCAGACCTTCACAGCCTTTAGGGTGATTTCTCAAGCCATATGAAGAAATAAGTCCAAGAGGAACGCAGACAAAAAGATTCCTGGTACTTTGAAGAGCTTTGCTCTTAATGGATGGAGGATTTACATGCAGTCTGGCTTGCTCCCCTGTCATGTAATGGAGCTGTCAGAGACAGAACCACAAGTGGAATCTATCCCTTCAGCCTTGCCACTCACAGAAAGCTTTTAACTCTCCTGCTGATCATATAGACACTGTCCTTCGTTATGCTCTACATGGAGGAGTGAATAAATGAATATGGGGAGAGCAGGAGTTGTGTCAGGAATCCCCAGTGTTTGACTTATTCTAAACACAAGACCTCTGCACTCAATTTAAGTGCTGTTCAAACCAGATAATTTGACCTGAGTTCAAGCAGGTGCTGGCAACATTCACTATTTAGCGAGGACCATTTGTCACTGCAGAGCAGTAAAGTGTTGAGTCTCAAAAGGAACATTGTATGCGAACATTGCACTCTGCCAATTGCAAAAGAATGGCCAGGCCCATTGTTTCCAAAACAGTGAGAAACATGCTGATGGTAATATTGATGAGACCTACCTGCATGCCATATATTCCAGTTTAGCCCGAGTAACTTAACCTGCCACATCACGGTGGGAAACTGAAACAAAAACTACAAATCCAAATACCTCACTCACCAACAAACAGTTAAGTCTTTAAATGTTCCCAATAAGAATGTACTGTACATTGATTTATCATGTGCTGCATTTTTTTTGGCAGGCACATTCCCTCACAAATGTCCTTAGAAGTTGCTTACAGGCTAAGCTTGAAATATAAATAATACATGTACTGTGCCTATGTATATTTATATACACCTGACAATGTCAGGATCCTGTCAGCCCACCTCATTACTCTGCATCCCTTGATTATTCAGACAGTAGCATAACTGACCTTATTGTGGCCGCCACCATGGTGTTTAAGAACCTGAGCTGCCACACATCTCGCCCATCAGCTGTCAATCAAAAAAGCAATCTGACACTCTGCTCTTTAGGGAACATACAATTGCCAGTGACTTATGAGCTTTAGATATTGATCGAGCAGTGGCCGCCTCAGGCAGATTTACAGTGCACTCTCACAGTCTTAGTATGCATATAGTGAACTAATACAAAATGCTGTGTGCTGATGCCTTGCTTCATGTCATTCTTGCTCCACTCTTTCAGAATTTCCTCGCAACCAGTAGCTGTCCAGAGATTCAGGGCTATCTGTATGTGAAGGAGATGGGGAGGAAGTCATGGAAAAAAATTTACATGTTCCTGCGGCGCTCGGGACTCTACTGTTCTACAAAAGGAACTTCTAAGGTAACAACAACTCAGTCCTTTTATCTTCCCATGCAAGAGTACGTTTCACTGAAAATGCTTTTAACGTGTAATTACTTTGTAATTGCATTATTTTTATTAGTGAAGACTTCAGGGATGAATGTCACAGCTGTAAATTTTCCAGCTTGAATCTAATTACCTTCAAAGAAACAGCTTATTGACGGCGGTCTCTGCCTTTTTCAGAGTACCTCCAGGTGGTGTGTCTTGACTTATTAATTATTATCTGTCTCCAGGAGCCCAGACACCTACAGTTACTAGCAGATCTAGAAGATAGCAACATCTTCACTGTCATCACAGGCAAAAAGCAGCATGGTGCACCCACAGACTATGGCTTCTGCATCAAGGTTAGTCTCCCATCAAAGCGATGAAGTGAAATGAAGCTGATTTCTGATGTATTAGGAGCTGAGTAATAATCGGTATCCTATGCCACTCCCTCTCTAATGAAAAGGCCGTGCAACTGTACTGAATATATAAATGCCAAGGCTCTGGTTTACTGCTGCTTTACTGATAGACTTTGAATCGTGTTCAGCAGTGTTTTTCACCTTTTATATTTTTATATGTTCTATAAACTTTCTTTTCATGCTTATTGGATTTGTTAAAACATTAGTGGTGGTGAGAATTGCTCTGTATGATGTACTGAGTTCTTCAGCTATCAACTCCGTTCTGTTCTGACTTACAGCCTAACAAAGGTCGAGGGGAGTTAAAGGAGTTGAGGTTGCTGTGTGCCGAGGATGAGCAGGGCAGGACCTGTTGGATGACTGCCTTCAGACTATTTAAGGTAATAACGCTGACAGGAGAATATATAACACAGTCTTTGGTGCCTTTTTTTTCCCTCTCCTATCACACCACAGCATATACAGACATGTGCAGGAACTTTGCTTGGAAAGTAAATCAGATGGGGATTGAGAAAATTAGTAAAGAAAAATATTCCTGACCCCATCTGGCAAACTGTCAGTAAACATGTAGCTGTTAGTGTTAGTATACTTTCATAGTATTGTTGCTTGATCAGTGTTTTCCCCTTGCTTTACAGTATGGTATTGTTTTGTACCAGAATTTCAAGATTCCTCAACAAAGAAAAACCTTAATCTCACACTTCCCTGCCCCGGTGGTAAGTTTTCTCCTACGTGTGAAATCATTTCTCTCGGTCACTCTCAGAGCTGCTTACAAACGAGTCTGTAAAAATGGTTACTTGAGCTCACCCCATCTTTTTTTTTCTTGTTTTGTTTTAAGTTGCACTGCCTCTTTCTCCATTTCTTAATACCTTGGTATTTGCCATGTAGGAGCCCTTGCTGGATATTATACTTTGTACGAGCCACATTTTGACTGTTGTGTGTCTTTGTCGCCCTCTAGCGGAGTGTATCGGAGAACTCCCTTGTGGCAATGGATTTCTCAGGGAGGATAGGCAGGGTGATTGACAACCCTGTGGAAGCTCAGAGTGCTGCCATGGAGGAGGGACATGCTTGGAGGGTGAGAGACAACCTCAATTGTAAATAATCGACAATGCCAGGAGCAAAACTCCAAACTCTCTACAGACGGCACTCTTTATTTTGCTGCAAAATTCATGCAGAGCCAGTTTCCCGTGTGGTTCGAAGAAATATTGTCTTTTTTTTATAGTTAATTTGAACTGATAAAGTTATGAAGCTGATATGGCAGAGGGCAGAGGTTAAAATACAACAAGTGGCATGTTTACGCTGATGAATCTGCAGAATCTTGCATTCATCCACAATAATTAAGTTAGTGTCGTTTATATATTATCGAGATGTATTTAATTCTCATCCCATGTAGACAAAGTCAAGATCAACTCTGGTCTTTTGTAAGCAAAGTAAGAGTAAGAAAATGATATCTTCTTACAATGTTTTACGTTTAAAAATAGTTTTCATTTTATTGTCAAGAGAAGTAAATCTTAGGGATTACAAATTTGGATACACTCTAATAGAAATATCAATAATTAGCTGTCATGTGCTGGACTGGATCATGAAATAATCCCTGTTGTGTTGTTTCTGTGTGGCATCTCTCTCAGAAGAGGAGTCAACGAATGAACATATTGGGCTCCCACAGTCCACTACACCACTCCTCACTCAGCTCAGGTAAATATCAAGATATTTGAACAGGCTCAACAAAACGGTGGATCATTTCAGTTTGATAATAGACAGACTTTAAAATTGCAATGCGCTTTTTCTCCCTCGGCAGTTATCCACATAGCTCAGCTGTGGTTTCATGGCAGAATATCCAGAGAAGAGTCCCATCGCATCATCCACCAGCAGGGGCAGGTAGATGGGTAAGTGTGCTGGAACAGTGTTATGCATAAAGATTTCTGGTAGCGCAATAAAACACAAGTAACAGTGAAGTAGTTCTGTAGTTCCTAAACTCCACTGCTGCATGTATGAAAGTTAAGCCAACTGAATATTTGTCTCATCTTGTTGCACAGGTTGTTTCTGCTGAGGGTCAGTCAAAGTAACCCCAAGGCATTTGTGCTCACATTGTGCCACCACCAGAAAATTAAACATTTCCAGATACTACCGGTATGCAGTTTGTGGTGTTTATATTTTTTTAATGCTTTTGTATCAAGTCTGTTTTCAGTGTCTGTATGTCTATGGGAGGAGGGGGGGGGGCGGGTATAACAGGGTTTAAAAGGGTTTAGGGTTAAAGAGCTACAGCACCTCCTTGCATGTGCTCCATGCACATTATTGCATCTGTTAGCTCACAAACGTTCACTTCGTTATCGGCTATTTTACGTTTATTGCATCATCTGCAGAAAAATGTTTGTGTGAATTATCTCAATCCAACAAAGCATTTATTCACGCATTAGAGGATATATCTGCAAGTTTTGCTCTTGCTACATCGCCGATGTTAGCATTAACAGCTGATTACTAAGCTGTCTATAAGATCGGCTGCAAGTCTTAATTCTTTTACCTGCCAAGAGCTGTCTCTAGCTGCAGAAAGGAATGGCAACGTGAGCTTGCGTGCTCTCCTCGTCCGCTTGACCTAGTAACGTTGACCAGTCGGCCTTAGTCTATGTCACCAGCATATGACAGTGTTTGACTGAAGCCGCCGATCCTCCTTGAAGACATTGAGCACACTGCTGTATTAGAAGCACAACAACAGCCAAAGCACAATCACAGCTACTGGCTCATGACATAAAAAAAGATTTGGTGGCAGAGAAAACATACAGATGGCTCCAGATGACAATATAAATGTAGTCAATTTGAATGAAAAAAAGAAAGCTCAGTGTAATGTGGGAAATCAGTCCAAAGATTTGGTTTTGTTAGTTAAAACGAGGTGTATTTGTGATTATGAGAGTCGCCTTTTGACCTTGCCCTTTCTTCTCTCTTACCATCTGATGTCTCCCTGCTGTCTCTGTCTCCCTACCTGAACCATTCGACTCTGCCAGTGTGAAGAGGACGGCCAAGTCTTCTTCAGCCTTGACGACGGCGCCACCAAATTCACCGATCTGATTCAGCTGGTGGAGTTCTACCAGCTCAACAGAGGAGTGCTGCCTTGTAAACTCAAACACCCGTGCACCGTTGTGGCCTTATGACATCTTCGGATCATCTGACCCCATCACTTGACCTGACTCTGCCTAAAGCAAACAAAACAAAAAGAATCATTCTAGTGGGTGTTTCTTTTGTTTTTGTCTTTTTAAGAAGCTAGTGAATTGACTGATGTTTCGTTGTTGTTGATTTATATTATCGAGTCTGCCAGAGACTGCTGACTTGTTGGATTTCTTTTACTTTGCATGGATGTTTGAGGAGTCAGATGCACAGCTTCGCTCACGAGGTTCCTCTGTCAAGAAGAGAAAACAGAAAGGAAAATAAACACTGCCATTTGTGTCAACGCTATTGCAGAATCTTCCACAATCTTGCTATCAACAGTCATCAATAAGCTTGGACCCAAAGTCCTTCAAGGTTTTAACCTCACAGTTCATGTGTAGACTGTGTTTTCCTTTCAAGTGGACAATCAGCCGCTTTCGTTTGGACCACTCCGCTCTGAGAACTAAGAGTCGTACGGTGGATGAAGAGTTGATTGTTTTGCACTCATCGGAACTGGAGTGGCCTTTGACAGTGCATGACCTCTCCACTTTTGCATTATGTAACTTTGAGATGGTGCCACCACCTCTAATGTCACAGGCATGCACGGACAGGCCAACATTTAAACAAGGATGAGATTTGGAGGTGCCCGAAAGAGTGTTGCTGTTGAATCCAGGTTCCCATGTTCAGAAAAAAACTGAATTTTGTCAGGTCAAACTATCCCGGAGAAAGAGGCTGAAGAAAACTTTGGAGCTATTGGAACAACACCTTTTGTGAATGGAAGACAAAGAAAGTCTGCATTGTCCACCCTCTCAGAATTTTCTTTACTCATCTCTGACAGCACACAGGGTTTCTTTTCTTATTGATATTGAGGTTTTTTTTTTTTTGTTTGTTTGTTTTTTTTTAAGTCTTTTTGGTATTTTGGAGTTCCGGATACTACAATAGGGTAATTCTGTTCCTGTCATTCTACTGCACGCTCCACTTCCCAGGCGACTTCACAAAAGTGAATAAGCATCAATCAAACCATGGTGTCATTCAGGGTAAAACAATAAGTCATAAAGCTAGAACAATTGTACCCAGGTAGATAGTCTTGCAAGTGCGACCATTTGCAGTCATTTATCCTTTATTTTATTTTATTTTATTTTTTGACTGCAGGTAAATGTGTTGAGATGCCTGTTGCATAAGAGAAAGTAAATCGATGGAGTGCATCAGTTTCTTGTCTGATCCCCCTCGCCATAGCACAGGAAGAGGATAGCCACTGGCATCCCCTTCAGATCTTCTACCCACATAACCATCAGCAAATCGAAAGAAACAAACAAACAGAAGTCCTTTAGCCCAGAGCCGTGCTGTGGACAGGCTCTGGCCTGGTTCTTGTTCCTCTTTTTGCTGGGTGCCAGTGAGCTGGCGTTGAACATAAATCTGGCTAAAAACCTGCTTTCCACACCGGCAGTAGCTTTTGTGCATTGCTTTCTGAATGATGCGGCCTCGTCTCCCTGTGAATGAACACTGTCACACATACATCAGCTTCTTACCGCCCCCTACCTATTAACGAATTCAGACAGACGATCGACAAAAATTTACTGCTGCTGCTGCTGTGGAAGAACATGTCTAAAAAAAAGATAAGTTGGTTACACATCAGACTATCTGAGAGGGGAAAAAAGCTCCTTCTCTAAAGTGAAAGTACTCATTAGTGTGAAAGCAACAAATAACTGGAAACCTTGTGGCTCAAAGGTCGGCCTGAAGAAAATCCCATTATTCTGTTTTGATTCGTGCTCCTTCACTTTACTGACTTGCCCCCCAACATGCTGTGTTTTTCAGTGGCATACAGCTCTTAGTGAATTAGTTTGAGAGCACTGGATATTGCTACCTTTCTTCCCAGACAGTATCAATTCGACTAAAATCAAACGTTCTAATATTATCCAAGGTTAGTCAAACCCCCCAAAATTATTTTTATGCCTTCTGCTTTGTGTTTTGGCTCAAGAAGAGCTCTAAAGAAAGGAAAGGGTGATTCCAGCAATGTGTCTCTAAAAAATGTGTCCCTTGATCCAGTTTCTTTTTGAACAGACAGACTACTGTTACACTGTTAGATAACACCTAAAGGACAAAAGCCAGCGCTCTCAGGTTCTAGCTAGAACAATGGGAATAATTACAATTTTGCTTTGGATTTCTGTTGATATTTGAACTGTTCATGACTTTGCACTAGTGACCCTCAGTGAATTAGGTTCAGAATCAGCACATTTGAAATGTTTTAGGATAGTTTTAAACATTTTTTCTTTTCTTTCAGATCAGTTTGTGTTACCCAACATCGACAGCCATCGTTTATTTACCTGCAGTTTTTTTTTTTGTTTTTTTTTTTTTAGGAGTACTAAACGTCTGAGATGCAGAATAGCTGCACTATAATGACACTTTGCGTGGTCACCATCTAAGATGCAATGACTCAATCATTTTTTAAAGTATTGTTGCAGCAAAATGTATTTATTTACCTGGATGAGACTGATTACTTGAAAATTTTAGATTTCTTTTTCTCAGCGCTGTTCTGTTTTCTTTTGTCATTACCATGATTGACCAGCGTGACTTATTATTATCAACATTATCATTATTATTATTATTAATCTAATAATTTAGAATCTATTGAGGTTTTTTTTTTTTTTTTTACTGTTATTTTAGTTTTGAAATTTGAAAAAATATTTTGTCTTCAAACACTTGTCATGAAGTAATGTTGTAAAGCACACTGGCATCCATAGTTTTAACATTGTCATCCCAATAGATGACAGGTGGAATGTAGTGAAATTGGAAAAAAAAACTACAGCAACAACTTGAGTTTCCCAAAGTATTAGTCAAAAAGATATTTATATCTCTTTATAACTGTTCTGTTTTACTCCTTGATCTATAAAAATCTTTTTTTAAGAATTCCAACACTTTATGTTAGAACACATCAGGTTTTCTTAACACTGTTTTTGTAGTAACCTTATCTTGAAAAATCTATGAAGTAACGTAATAAAGCCACAAAAGTTATGGGAAACTGGGTCACGTAATCCTCGATATGATAATTGATAACTTAACATTTAAATGCCTGTCCTTGAAGAGAGAAATGTAGAAATTAAGATGTAGAAAAAAACATTTACATTCAAGTTAAACCTTTTCAATGAAAATTATTCAATCTCTTAGATTAGATATAATTGAAGAAATGTATAACGCCAACCCCTTCACACATATAATAAGACATTTTCAGAATTTCCTCTGTGTTAACTTCTAACCTTAAAACTGCAATTAACCGGGAACTAACCTTTTAATAACCAAACTAGACCCGAGCAGCATTGTTAGATGGGATACAGCATTGATCTCTCAATAAAGAACCCTTAATTAGAGGTAGACTTTCTTACTTGCATGAACATGGATGGTGAGTTGATTGTGTAAGGATTCTGTCATACCTAATATTTGAATATTTGGAGGAATCTGGATTGTAACAGTCCATAACTGCTATGCTGAAAGTCATCAAGATGCTGATGCTGACAATGTCTGAGTACTAATCAATGTCCCCTGAGATTCACATTCAGTCTATCCACTTTACTCTCATTCTCAAATTCACTATGCTACTTTTCTTTCTGACGTGAATTGCAGCAGGTGCAAACGTGAGGGATGGGTCAGTGAGCACTGTAAGGATTTTACTTGCTCCAAATGCAAAAGGCATAAAGTAAATTAAATTCGTGAACACACGGACAAATTAATCAGGGTACTCGGATATCCACATTGTTACACTTAACAGAGATGAATGTAACTGGGCTGCTCAGGGTTGACTTGGAGCATGTTAAAAACTACTGGTCCCTCAGATCTTTAGAACGTTTATGTACAGAATGACGATGACTCATGAATATTTTTAGTTGCATTAAGCTGGAAGTTCTTACCTTTTCTCCATTAGTGCACCACCCATCTGCTAGTTGTGATTACTTGAAAATTTCTTCACAGCAAAACAGAGTAGATCCATTTCTATTTAAAGAATACATTTAGTTCAACTGTGTTTTTGATGTTATTATTTAAGCTATTCATAAAAAAAAAAAAAAGCCTAAAATACTTTTCCTGGCTACCTGAGCTTATTTAAAGCCCCAACAATGTTACCTATTCAGCGTAAGCTATCGCACTGGACTGGATAACAGCTGAACAAGTGATAAAACACCCTCAATTTCTGTGTCATCAATTCTGGTAATTCAGGAAAATTCTAGTATACTAATAATCATGCTGTGTCTTACAGAGATGCTCAAGTAGCCACTTAATACATGTCAATAAAATAGCTGACAGTGTAGCACATTGTTGGGTTGGGTAGCCAGGTAACTCCGACCCACAGATGGTGCCTCTGATGACTCGTAACATTTAGAGCAGATGACAGACGAAGCTACCCCCCTCAGAGGGAACCAGTCACACTCAAAAACCTTGCAGTTTTACTCTGTTCTAGTAGGAAAAAGGCACTCTGGTACAGATGCTGAAAGGTGATTAAGAATGATTGCTTGTGTTTTCAGCTGCAGTTTCAGTTTACTTTTGTAAAAGCGAACTGGCCCCAATCCTGCAAAGATGGATTGATGGTTTGTTTATTATCATCTTGGCTCTTTTGCATTTTCAGAACATTGTCACAATGCAAGATACCATTGCTGTACAAATGAGTAAAGTAAAAAAAATCTCTCTCTCTCTCTATATATATATAGATATATATATATATATATATCTATATATATATATCTATATATATAGATATATATATATCTATATATAAAAATATAAACTATTATATATTTCAGGGAATGCAAAAAGACAGCAACTTATCTCTTTTTTGTAAGAGAGAGCTCCTGTATTCATAATGTGCTTTGCTTCAATCTGTAAATAGTTGAATGGCTTATAAATCTTAATTGTAACCTTTTCAGGTATTTTTGTACAAATAAGGGACTGATATATTCTGTTTATTGTAATTAGAATAAAACATTAATACATTGATATAAAAAAAAAACAACAAAAGTCTGTGCTTTCTTTATCGAGAGACATTAGGAGACTAAGAGTGTTACATTAGTGGTTTGTATTGTACTACAATCCGTTGCACTAATGTAATATTTGCATAAGGTTGTGCAAACATATGCTAACCATGTTTGTTTGTCATGATTATTACATGAGCAGTTGTGGGTTTTCTAGACTCCGGGTTACCTCGATATTTTATAAACTGAAAAATAATCCAAAATTCATGTCCTGACCTGAACACAGTACAGATATTGTAACTCAGCCTCAGGTTCAAACCCCAGCCATAATGCAAACCAGCGGTAGACTTGTGCTAGTCCCAAACCTGGTAAAATGGGGAGGGTTGCTACAGGAAGGGCACACAAGTCACAGAGCTGGCTTACCGTGAGTGCCCCAATTAAGGAAAAAGGTTGAAAGAAAAAAAAGCTTCTTCAGAATTTCAGCTTTTAGAGTTGTCCTCAGTTTTTCCACTAGATGGTGCAATGTCACAACAGGTTCAAAGGCTAGCCAAAAGGTAATGTAACAGCTTCTGAGGGGGGAAATGAAATGCAAAAGGAGCCAATAAATCATGCAGAGAATTCACTCTATAGCATATGAATGCTGATACAAAGGAAATAAGTTGGCTGTGGGCTCGCATAGTAAGAACATTGCATTGACCCTTTGGCACAATCTGTGTGTCACGCTCATTGGCTTATTGGTCATGCAAAATATATGAGCTTTCAAGACTTAAAGTTGAGCTGTGGGCAAAGAGAAAGATTAAAAGCTTTGCAGTTTACTGCCAACGTAACCTTTATACAACCTTTGTTGCAAACATCACAACACAAGGTTAATTTGATGTAGTTTCACTTCACAGTATGTTTAAGAACAATTTGGATGGAAAGAAGTAAATCAAATTACTGATGTCCACTGTGGTGGTCATGAAATAACTATGTTACTTATTAAATTCATCTTTATCATGAGCTGACAATGTGTCACAGAAACGCACACAACACACAACACTATAACAGCATTTCAAAGTTAATGTGTGTGTTTCTGGAGTTGTTTTGTCCCAAACCCCCTTTTTTTTTTATCTGTGAACAGTCAGAGTTACGCACAATTAAATTAAAATACTTCTAACATACTGTATACTATACACTAAATACTAAACACTAGAACTTATAGCATCCAGCACGTGTGAGTTCCTTCAGCCCCAAGTTTATATCCATTGTGGGTTAAACAGCAGTGTGCGATCTAAATGCCCTGAAAGAATTAGAATGCTTTTATTGTCATCATACACAATGTACAACGAAATTTAAAGACAACTCTTTAGTGCAAAATACAATTCTAAAATAAGAAAGATTAAAGATAAAGTAAAAAATAAATTACACAATTACACAAAAGTGTAAATAATATATATATGTAATATATATTACACTGTGGGCTGTGGATAAAACTTTAACACACAGAGTACGGTATGTTCAGTACTTTTATTGCACTTGGATAGAGGGTGTTAATGAATCTGGATGTGCGGGCCTGGATGGACCTTTACCTCAACTCTGAGGGTGGCAGTGAGAACAGAAGCATAAGAAAACTAATCCTACTAACAAGAATGGTTCTGTATTTATTTCAGAGGGAAGTTGTTAATAGTGTTAATTTATTGAAATTTATTGAAAAATTTGTTCCCATGAAGTCAATATTTGACTACACAACCACAAAACCAGTTTTATCAAAATATGCAAGGAAAACTGCAACAGACAATCATTTCATGTAACAGAATAGGTTTATCAGGTTAATTAAAACATAGCATGTAATATGTTGCACATAACACACAGTGGAGCACGGCCGCATAGGTGTTAGCAACGTTGCCCCAAAACAAGAAGGGTGTGGGTTCAGTTCTTGGGCCTTTCTGTGGGGCGTTATCATGTTCTCCCCGTGCCTGCGTGGGTTTCCTCCCACCGTCCAAACACATCATGTTTGGGTTAATTGGTGACTCTACATTGTCCATAGGTCTGAGTGTGAGTGTGAGTGTGAGTGGTTGTTGGTCTCTGTCCAGGGTGAGCTGAGATTGGCTCCAGCACCCCCCACAACCTGGAAATGGATAAACTGTAGAAGATGAATGAATGAATGAATGAATGAATGAATACAAAAAGGCTTTGTTTTCTGATCATTAACCATTAAGAGTACAGTGGCAGCATTTATTTGTGTGTTTATGTTTGCCAATGCTTCAGTAACTTATGAATGCATTTTTCTTGCACTGGCAGTGAAGCCCCGATCCTATTGGCTGCCTTCGTCGAGGCTGCTGGGGTGGGGGTGGTTAGAGGCAAGATAAAAGGAGTAAATGTCCTATCCTGTTTGCACCCACACAAACACACTCACCACGTGCCTGGCTGTTTGCTCATCTGTTTGTGGGCGCTGAAGAAGCAGGGAGGATCACCATCTAAACAGCTTTCACCTGAAAATGTAAGTATAGACACAAAAGCATACATACACACATGCAACATGTCTAATCCTGACTGTGATCAGGATAAGGATAAGGGCTCCGCTTCTCAGGACAACACAGACATATGTATTCTGAAATGCTCGAGTGATAAGAACTCAGGGGCAATGTTCATATTTTGTCATACCATTTGAACGAGCAGTGTGAGTCATTTTAAAGCATTTTGCTACTGTTCAATTGGTTAAGGCTATTGCACTGCAACACATTTTTCTTTAATGCATGCTATAAACGATATCAAGGAACTCTTGAAGGTGCTCAGTTTCATATAGACCATTTGTAGTCATGGAAGCGTTTGTATGCTAACCTAAATCAAGGTAACCTCTGATCAAACTGTATTTGTAACAGGGTCAGCGGCTCGTGCCTGCATTGGAATCGTGCAAGCTCATACTTACTGTGTCAGGTAGCACCTTTAATGCATTGTGCATTGTTCTGGAAAGGAAGTACAACAAGTTCACTGATTTGTTAATGTTTATTGTTCCCCACCTGCTACAGTGGGGAACGCTGTAAACCCATATCAAGACGTAACCAACTATTACGTTAAGATGGAACTTTGCATATCTCCAGGATCAATAGATGATTAACATTAACATTATTATTATTGTTATTTAGATTTTAATCCTCCGTTTCCAACAATTTCAACTTTATTTCCCACAATCAGTTCATCCAAGGTGAAATCTATGCTATAAATCTTACAGCTCTATCAGACACTTACTTAGCATCATAAATATGGTAAGCTTTGCAATAATTAACTAATCCTTAGCACAGGATCAAAAGTTAATGAATGTTTATGTTCTTTAAAAGTCTTCCTATAATTCATTCTCAGGAATAACTGCTAACGATGACTACTTATATAATCGAGGGGTTTTTGTGTCATATCCCAGTTGCTGTGATGGATGCTGAAGAGTTCCGACGCAGGGGAAAGGAGATGATTGATTATGTTGCTGAGTACCTGGAGAATGTTGAACAGAGACCAGTCTACCCAGATTTGGAACCAGGGTATCTTCGTTCCTTGATCCCCTCTGAGGCGCCACTGGAGCCTGAGAGTTATGAAGATATTATGAAAGATATGGAGAGGGTCATAATGCCCGGGGTGAGCTGATGGTTCATTTGTCATTGTATGGAAAGATACTTCAAATTGGTCTTTTGAATCATTTTGGAAATTACTACAGATGTAGGAAGAGCAGCTTGGGGATTTATTTTTGTGGAATTGTATCCATAGATCTGAGATATTGTTAATAAGAATTATTATTAAATATGAAATTAAACAGCTGCTTTAAAAATGATATTACCAATGGAAACAATTATTTCCTGCTCAATTTTTATTATTTTATTCTATATGAGGGCATATAGATTAAATAAAATGGAATTATCTTTTGTTCGATGTAAATTTATTTAATTTGAGCTACAGCTGAAATTAAAAGTACATTTATTGTTGTTTAAATAATAATAAATCTTGTATCATATAATATAATATAATATGATATAGAATTATATTATATATATATTACTCCTCTGCACCACATTTGAGGAAGAAGTGTTGTTGTGTGCCGTTGTCTTGAGCAAAAGGCTCCTTTCGCCAAGGCTAGTATAAAAATTGAGATTGGGATGTTGGTTTGCCTCAAACATGCCCAAACTAAATCAATCGTGGATATGCCAAGGTGTTTGTCTATCTGTATGTCCCAGCTTTCCACCCATACAGTAGGTCACATCGACTCAACGACCAACAGCGGTGGTGCTAACCCCTAACCCTTTAAAATGTCATTTTCTAATCTCAACCTCAGTTAGTGGAAGTACGCGATTAAGTACCACACCACGCCATGGTACTATCTGTGTTGAATGAAGTTATCACGTCATTTAGCCACCCACACATTCCCAGTACTTAATTAAAGTTGATTTTGTTTTGTCTTTCTCCAGATCACACACTGGCACAGCCCATACTTCTTCGCTTATTTCCCAGCTGCTTCCTCCTATCCTGCCATGTTGGCCGACATGCTGAGCACAGCTATTGGCTGTATTGGATTCTCCTGGGTAACAAATACTTTGCTGTCCATATGAAAGGCTTATTATTTCTATATCATTGTATATTGATATTTCCAAATATTAAGATAATTATAAATAACATAATTAAATGCACGTGTGTGTTTTAGGCTGCCAGCCCAGCTTGCACAGAGCTGGAGACGGTGATGCTCGATTGGCTTGGGAAAATGTTGCAGTTGCCTGAGTCTTTCATAGCTGGGACTGATGGTCAAGGAGGAGGCGTCATCCAAGTAAGTTTAGTTTACTTTAGTCGACATGAACATGAAAATAAAATTGTTTTTGTTGTATCTGATTATCTGAATCTGATGATTCACAAGCCCCAAATTCACTCTATTTGTTGTTTAAGAAACATAACCGACATCAGTAGTTCACCAAAGTAAAAAGGGAAAATGAAAATATAATACACACAGATACATGTTGCAGGTATATAATACAATAAACTAAAATGCAGGTTTATTTATATTGAATCAGAGTCTTTTTAATCCTAACCTTTTTAAATTTCATTCTCTGTACTTTCTCTAATTTACTTGCTAGATTGGCATGCGAAAAAAAAGGAAAATAAAGCAAAGGTGTTTATTCACCCTCACACCTCAGTGCCCCTAAAGCCATATTCAGCAGCAATTTGTATACAATTGATTTGTCGCCTCTCTCAGTGATTCACACCGAGTGAAAATTGACAGGAAATAGCCTTTGAATATGTCATCCACGGGCAGACGGAGATGGCAGTGATGTGCTGGGATTGGCTTGTGTGGCACAAGGTTAGCATTAGCTTGGTGTTCCACTGACTACAACAGCAGCGGCCCTATCAGGGGTTGTTATGTGTGTGTGTGTGTGTGTGTGTGTTTGTGTTCAGTGGAGCATGCAAGTGCACTCTGATGACGGATCATTTCATACCTCTTCTGTTGTGACCATCTGAGTGCAAGGGTGTGTGTGCTTCTGTCTTGCCATTCTCTTTTTAAAGTGCAGCTTACCACCTCACTATGGCAACGAATGGAGCTGTTGTCGCTCCAGCAGGGCTAATGAGTGCTGTGACACCACATTTACAGCCTGTTATTATAAACCTTATACCAACACAAAGAGGAAATGGTTTCAAAAAGACCCTCCAGTGACCTCCGATTTCTCTTTTCGCCCCCGTGTGAGTCAATACGCTCAAGTGGCACAGCAGGAAAATTCCCCTTTCATTAAAATTAATTGCAAATAGCAAAAGATTACCGAGCTGCATTGACTGAATCATCAAAGAAAAATTAATACTGCAATATACAAAACTGCTGAAGGTTCATCATTGCGTTTCCATCTTAGTGGAGCATCGTTAGCAGCGGACATCACTTCCTTCCTGCTGGTTCTCTTTTCAACACAGAACGGACTTCAGAGTGAAATTCGGACACATTTCCATTTGGAAAAGGACTTGATTACTGGCTAGAAAAGTCAAAGATTGTCTACAGTACAGGACAGAAGAGGACAGGAAGTGCACCCACTTTTGGTACAATTCTGTAGAATTTAGCATTATTATAACTGCAGCGGTTCAGTGAGTTAATTGATTTATCTTTTTGGACCACTGAACTCTTAAGGACTCAGCCCGAATCCGAATCTGATGATCAAATTCTTTTGACACAGCTGACAGTGTCTATATTTTCCCGGTTTGCTCGGTGTACAATTTCTGCCTATTGACTGATTGTTTTGAACATTTTATTGACTTTCTTGCGGTAATGCCCTTGCATACCTTGGAAGTCACGCTTCACTTCATTATACAGCTTCAAGTGATTCTGTATCAGGCTGGTCGGAGGATGACTCACCACTCCGTTTCTGCAGAAAGCCATTTTCATCTCTACTGACAATGTGAAGATGTCATAGCTTACAAATCAAGGGAAATGTTCACCAGTAAAAAATGTTAACCTCCATAGTGTGTGTATCTATGCATATGTGTGTGCTTTTTCCTATCATGTCGACCAAAGAGCAATTGTCAGTTAAGATCATACAGTAGTAGCTCCCACAATCGGCAATTAACTTTCGGTATGTTTATATGTGTGCTAGCAGATCATTGTTACTAGGAGACTATAAAAAGTCAATGAATGAGTGTTTGTTAACATCCTGTTCTGTTTATAGTAGCTGAGATCACTAGACCACAAATAATTCTGCCGATGATGTATGATTTGTCAACTATTCACACACTATATCTAAATATAAACGGCCTTTCAACACCAGCAAACAGTTTGTCAAGGGATATCATTTGCTGAAGCATCAACAACTCTTTAGTGTGTAATCCACCACTGAATGAACGCTGCGATCCAGGTGTTAAAGCTGGAAAACCGCAGAGGGTCTCCCGGAAACATTAAAATAAAAGCACGCCCACTGGGGTAGGTTCATAAATGGGTAAAAACAGGACATGCATCTTCTGTATCAGGGGTGTTCTATGATTGATTGAGCTGGACGAAAGATCACAAGTGAACTCACTGAACTCTCACCAGGTCACATTACTCAACAGGCTGTCATTTGTGGTCGCTAAAGGACGTTTTCTCTTGGTCTCCAACAGGGTACAGCGAGCGAGGCAACTCTGATGTCCTTGCTCGCTGCTCGTTGTAAAGCAGTCCGACGGGTGCAGACCTACACCTCTGACAAATCAGAGGTTGAAATCTTCTCCCAGCTGGTTGCGTACACCTCTGAGCAGGTAAGAGCACTTAAGACTGAACTGATTTAAAAACAATAATAATAATAATAATCTGGATTTTTTTTCTACAACAGTATAGTTTATCACAAGTATCAGATGTGACATTGATTTTTTTTTTTTTTTTACAAAACCCGCTCTCCCTGAAATCTCCCTGAAATTTAATCTAATTTTCAACTGCCTAGTGCGTGGGATTCACCCTGGACAGGCCGCCAGTCAGGGCCAACACATAGGGATGAAGAGAGACAGTACAATCCACTCACACTCATCTTCATGCCAATGTGAAATTTAGAGTCTGCAGTTAAACGGTGACCAAGGGAGGAAACCCTCACAGTCACAGGGAGAACACAACACCGTGAAGCACCCACTTGAATGGTTGAAAAATATAACTGTAAAAATTTTAAATACATGACGCCCACAAAATCTCTGAGTTTCATGATTGGACTCACTGAAGAGCAGTGCATTTGAACTCAGAGATCATTAAAAGGTTACCTCAGTGCTAGTTAAACAGCATTTCAACGATTGAGTGAGACATGGGATCAGGTGCCTGAGGGCCATGAAGACCTTTAAAGAGAAAGCTGCTTTTTTTTTCCCTCCTCAATATCTCTGTGCCTAGTGCTCGGAAGGTCCTGAAGGTGGAGTTTGCATGTTCTCCCCCTGCCTGTGTGGTTTCCCCCCGTTTCCTCCCACCATCCAAACACATCATGTTTGGATGGTGGGAGGAATCTAAACTGTCCGTAGGTCTGAGTGTGAGTGTGAGTGGTTGTTGGTCTCTGGCTGTCTCTGTGTGTTGGCGCTGTGATGGACTGGTGACCTGTCCAGGGTGACCCTGCCCTCACCCAGTCAGCTGGGATTGGCTCCAGCACCACCCACAACCTGGAAACAGATAAACAGTGGAAGATGAATAAATATATGAATGAATGAATGAATACCTCTGAGCAAATGTTTCATGAAAAAATAATTGCACTTCCTGAAATTATTTTATTATCCATATATGTGGTAAGGCAGGTTTATTGTATCACAACAGTGGCGATTAATTTCTTTCCTCCCTTCCAATGTTGCTTCTTTATCCTCCCAAGGCTCATTCCTCAGTGGAGCGTGCTGCTCTCATTGGGGGAGTGATGATAAGGAAGGTTCCTACAGATTCCAACTACGCTGTCAGAGGGGATAGCCTTAAGAAGATGGTGGAAGAAGACAAAGCAGCAGGACTCATACCTTTCTATGTAAGAGAATACAAAACGTAGCAGCCAGCTATTCAAGCCATCAGCTAACACACAAGACGACAACAACCAGTTGCAAAACCACCCACTGAGCAGCCACGATGATTGCCTTCCATGTGCCTGTGCTGCCGCTTTGCACACCCCGAGGCCTCTGCTAAAGGATAACGTTGTTTCTGTGAACCTAATCTTTGTCTATCTTGTTAAGGCCAATAATCCCTGTCTCATCTGGACCCACAGATCTCTATCTGTGTATATTATTCAAGGGGGCTGCCATAGTCCAGCTGTTGTGAATCATCTGTTTGTACATCCAGGCTGGCTGGATCTATGTTTGAATAGAAAACTAACGCTCTGAATGAATGCCATATGCTAGTGTATTTCTACATCATTTTATGTTATTGTTTTGATTGTGGAAATCTAAAATGGCACTGGTAACAAAGCGCTTTGAGATTTTTATGATTTATGCATGTGTGTTTTTTCAGGTTTGTGCCACTCTTGGTACCACTCCATCATGTGCGTTTGATCAAATTACTGAGCTGGGGCCCATATGTGAGTCAACTGCAGCAGCAGCACTTGATTTTTTTTTTTGTGTGTTTGATCACAACAGGAAGAAGTTGTGAACAAACTCATATACATAGCTTTTGCTAGTTTTACAAGCTGTTTTCCACAATATTCAGTATTCATTTGAACGTTTCTCAATGATGTGATTATAGCCGGAGAAAGATCATTCATAGAATACAGCTTTTTATATTAAAAAACGCTACCTTACAGATGCTTACATCATCTCTCATTCCTGTCTTTTCCAGGTAATGGGGAAAACATGTGGATGCACATCGATGCAGCGTATGCAGGGAGTGCTTTTATCTGTCCTGAATTTAGGCCTTTGCTGAATGGCATTGAGGTTTGTGAAACATGTAGGCATTCATATTGTACATGAATATTAACAAGTAAACTGGTTTAAAAAAAAAAAAAAAAAAAAGTTTTAACTTCATGGCAACATTGAAATTTTCACGTTGAAAAGGTAGATTTTCACTCCGACCATCCTGATATGTGTAGCATCAGTTTAATGTGGTTGCAGTGTAGTCTAAAACCCGAGGTAAGGTACACATCCGCCTATAAACAGTTTGGTACCAAAACTGTATGTATCTACTAAACAAAAAACAAACAAAATCAATCAAAATCAATTTCTGTTCTGAAATATTTCTCGCAACATCTATGAAAGGAAACACGAACCTCACGCTGCTTATATCCAGCTGCTTTCTTTCTGTTTTAAAATGGCATAGCGTTAATATCAAGGAGGAAGTGTGCAAGAGTGAGTAATAGGCCAGACAATCGACAGGAGAGGCAGGAGCATCAATCTGCCTTTTGAGGCTGCCGAGGCAGCTGGTCCTCCCCAAGCTGTGCAGAGACGCAGAGATAAGGATAGAGTAATTTCCTGAGGCAGCGTTAGACCTTTATATATCACTGTTTATTAGACACACACACAATTTCAAACAATGTCGGTGGGGAGACGGGGAAAACCGATTTGTCTTCAGAAGGACCAACTGCTGTTTCATCTTTTCTCCTACTGACTGTTAGCTGAGAAATTAGCTGTTGCATATGTACGGTAAAATTTCTTCCAATTATCTTGGAGTTTTATTTTCTTCCATTTCTTATACAATGGAAACGTGAAAATTTGCAGTCCGTCTTTAAGCAAGTGGAGGATAAATTAAAAGTTACAAACATTTTGGATATGATTGGCATACATAACATTCAAAGGGGATTAGATCAAAGACATTTTTGGGCGAGCGCAGGAATAAGGAGGCTACTCTTTTTGGATAAGGGTGCAGCCTTGCTGGAGGGTTGGTTGCTAGGATATAAGTGATGGGTGAGCGGCAACCAGCCCCCTTTTAATCAGTCAGCATGGCAACTGTCAGCCAGGAGTCTGTCTTGCATTGTCTCTCCATGCTGTGTTATTGCATTTATGGAGGCAGAAAAAAAGGATATTACAAAAGATAGCCAACAAAAAGATGGGAACAGATTAGAAAGGGTTTGTTTCTCTTTGAATAAACCCTGCCAGGAAAGGGTTATTTTCCCATGCACTCTGCAAGCAGTTGGTTCCATGTTCCTCTTTTGCATTTCAAATAAAATGTAGCTGCTTCAGTCTCGATAAAGCTGTTGATGAAAAGGTTGCTTCTGTGTCAGTAATGGCAGATAAAGATGTGTTGTGGTCGTTGTTTTGGAAACACAAAATTTGTATTTGCGGTAATTGAAAAAGATGAGATATGTAATGACCTTTCATTATCATTATCATCATTATTCTTGTTGTTGTTGTTGTTACTATTTAATTATCATTACTTTATAAAACAGATCTCGTGTTAATATTTGTGGTTCTACTTGTATTACCTGACTGAGAAAGCCAGCGATGTCTCCATCACCTCTTATTTCCTGTTCTTTTCTAGTTTGCAGACTCGTTCAACTTCAATCCACACAAATGGCTGTTAGTCAACTTTGATTGCTCTGCAATGTGGTGAGTTGTCTAACACACTCCCAGGCTGTACTAACGCCTGTGTAGTTGAATAGCATTTGTTGACAAATACTTGTGGTGTGAATGTGGACAATGACATTATACTGTGTGTAACAATGAAGCAAATGATCTACCCAAAGCATTTTTACCATCTTCTGCATTTGTCATCATGCCCATATATCTGGATCCACTAAGTAGAATGACAATTGGTGGTTATTATTGGGTATCCAGTAGAGAAATTATATCCACCTACTCCTCTTGCATTTGCACAGTAAAAATAGAACTACGCCTTCCATCTGCCCCGTCTGTCAACAGGAACCAAAATGAGACGTGCGCTACACTAGATGGAAACACAAGTGTTTCAAATTGTTGTTTTGTTTTTTGTTTTTTTTCCCATCATCAACCCTAACCCTTACTGTATGTTTGTCAGTACTGGTTTAAAACCAGTTGGTATTAATATCTTTGTTTCATTTGGTGGTTTAATTATAACTAGACATTTTCAAATGTGTCAGTTTTTGGATGCAATTGATTCCACATGGCATTTTTGCATCAACCAGGAATGGTGCTCAGAATTTCTTTACTTTCAAACATGTTTAAAGGGCCATTCTACAGTAGGATTAAATGGGTTTTGGTATTTAAAGATTTTTTTCTGCTTGTCAACACCTGTCAACAGGGTAAAGAAGAGAACAGACATAATTGGCGCCTTCAAGATGGACCCGCTCTACTTGAAACATGAAAACCAGGAGTCAGGTGGAGTCCTGTCACTTCCAGTATTTGAATGAGCCTGAATGAATCTAAGAGCTACAGCATAGCATGACAACAATGAGCACATAACACCTTGTTTATCGTTCAAATGTGAGGAAATAGAATTGTGTTTGCCAGTTGTGAGTTTTTCCAACACTTCTGATATCTGCTGAAACATTGTCAGACAGGTGTATGCTGTAGTGTATATGCAATTCATTTTTTACAGTGAGGTATTTAGGATGTTTTATCTTGTTCCTCCTGGTTATCCTTCACTGGGATGTTTGACTGTTGACTTGGCTTTAGTGCTTTTTGAAGTGTCTGTTATTAGTAATCGTGCGTGTGTGTGTGTGGTTAGGGGGTGTAAATATAGGCTCCTCTGAGGCATCTTAATAATTTCATAATCCTATTTTACCTGTGGTTAAGCTGATTTACACAGTATTTGGGACCTATTTTAATAAATGGACTCCAGCGCTCAACAACTTTGGTTTGTGTTGTGAGACAAACCACAACCCAGAACACATATACCTTGCATCAAAATTCAAATCAAAATCATTAAGACTTCATGGAAGACAATATTTCCCCTTAGCATTATTCACTGGCTGTGTATGTGTTTCTGTTGCGGCTGTGTGTTGTGTGCTGCATGCTCCTTGCCTGCACATGTGCTCAGATCCACGCTATAATCTTTCTGACAGACAAGCAGACTGAGAGACAGGCAAGCAGCTAGCACCTTACAAAAGCCTTGTCATACAATCTGGACCCTTCAATCTAATTAGTGGTTATTAGCGCCAGCTAACACAAGCCTCCATTCAGAGATGAGCTATCCATAGCCAGTGGACTGTGTGGGCTGAGAGAGCTGTGATCAGTGAAAGCACAAGTGTTGAGCACGGACTGCAACACCTTACAATAGATGCTTTCAACACCTTACAATAGATGGATCAATGACTTTTTTGCACTGAAAGTTATAGTCTGTATCACTGGATTTACATTACAGATACATAGCACACTGAACCTAAATGGAGTAAAAAAAGTTCTCTTAGCAATGTGTATTTTTATAATGCGACTGTGTATGGTTTGTTTGTTTGTTTTTCAATAGGCCTGTGAACAATTAGTGTTAACATGACTTTTTAATCTGATTGTGTCTGTTTTTCTCTCAACAGGCCTGGTCACAGATTACAGGGTAAGATTAAATCAGTCATTTCATTCATACAGTACGTATATACAGTAGGTAATGGTACTGTGATAATTGTGCCTCGCAGCTTTCATGACTATTTATTCCTCCTCCTCAATGGTGCTGCAGCACTGGCAGATTCCACTGGGAAGGAGATTTCGCTCTCTGAAGCTGTGGTTTGTCTTCCGTATGTATGGGCTCCAAGGCCTCCAGGCTCATATACGCAAGGTAGGCAACCAGCTGAATGATCCACCGCAGTCAACATCCACAGCTCCGGAGTATTCTCTCCATCGGATAGGAAGGTTACTCTGTATCTAAACACCTGGGCTCACAAACAGGCATTACATCATGATGATAATCGGGATGACTTTCACTGAAAACATACACAGCTATTATTATCTGAACATAACTAAACCAAACTAGCAAACATAAAGGTGGCATACACCAAATAAAACCCAATTTGAATTTTTTCAACTTTTTACAGGCGTATTCATTTAGATTGTTTGTATGCAGGACAATGATTTTAATGAATTAGCACGTAATATAAATTAAAGTGCTAAAAGAATTAACTCATGAAATATGTGTCATTGTCTGGTATGCGGTATTAGTAATGTCACTTTGGTAATCCTGTAGTGCTGTTGGCTTAATCTTGATGCTGACTCACTTGGACTTTTTATAATCAACTAAAACATTAGCACAGCACTAACAGTAGAGTGCAGCCTGTCTTCCCTCGTCTTTGTGTTGTTCCTGAAGAGAGAAAACACACCTAACGATTATATATGTCTGGTCTTTATCGTAAATGCCAAGGCCTCTTCCTTACGCTCTCCCTCTCCTCACCCTTCCTAATCCTCCTTACTGCTAAACTCCCTTCAGTGACCTCCATTCTCATCTCACTCTCTAGCAGCATTTCCTGTCAGTCATATTTATATACGTGGTTTGTTCTCCCACCCATACCAGCCCCCTTTTCCCTCTGCATTTTTATCTTGTTGCTTCACTCCCGCCTGTCTGTCTTTCCTCATCATCTTCCTCATCCTCTCTCTAGTCTGACCAGTCAATCAAATTAGCCTGTTTTGTGTTTACTCCAAGATATTAAATGAAGTGGCAGAATAAGCATTGAACCCTACAGCAGTAACCATTGGACTAAAATGGAGATCAGTGGTGTACAGTGACTGTACAGACAGGCAGACATTGTTGAACAGTGCCAATAAGAAAAAAAGAAGAAGCTAAGAATACCTTCTAATGACATGAATTACATTTCCAAATTCAGGGCTTGTTCTTTGTCACTATTTTGCTGTAAATTAGACTCTTCTGTCAGTGTATTTGCAGAATCCTATATTTTTCTATCTTGATATACTTCATTTAAGTCATCAGTCTCAAATGTACTGTGCATCATGCACAGAGAAGCCTCCACATTGATTAGTTCAACAATAAATAACATATAAATTAACTGTAATTCATGCATTTACTTGCAACTGCTATCTGTTAATAATCAGAGGAAAACACTGTTCAAGTGATCTTACACAAGTACGGCTTCCACAAGCGTCTGCACATTTGCATGATGACTGATAAGCACATGATTACATCAAATGTTTAAATAGCAGCTTAGTCAGAGCACACACAAAAAAAGGTTGCCTGTAGCTAATTTTAGCTTGGTACAGATCCCAGGACCATTCACAATGCAAATTAAATGACATAATTTAAAACAGGTAAATATCACATCCTAACGGCAGGCTACAATTCTATGTAGGTATAAACCTTCTCATCATTTAACAGGTCGAGCGACGTGTGCCTTGCATGCCATCGTGGATGCTCACAAACGTTTTATGTAGTTTACAAGCTCTCACCGACAGACAGCAGTTTACACTCAAGTTCAGAATCTTATGGCAGTCATTGCCCACAGAGGTTATAAACCTGCATGGGACTGCCAACTAGCTAGTCAATCAGAACTGAAGAAAACTCTTGTATGAGGTGAAGTATCTACAACCATTTGCTCTCGGCTCTTTGGCTCTCTTGGCTGTTCAAATTGACATATGTGTGTGTTGTACTGGTTGTGGATTTATTATTTCTGAATGAAGGAACACAGATCGAGTTGTTTTCTTTCTTATTTCTTCCACACCAATAAATTATTACTTTTTATTATTCATTTATTATTATAATTATTACTGTAATTATAATTTGTGCATTTGAATTACGTTTTCGACATGAGTGCCTCCTATTCACAAGCATTGAGGAAGTAAAAAGTCAGACCATCAGGTCATTATAATATATAGCTCTTAAACCTCTGTGCACCGGATTTGGTCAAACCTGTAATTGCCTGTAATTGAATCTTGATTAGAGTGGAAAAGCAGAGTTGAATTTAATCCATATTGTGATCAGATACACTGCACCAGTGAGGCCAGTGTCTCAGACGCCTCACAACGTTACCTCATGGCCGCAGGTTCTGGTCACACAGTTTGAAATTTATTCTGAAGGACTGCAGTGACATTTGCAAAGAGCAGATTTTGATACGGACTATTTCGCAGTTAATGAGTCCTGAATTTTAACTGTGACCTGAGCCTCCCAGGAAAGTCTTCCTACAAGGATGTGTATCTTCTCCCTAAACACATCAGTGCCTACAGATGGTATCATTTGGTCTGAACTCTGTGGTCTTAGTGGGGGAACGGTGCCATGTAATATCACAGCACTACCATCTAGTGGAAATAATAGAAATGATACATTGCATGTGGCTGTCTACAGTCCTTGCTGTTCCAGGCAAGACCCTCTTTTAATGTTTGTAACCTGACACAGTTCTGGATGAATAATTATCAGGATTTAAAAGCATTTTTGTTTTGTTTTGTTTTTTTTTTTTTACAAATCCTACCTATTTAAAGTCAGTTGTCATGAAGAGCTGTGCAAATGTACGTTCTCTACATTGATATTTGTGGCATATTGTGTGAAATGTAAGTTGAAACAATTTACAAGTATGTTCTTTCTTTGAAGCAAGTGGCCTTGGCCAAGGAGTTTGAGAGTCTGGTACGAGCAGACAAGAGGTTTGAGATCTGCGCTGAGGTCGTCTTGGGACTGGTCTGCTTCAGGCTTAAGGTAGAAATATTCAGCGTATGCAGCTGCTTTTGTGAATGGCGCTGACAATGTGTGGGTGATGCTGACAGATCCTCTGTGGACCTTCACCAAATTGTACTTCCTGGTTGAGTCCCTTCACAAAATAGATCACAAGAAATAATAGGCTTCAATTAAAATCATCCAGCCTCATTTTTTTCCACTCTGAAAATTATACAGATAATCTTTTTATCTTAACCTGTTTGGGTAGTTTCAAAATTGTGCAGTTTTGGTCTATGTTAAACAAACTACTTTCAAGAAATGACAAATGAAGAGTCATGCATAATAATTATACATATATATATATATATATATATATGTAATGTCTAAAATCTAAATGCAACTGCTTAAAGATTGACAGAACATGGTAACAATGTCATTTTTAGTTAAAATATAGGAGACATTTATATCTATGATTAGCAAAAAATTCAAACATGCAGCATGGACAGTAGCTTAACCAGCACCACACAGCCAGAGAGACAAAAAGCTTTGTTGTTATTAATCCAAAGAATTTGAGTTTAATCTCTTGCTCCCTCCTCCCAGGGCTCCAATGAGCTGAACCAGAATCTCCTGAAAAAGATTACAAACAGTAGAGAGATCCACCTGGTGCCTTGCCAGCTCTCTGGACGCTTCGTCCTGCGCTTCGTCATCTGTGCACGTACTACAGAGTCACGTCATATCCAACAAGCATGGCAACACATTACGCAGTTGACCTTTGAGCTTCTGCAGGAACCCAATCATTGACCAAAAGGCCAAAGAGGGGCTGTTGACGTCTGAGTGAGGACCAAAGTTAGGGGAGAAAAGAAAAAATTTTAAGTTTCATGTTGTGGATGTAAAATGTTAAAAAAAAAAAAAAAGGGAATTGATCATT